>NC_065589.1:87039494-87680387 GCF_024542745.1 Macaca thibetana thibetana
AGAAGCCTACCCGATCATGGTGGATTTGCTTTTTGATGTGCTGCTGGATTAGGTTTGCATTTTGTTGAGGATATTTACATCAATGTTCATCAAGGATATTGGCCTAAAGTTCTTTTGGTTGTTGTGCCTCTGTGAGGATTTGGTATCAAGATGATGTTGGTCTCATACAAAGAGTTGTGGAGGAGTCCTTTCTCCTTAATTTTTTGGAATAGTTTCTGTAGGAATGGTACCAGCTCTTCCTTGTACATCTGGTAGAATTTGGCTGTGAATCCATCAGGTCCTGGGCTTTCTTTGGTTGGTAGGCTATTTATTACTGATTTAATTTAGCAGCTCATTATCAGTCTGTTCAGGGAATCTGTTTCTTCTTGTCTCAGTTTTGGGAGGGTGTATGTGTCCAGCAAATTTTCCTTCTCTTCTAGGTTTTCTAGTTTTTGTGTGTAGAGGTGTTCATGGTATTCTCTGATGGTTGTTTGTTTTTCTGTGAGTTCAGTGGTAATATCTGCTAACATGGTTTTGCTCTGTGTTCCCACCCAAATCTTATGTCTAACTGTAATTCTCAGTGTTAGGGGAGGGTCCTGGTGTGAGGCAATTGGATCATGGAAACGGATTTCCCCCTTGTTGTTCTTGTGAGTGAGTTCTTATAAGATCTTGTTGTTTGAAAGTGTGTAGCACTTACCCCTTAGCCCTCTCTCTCCTGCTCTGCCATGGTAAGATGTGCTTGCTTCCCCTTCACCTTCTACCATGATTGTAAGTTTCCTGAGGCTTCCCAGCTATGCTTTCTGTACAGCCTACAGAACTGTGAGTGAATTAAACCTCTATTCTGCATACATTACCCAGTCACAGGTAGCTCTTTATAGCAGTGTGAGAATGAACTAATATCCTTCTTGTCACTTTTGATTACATTTATTAGAATCTTCTCTCTTTTTTATTAGTCTATTTTATTATTATTTTTTTAAAATACAGCTCCTAGATTCTTTATTTTTTGAATGTTTTATCACATCTTGATTTTCTTCAGTTCCACTCTGATTTTTATTGTTTCTTATCTTCTACTAGCTTTGGGGTTGATTTGTTCTTGCTTCTCCAATTCTTTCAGTTGTGAAGTTCATTAATTTGAGATCCTTCTAACTTTTTGATGTGGGCATTTTGTGTTGTGAATTTTCCTCTTAACACAGACATAGCTGTGTCCCAAAAATTCTGGTATGTTTTATTTTTGTTCTCACTATTTTCAAAAAGATTCTTGATTTCTCCCTTAATTTTGTTGTCTACCCCAAAGTCATTCAGGAGCATGTTGTTTAATTTCCATGTGATTGCATGACTTTTATAGTCTTGAGTGATTTTGAGTGCATTGGTTTTGAGTGATTTTCATAGTCTTGACTTTTTTTTTTTTTTTTTATTGTGCTGTGGTCCAAGAGTGTGTTTGGCATAATTTCAGTTATTTTACAATTGTTGAGAATCGTTTTATGTCCAACTTTTTCTTGTGCTGTGGTCTAAGAGTGTGTTTAGTATAATTTCAGTTCTTTAACAATTGTTGAGAATTGTTTTATGTCCAACTATGATGTCAGTTTAAGAGTATGTGCCATATGGAGATGAGAAGAATGTGTATTCTGTTGTGTTTTTTTGGGGTGGGGGGAGGCGGTGGAGAGTTATGTAAAGGTCTATCAGATCCATTTGGTCCAGTGCTGAGTTTAGGTTCCGAATATCCTTGTTAATTTTCTGTCTCAATGATCTCTTTAATACTGTCAGTGGAGCATTGAAATCTCTCATTATATTGTGTGGGAGTCTATGTCTGTTTGTAGATCTCTAAGATCTTGCTTTATGAATCTGGGTGCCCCTGTGTTGAGTGCATATATATTTAAGACAGTTAGGTCTTCTTGTTGAATTGAACTCTTTACTATTACATAATGCCCTTCTTCATCTTTTTTGATCTTATCTTTGACAAAGCTGATAGAACAAGCAATGCAGAAAAGACTCTCTAGTCAGTAAATGGTGCTGGGATAACTGGTTAGCCATATACAGATGATTGAAGCTGGATTATTTCTTTACATCATATAAAAAATCAACTCAAGATGGATTAAAGACTTAAATGTAAAACTAATAACTGGATATAAAAATCCTGGTAGACAACCTAGGAAATGCCATCCTGGACATAGGAACAGGCAAAGATTTCTGGATAAAGACATCAAAAGCAATCGCAACAAAAGCAAAAATTGACACGTGGTATCTAATTAAACTTAAGAGCTTCTGCATTGCAAAAGAAACTCAACTGAGCAAATAGACAAACCTACAGAATGGGAGAAAATATTTGGAAACTGTGCATCTGACAAAAAGTCTAATATCCAGCATCTATAAGGAACTTAAGCAAATTTACAAGAGAAAAACAAACCCATTAAAAAGTGGGCAAAGGCCATGAACAGACACTTCTCAAAAGACAACAAACATGCAGCCAACAAGCATATGAAAAAAAGCTCAATATCAGTGATCATTAGCGAAATGTAAATCAAAACCACAAAGCGATACCATCTCACACCAGTCAGAATGGCTATTAGTAAAAATAAAAAATATCACAGATAATGGTGAGGTTGCAGAGAAAAGGGAACACTTATAAGCTGTTGTTGGGAGTGTAAATTAGTTCAGCCATTGTGGAAAGCACTATGACGATTTGACCCAGCAGAACTTCCACTATACCCAGAAATCCCATTACTGGGTGTATACCCAGATGAATGTAAATCATCTACCATAAAGACACAATTTTCATTGCAATATTATTCACAAGAGCAAAGACATGGAATCAACCTAAATGCCCATTTATTTATCTGACAGACTGGATAAAGGAAATGATACATATACACCATGGAATACTATGTAGGAGCATGGATGGAGCTGGAGGCAATTATTCTGAGCAAGCTAACACAGAACAAAAAACCAAATACTGCATGTTTTCACTTTTAACTGGGAGCTAAAAGTTAAGAACTTATAAAAACAAAAAAGGAAACAACGGAAACTAAGTCTTATTTTGGGCGGTAGGGCATGGGAGAAGGGAGTGTAGCAGAAAAGATAACCACTGGGTACTGGCCTTAATACTTCTGTGATGAAATAATATGTACCACATACCCCTATGACACATGTTTACCTATGTAACAAACCTTCACATGTACCCCCAAACCTAAAATAAAAGTTAAAAAAAAAAAAAAAAGGAATCACATGGAAGCACTATAATGAAAGTGATAATTTATCAATAACTTAATTATTTAAAGAAATGAAATTGTCTTCCCTATTTAATAAATGGTGCTGGGAAAATTGGCTAGCCATAAGTAGAAAGCTGAAACTCGGTCCTTTCCTTACTCCTTTTACGAAAATTAATTCAAGATGGATTAGAGACTTAAATGTTAGACCTAAAACCATAAAAACCCTAGAAAAAAACCTAGGTAATACTATTCAGGACATAGGCATGGGCAAGGACTTCATGTCTAAAACATCAAAAGCAATGGCAGCAAAAGCCGAAATGGACAAATGGGATCTCATTAAACTAAAGAGCTTCTGCATAGCAAAAGAAACTACCATCAGAGTGAAAAGGCAACCTACAGGATGGGAGAAAATTTTTGCAATCTGCTCATCTGACAAAGGGCCAATATCCAGAACCTATAAAGAACACAATCAAATTTACAAGAAAAAAACAAACAACCCCATCCAAAAGTGGGCAAAGGATATGAACAGACACTTTGCAAAAGAAGACATTCGTACAGCCAACAGACACATGAAAAAATGCTCATCATCACTTGCCATCAGAGAAATGCAAATCAAAACCACAATGAGATAACCATCTCACACCAGTTAGAATGGCAATCATTAAAAAGTCAGGAAACAACAGGTGCTGGAGAGGATATGGAGAAATAGGAACACTTTTACACTGTTGGTGGGACTGTAAACTAGTTCAACCATTATGGAAAACAGTATGGTGATTCCTCAAGGATCTAGAACTAGATGTACCATATGACCCAGCCATCCCATTACTGGGTATATACCCAAAGGATTATAAGTCATGCTGCTATAAAGACACATGCACACGTATGTTTATTGTGGCACTAATCACAATAGCAAAGACTTGGAATCAACCCAAATGTCCATCAGTGACAGACTGGATTAAGAAAATGTGGCACATATACACCGTGGAATACTATGCAGCCATAAAAAAAAGATGAGTTTGTGTCCTTTGTAGGGACATGGATGCAGCTGGAAACCATCATTCTCAGCAAACTATCGCAAGGATAAAAAACCAAACATCATGTGTTCTCACTCATAGGTGGGAATTGAACAGTGAGATCACTTGGACACAGGAAGGGGAGCATCACACACTGGGTCCTATTGTGGGGAGGGGGTAGGGGGGAGGGATAGCATTAGGAGACATACCTAATGTAAATGATGAGTTAATGGGTGCAGCACACCAACATGGCGCATGCATACATACGTAACAAACCTGCACGTTGTGCACATGTACCCTGGAAGTTAAGGTATAATAAAGAAAAAAAGAAAAACAAAATGTACATATGTTTCATCTTAGAAAAGAAAGCAAATTTTCTTTTAGTTTTAATCTCCAGCTAGCATCTAAAGAAAACTTACTTCTAAGATTTGTAAATACAATACTATTTTACTAGTTTTCAAAGAAAAGCATGGTTACACGTCATAACAATTCTGAAGTTTGGTCTGTCAGTATCCCTAAATCAATAGCTGTTCAAGTCTCCCTTACTGGAGTAAATTCAGCTATTTCTCTTTATCCTTTTGTGCATTTGATTACTCTTGACTTGAAATGACCTTTTAAAAAAATGGTAAACTTTGAAGTTGTACAGTTGCTATTGTTTGCTTAAAAAAAAAAAAAACTTTTAAAGAGGTATTTTTTTGTAGTTATAAAAATGCTGTCTCTAAGATGAGCTATTTTCTTTGCAAGCATCATCCAGAGGCAAATATGATCATTTCCGTTTTCCAAAAATGTACCTAGACTCATAAAAATACTATTTGTACCATAAGATGGAAAAGGAACATTGCCATGTTATGGTCAGATTCCAAGCTGGAGTTTGGCCCAGTGTCTTGGCTCTGACCATTGTAGCAAGTAGCCGTGTGTAGAAGGGCATGATCATTCATGGTCACAACTTCAAAAGTTACTCTTTTTGAAACTCTGTCATTTTTTATAGCTCATTAAGAGTTTGTCACTTTTTTTTTTTGGTATTATTTATGGGGGTAGAAAAGGCAGAAGTAATGAACTTTTAAAACCAAGTAAAGAAATGCTTTCTAAATTTATATTTACCAATTTTAAGAATTTATCTAGGACTTTGTGAATAAACTTTTATTTGCAATAGCCATGCAGGTGGTGCCTATTTTTCTTTCTATTTCCTAAGAAACATTAATCTTTTAGGAATCTCTGAGATGTGTGGGCAGATTTGGGGAAATTATATATGTGTGTGTGTGTATATATATATGTGTGTGTGTGTGTGTGTGTGCATGTGTATATATATATATACACACACACATGCATTTATACATATTCATATGTTAACTCATTTTGAATTACTAACATTATATTTTGATTACAACTAAAACTAGATCCATTTCTGGTTAGAATATAGAAAGTTACAGCAGATCTGTACTTTAAAAACTAGGGAACTATACTGTCATATAAGTTAAAAGGCATAGAAATCTGTGGTTATAAGAAACCTAAAGGACCTCAATTCTATAAAGGAAGACAGATGGATAAATATATATTAGTAGCCACTGTTTTTTGATGGTTGCTTTAGTCACTTTGGGCCTGAGTGATACAAGTGAGCAGAACGTGGAGCTCCCTTTAGCTGAGGGATTGTATATGAGAAGAAGCCAGTGAAACTGTAATGAGCACGCTGACCAGTGTGACCTACTGGAATCTCAGGACCCCTTAACTCACTGATTGTGCCCCCACTCATCACCATCAGTTTTCCCTTAAAGATTTTGTTGGAGGCGAAAGACTAATGAGCTAGCCTGGAAAGGCAGAGAAAAAAACTCCCACAGACGAATGGTTAGGAGACAGTTCTTCTTGCAAAGGGGACCAGCAATAAAACACAAAAATGTTCAAGCCTTCAAAACATTTTCACATGAGGTAAATGATACTAAATAAAGCTGCAAACCAGCCTCAACACAGTTCAGTTCTCAAATACATCAAGGCGAACAGCCTCTTACCCTACCTGACTTATGAGAATGGGACATACCTTGCCTGGGGAAAAATATATATCAAATGACCTACCATTTTCAAAATAAAGAATCTGTGGCATGTAATCAAAACTGTGAAATATATGGAAAGATGCAAGAACATGTGAACCATGTAATGCGAGAAAAATTATTCCATAGAAGCAGAAATACAAATGATATAAGCATTGTAATCCCAGACACATACCTCAAAATAGCTACCATAGATGTGTAATAGAAAATAAGGAAAAAAATGGAAAATGGAAGAATGATTAAAAAATTCAACAACATATTAGAATCTTGAAGGAAAAATAACTTGTGGACATTCTAGAAACAAAAATAAAATACCTGAAATGAGTTAAGTGGATAAGTTTACAACAACTGAATGTGGCAGAAGAAATGCCCAGTGAACTCAAAGAAAGAGATTCAGTCTGAAGTAGAGAGAAAAAACAAAGAAAGAAAAAGCAGCAGAAAATAATGTCAGAGATGTGAGACCTTGCCATGTCATCTAATGTGTAATTGAAGACCCAAAAGGAAAGAAGAGAAAGAACAGGAATAATTTTGATAAAGTTATTACCAAAAATTTCTTTAAAACTGATAAAAAGAATTCAATCTCCATATTCAAGAAGTTTAGCAAACCCCGAGTAAGATCAATGCAAAGAAATTCATACCTAGGTACATCATAGTGTAATTGCTAAAAACCGAAGTTGCAGAGAAAACCTTACAAGCAGCCAGAGGAAAAAGATATAATATTTACAGGGGAACAACAATGATTAAAGGCTTATTTCTAAATACAAACATTGGAAGTAAAAATTATAATGGAATACTAACTCTAAAGTTGTAAGGCAAATAATTGTCAGATTATAATGCTATATTCATTGAAAACCACTGAAAAATGGAATCAAATAAAGACATTTTTAGAACAATTAAGAGAATCCATTGCCAGAAGACTCACATTATAGGAAATACTACAGGAAAATTTTCAGGTTGAAAGGAAATGTTCTAGATAAGAATATGAGACTGCAGGAATACAGTAAATATTTGGGTAAATATTAAAGACACTTTTTAATCTTTTTAACCTTTTTAAAGAAATTTACTCTTTAATGCAACAAATTTACTCTTTAATGCAACAAAAAGGATGTTGGATTTTAGGACATGTAACCTACATAGAGGTAAAATATAGCATCCAACAGTACAGATTATAAGAGAAGAGAATCAATAGAAGTATGCTCTTGCTAGATTCTTACATTATTTATAAAGGAGTAAAACACTAATGTGATGTAGACTCTAATTAGTTAAAAATGTATATTGTAATTGCTAGAGTAGCTAATTAAAAATACAAAATGTTTAAAAAGCCAGTAGAGAATTTAAAACATAATTATAAAAAAGTTCTTTATTAACTTAAAAAAAGCAAGAAAGGACAGAATAAAGAAGCCAAATTGATGTGCAAACATGAAAACAAATAGCAGAACATATTTAAACCTAGCTGTACAAATTACAGTATAAAGTTTTAATAAAATTTTCTGTTTAAAAAATTGTCAGGCAGTATAAAACAAAACCCAAATATAGTATACATGTATTGTAATTCCAAAGCAAAAGCATGGCAAAACCTATATTGCACTACACTAATATTGGATCAAGTAGACTTTAAGTCAAAGAGAATTATGAAAGATAACAGAAGACATTTCAAAGTGGCAAATGGGTCAATTCAGCAGGGAGTCCCAAGTATTCTAAATGTATATGCAATTAACATCCTAATTTCAAAGTCTATGAAGATAAATCAGGAAAATAGATAAAAAAGATGTAGACAAATTCCCAATAATAGTTGAAGACCTATCTCTCAGTAATTTTTAAAACAAGTGGACAGCTAAAGAAGTTTATAGAACATCTGAATAATTTTAACAAAATTGAGCTAATTAACATTTTTATAGAACATTATGCACAACCACTACAGAATATATGGGAATATAGAATTTTCACCAAAATAGGCCACATACTAGGCCATAAAGCAAGTGTCAGATCATTTGTTGAGTAGTATCTACAGAGAATGACCTGCAAATGCTCCTTAAACACTGGAGTGGGAGGGCAGTTGGAGGAGGCCTCACAGGTCAGCTGTCTCCATCATCTCCATGGATCCCTCACATTTCATATTGGGCTAGGCTGTTTTGGATCGTTTCTTTTTAGCACCTCACCTAGACAGGAATACTTGCAGACTGAAGGAGTCATACTCCATCTTACTTCCAGGTGTTTGTACTCTACATAGCCTCAACTTCACTCTTGATTTTGCTTGGGGAATTTGTTCTTTCTTTTGAGGACATACCTTAATTCCTCTTCATTAGGAAGTTTCCTTGTCACCCGAAGCTCTAATGCCTTGCTGTGCATTTTCAAAACACCCTGTACTTATGTTTCTCATAGTTCTTATTAAATTAGGTTTTGTTTTTACCTTTCTGACACCCAGCTTTAAACACACCAATATATTTTCATGTCTTGAGAACAGAAACTCTGTTCTTCATATTTTGTCTACAGTGCATGGTATGATAAAGTTTTTGCATTACAGTGATTAAGAATAAATAAAAATGTTTATGAGTATCAATATAAAGAGTCAATATTACCAGAAAAGATAGTTTCTTTTTTCTACCTTTTTAGTTAGGTCTCTCTGTTCTCTTGAACAGCAATAACTTTTTGTTGAAATGGTAACAAAGAGACTTGTTTTATTTTAATGCTTATGCAGAACATACATACTGTTCCAACTAATTTTTATTTGAACTGAGAACTGTCATCTTCCCTTCTCTATTTGTCAAATATTTATTGAGAGTTCAACATGTGCTAAGCATGGTATGGCCTGAGGGAGGGAGAGAATTAAAACTAAATCAGAATATTTTGTCTCCTTAAATATATTATAATCAAGTAATGGATACAACACATGTATATAAGCAGTTCTATTATAACATAAAAAATGTTATTAGGTATAATATAGTTCTATAGAAATTCTAACAAAGAAGGAATCTGATTAATTACTCAAATGTTGGGTGGTCAAGGAAGGCTTCATAAGGGAATGTACATTTCACATGATCTTTTCAGAAGGAATGGGATTTGGGAACAGCGAGATAGGGAACAAGGACATTCAAGGTCAGTGAACTATTTGAGCAAAGGCACAGAGATGATAAATAAAGATGTGTGAAAGGGAAGTTTTTCAGTTGTCTGGATTACAAGGTGGAAATAATTCATTGAAACAAAGATTGGAATGGTGGAATTGATATCAGCGTGACAAGTCCAGATTTTATTATGCTTGTGGATATTAGATGAGGATATCTTGCATTTTCTAAAACTAGATAATTTGCTGTAGTCTTTCCAAGTTATATGGAGTATATGTGGAGATTGACTGTTGCTTCTCCTTAGTATACAGGTTCCCAGAATAGCCTCCCAAAAGTTCAAACTTAAAATTTAAAAATGTAACCTTCCAACAAAAACAATTTGGGAAGCTGTTTTTAAAGAACAGTGCTAACCTTTTGGTTATGCATTTCTTCTATTGTTTCTATTATTTCTATATGAATTGTATGTGGTAATCGAAGGATATTTCAGAATCACACATCTTCAAATTTGTAGTATGCCTTGTAAAACATTTCCTGAGGTTTGATGTGTACTCCACAGTGTCAATAAAACAGCAATTTCACATAAAGAACTCAGCAGTTCAAAACCGAATAAATTGTTAATGCTTTTTGACCCTAGATTGTTTTTCTATGCAAAATGAGGAGGAAATAATTTTAGAAGAGAAATAAAAAATGTGATTGTTATAATTGAATGTTTTTGAACTGCTACTGTTAAGGTTTCAGAGAATCTGTTGTGAGGGTTAATAACTCTTGGAAAGGGGAACATTTTTATATCCTCAGCAATGTGCAGAACTGTGAGATATTTCCAAGGATAATTTTCTTGAAGTTAAAATTGGAATTATTTAGGTTCACTTAGCAGACAAAGTTTGCTACAATTTTTTGGAACTCTATGATAAGATGACAAGATTTCTCATTTATAAAACCTGGACAGATTATTAGAAGGCCACAAACCACACTCTGGGGACATTTCCAGATTTCCCCATTTACATAGAGTCCAGTTGAAAAATAATTGGAAAATGTTCAAGCTGAATATTACATAAGAAATCCTCTTGGATTCTTTGCTCATCTTTTTCTTTGTTCAAATAGTTAATTTTGATGAGCTCCATGAAACCTGTGAAACAGTGAAAATGCCATTATTAACTACATTCAGGCTTTAAGTACAATTTCTATTTATCAAAATTTAGTGCTAATTTGTATAGGAATACTTGGAATAAATACTACTTTTTGAAGTCCTCTAATGTAGACAGATTTGTCTCATAAAGAACAATACTTATTTTTTTAATTAAAAAGGATCATTTCAGTGGAAAATCATTTTAATGTGACAATGATTTTCAGATATTAGAATCAATTGGATCACACTTTTAAAAATTACATATAACTAGAAAGATTTAGATTGCAGTACATTCATAATAATTGACTGAATTCCTAAAGTCTCACTAACTGGTCAACTAAACCAAGATTTGTTTAGAAGATTTCTCATTGATTTGTCGTAAGGAGGTGAAGCGCTTTCTCACAAATGGGATACTATGGCAAGTAGCATGTGATTTTTCTTCAAGCTAGAGCATCAAGATAAGATTAATTAGACCACCACAATATTCTGATAAGAAAAATCACTTTATTAAGTAAATACACATTACTTTTTCCCATCTTTAAAATAAAGATATAATTTACATACAGTAACATTTACTCCTTTCAGTGTACAGTTGTGTGGGTTTTATAATTACATATAGTTTTGTAACATCAAGAAATAGAAGAGTTTTATCATGCTGCAAACTTCTTATATGTCTCTTTCAGTCAACTTTTTTCCTCAACCCAGCCCCTGGCAACTACTGATATGTTTTCTATCCCTGAGAATTTGGACAGTTTCAGAATATCATGTAGATGAAATCACAGTGCTAGACCTTTCGATTCTGGCTTTTCTCACTTAGCATAATACATTTGAGATTTATCCATGATGTTGTTGCTGTAACGGTAGTTTTTACCTTGTCACTGCTGACTAATATTCCATTGTATATTATTTATTCAGTACCCATTTGAGTTGTTTTTCTTTCTAGTTTTTGATAATTATAAGGAAAGTCATTTTCAATATTTGCATTCATGTTTTTGTGTGAACATGTTATTTCCCTGGGTTAATTGCTAGGAGTGGGATGGCAAAGTTACATGATAAGTATATGTTTAATGTAAGGAATTACTCGTTTCCCAAAGGTGTTGAACCATTTTGCATTTCCACCAGCAACACGTGAGTGTTCCAGTTGCTCCACATTCTCACCAACTCCACATTCTGATGACATTTTCATATTATTATTATTGTTGTTTAAATTTTAGCCATTATAAAATGTTTGGAATGCCATTTCCCTAAGCAATGATCATGATGAGCTTCTTTTATGTGCTTATTTGCTCTATGTGTTTCTTCTTTGGAAAGGTTCTGTTAAAATCTTTTCTCTATTTATTTTCTTTCAGTTTGTGTCTTATTGTTTTATGATTTTAGCACTGTTTTGAAACTCAGAAGTACTTAATTCTGAAGAAACTCAACTTATGGATTTCTTAATGAATTGGGAGCACACTACTTTTAACCACCTACGTTATAAAAGGCAAAGGATATTGCAGTTATTGTTTTCTGTTTTATATCTAAAGAAAATATTCAGTATCTTTGATGACCTTAAGTTTTGATATTCTCAAGTTAATTTATTTGGTTGTTAGTATGGGGAAATATATTTTTAAAAATTATAAAATTATGTTTATATTGAATATTATTTTATTATTGCTTATATAACTGACTTAATAACAATATTATTCCAAATTACATTTGAAAATTTAAAAACCTTTGGTTCAATTAATCATTTGTATTTTCTAGAAATTTTGGATTATTTAATCTTGATCTTTAAATTTTAAGTATTCTCAATGCAATGAAAAAAGCTGGAATACTATTTTGAATATTTCAGTTGGTAAAAACACTATTAGGTTTTTGGTTAAGTTAAAATGAAAAATATCTCTTAATAGTTCATCACCATATAATTCACTTTGATAATTATTTATTTATTTGTTTGTTGCAAACAGTAGTTCTAAATACTTATATTTAATATTATGTCTTCCTGAAGCTTTCAACCCAAAAACTGCACTGGTATTTTTGAGACTTCCATAGCCCCTTTCAATATGGAAATAAAAAATTTAAATCATGATGATTCTATATTATCTGAAAATTCAACTTTATGAATTGAAGTTTGGTTTTATATTAATTTTCTGTCAGTATCCCAGATGTCAAGATTTCTGCCCCAGGAGCTTGTGGTTTTATTTGCATGGAAACTATCTGATGATGAAGAGTTTGGGATTTCCCTGCCAGAATGCCATAGTTTAGCATAACAGAGTGCAAAGTAGATACAAAAAGTTTGTATAATGCATGGTGTCCTCAAGGCAGTGTTCCTTCAATTGTATTAATACTTCTCCTATTAATATGTTGAAAAACAAACACAATTATGTGCTCAGATGAAGACTGCCCTGGTTAGATAGCTTTTGCTGTCAGATAGAGTCATTTTTCAGCTACTAAGAGTTCACCACTATCTCTTTCCCTTTCCTCACTCCCCAACCCCCGCTTTTTTTTTCTTCCCCTGGAGAATTACCCTCTTTTTTTTTAAAACAAGAGCTGTCTGACATAGGAGGTAGAATCCAGGTAACACCTAACCAATGACTGACTGACAAAGGGTCATGTAGAGGCTAGACACTTTGCCACAAAGCAGGACTAACCTTGTGGTGGAATTTGTGCTCTCTGAGGGGAGCTAAGTGAAAGCAGTCTCCAGTTGATACAGTATTTTGCTCCAGGAACATTGTCTCAATAAATCATTTGCACTAGAATGCCTATCTCCAACTCTGCTAATGGGGAATCAGACTTAAGATAAATATATATTGCTTATTACTACTCACTCTTGGAGTTTGTGAACTTTGCAAATTAAAGACTGTGATGGTCTGTAGTCATAAATATTATTAATTTGTTTAAATCATACTTTTCCAAATTTATTTAACAATGGAATCATTTCTATCTATAGTAACATTTTATATCTCCCAATTCTAGTGTTACTTTGAGAAAAACTGGCTTAGAATGTGTGATTCTTTATTTAGATCTAGAAACATAAATCATTTTGATTATTTACAAATAGTTTTGATATATCTATCTCCTCATGATATACCATGCCACATTTTGTCCAGGCTCTTAGTTGACTTGCAAGAATGAGTTGCAGAATATTTGAGATTTCAGTCAGATATCAACATAGAGCACTATCTTTCAAGGAACACTCTTTATTGCTATTGGGAGCTTTTCTTTAGTACTCTAAATTGGCAAGTTGCATTTCTGATTCCTCTGCATTGCATTCACATTTTCCTCTCTCTGATTGCCTATTGCTAAGAAGACTACACATAAAGTGGGCCCTGCACAGTAGAGTCAGACTACATTTATTGCCTACTCTCATTTTTAACAGTGTTTCTCTCTTAAAAATGTCCACGTTTAGATAATACATTGTGTTATTACCCTGACTACAATCACAGTGATTTTGCTTCCCTGACTCTGAGACTCTTCCTAGACCAGAAGAAATACACTGATGTGTGGTTTAGTTTGCCAACAGTGATGCCATTTTGTTATTCTACAAATCTACTCTGCCAAAGTCCTCTGCCTTCTTGATACACTGGATTTCATTACAGAACTAAATTGAGATTGTCATACTCAGGGAGAAGTTAATAACTTGCCTAAACTGATGGATTATTAAATACATGAACATATTTTTTCTCCCTATCCATAGTTTTACCATCTGCTTACCACACCACCAATTCTTTCTTACTTCTTTAGAGAAACAGGAAGTTTCTACTTATTTTTTCTTTTGTGAAATTCTAGTTCTAAGATAGAATGGTGTGAGAGCATCACTATGTATGCCAAGTTGGAGCTAAAATGGTGTGAAAATATCAGAAGTGTTGAATGTAAAACAAACTTCTGGAGAACAAATCGACAGTCGAAAAAATAGGTCACTTGCTGCTCATGACTATAGAAGTAAATAACCAAGATTTAAGAAATCTGGCTGAGTATGACAACTAGGAAAAAATATTTTAAAGGTTTTAAAACATTTTTTTCATTCTTGTAGAAGATTAAAAAGTAAATCTTTTTCATTTTTTCTTTATGCACCAAAAATCATTTTATATTATTTTCATCCAAACTTAAAATGTAGATCTAATTTATATATTTTAAATTTTACATTGAACTCCATAATATAGAACTACACATACTCCTTAAATGTGGCCCTTCTATCTTGCCAGTGGAACTCATGTTACATGGTACAGGAATTGGGTTAAGTATTAGGAAAATAGGAACCAATCCACTTATCAGTGCTCTGGGGTAAGTCTCATTTCCCTGGCAAGAAAAATAGCAATGTTCCTTATTATGTTATACTGTTCTCCTTCAACAAATTTTATGTCGAATTGTAACACAAAATCCCACAAAATAAGTGGTGAAGCTTTTTCTCAATATGTTGAATTTTCCAGGAATTTTCCATTGCCTACTGTTTTTGGTTCTATAGGTATTCTAACAGAAAATAAATTCTTTTAAAATGTTGATGTATGAGCAGATAGATTAGTGACTAAATCGAAAGTTGACTTAAGTTTCTTGACTCTTGCAGGGTTTCATTCACCTGGCAACTCTGATTAGCACAATAACAAACAAACATATCAAAATTAAGAGGCTTTATAAAAATGATCAAAGATGTGTATCTAGTTTTTAAAAATCACAAATATGTCTTTATTTAGTTCATGTCAGAAAAAATGTTAATACTACCTGTGGAACACCATTGGTTTCCAAATAAAACTTTGTAAGCACAGAAAAGACCACTAGAAATTCTATATCTAGCCTGTGAACACTAAACAATAATTGCATCAGAGATTCAGCCATTGTTAAACAAATGGTGTAAAATGGTCCCATGAACTTTCAATATGTAAAAAATTATAAAAAGTGGAGAAAAATGTATATTTAAGCACACTAGAAAGTGTCCAATGACAGAACTGGGAGAGATTTTGCAGCTTTCTGGCTCATGTGCTGCCTAATCCCTGACTTATAGCAGAAAGAAACAGCATTGAGGAATCAGAAATTGCAGTAGGAAAACCACAGCTTTACTAATAAAATATGCCAGAAATTAGCACTTATATTTGCAAATCACATGGAAACTTAAAGGGAAATCTCTATAAGTGGAAATACCAATAAAGAGTAGACTCCTTTAGAACATAAATTATTTAAGACCTCGGGTGACAAAGTTTGCTTGTGCAAATAGAGAACATGGCGAATACTGAAAACAAAGGCAAAAACCAGAAGGAAAGGTACTCTTGAAACTTACAGCAATAGGGAACCAGAAATATGAACTTGATACTTTCCTTAAATAATTGTGTTCTCTGATTTTAAATATATGGGGCTGCAAAAAGACCGAAGTGTAAGATTATGGAGCCCAAACCCCACAGAGTAACTAGAAATTGAGAGTATCCTTAAAAACAAGGAAACCTGCCAAACTGTGTAGGTATAAAACAGCCCCATAGCAATCAGTTTAAATAAAAATGTAGCCATGGGAAAGCCTAAGAAGAGGGCAGAGATGTAAGTACCAGCAAAACTTAGAGTAGAAAAACTTACAAGTTGATTCTAGGCAACATAACTGTCTGCCAGAACAAAAATCTAATCATCCTCAGGAAAATCTATTGTCACTACAATGGATTATCCAGAATGTGCAAATACCAACCAAAAATTACTAGACATGCAAAGAAACAGAAAAATATGGCCCATATGCAGGTAAAACTAAAAAATTTAAAAGAGGCGGTCAACACAATCCTATTAAGAGTTGGTCCAGATATTGAAATGATCAAAGAAAAATTTCAAAACAGCCACTTAAAATATGTTCTAAGAGTTACTTAAAAATACATTTAAATATTTTAAAGTAAATATAGCATCAATGATTAAACAGATGATGGCCAGGTGTGGTGGCTCACACCTGTAATCCCAGCACTTTGTGAGGCAGAGGAGGGCAAATCACTTGTGGTAAGCGTTTGAGACTAGCCTGGCCAACATGGTGAAACCCTGCCTTTTCTAAAACTGCAAAAATTAGCTGGGTGTTGTGGTGCACATCTGTGGTCCCAGCTACTCAGGAGGCTGAGGCAGGAGAATGGTTTGAAACCGAGATGCAGAGGTTGCAGTGAACCAAGACCGCGCCACTGCTCTCCAGCCTGGGCAACAGTGTGAGCCTCCCTCTCAAAATAAAAACAAAAGCAGAAAGAAAAAAACAACAAACTGATGAGCAATCTCAACACAGAAATGCAAAATCTTAAAAAATGGAGGGTTTGGCTGGGCTTGATGGCTCATGCCTGTAATCCCAGCACTTTGAGAGACTGAGGTAGGTGGATTACCTGAAGTCAGGAGTTGGAGACCAACCTGGCCAACATGGTGAAACCCCGTCTCTACTAAAAATACAAAAATTAGTGAGGCATGGTGATGGGCGCCTGTAATCCCTGCTTCTTGGGAGGCTGAGGCAGGAGAATAGCCTGAACCTGGGAGGCGGATGTTGCAGTGAGCCAAGATTGCACCACTGCACTCCAGCCTGGGCAACAAGAGTGAAACTCTGTCTCAAAAAGAAAAAAAATTTCTGAAATAAGATGGGCACAACTACATGTTAAAGATGGGAGAAAAAAGTGACAGTTACTTGAAAAAGATGAATAAAAATTTCCCAGTCCAAAATCTAGGAGGAAAAAAGTTTGAAGAATAATGAGTAGAACCTCAGAGACTAGTAGCAATTCATGAAGTGGTCCAGCATACCAGCAACTGAAATTCCAGAAAGAAAGAAATAAGTGGCAAAAATATTTTTTAAAAGTGTCACAAACTTTCCAAATTTGGTACGACATATTAATTTACAGAATCAAATGCCCTCTGGACCTCAGACAGACTGAAAATAAATAAATATTGTTCTAGATAAATAATAGCCAATTTATACCTAGACAAAGTCAAACAAAAAAATTTGAAAGTAACGATGTGGGAGAATCACAGTAATTTTGATGACTTGCTTCTCACAAAAATCGTGGAAGCCAGGAGACATTGGCTTGACATTTTCAAAATTCTGAAGAAACAAGGCAACTAAGATTTCTAAATCAAGTGACTTTATCATTTAAAAGTGAAGACAAATGTTTGATTCCACTTACAATAAAATTTCAAAATGCAAAGTCATCTGTAGTGATAGAAAGCAGATCGGTGGTTGGCTGAGGATTGGGGTGGAGAAAGAGCTGGACAGCAATGAGGTGCTAGAAAACCTTTGGAGTTAATGGACATGTTTGTAATATTGATTTTCATGATAATTTCATAAATTCACACAATCATATGTGCATGAAAACGATTTGTACATTCTAAGTATATGAAGTTTATCATATGTCTATTTTACCTCAAAAGTCTGTGAAAAATGAAGACAAAATAAAGACATTTTCAAGTAAGCTCATACTTAAAGAATTTGTTGCCAGCAGAATGAACTACATTAAACGCTAAATAAAATCTTCAGTCTGAAGGGAAATGACACTTGTTAGGAAATAGACTGTATAAGAAGGAATGAAGAACAGCAGGCAAGTGGTTACAGAAACGTTATTTTCTTCCTCTTACTAGTCTTAAAATAATGTATAACTAAATAAAAATTTTAGCATTTATTAAGTTTATAATGTGTATAGATATGATGTATATGACAACTAGGGCAACTAGGGCACTAAAACTTAGGAGAACAAATAAAAATAAGCGATTGCGAACTTCTTATATTTTACTGGAAGTAACTTACTATTAATTCTACATGTATTAATATATTTAAAAATCACAATGTTCTTATTGCTACTGTAAAATCACAATAAAATGACATATAGCTAAAAATCAATAGAAGTCTTAAAATAAAATAATACAAAATATTTGATTAACACAAAGAAATGTAGAAATCAGAAATAGAACAACAAAAATGTGCAGTAAAATTATAAGTATAAATATATCAATTATTATAGGAAATGTAAATGCATTAAATACTCTGATTAAAAGACAGATTGTCAGTTCATATATATATGAACCATATATATATGAACCGTATATATATGAACCATATATATATGAACCATATATATATGAACCATATATATAAGAACCAATTATATGTAGTCTACATGAGATACACTTTAATACAGAGACACAAATATACCAAAGGTAAAAGACTAGAAATAGATGCTCAATGTAAACAATAAGCACAAGTAAGTTGAACTGACCACACTAATATCAGAGAAAATGTGTTTCCAGAAAGAGAAACAAGAAAGTCTCAACTTAATAACCCAATGTTCCACCTAAGAAACTAGAGAAGGAAAAGTACACTTATCTCAAAGTAAGCAAAAGAAATATTATTATGAACATAACAGCAGAAATCAGTAAAATAGCAAATAGCAACAACAGAGAAAATCAATGAAATGAGAAGCTGATGTTTTGAAAAATAATTAATTTTGTATAATTGCAGTCATATTGATAAGAAAAAAAAGAAGAGAAACACATTACTTGTATCAACATTGAAAGAAAGAATAGTACCATAGGACTTATGAAATTAAAAGAAAAATAGAATCTGATGACCAAGTTCATGTCAATAAGTAAATGACTAAGATAAAATGAACATATTCTTTGAAAGATTCAAACTATCAAAATTCACTTAAAAATAAACTGAATTAATTAGAGAAATTGAATTCATACTTAAAACCTTTTATAGATGCTATTATTGAATTGAGACATCTAAAATAAATAAATAAAAATAGCTACTAGAACTCATAAGTGAGTTTACCATGTTTGCAGGATTTCAGTCTAGTATACAAAAATCAATTGTTTTTCTATGTAGTAGCAATAAAAAGTTGAAAAATGAATTTTAAAAATCAACATGAAAAATATGGCATACTTATGGATAAATATCAGAAAATAAATGATCATTCTATATTTTGAAAATAAAAGCTAAAAATGTAAAGAATATATAAACAAATGGAAAGATTACCATATTCATAGACTCGGTATTTTTCAGATATCAATTATCTGCAAATTGATCTGTATATTTTTTGCATTTGCAATTAGAATCAAAATGCTTGTGAGATTTTCAAAGAAATTGCCAATCTTATTTTAAAATTTCTATGGAAATGCCAACCTCCTAAAAGAAGAAGACAAATTTTGAAAAATAACTAGAGGATGTTGACTCTTGATTTCAAGACTTAAAATGAAATAATTTTTAAAAGTGTAGAAATAGAGTACAGAAATAGGTTGATGAAACAGAATAGAGAGTTTAAAATTAGACCAACCCATCTATTGATTTTGACAAAAAATGTAACGCCGATTCAGTGAGGCGAAGGATATCTTTTCAACGAATTGTGCAGTGACAATTTGATACCTATGAGTCAAAAAAAAAAAAGTGTATATTCCTGTCTTTTACCATCTGTAAAAATTAATGCAAAATGGATCACAGGTTGAAATGTAGAACATAAAACTCCAAACATCCTAAAAGAAACATAGAAAAAAAATCTTTGTGACTTTGATTTAGGCAAATATTTGTTTAAAAGAACTCTAAAACCATCAGCTATGAAGGGAAAAAGTGATAATTAAGAACTTAAAACTTCCTGTTCAAAAGATATTAAGAAAATGAAAATGCAACCCACTAAGTGGGAGAAAATACCTCTAAAACATATATCTGTTGAATGACTTGTATCCAGAACATACAAAGAACTTTTGCAACTCAATTGTATAATAAAAAACAGTTTAAAAATGTGATCAAAATATTTGAACCCACACTTCACAAAAGAAGAAACACAAATGACAGAGAAGCACAAGAAAATAAACTCAAAATCAGTATTCAGCAGGGAAATGCTAATTAAAACCAAAATGATATATCAATGTAAACTCACCAAAATGGTTAAAACTAAAAAGATTAACAATACTGTGGTGCTTAATACTGAGTGTCAACTTGATTGATTTGAAGGATGTAAAGTATTGCTCCTGGGTGTGAGTGTAAGAATGGTGCCAAAAGAGATTAACAATTGAGTCAGTGGGCTGAAAGGGCAGAACCACTCTTAATCTGGGTGGACACTATCTAATCAGTTGCCAGCTCAGCCAAAATAAAGCAGGCAGAAAAAAAAAATAGGAAAAAGACTTGACTGGCCTAGCATCCTGGCATACATCTATACATCTTTCTCCCATGCTGGACTCTTCCTTCCCTCAAACATCTGACTCCAAGTTCTTCAGTTTTGAGACTCAGACTGGCTTTCCTTGCTCCTCAGCTTGCAGATGGCCAATTGTGGCACTTTATGATCATGTGAGTTAATACTTAATAAACTCCCCTTTATATATATATATATCCTATTTAGCTCCGTCCCTCTAGAGAATTCTGACTAGTACAGATTTTGGTACCGGGAGGGGTTCTCTAGAGAAACAAAATATTAAGGATAGAGTTCTTTCATTGGTTTTGGGGTTTCTGGAGTGGGCTTCTTAATACGATTAGATCCCAAAATGCTAAGGACTCTACTTCTAATAGCATAGAGAACACTGATAGTCCTTGGTGTAACCTGTTTAGAGAGTTATGCAGAATAAATGCATTTGACACTCCTGATTCACTGCTCATGACAGGCAAGGAGTTTAGTGACTCTACACATAATACCTTTGACCATATGTGGAGAACCTAAGAGCATAATGAAGCTGGTTGGTTGCTCTTAAGTTCAGTGGACAAAGAGATGAAAGAAAATGATGAACTCAGGGATTCTGTCTCTTAGCTTCCAAAGTAGATACTGAGCCTCAAATCTGCTAAGATTGCCCTGAGTGACAGTCTTATCTCCTGTAGAGAGGGAGCTGAAATTGTGGAAGAACAGACACAAGCTCTTGTCACGTGAGTGGTTGACCTGCAATGAAAGGTGCATGCACAGCCTTGCCAGGTGTCTACTGTTAATATGAGGGCATTGATTGGAAAAGAATTGGACCTTGAAACTTGGAATGGGGATGTGTGGGAGGACCCTGATGAAGCCAGGGACACCGATTTTGTAAACTCTCATGAACCTTTTGTGTCAGAAGAAACAGCTTCCCCATCCCCAGTTGTGGCAACATCCCCTCCCCGACCCATGCTGCCATCAGTCTTTCTACATTTGTCTAAGGAAATAAACCCTGTTCTGCCTGAGGCAACAGTGATGGATTCCCCTGAGGCAGCTGCCAGACAAGATAATGTTGATTCTCCTCAGGAGCCACCCCCAACACCCCTGTTTGCTTCTAGACCTATAACTAGACTTTAGTTCCTAGACTAAAGAGGTGAGATTGAGAGTGTGACCCATAAGGATGTGTGCTAAACTCAAAAATAAGTGCTTGAGTTTTCTAATTTATATAACAGAAATCTGGAGAACAGGCATGGGAATGGATATTAAGGGTGTGGGATAATGGTGGAAGAAACATAGAATTGGATCAGCCTGAATTTATTGATTTAGGCCCCCTAAATAGAGACTCTGTATTTAATGTTGCAGCTCAGGAGTTAAAAAGAGGTTTTAATAGTTGCTTGGTTAGTCGAAATATACATTAAAAGATGGCCCACTGGAAGCAAGCTGGAAATGCCTGATCTCCCTTGGTTTAAGTAGAGGTAGGGATCCAAAGGGTTAGGAAGATTGGGATGGTGGAGTGGATTAGTCACATTAGATCTACTCATCCCAGTTGGGAGGGTCCAGAATATATATCCTTGTGAAATAGATTTGTGAGGGCAGCACCTGCATCTTTGAAGAGCCCTGTAATTGATCTTCTCTGTATGCCAGATCTAACAGTGGGAACCACAGTCACTCAACTACAAAATTTAAATTACAAAATTTAAATACAATGGGAATAATTGGATCCCAAGGTGGCAGGGGACAAGTGGTGGTACTCAGCCATCAAAGGCAAGGTGGGTGTAGCTACTGTAATGGACAGCAGAGGCAAAGTGACAATCAGAATAGTCTGAGTCATGCAGAGCTCTGGCACTGGCTAATTAATCATGGTGATCACAGCAGTGAAATTTAGAGAAGGCCTACTCTACTGCATTCCTACTTTATTCAAGCAGAAAACTTCTAGGTTGAATGGACAAAAGACTAATTTGAATTATAAAAGCAGAGTCATGACCCCTCAATCAATTTCCAGAATTGAGCCAGTTTACAGACCCAGAACTCCTTGAATGAAGGGGAGGCTGGATCCCCTGGAGGAAGGACCCCATTACACTACCAACAATTTATGCAGAGAATCTTTCTGCCCTCCTTTCCCAAGGAGAAGTCCAGCCTTTTTCCCGGATAACTGTGCACTGGGGAAAGGTAAATGATCAGACATTTTGCAGACTACTAGACACTAACTCTGAGCTGACATTGATTCCAGGGAACCCAAAACATCATGTGATCCTCCAGTTAAAGTAGGGGCTTATGGAGGTCAGGTAATTAATGAAGTTGTAGCTCAGGTCTGACTTACAGTGGATCCAGTGGGTCCCTGGACTCATCCTGTGGTGATTTCCTCAGTGCCAGAATGCATAATTGACATAGACATACTTAGCAGCTGGCAGAACCTCATATTTGCTCCCTGACTGGCAGGGTGAGGGCTATTATGGTAGGAAAGGGCAAATGGAAGCCATTAGAATTGCTTCTACCTAGAAAAATAATAAATCAAAAACAATATCACATCCCCGATTGTGGAGATTAGTGCCACCAGCAAGGACTTGAAAGATGAAGGGGTGGTGATTCCCACCACATCCCCATTCAACTCTCCCATTTGGCCTATGCAGAAGACATATGGATTTTGGAGAATGACAGTGTATTATCATAAGCTTAACCAAGTGGTTACTCCAATTGCAGCTGCTGTACCAGATATGGTTTCATTGCTTGAGCAAATTAACACATCTCCTGGTACCTGGTATGCAGCCATTGACTTGGTAAATACATTTATGTCCATTCCTGTCCATAAGGTCCACCAGAAGCAATTTGCCTTCAGCTGGCAATGCCAGCAACATACCTTTACTGTCCTGCCACAGGGATATATCAACTCTCCAGCTTTGTGTCATAATCTTTTTTGGACACACCCTCATGTTTTCACTTCCACAAGCTATCACACTGGTCCATTACATTGATGACATTGTGCTGATTGGATCCAGTGAGCAAGGAGTAACAAACACACTGGACTTAATGGTGAGACATTTGCATGCCAGAAGATGGGAAATAACCCTGACTAAACTTCAGGGACTTTCTACCTCAGTAAAATTTCTAGGGGTCCAATGGTGTGGGGCCTATCAAGATATTCCTTCTGAGGTGAAAGACAAGTTGCTGCATCTGGCCCCTCCTACAATCAAGAAAGAGACACAATGCTTAGTGAGCCTATTTGGATTTTGGAGGCAATACATTCCTCATTTGGGTGTGTTACTCTGGCCCATTTATCGAGTGACCTGAATTTGTATTTTGGAGGCAATACATTTTTTATTTGGGTGTGTTACTCTGGCCCATTTATCAAGGGACCTGAAAGGCCACCAGTTTTGAGTAGGGTCCAGAACAGGAGAAGGCTCTGCAACAGGTCCGGGCTTCTGTGCAAGCTGCTCTGCCACTTGGACCATATGACCCAGCAGGTCCAATGGCGCTTGAGGTGTCAATGGCAGATAAGGATGCTGTTTGGTGAATCACAGAGGAGGCCTCTAAGATTTTGGAGCAAGACCTGTCATCTTCTGCAGATAACTATTCTTCTTTTGAGAGACAGCTCATGGACTGTTACTGGGCTTTGGTGGAAACTGAACATTTGACTATGGATCATCCAGTCATCATGTGACCTGAACTGCCTATCATGAACTGGGTGCTTTCTGACCCATCTAGCCATAAAGTGGGTTGTGCACAGCAACATTCCATCATCAAATGGAAGTGGTATATATATGATCAGGCGTGAGCAGGTCCTGAGGGCGCAAGTCAGTTACATAAGGAAGTGACTCAAATGCCCATGGTCTCTACTCCTGCCACCTTGCCTTCTCTCCCCCAGTCTGCACTGATGGCTTCATGGGGAGTTCCCTATGATCATTGACAGAGGAAGAGAAGACTAGAGCCTTGTTCATGGATAGCTCTGCATGATATGCAGGCACCACCCAAAAGTGGACAGCTGCAGAACTACAGCCCCTTACTAAGACACCCCTGAAGGACAGCAGTGAAGGGAAATCTTCCCAGTGTGCAGAACTTCAAGCAGTGCACCTGGTTGTGCACTTTCCATGGAAGGATAAATGGTCAGATGTGCGATTATATACTGATTCGTGGACTGTAGTCAGTGGTTTGGCTGGATGGTCAGGGACTTAGAAGAAGCATGATTGGAAAATTGGTAACAAGGAAATTTGGGGAAGAGGTATGTGGATAGACCTCTCTGAGTGGTCAAAAAACATGAAGATATTTGTATCCCATGTGAGTGCTCACCAACGGGTGACCTGAGCAGAGGAGGAGTTTAACAATCAAGTGGATAGGATGACACATTCTGTGGACACCATTCAGCCTCTCTCCCCAGTCACCCCTGTCATCTCCTAATGGGCACATAAACAAAGTGGCCATGGTGGAATGGAGATTATGTATGGGCTTAGCAACATGGACTTGCACTCATCAAGGCTGACCAGGCTACGGCTACTGCCGAGTGACCAATTTGCCAGCAGCAGAGACCAACACTGAGAGTTCGATATGGCACCATTCCTTGGAGTGAAATCAGCCAGCTACCTGGTGGCAGTTTGATTATATTGGACTTCTTCCATCATGGAAAGGGCAGAGGTTTGTCTTCACTGAAATAGATACTTACTCCGTATATGGGTTTGCCTATCCTGCATGCAATGCTTAAAGAAGTGCAGCAGTGGGCTCATGCTTATGGAGTTCACTGGTTTTAAACCATGTTCCCCATCATCCTGAAGAAAATGGATTGATAGAATGGTGGAATGGCCTTTTGAAGTCATAATTACAATGTCAACTAGGTGACAATACTTTGCAGTTCCACCCTCTAAAAGGCCTCAGTGTGTGTTGTTCCCTTCTATGTGCCCATGTGTTCTCATCATTTAGCTCCCACTTATATGTGAGAACATGTATTTGGTTTTCTGTTCTTGTGTTAGTTTGCTAAGATAATGGCCTCCAGCTCCATCTATGTCCCTGCAAAGGATATGATCCTTTTTTTATGGCTGCATAGTATTCCATGGTGTATATGTACCACATTTTTAAATCCAGTATATCATTGATGAACATTTAGGTTGATTCCATGTCTCTGCTATTATAAATAGTGCAGCAGTTAACATACATGTATATGTTACTTTTTGTTTAATTTTATCAGTATAGAAAAGGTTGCAGTATATCATGAATGTCATGTCTATAGCCATAGGGGAAGGGAATCCTTGAAAGTGGGGACATGGGCGGGGTGCAGCAGCTCATTTCTGCAATCCCAACACTTGGGAGGCTGAGGCAGGTGGATCACAAGGTCAGGAGTTTGAGACGAGTCTGGTCAACATGGTGAGATTCCATCTCTACTAAAAATACAAAAATTAGCCAGGCCTGGTGGCCCACGTCTGTAATGCCAGCTACTTGGGAGGCTGAGGCAGGAGAATTGTTTGAACCCAGGAAGTGGAGGTTGCAATGAGTCAAGATCACGGCATTGCACTCCAGCCTGGGTGACAAGAGCAAGACTCCGTCTCAAAAAGGAAAAAAAAAAAGAAAGTCCTGACACAACAGTGGAAATATGAAGATTGTAATATTCACAATCAATTAAGGCTGCTTCATTATTTGGCATCGTAACTTGGTAGCAAACATGAACTCTGTCATATTTATTCAGTTAAAAATAGACCTTCAGCAAAAGTTTCTTAAAAATAAATGTAAACAATGAATGTAAGTGGTTGGTAGATGATAAAAGACACTGAGAAATATGTGATAGAGATTGGAACTGAGGGGAAACATGAATTATTATAATATTTTAGAGATAATAGCAGAAAACACATTCAACTTATCAACCAGGAGAAAAGAAAAAGCAATCTATTCTAAGACAAAGATAAATGAATGAGCTCAATGAGCAGTCTTGTTTTGTATGTAAGCGTATATGAGTCATTATATAATTGTAAAGCTGCCCAATACTAGAAAATTAAGGGTAAATAAATACCAGCCAAGAATGATTTCATAAAACCCCAATTCCTAAATTGAGTATGCAATACAACTTTCACATTTTTATTGACAAAACTTATGTAAAATTATTTTGAAACATTTCTAATAATTGTATATGAAATAACAACTTGGAAATAATAAGAATTGAATAATAATACAGACATTTCTTGGTATCTGTAGGAGTTGAGTTCCAGTACCTTTCACGAATACCAGAATCTGAGGATGCTCAAGTCTTTGATATAAAATCGTGTCCTATTTGCATGTAACCTGCGCACATCCTCCAGTATACTTTAAATAATCTCTAGACGTATAATACCTAATATAAGGTAAATGCTATGTAAATAGTTGTTTTACTCTATTGTTGGGGAATCATAAAAAGAAAAAAAATCTGTATATGTTCAGTAAAGATGCAATTTTATTTCAAATATTTTTGATCTCTTGTTGCTTGAGTCCACAGATGCAGAACCCATGGATACAGAGGGCTGACTGTACACTGAAAATGTACATGTGTTGATATTAAATATATATATAATTGTTTTCTTTTTCTACATGCTTAGATTACTTCCCTATTAAATAGCTAACATTTATATACTGCTTTCAGAATGACAGGCATTTTTCTAAGCATTTTACATGTATTAATATTATCTTGATAAAAGTAATAATAACCTAAAAAGTAGGCACTATTATTATAATATGGACTTTACAGAAAGGAAACTGAAACACAGAGAGAGCAAGTAACTTGCTCAAGTCCACACAGTTGCAGATTAAAATAGTCAGATGTCTTCCTGTTACTATTACGATAATATCAAAACTCCTTGTTTTGGTAATTTTATATATTCGACATTTTATTATAACTCTACTTCTAAACATAAGGTAAGTCCATGGGCGTAAAGTCTCTATCATCTGGTTCACTGTTTGTGTTTATAATAGTGCTTGGCACCTACTAGGAACAAAAATGTTTGTTGATAAAGAGAGTATTAATCAATTGTTTGCTCCTATATGTACATTACGTATATATAGCATCTGTGCATATAATTGCTAGAACTTTAAAGATCAGTTGATAGAGTTATTAACTTGAGTTACATGGACTCCCTAAAATGATTGAACGAAATATCAATATGATTGGCTTTCTTTTATTTATACATAGTTGATTTTGTACTTTAAAAAAATATTATTCTAAGAAAGGTCCATAGGATGTAAATGGACCTAGAAAAGATTAAGACTAAGCATCCCTACTTCCGGTTTAGTTTACAGTTTTGTCTAGCCCTATATTTTTCTTCTGAGGACATCAAGAGGAAAGGGAAGTTAAATAACCATATATATCAGTTTTCATCTATTTTTCATAATGTGATTCCATACAGTATTTACCTAAAATAATAGATTCTGTTGTTAAAATATAATTTTGAAAACCGTGACTATAATCAAGTTATTCTATTTTGTATATATTAGGAAATGGGAATTCAGAGAGAATAAAAGAATAACCACTGGTAATTACTAAGGAAAAGCCATTGACAATAGAGTAGGGAACTTGAACTCAGGTTTCAGTTCAATTCAGCAAAACGAGAATTTACTGAAAACTTTTTACATGAAGAGTAGAATTCAAAGGGGACACGGGCATGGTTAAAATAATTCATAGTCCAATCGACAGATTATATGTACAAACAATCAAGAAAAAATACAGAATGAAATAAGCATTATAAGATATTGTGTGAAAGTAGACAGTTATGGGAGATAATATTGTGGGGTAATAACAAACTTATCTGGGGAAATCAAGCAGATCTAAATTTGAAGCCCAGTTCGAACACACAACTATTTGACTTCAGCCTTTTATTGAACCTCTCCAAGCCTTGATGTTGATGTTCTTACTTATAAAATGGGGATAATAATGCCGAATGCGTAGTGGCTTTGCTTTTCAGTGTTAGATGGTATATATAAAGCAGCTTAATACAATGCCTGACAAATACATTCTCAAAATCCGACAGACAATTATTTCTTTCATCATAGTTTTGTCAGTCGCTATGACTTTACCCAATGTTGTGGGATATCACCAAGAACTATTAAATTTACTGTCCTAGACTTTGATAACATAAAAGACAGAAAAAAATACTTTTATACTTAAATACTCAATGATAAAATAAATATTACCTAATAAATCAAACAGTTGACCTTCTCTACAAGCATTTACAATTCTATGAAGAAGGTGTTATCTCAATGTTAATTTGTTTTTGTGTTCCAAAATCCTTACTCAGATGTTTTCAGTGGCAATCATATTAAATATTTTTACAAACTTCAAACGCATTTGCCTAAATATGGGGTAGAAATTACCAATAAACTGGAGACTTAAATGTGAATAGGTTTTTATACTGTTTACATATATGGCAATTTAGCTAAATACTAACCAAGGAGTTATAAATATAACAGAAATCGACAGGATCTTGTATTCAGTCTTTAATTAGATAATAAAGTCATTAGTGTTTTGTTGTTGTTGTTTGTTTATCTGTCTGTTTTTTGAGACAGAGACATGCTGTGTCACCCAGGCTGGAGGGCAGTGGCATGATCTCAGCTCACTGCAACTTCTGCCTCCCAGATTCAGTGATTCTCCTGCCTCAGCTTCCCAAGGATTCTCCTGCCTCAGCCTCCCGAGTAGCTGGGACTACAGGCGCATGCCACCACACCAGGCTAATTGTTGTATTTTTAGTAGACACAGGTTTTTGCCATATTAGCCAGGTTGATTTTGAACTCCTGACCTCAGGTGACCTGCCTGCCTCGGCCTCCCAAAGTCCTGGGATTACAGGTTGTGAGCCACCGCGCCTGGCCGCCATCAGTGTTTCTTATTAAAGTTTTAATTTTTCTTATCATTTTCTCTATTCTGCTCAGTCCTTTATGGCAGCTACTAGTCATACGTAGATATTGAACAATTAAAATGAAGCTAATGTGATTACGGAAATAAGTTTTTACTTGTATTTTATTTAAATTTAAATTTAAATCTGATGTTTGGTTTACTTATAGAAAAACTTCAAAATGTGTTTGGAAATTTGGCTGTGTAAATCTACTTCTTCATCTGTAAATTCTTTGAAATTCATATACAAATTATGTATTTTTGATGAAAATTTAGTGTACATATCAGGATGTGGTTAATTGTAAAATATACTGGTTTTCCAAGATTTGGCATAAAAATGTAAAGAATTTAATTAATAGCATTTTATGTGCATTATATAGTAAAGTGTTAATATTTGTAATGTACTGGGCTAAATAAAAATATTTGGGATTAATTTCACCCTTTTTTTTTTTTTTTTGCTTTTTGAGTGTGAATGTGGCTACCAGAAAATTTAGAATTACACATGTGACTTTCATTGCATTTCAGTTGGACAGTGCTTCTCCGTACAGTCTTGATTTGTTTTATTTTAATCTTATTAAGTTAATATCAGTAGTTTTTGGGAAATACATAAAATTCTAAAAAATAGATGAAAAGTATAGATATAAATTCTATAGAATTTTATAGAATCAGGATTCACATTTCAACCAACAGAACTAAAAAGTTTGCGGTGAGGAAAAGGGTTTTTTTTTTCTCAAATGTAGTATGATTTTCAGTAGAGAAATTCACTTTAGCATTAGCTACTTAACAGCCATTTGAAACTGAAAATAAAAACACTTTAGGGCCTGGTATCTAATGGATGATGGAGTGAGACTAGCACCATCTGAACTCTATGAACAACAAGAGCATGTATTAATTGGTTTTTATTATTTTCTCTCTCAGAACTCTTACATATTTTCCTCCCTTAAACTGGTAGAAGGAAATAAATGGAACCATTCACTGAACTCTACTCTTTCTTAGTTGTTCATGCCCCAGAGCACATTGTACTGCTTCTCAGAAGATAATAATTAAAGCCAAAATTATGTTCTCCAACCTTCCCTTATTTTATTTAGGGTCAGATTAAGATTTGGACTTCTGCTTGTGTTAGGTTTGTTGAATGTAATGGATGTCTACTTCAGATTTCGGAGGGATGCTGGTATATTTACATCTTGTCGAATTTGTTGTATTAACCAGATACCCAAGCTTTTTGCTTGTTAATATTAATAATGCAGAAAGGGAAAGGGAAATACTGTCAAACATGTATTTATTGTAGGCTTATTGAGTTAATTCTAATAGTTTGAGATTTTTAACTCAAATGAAAAGCTGTAAGTAAAAGAGATTTACATGCTACATCTTTCCTCACTTTTTTCCTTTCATGCTAAAATGAAGGAAATATACAGGTATATTTACAAGTTGCTATGTGAGCAGTTATGTGAAATTTATGCTGTGTAATGGATTATGGAAAGTAGCTTTGAACAAACTAAATGGCCATTTCATTTGATCAAAGCAGGTTTTTACAAATCCGATAATTATGCAATGCACAGGTTTTTTTTTTTTTTTAAGTTTTTCAAAGTATGGTAAACAAGCAGTAGGTTTTTCTCATTTGCACAGTAAAATGGACTTATAGGATAAGGGTGATTAATGTACTGAAGTAATTTAAATTCCATACTTTCAAAGTCACAATGCATATGTTACATGCCTATAATTATGCTCCTCCGGCTGTGCATGCCAAGAAGGTGGCAGAGTCAGACACAGAAAAAGAAAGGAGATTGATGATATGGTATTTTGCTAATACAATGCAAAGGCACTAACTGATTATGAACCTCATTCTTGCCTTTCCTACTTCTACGTACCTTCTAAATTACATTTTCAAACTGATGTCTTCACTGATCTGTCATTGACAGAAAATGCCTTCATTATGAAGAAGCTCTCCTGAAAAAATTGGGGAAAAAACAATACTTCCAATATTATAATTGAAACTTCTTTGGTTTAGGGGTAAGGAAACTCCCCCAGCACTCCACCACCACCGTACACACACATTCATTTATTAGATTTGATATACATATACTTAAGTATCAATTTCCTCTTTTCTAAATTTGGGGCCATTTTAGGAACGAAAACTGTTTTATTGATATGGAGATAATGAACTGGTGTCCTATAAAAAGTCATGCCAAAGGAAGACAGAATTTTTAAGGAGAGTATTACAAATTTTACAACTTTAGAGTTACAATTTGTGTATACTGTCATTTAAGAAGAGTGATGTTATGGCTTTTCTTAGGATTCCCAACAAGTTGCTAGACATTTTCTTACTCTGAAGTGTTGGGTGACCTCAAACAGAGTGAACGTTCATAGGGAATACAACTACAGTAAACAATTTTTTTTTATTAAATCATGCATCCTAATTTCTTTATTATGTTAGTGCCATGATGTTTAATGACCGCCTACTTTGGGTCAACTCAACTATAAATTCTATAGATTCCATTTATCTCTAAATTATTAACGGAATTCTATTCAATTTCAAAGTTTTAAGTACATACGCCTGTGCTTTTTTCTCCTCTAAAAAATACGTTATCCCATTGACACAAAGATTTAGTGTCACAGTGTACATAGTTAAAAAGAGAATAAATAAATGTTGCTTTAAATTTTTGAGAAGGGGGCTGGTGCTACCTTTTTATGCCGTATAACATAACAGTTTGGTTTTCAGTTTTTTTTGTTTTTTTTTTTTTTTAGATGGAGTCTCGCTCTCTCGCCCAGGCTGGAGTACAGTACAACGACCTCGGCTCACTGCAACCTCCCTCTCCTGGGTTCAAGTGATCCTCCTGCCTCAGCCTTCTCAATAGCTGAGACTATGGGTGCACACCACCATGCCTGGGTAGTTTTTTCTATTTTAGGAGAGACTGGTTTCGCCACGTTGCCCAGGCTGGTCTTGAACTCCTGAGCTCTGGCAATCTGCCCGCCTGGGCCTCCAAAAGTTCTAGGATTACAAGCGTGAGCCACCATGCCCGGCCTGGTTTTCAGTTTTAATTACCAACCTTATTTGGCATTTCAGCTGAAGTTTTACATAAACATATATTGTACATTTGATGACATGATGACGAAATAGAAAGTTGCACACATAAAAAAGTGGACTGATGTTTGATATATCTGGAAAAGGGTAACAAATTAAGAATATCGAAACTTGATACCTCTTGTTAGAAAAAAAGGAGTATTTTGAATAGTTTTGTTAATGTTGTCTGTTTAGTTTGTTTGCTTTGCTTGGAATCCTGTGGTTATGGATATACATAGTTTGACCATGGAAATTTCAAAGCTCTGCTCTTTTTATTCTGAATAATCCAATAAACTCATCTAGCTACAACTTTTTAGGTAGCTTTTTTCTTTAGCAGATGTTCTTTTGGCCTAGAATTTTAAAAAGAAATTTTAAAAATTCAGATTATTAATTAGAAGTAATAAGTGATTATTTTTAGGATGAAATAGCCAGATCTGGCCACTTATAGGGAATAGTGACTACTCTTGTCTTTTATATGATGGCTTATATTAATATAAGTGAATGAGTGTGTGTGAGTGCTATTTATGATCTTTGTGCTGTGTTTGTACAGTGAAGTCAGTGAGACCCATAGAGCCCACTAGGGTGCTGTTAATATATGTGGTCTATTGCATACTATTGAGAGCTAAATAATGGGGCTCATTTTTGAGGCTAATTATTATAGGGAGCTTTTTATCATATGATGTATGCATTTGAAAACTTTAAAATAAGAATATTTCTCAACTGTACCATAATGGACAGCAATTATCATATTTTCAAATATTAATAATGAAGTTAAAATTAGGGAATTATTGCAAATATCAAAGTCACTTTTTTAGTGATTGTTCAATATTCATTATATCTAATACTCATTATTATGTAATACAATTATCAGAGAATTAGAAATATTAGTAACAATATATTAAGAATATTTTTAGTTAGCCCATAATTTTCTAGAAAGTATTAAGCAGTCTTTGTTCATTAAACACATTTTCATGAAGCTAAATACATTCATAAATTGGTTATCTTTTGCTAACAGCTTCCTTAAGAAAGGTTAGCTGAAAATTTTTCCAAAGTGAAAAATAACATAGGTTAATATGAATATAGAAAACCTTCCAGTCTGAAAATTTTCTTAAATTAAAAAATAATCCTTTTAAGTTTTTGTTTTTCCTGAAGCCACCAAATCATGCAATATATATGTAAATAATTGTTTATTCTACTAAGCACTAATTATAAATTTTTCTACTAGTTAACAATTACTGAATCCACAAATATGTATCATATACATGACAAATTGTAGGTATTATAGATGTAAAAACAAAAATATAATACTTTTTACTTTAATGAAAAGATAGAAATAAAAAAGAAATGTAAACACACTTGTTAATTAAAATGATTATTGGTTTAATGAGAGCATTTCAGAAAGCAGTAGGAGCATATAATTACTAAGTTAGAATAGAGAAATTCATTCAAGTTGTTATAGTTCTGTAAATAGTTGCATCAATTTTCTCAAAATCATTTTATATTTGTTGCTATGTTTATAGAAATATCTAAGCAACTAGTGACAAGTAACTATTGTATTTTTACAGAGATTAAAAATAAATACTGTTATAATATGGACTCCCATTGTATACTGAGGAACTCAGAACAATGAAGTAACATTTTCTGCAGAGTAGGGCACTGTGAAAGACTGAAATGGATGTTTAGGGTAGGGTGTAAAGGTTGCTGTTATGGACTGAATTGTATCTCTCAAAATTCGTATGTTGAAATCCTGACTTCCTATACTTCAGAATATGACTGCATTTGGAAATAGGGACTTTAAAGAGGTGATTAAGCTACAATGAGGCCACTAGAGTAGACCATTATCCCTTCTGACTGATATCTTTAGAAGAAGAATACATTGGTAAAAAGAGACACCAGAGATACACCAGAGATACATTGGTAAAAAGAGCACAGAGGAAGACCATGTGAGGACACAATGAGAAGATGGCCATCTGCAAGCCAAGGACAGAGGCCTCAGGAGAAACCAACCCTGATGACACCTTGATCTTGGACTTCACAGCCTCCAGAACTGCGAGAAATAAATTTCTGTTGTTTGAGCCACTCTGCCTATGGTACTTTGTTATGGCAGCCCTAGCAAAAGAATACGGATATTAACAGTCTTTCCAAGAGCAGTTTGTCACAAAAATGGACAGGCAGAGCAATCATGAAATATCATAGAATGACTTTCCCAAGTGTTTTTCTGATCATTGTTGCACCAATGGCTCTAAGTTGTAGAAGGCTTGTTTTTATACATACATACATTGAAACAGATGAGATTACTAAAATTGGTCTCTGTTCCTCTAGCAACCAAGGTTGACTCTTAGTTCTTTTACTGTTTTTGTTTTGTTTTGTTTTGTTTTAATAGCAGACATTTCTTTGCACCCAGCTAATCTTGCAGTAACTTGGGAGATATATTTTTGCCATGATTCAGAGTTGAGTGACTAGATTCTTGGTTTAGTAAATTCACAAGAAAAGCATGCACATGTTTGAGAGATTTTCCCTCTGATTTTATGGATTTCATGTGTATATCTTTGAAAAAAAGTGGAGTGTATTAATATACTTCCTGTTCACAAACTATATGGTTTGATTTGACAAGTATTGCCAATGGCATGAGAAAATTGTATTGTTCTTCATTGTGAGATCAGAAAATTCTCATTCCTGGATCTTTCATTATTAAAATATTTACCTTCAAGTTTACACCTAGATGTTATATACCTATTCTTACTCTATATCTCCACCACCATTGTGTTTTACAACTATTTTCTCTTAACATTTCTTGGTTTTCCAATTTCTCTGCAACTATGTTTCCTAGTGAATAAGCTTATTTCTGCTATTTTTGATCTAACAGAATTTACTCAAGTGTCTCAGCTCAACATTTGGAGATGAGCCATCTTCCTTTTACTGTAAAAAAAGCTTGATGGAGTATTTTCACAGCGATAGAACTGGAAGTTAGGGCAACTTCTAACAGGTAAAATGGCAAATCACTGTTCTTTTCCTGAATCTGCATACAAGCAAAGCCTGTGTACTTGCAAAGCCATAATGTCACTAGAGATGATCATTAGTAAATTGTGTTTGCTTGCATCTCAATATGTGATTTTCCACATATTTAGTGGTTGTAGGGCCCTGTGAAACAGTATGCCATTTGACCTTCTTTGATGTTTAGATTCTTGAATTCTAAACATTTGATTTACAAAGTTCAATTTCCAATGCATGTTCATCATCCTGAATATGTTTCTTCTGGGATTAAAAATTCAGAGAAACAAGAATATCCAAGAGCACATTTCTGGCTACTAATGTTGCTGCTGATCTTATTCTTTTTTGTAATATACTATCATCAATGTTTTAGATGAACAACTATATAAAGCACAACAATTTCGATATGATGCAATTATTGTAAAAATTTGATTAGAAAACATGGGCCCTTCCTGGTCAATATTTATCTAAAATGCTGGAATTTAAAACACCAAAACATGTAAATGGTGTTTCAAAGTAAAAGATTACTGGAGATAGCAATACATCAGCTTTACTTTGGTTATTGATTTGGTTTTCTATTTTTTGCTTTGTGATTTAGGGGAGCAATGGAATCTCTCTGTACATTGTTTCATCAGAAATAAAATGAGGCTTTCCTTTTCATTAAATAATTATAAGGCAAACACTGAATATTTAAGTAGAAACAGTGTTGCTAATATGGAATTGTTAAATTTTAAATTATTGCACTAGAATAAATGCATAAAAGACATTTTTTTACTTCTTAGCATCAAGAAAAGAACAGATGTATTCACCACTTATGAAACAACATCTCTCTTCTCATCAATAGTTTTATTTACAAGCATACGTTTTGCTTTAGAAGTTTTTATTTTTTATAAATGTAATGTGTATTCTAAGGTGTAACACTAAGAACCTTGTTTTGTTGCTAGAGATTTTAGCAAAAGTAAAAATAATATTAAATCTTTCCAAACTCTTAGCTATTACAGACTTTAGATGAGAACAGAATTTAAAAACTGATGTTCTGATACTGTTTTCTACATTAAATAGGCAATTCTAGGGCTCTTCAAATGTAGTATTTGTGGAATGTCTTCTTTCGAGGAGTTCCAAATTCCTAACAGGTTTGATTTTACATACTGAGGAAGATTTTCCACATGAAGTTACATCTTTTTATTCCAAGCATATACTGTATATGGGGAAAATAGAAGAGGTGAAATATTACATGTTAAAATTGCATGGCAGAGTCATAGAAAGTTGCCAAACAACTACATTGCTTTGTCTTTTGAATATTTCAACTAAAAAGTGTGCACCAACATTCTTGGAAGTGATATTAAAGAATTACAAACCAAATAAAACAAAAACCAAAAACAAAGCGTTTAATTGTTTTTTTTTTCACTCATCATTTTCATGCATAAACTGGCACTGCATTTGTTATAATAAAATATGATAACCTTTTCTTTATTTTTTGATAAAAATGTAAAGCTACGCAACTTACTTGTAACTATACATCCATCATTAGTTATTATATTCCTATTGAAGAAAAAATGGTAAATATTTAGAGGAGTATTTAAAAAATTAAAAATAAAAAAAATACCAAATACTTTGCTTACCAAAAAATGTCTGCACCTCAGAAATGTGATAAGAATGTGGAAAAAACCCCACAAAGTTGTTCTTTGTAAATGTCATGTAAGACTGTAAAATTTAGAATTTAGTTTTATGCAATTTCTTTAGTTTTACCTTTTAATTTTTAACTATAAAAGCAAATATCTCCTTACGTTTTTAAAAAAAAATCAGAAAGCCCAGAAATACATGTAGCACATCATGAAATTATCCCTCTTGTTCCCTCCATTAGTACCCCTTGAGATACCAACTATTAAATATTTGATGTGTATTATGCTAGACATTCTTATCTTATATAACCAAATTAAAAAATTTAAAAACAGAATCATTCTTTACTTTTTCACTCCTTGCATTTGGAACATTTAACCACATATAATGCATATTTTTTCAGACCGTAATATGAAAAGTTATCTTTATTTGAGATGACCTAACAGCATTTTATATATGAGTGTATTTCATATATTGAACTAATTCCTGTTAGGTGGATGTTTAGGTTTTTTCCAATTTCATTTCATTTTCTAGAGGAATATTTGTAAACTTTACTTAAGCTAGAGTATTGGTTATTTAGACAAAACACGAATCTCCTAGGGAATTCTGACTGATCAGAAGTTTTAAATATTGAGCTCTAAGTGTTATATTTTAAAATATCAGTTAGCAACTATATAGTAGATTGGAAAGGGCTATGGGTTTATAGCCAAGAGAATTGGGTCTTTTTGAACCCTGACACTTATTAATTATATAATATCGTTTTCCCATCTGCAAAATGATGAGTATGAAGTAGATGATCTCTAAAGAGTCTAAAAACTCTAAATAGAAGACTCAATACTGCAACTACAAAAATAAAACAAAAAACTATGGACTCATCAATGGCTAGGAAAGATGAGTATTCCAAAGAAAAAGAAGTAGTCACCAGCTATTTTAGGTTGCTCACTATGTGGTAGAAAAAACTGATGGAAATCATGTTATTGGGTTTTGAAAAATTGAAAGGATTTATACCCCTTTGTGTGCCCGTATTTTAGCTACATCTTGCTCCATACTCTATTCTATAGGTAAGCATGGGCAAACCCAGACTCGACATTCCTATCAAGGTTGCATTATACTCTGACACGGTAGTTTAATTCAATAATGGGTAGAGAAGTTTCTAATCCTTATTCAGTCTTGATCAGGTTTACTTAGAGCCTTCCTTGTTTGGATAGATTCTTGATGTTAGAATTGAATTAAGACAGACTACCTAGAGTGTAGTGCACCAGAGAGCAGCTTCTAGAGATTCTGTCCCTTAGAGGATGCACTGAGTTGATGCTGCCTCTTAAATGGTTTGCTGTCAGTCCATGGCTGAGGTCAGATTCAGGGACCTAGTATTACTCCCGATTCTTCTCCTGGTTTGCTAGATGATTTGTTATTGGCTCTGAATAGTTAAATAATTGACAAACAAGATGATTTTCTAAAATGGTAACATGGGAATAAGTGATTCTGATCATTTTGTTCTTTTGTTTGATTAAAATTTAAATGATCTTCCTTTGAGGAGTCTTTTGGTCATACATATCAGACACAACTCTAGGCTCTCTTTGTCTCTGTAATAACAATACATATGGCAAATATAAAATTTCTCCTGTGAAAGTATGTAAAACATTTGGATACATGTTGCTACAAGGTATTACAGTTATGAATGTTATGTGGTTTCTTTTGTTTGTTTTTTCTCAAGTATTTGGAAGTGACTACCTGAAACCAAGATAAGAGGAGAATGGAAAGATGTTCTCTTGTAGTGACAGATAGGTCATCTACATTAATTGTAAGCACCCAGTGCCTGGGGCTATTCTTATTGACGTCCTGGATGATGTGCAGTTTTATTTGCCTTATGTTGCATTTTTCCACAAAATATATTGCAAAACCAATTTTCTTAATGGCAATTCATACACAGTATATTTAATAATGTCATGAATCGCTCTGTTACTAATTGTTTCATTACCTTTCTCATATTAGCAACTATGAACACCCAACATTATTTATCAGGTATGCGAGTGCCCTCTCTCTCCTGGGCGGTGATGCTTACTTAGGAAAAGAAATGAAACCCTTTAACAAGTTTCTTGCCTTTCACCACAAATCTTACTCTCACCTGGGGTGAAGGCCAGCCCTAATTTCTAAAGTAATTGCCATAAACATGGTTTATATATACAAGGAGCTCATGAAAACAGCTTCAGTGTTGATCTTCACATTAATCCCATTTTTCTACTCTCAGAAAAAAAAAAAAAAACTAGCATTCTCCTTATATAAATAATTTATACAAAGCCATTCAGCAGGGGAATGGGGTGGTGGTGGCTTATTTAAGAACTCTGATAGGCCAAATTACTTATTCTGGTAGAAACTAGAAGATTTTTAATGAGGTTCTTGCATTTGTTTTAATCATTTCTATACTGATTAAACAAATCATACCTTTTAAAATGTGTGAATTTGAATAAATAATTTTACACTTCAATACCAATAATTGTGTGAAAGCTTCACGGGAACTCACGCTCTGGGAAAAACTAAAATGACTAAAGAGTCATATGTGCTTTAAACGTTTTGCTATTCACCTCCACACAATGATACTTTTAGGCTACTTCTTTCTCCTTTTGGCGAGTTTCATATGAATCATCAAAGAAAAATTACAGTTGTTTATAAAATACATTCATCTCTTGCACTTGTATATTGGATTGGCTAGCAAGCATTGTTTAAGTTAAAAAAATAATAATTTTCCAGCATTGTCACATTGAATATTATCAGACACCTGCATCCGGTTATAACTAAATAGCTATATTTTAAATCTTTTGAGAATCTTGATTTTAACGCAGGCACCACCACCAATTCTGGGTCAGAAGGAATGAATCCATTTTCTCAGCAAGATTCAAGCCTTCATGCCCCCTGTTAAGACTCATGCTATGAGCAAGGCTGGTACTGTTTATGACAGATGCAAATTACACTCAACAGCTTTTGGATTTCACAATTTATAATCAGGCATGCATCCTCCAAACCCAATTCTTTTCTTTAAAGCCCAGAATTCTGGATACTTCATAAAGCAAAAATCTTGCTGCCACCTTCAAGGAACTCAAACTATCTGATTTTTTTTTATTTGCTGCTGCCATTAGATTGAAATGATTTTTCTTCAGTTTGCTCAAAGCCAGATTTAAAGTCAGGTCCCAGAGGTAACAGGAAAGTCGATCCCCTAAGCTACTCAGGCGTTGTTTGCTTTTTTTACATGTAATATCCTACTACTAAGCCAGAATATAATTTAAAATACAAAACACACTCTACATAAATATGTCCTTTAGTAATTTTGTAATCTGACATTTAACAGAAGTTAACTAAGTGCTTTATATCATGTTTGTCAAGGAAAATGGAGAAATTATAAATATCCTTCAAGACAATTATTTCTTAATAGCTTTCTACATATTTTTAATGCTACACGTTTTCTTACTACTTCAAATCAATAATAGTATGTGCTCCTTGAACATAGACGTGCCAGATTACTCACTTACAATGCACCTAAATAAGCCCAAAAGCATCCTAAACACTTCACACATTATGAGCTTCTGAAAACCATTCGAAGAGCTCAGGCTTGCAGTCACTTTCTGTTTGCTAGGGAACAGCAAAGGGTTACTTTAGCCCAGGCGCTGCAAGTGCGAGCAACAGGAATCCATTGGCTTTAATTTGTCCATGTCTTTCATTTGATACTACCAGTATTAATAGCTTTGCAAGGAAATTCTGCAGTCATTAATCATAATAATTAATCAGATCCAATTATATTGCATATAAATGCGAACAAATTGCTGAAAAAATAATGATCTATCACCAACATGTCACAAGGAAAAAGAGACCAAAATAGTAATTAGATGCAGGGATTTGGTTGTGTATGAGTGCCCTGCAACTGATTTTAACTGTATGATGATCCGATGATGTAATTAGTCGAAAGTCTAGCAGGACTTTTTAGCAGACCATCTAATGACTGTGCAATTGGAGGAAATAAGGTCCACTTTTCTAAGAGATCTTTTGGCATTTTCTTCTAACTTTGCAGTTCTGAATAAAGGAGATCCATTGCCCTTGGTGTTCTAATACTGGGAACTAAATTATTCCTGCATGGGTCTTCTGAATTTTTACTGCCTATTTTGAAAGTATTGCTGTTAACTGATGATTACTCAAGTTAGGAATCAAGATATTCTAAATCGCATTTTTTTTCCCTTTTTACTCTTGTAATCGTACAAATGTGTAACATATAATTCAAAATGAAATGTTTTGGTTATAGTGAGTTAACACACTGCGGGTAGCATGCATGTTAGCTATTTTCACCTATCTTCTTTCCCTTGAACTGAACTGAAAACATTTCAGAAAATGGAATTACTCTGTTTTCACTTCAGTTAGCACTCTCTGGAGCACTGGCAGATTTTATCAGAAACCATTTAAAAATATATATATATGTGTGTGTGTGTGTGTGTGTGTGTGTATATATATATTCTTCTTTAACAGATTCTTAAATCTGACCAAAGTGAATTGTTTAATGCAAATTATTCTATGAAATAATTTTAGTGTCACTATTTTCTTTTAAATTTTCACTCTTGTCTCACAAGGTAGAGCTTCCACTATAGTGTTATCTATATGCATAATTAGCATTAGTTTATTGTGTGGTCAAATATGTATTTTTAAACCTTTCAAAATATTTTCTTGCTCCACTTACAGATTACACATGAAATGGTTAACTAAAGATTGATGAGCAGTTTTTATGATAGGTTTGCGACCTGAAAATAAATGTTAGGTTCATCATAGTTTTCAATACTAAGCACTGCACTTTACCGTCTTTGATCTCAGTGTTGTGACTACTACAAAGAAATAAAACCTTATCTTACCTTTTCCAGCATCTACTGCAGAAGACCTCAATAATGCATAAGAACATCTGGAAGTACGGTAATTTCAGCTATCAGAGATAAGAATTGACACAGAACAGGTAAACCCTACAAAGTCATCATGTTGAAATGAACTGATTAAGGTTTAGTAACATAAAACATCATGTATAGTGTTTCCATGCTTGCTACATCTTGCTATTTTATATTTAAAAAGGAATGTCAATTATATATATTTAATAGGTTGATTAGCTGGTAGCAATATTATATTTTACATAAAGAGACAGAAATGTCTGCAGATATTGCCATACTCATCTATTTAGAGTTAACTGTGAGTTCATAGAAAATACATGGGCATAGTAAACAGGGTTTTGAAATGACAATTTTTTACTGGTTGCAAGTGCTAATTGCTAGTTTCTCCAGGGTATAGAATTAATCACCTGCTAGATTTACAGTCTCTAGGTTGAGACCTGAGGATGGAGGCAATAAGAAAAGCTCTTGAGGGACATATCATATGGTGAGTCTAAATATCAGTCTCTATGCATATGTAAATTGGTAACAAAGTTTTTTCAAAGCTCAAGTATGCTAATTTCAAACAGGCAAGACTAAAGCTAGCTTTTAGCAGCTGTTTAACGTCTGCCTGTGGGTGGTAGAGAGAGCTTAAAATACAAGCAAACAGTGGTGCATAAGTAATTAAGCAACATTTTGCTGGGCATAAATAATTCTGTTTATATTGCTCTTTTGAAGAGTATAGAATACAAAATAACAGATCAAGTGCACCTTTGGTCACCAGAGGTTAACAGTTCTTCCTCTTTACCTCTCCTCTGGTTTTGTGATTTAAGAGAAATAAATAACAAAGTCTGATATACAATATTTTATAACTTTATAGAAAATAAAATTATTTCAGGTGATGAAAAAACCCTGTTATAGAATCACTGTACTATAAAATCAATATAGTGCAGCTAACAATTTATTCCTCTAACAATTTATCAGAAGAAAATGTAATATTTAATTGTGGATCTGCTTATTGCCTTTTCAACTTTTAGGATTATTGAAAATAGAGTTTGGGTTGTTGGCCAAAATAGAAAAATCAAACTATTTTCAAATTCCACAAAAGGAAAATATCCTCAATTTTTCAGGACAAATTTTAATTGTCCCATGCATTAAAAATAAAGAGATAAATAAATTAATGATTCACCTGGAGATTATTGTCTAAAAATTAGGACTGCTTAAATCAATGTACTGTATATAAAATAATCACCTAATGTGAACAGCTCTTGCTAAGCCAGTAGAAGTGTCTAAAAGCAAAAGAAAGGCTGGTATAAAAAAATTACATTTGATTCAATAAAAACCTTGAAATTGACCAGAAGGAAGATGAAAGATTTAACATGATTTAGAAATACCTAGTCTGGAAAAAAGGATTATAGATACTAACTGTGAAAAGAGTAAAGGGTTTAAACTTTGTTTGCTTTAAATATTCATGGTTTAAGGAGTTAATGGTGAAAGGAAGTACTCAGTTGGGTATCAGATCTTATAAAGGGCTTTATAACACAGAAGAATGCTAGGAAGGCAGGAGTGGCCATTTTTGCACAGGATTGCTATTTCCCTTTGCAATGAAGGAACAGGTAAATGAAATAGGATTTGGACAAACTTCCTTTTATTTATTCTCAAAATTCTAAGAAAATATGTAAAATTTGGTGGTGAAAAAACATCCTATTTTTTTTCCTGATATTTCTAATTTTTCTAAATTTGTATTTTTTTAAAAAACTTGCTATGGGGCTGGGTTTTAAAACCACGTGACCTGAGTAGAAACGTGGATAGGGCAGTAGATTATGTGCAGACATATACAGTCAGGGTTGACCTGTGTTCTTTCTTTGTCTGTTGTTCTTCCTCTTCCTCTTGTACAATATGTGGATATTAACACCTGTTCCAGTCTCCCTAACAAACCAAAAAGATGAAATTCAGTTAAGTGATTGAAGAATAATGATTTCTTTGAGACACTATTCTAAACTTTCTCAGGCTCTTGGGACATCTTATTATGGTTGACTTAGTCAAACATTTCATTCTCTATGTACTGTACCAATGAGAGTAGGCCTCATTACCCATTTCATGGAGGAAGGATAGAACAGGCAGACAAGCAATAGGCTCCCTATACCTATGTGAAAATATTCATACTTGTTTGAAAATTCTGACAAAAATGGATGACAAAGACTTACAACTACTCGAAGTAATATAATTGATACTCTTTCTCCTGAGTTGCCATTTCCTTGAAAATTGTAATTATTGCCTGTGCACATTCTGAAAAGTGATCTTTTGTGTTGGAGGGGCATTGTCCAAGCACAATTAGGTAGGAACTTGAATATTATACATTATTAGGTTAACATAAGTTTTGGTCATATGTGATCAGAGAAGAACTTTAAAATTGTTTTAGAAGATTTGAAGTATTCTGCTTTGTCATACCCCTGCCTTTTTTTTTTTTTTAATTCTGAATCTTCAGACTTCTGTGTGTTACTTAGTACCTGTCATTTGTCATCACTTTGAACAACAAACTCTTTGTCTCACCAAGAATGGATAGTTACTAAAAAAGTAACACTGGAAATGGAAATGCTTTAGTTTGAGTTCCCATGGATATACCGTGAAACTATTGTTCTGCATCTCCTCACTCATTTGTCAGCAGAGACTACCTGTTTAGGTACTTTACTGTAATTCATAAATAAAAATTTGTTTTTTCTGATTATCTGTGAAGACATGAAAGCAACCAAGTTTAGACTTTTGTTGATCAGATTAGTTTCTCCTTTGTATCTGCAAGACTATTAATGCTTATTCGGGTAGAAAATAGTATAATTTTTTGAGAATGGTGAGTCTAATTGATACAGACCTGAAAGACATGATAAACTATGATCAATTCATCTTTTTCTATTCACTAAATTAGGGTAAATATACAAGGTATGTGGAAACAGTTGATAGCCGACTAGGAGACATCCTAAGTAGGAATCCTTGCTGGACATGGTAGTGTCCACCTGTAGTCCCAGCTAAAAAGGAGTCTGAGGCAAGAGAATCACTTGAGCCAAGGAATTCAAGACTAGCCTGGGCAACACAGCAAGACATCATCTCAAAAACAAACAAAGGAAAAAAATAAGTAGGAGTCCAACTAGGAAAAAAATAATCTGACAGATACTCAAATACAGAGTTTTATCCTAGAGTTTGAATCAAATGCTAAATAGGAAGGACTTAACTGATATAATGTATATAGATAGTCAATGTCATATAATTACTATAAACATTATGGGGCCAGAAAAATCCAGAAAAGAATTCTAATCTTAGGAGAGAGGCTGATTTTTTTTCTGCTATTTATAGTGTATTCACAAATTTGTGTGTATACATACACATACACACACACACACACGTACACATAGTCAGAGGTTTGCAGAGTGTCTGCAGATATCTCTTCTCCAAAGGTGGGTGAAACAAAGGGTTCCCATATGTGAACCAAGGCACGGTCTCAGAAAAGTCTGTAATCCATCCCCGTTTGTGTTTAGTGTTTTATCACAAGGAAATGCTGAGATTCACTTATTCATTTATTCACTCAGTCATTGACTGTTTATTTAGGTACTACAATGTGTTGGTCACTGTGAAAGTTTCTACAGATGCAAAGATTTATAAGATACAACGAAACACTAGAATCAATAATTGTGAAGATTCTGTAAATTCAGATTTAGGGGAATACTCATTACTGGCAGATACTTCATTCCATCTCTGACTTTTTGAGCCAACATTATGATGGATATGAAGAGGTGGGATTACTTGCCAGTTATATATATAATCTAACAGTGAATATATGTTAGTGGATAGTGAATGATATGTTATAGTGTGTGCACACCTGTCAGACTGACACCAATGACTATGGAATATTGATGAGATAATTCCAGGTTCAAGGTATCCCACAAAGCCTGCAGGCCCCTGAGACTTCAGTGAGAAACATTATATATTTATGTGTTTGTGTGTATATATATATATATATGATTATACGTATAATTTAATAGTGAATGTATGTTAGTTTTTATAATCTAATAGTGAATATTAAACAACATATATATTTAACTATTAGATTATAAAAATTTTGAATATGGAAATATACCCATTCTTTTTTTTTTTTTTTGAAGTGGAGTTTTGCTTTTGTACTCAGGCTGGAGTGCAATGGTGTGATTTCAGCTGACTGCAACCTCCGCCTCCTGCGTTCAAGTGATTCTCCTGCCTCAGCCTCTCGAGTAGATGGAATTACAGGCATGTGCCGCCACGTCCACCTAATTTTTGTATTTTTAGTAGAGAAGGGGCATCACCATGTTGACCAGGCTGGTCTCGAACTCCTGACCTTAGGTGATCTGCCTGCCTCTGCCTTTCAAAGTGCTGGGATTACAGGCATGAGCCACAGTGCCCAGCTGGGAATATATCCATTCTTAAATGGTATCCTATATGCTCATACCCACTATTTCCAATGGCCATTCAGAAAACATTTGCAGCCTATTGATAAAATGTCCTATTTCAAAATAAAGCTTTGTCTTGTCCTTGTCTCAACACATAAACTAACTTACATTGTTCAAGTGAAATTAATTGAAATTCCGAACTTTCTCTGTTCCAAAACTGTTGATTTCAAATGAAGACTGCATAGCTTTCTGCATTCAGAAAGACAACTTCAATTTGTGAATGACTTAGTAACATTTCTCCCTTGTAAACTTGGAAGCAACACTCTACTGGTTTGCTCTAAAGATGTGCTACTATGAAAAATACAACAATTACGTATTGTGGAAGACTTTAGGGAAAATTGGTGGGTAATAAATTCTGGTGGCAGAGAATAGAGAAATAACCCCCAAATATGAGTGTCTAAAAGAGAAGTCCTATTTTCTTAAATGAATTAACTTCTTTTTCAGCTATTATTCAGACCTTCTTGACAAGCAAGGGAAATTTTTTTTATTAATTTCCTTTGAATGTATGTAAGCTTCTCTTTATTTTTCTATTTCTTATAGTAGTCAGCATATAGTCTTAATAGGCACTTGGACCAAACATGATAGTGACATTAGCAAATCATATACTAATGCTCTTATTATGAGAGAAAACATATTTTTTATGCAGTACATTTTTTATACACAATACTACTATGTATATATTATTGGAGGTAAAGAAACTTTTAAGAAAAAACAAATCTATCATCTTATCTTTCCAACCAACCCAAATCAACAGCTATATAAAGGGCAGGTTTAGAATGGGAGAAGGTGAAATTTTCTCACTGATGGCCCATGGGCCTGCAGGCTATGTACGATACCTTGAACCTGGAATCATTCCATCAGTATTCCATGCTCTTTGGCGTCAGCCTGATAGATGTACATACGCTATAAAATGATCACCCTTGTTTTGCTTTCCTAACTGAGATTCTTCTTAAAGGCATCATCAGTCTGTCGACTATACCTCATGTTAAGGGAACATCTAGCTAGAACCATTTCAGTGTTTGTGGTTTTCACTTTATTTGTTTTTCTTCTTAACTTTTTCTGCAGATGATTATGTACAATGTTGAGATCAATTGTAGCTGAGAAACTTCTCTCATATTTACTAATTTATATAGCAACCAAAAGGTAGAAGGGAAATAAAACAAAAACATATTTGGTAATTTCATGAATTTAAAAACTAGCCCTGGGGGAAAATGCATAACTTTATATTTTGTATCACTGCTGTGTTTAAGAAACCTAAAAATGGGAATTTCATATTCTCATATTTTGACAAGTACTTTACATTTGCTTGAATAAATATTTTACTATGAAAGGAATATGATTAAAAAGAAAAGAACCCCCACACTATTAACTTCTCAGGAACATTAAAGCAGTAAAAGTACACATTCCATAAGCCAAGGGATGCAGCAGCATTCACTTAGCTCCAACCAATCCTGGAAAGAGATTTTCTTTTTCTTTCTTATTTTTAAGGTGCAAGAAACCTTGCACTTACATAAAGGAGAGGGGTGCTTCAACTGTCATATTGATGTGGCAGAATTTAGCTCTTTTCTGAAGAGTTTTCACATCCCAAGAGCATAAAGACAATAGCACACTATATAGAGAACCAATAAATCAATTAGCTTTAACAGCCAGAGTTCAGGAAATGCATTTATTCTCTTCGATGAAAACACGGCTTCTCCTTGTAGCTATACTTCAAACTGTTAAGGTCAATTTTTCACATGGAAATTATATTTAGTGGCTGAAAAAATCACTCATAAATTTCATAAAGCAAAAGAGAAGCACTTACTGATGTAGGAGAACAAGTTTGTTTTATTTGTAATTATCTATCTTTAGAGTAATTGAGATTCTAAACAGCAGCTAATAGCCTCACTGTCTCAAATTACTACTGCCTGTAACTTTACCTTGCCAAATATCAAAGAGCTTTTCAATTGCAACACTACTACTAAAACCTGGGTCATTTTCTAGCAATTAACTGGAAGAGGTGATTAATAGCTTAATAATGGGTTGCTCTGTGTTTAAAAAGTGCAGGGGACGTGCATAGGAAAAGAATATGTAATTTTGTATCCCTGAAACATAACCTAATTGAAAAATCAGCAGTTGGTCTTATTTACTTTAGGCTTGTATTTCCAAACCCTCTTTTGATCTACTCTGAGAAAATGTGTAAATCTGGAGAGTATTTTTTAATTAACTCCTTGAACATTGAACATGCTATGAATCTAAGGAGCACAAGCTATCCCATGGCACCTGCTGTGCCGCAGTCAACTTCACTGGAATTTGAGGGCAATATATGTCAATTATCTATCTGGATGTGCAGATGGCAGTGCCCATTCAGCAAGTTACCCACTACAGGGCCACCGCTGGATTCATATGGCCATTCGCCGAGAGCATAGCTTTAGTAATGTGATTCCTGGGAGCCTTTGTCCACTTCTGCAGTGGATTCTTGTTATATTCACCCCGGACTTAGTGACTGTAAAATCTACCCTCAACCTTTCATAATATTCTTCCCGAAACTTCCATCAAGACAGTCAGTGCAATGTAGCAAGTTCACCACTCTCAGTGTTTAGCTAGTTTACAAGGAAATGGCAAGTTGACTAGTTACACAAGTCATTTAATAGAGAGGGAGGTCTCCTAATAAGGTAAGGGATGCAACTAGCATATAGAAAGCGACCAGGTTTCATTTGTCCAATGTCTATTGCAATTGCTATCAATGTTCATGTGCTTCTCTTATGTTGCCAGAAGACAGTCAAGATTAAAGCTCTTGGTTTCCCATAATTTATTTCACATTGTGCATTCCTGCTTCTCATTTCAGTCCAATCGTATCCCAGTTGAACCTAGAAATACTGGACTATTTGTTCCCCATTGTATTTGCACAATGACTTAATGTTAGTGGAAGTCAGGATTTTAGTAACTTCCTAGCGCTAATTCCGTGGAACCAAACATAAACTGAGAATGAAAGGACATATGAAATAAAGACAACTACCTGGAAGGGAGCTCCACATACCTAGCTCTCATACACCCAGGTATTCATTCTTGAAATCATTTATTCTACCAAAGGCAAGGCATCAAATTAAGTCTCAACTGGTCACAGAATTTTTCTTTCATTTCTTTTCACATTTTTTGGATAATATATAAAGATAAAGGGAAATTATGAAAATTAAAACAAAAAGGACTTGGTCTCCCATTGCTAAAAGGCACACAGTTTACCAACTTTAATAAACTGGAATGAAGATAGAACAGTTTGCTAGTGGTGGGGAAAGCCAGTCAACTGAAAACCAAGACAAGAGTGGCTTCATGAGATTATTATATGCCCCGAAACAGGAGCTCACTTATGCACAGAAGTTAAAGGCTAGAGAAGGCCTAGATAAATGGAAATTCATCACTTTGAAGGGGGCTGACCTCTGCAATTCCTGCTGGGCGGATAGCCCAAAGTTCTAATCATCCTCTAGCTCACAGCAAAAAGCTCTGATTCCAGGATGTGATGGAAGCAGACCAACTCAGCGGGAGTAGTTCTTTTCTTGCATTGCTTTTGAAAACTTGCCTTAAAAAAAATTTCATTTTATTTTTTTGAGACATGGTCTTACCCTGCCACCCAGGCAGGAATACAATGGTGTGATCACAGCTCATTGTAGCCTTGACCTCCCAAGCTAAAGCAATCCTCTGCCTCATTTTTCTTTTTTTTTTTTTAGAGACGAGGTCTCACTGTGTTGCCCAGGATGGTCTCAAATTCCTGGGCTCAAGCTATCCTCCCACCTCGACCTCCCAAAGTGTTGGGATTACAGGTATGCACCACTGGGCTCCATATATTGTTATTTTTAATTTGCTTAATTTCTTTGTACTCACAGCTAAATCTCCCCATGACTCTCAAATATTTAGTACAATTTTCTATGCCTTCATATTTTTGAATTTGTCAACTTTATTTCTCAGTTCTTTCTCAGAAGGCCTCATTTCAAATCTCGTTTGATGGTTTTCAATCTAGGCCTGCTAATAGTTAATACTTGTCTTCTGGAATTACCTTTATTTCTCCCTTGTTTTACTGCTTTAGTTTTGTGGAGTAAATTTTCTAATAAGCTTTCCGAGAAAGAGTTCTTGGAAAGTAAGTTGTTTGATGCTTTCTCCATCTGAAATATCTGTCCCCTAACCATACTTGTTCCATTGTTTGCTAGCCCCTGGTGTTTCTTCAAAGAAGTCACGTATCTCTCTGATTCTTGATCCCTTGTATATTAACTTTTTTAAAGGAGAGTGTTTTGTTTTTCTCTTGGGAAGCAGTTAGAATCTAATTTTAATATGTGACATTTTAAAATTTTATGATTTTGTACTTTGGCATGAATCTTTGTCATTCTTCATACTGGGTACATATCTGAAAATATATATTTTTTAATTCAGAAACCATCCCTTAACGTATTTTTTTAAAAAATAATTTCCCTCTCACTGTCTGTGTTTTCTACTAGTCAGATGTTAGATGTTAGAGCTTTGGATTTGATCCTCTAGTTGTCTTACCTTTTCTCATCCAACTTATCACGCGTTTTTTTCTTTTTAAGATATTTCCTTGAGTATATATTCTAACTCTAATATTGATTTTTAATTTTAAAAATATTTTTGACATATATGGCCCATGTCTTATTCTCTAATTTTTTCAATGGCATTCTATCTTTATATTGTATGAATGCAATATTGTCTATTTTCTTAATGTACTGATGACATTATATTTTCCACAATTCTATTATCTTTATTTTTATTTCCTATTTATTTTGATGGTTCATTTTTTTCAAGATTTTTTTTTTTTTTTTTTTTTTTTTTTTTTTTTGAGACGGAGCCTTGCTCTGTGCCCCAGGCTGGAGTGCAGTGGCACGATCTTGGCTCACTGCAAGTTCCGCCCCCCCGGGTTCATGCCATTCTCCTGCCTCAGCCTCCTGAGTAGCTGGGACTACAGGCGCCCACCACCATGCCCGGCTAGTTTTTTGTATTTTTTTAGTAGAGACGGGGTTTCACGGTGTTAGCCAGGATGGTCTCGATCTCCTGACCTCGTGATCCGCCCGCCTCGGCCTCCCAAAGTGCTGGGATTACAGGCTTGAGCCACCACGCCCGGCCTCAAGATCTTTTGTTCAGATCTTCTTGCAAATATCTGATGGTTGTTGGTTATGCTAACTGAAAACTTCCTTTGCAAAGGAAGGACTGCCAATTGACCATTTTACTAGAGGGTGCACAGCCTACTGGCCAGCTTAGTTTTTTTCAGGGTATGTAGGGTAATATAAGCTTAGCTGTATAAACTGAAAGTGGGATGAGAAGATTGGTGGTCTTACCTTTATGTGTGGGAACTTTTATTTAGTCTGCTGTTTACATTGTGGTGGCATTTTCCCATCATCTCCTGTGCTTGAATCCCAGAATTTCTTTGTTTTGTTTTTGTTTCATTTTGCTTTTCCTCTAGAGATTAAAATTCCCAGAATGGGAAAGACGGAGAAAATACAGTGCTTTCTCTACAGGTGGGGTCTGGAATATTTTTTATTTAACTTGCTTATTTCCAGTCAGATATTTTGCCCTGTAAATTGCTCTAATTTTACATATCTTTCTTTTCTTGTAATGTTGATACTTTTTTCTTTTCTTTCTTTTCTTTTTTTTTTTGAAAAGTGGCAAAGGGAAGTGTCTTTATTTTTTCACTGAAATCAGGGTAAACTAGGCACAATAGTAAGGTTATTTTCACATATCTTTATAACAGTGATATTAGTTAAGAATTATCATCTTTTACAGATTAAATAATTTAAAGCTTAGAGAATTTTGTTACATTGCACAAGGTTTTATAGCAAATCAATGGCAGAAACAGTGTTTGTGTCCACAGTTCAAAGACTCTGGAACACACTATTTTTAAAACACTCTACTGTGATGCCTCCACAACACAGGAATATTTTTAAATGGGTTCAAAGCTGATTCTAGCAGGTAAAGATTTCATGGGCTATTGAGTTAGCTAGACTAGAAATCAAAATAATTTTCTTTTGGCAAGATACTGTTTTTCCCTTCCTTTAGCTCAAAGCCTCCATTCTCCTTATTAAAACCTATTTTCAAAATTTTAACTTACACTAGGTTATAAATTGTTGACAAAAAGTTTAAAAACTTTCCCTCTCAGGGGTATTTGAAGGTTAATTTAAGAATATGTTTGATGAAGTTCCGACAATATTTCAGGAGGTAGAAGAAGACATATTTCAGACACAACTAAATTTCTGAAATAACTGTATAGACACTTATCTATTCTCTACCTATGAAGTACGTTATCAATGTTGAGGAAAAATTGAATTATCAGATAATAGCCCTTCACAGTAGTGGGAGAGGATGGAAGAGAAAGGTCTTCTTGGGATGCTGGCAGGATAGGCTAGTTTTTAAGATTTGGCTCCTTGAGGCTGGGCCTGGGATGGACAGAATATTTCATCTGAAGAGTCTAGGAGAGGAGAGAGTCAGAGTATGATGAAAAGCAAGTGGGGAGAACAGTGAATAGATTAGATAGGAGAGAACATGATGTATTCAGAGGTTAAAATCAGATTAAGGAGATTCCTATAGTGAACTTCATTATATAACCAACGGAAAGTGAATGGTAATTTTTACATTTGGAATTTACATGTACAGACCTATGTTTCAAGGGATTTAATCTAATACAAATAGCTTCCTTATCCTTCTCTGCTATTAAAATAGTTTAATTTGACAAGAGTATAAATGGAATTGAAAGAACAATCAACTCTTGAGTCACTATAGATAGGATGACTATGATTCATTGTCTAACTTGTAAGAGTGAAAGGGAGGTAATGGGGCAAAAGGATAAACAGAGAATTCCCAAGGCTCATTGGAATGTATAGCTATCCTCCCTATGGACAAGTTGGGGGAAGGAGGTAGGACACAGAGTATGAAACCCTGTCTGAATAATTGCAGGAAGAGAAGGGGAAAAGGAAGAGTAATTAATCATTGTAATAAAATATATGGTTTGCCAATTCCATACTTACTTTTAATGGACCAAGATATAACTTTTATTTTTATGTAGATCTTTCTAGTTTTTAAAGATCCTACCAAAAAAAAAAAAAAAAATCAGTGAGTGCTGTTGTGAACTCATATGTTCAGGGATATTAAATAGCAACACGTTTGATTATTTTAAAATTTTGTTTTAATTTAGTTAGAGAAATATATTCGGTTTAGGTCTTCTAGTAATCTGGGCAACCACAGTCCTGGTGTTTATTGTCTTATGTGTTCAAAGTGCTCTAAGTACATATTAAATGATTATTTAGTGATATGGAAAACTATAAAAACTCTGTGAGACACAAATATAGTGCTTGGTTTGAATAATGATTTAGCCATTTGAGAGACAAACTGCATTCAAAATATTTTCCTCTCATTTGAGCAGGGCCAACTTATCCATTAGGCACTGTAGGCACAGCAATTGGGCCTCCCTTCTTTTAGAGGCCTATGAAAAGGTTTTAATTTATTTTAAAATCTGAAGGGAAAGCAAGAATGTAATGACTTATTCATTTTATGTCAGTTAATATGGTCAGAAAATATATTTTTTTGGGGGGCGGAGCAAGATGGCCGAATAGGAACAGCTCCAGTCTCCAACTCCCAGTGCGAGCGACACAGAAGACCGGTGATTTCTGCATTTGCAACTGAGGTACTGGGTTCATCTCACTGGGGAGTGCCGGACGATCGGTGCTGGTCAGCTGCTGCAGCCCGACCAGTGAGAGCTGAAGCAGGGTGAGGCATTGCCTCACCTGGGAAGCGCAAGGGGGAAGGGAATCCCTTTTCCTAGCCAGGGGAACTGAGACACACAACACCTGGAAAATCGGGTAACTCCCACCCCAATACTGCGCTTTAAGCAAACAGGCACACCAGGAGATCATATCCCACACCTGGCCAGGAGGGTCCCACACCCACGGAGCCTCCCTCATTGCTAGCACAGCAGTCTGTGATCTACCGGCAAGGCAGCAGCGAGGCTGGGGGAGGGGTGCCCGCCATTGCTGAGGCTTAAGTAGGTAAACAAAGCTGCTGGGAAGCTCGAACTGGGTGGAGCTCATAGCAGCTCAAGGAAACCTGCCTGTCTCTGTAGACTCCACCTCTGGGGACAGGGCAATAACAAACACAGCCGAAACCTCTGCAGACGCAAACGACTCTGTCTGACAGCTTTGAAGAGAGCAGTGGATCTCCCAACATGGAGGTTGAGATCTGAGAAGGGACAGACTCCCTGCTCAAGTGGGTCCCTGACCCCTAAGTAGCCTAACTGGGAGACATCCCCCACTAGGGGCAGTCTGACACCCCACACCTCACAGGGTGGAGTACACCCCTAAGAGGAAGCTTCCAAAGCAAGAATCAGACAGGTACACTCGCTGTTCAGAAATATTCTATCTTCTGCAGCCTCTGCTGCTGATACCCAGGCAAACAGGGTCTGGAGTGGACCTCAAGCAATCTCCAACAGACCTACAGCTGAGGGTCCTGACTGTTAGAAGGAAAACTATCAAACAGGAAGGACACCTACACCAAAACCCCATCAGTACATCACCATCATCAAAGACCAGAGGCAGATAAAACCACAAAGATGGGGAAAAAGCAGGGCAGAAAAGCTGGAAATTCAAAAAATAAGAGTGCATCTCCCCCGGCAAAGGAGCGCAGCTCATCGCCAGCCATGGATCAAAGCTGGACGGAGAATGACTTTGACGAGATGAGAGAAGAAGGCTTCAGTCCATCAAATTTCTCAGAGCTAAAGGAGGAATTACGTACCCAGCGCAAAGAAACTAAAAATCTTGAAAAAAAAGTGGAAGAATTGATGGCTAGAGTAATTAATGCAGAGAAGGTCAGAAACGAAATGAAAGAGATGAAAACCATGACACGAGAAATACGTGACAAATGCACAAGCTTCAGTAACTGACTCGATCAACTGGAAGAAAGAGTATCTGAGATTGAGGATCAAATGAATGAAATGAAGCGAGAAGAGAAACCAAAAGAAAAAAAGAAGAAAAAGAAATGAACAAAGCCCGCAAGAAGTATGGGATTATGTAAAAAGACCAAATCTACGTCTGATTGGGGTGCCTGAAAGTGAGGGGGAAAATGGAACCAAGTTGGAAAACACTCTTCAGGATATCATCCAGGAGAACTTCCCCAACCTAGTAGGGCAGGCCAACATTCAAATCCAGGAAATACAGAGAACGCCACAAAGATACTCCTCGAGAAGAGCAACTCCAAGACACATAATTGCCAGATCACCAAAGTTGAAATGAAGGAAAAAATCTTAAGGGCAGCCAGAGAGAAAGGTCAGGTTACCCACAAAGGGAAGCCCATCAGACTAACAGCAGATCTCTCGGCAGAAACTCTCCAGGCCAGAAGAGAGTGGGGGCCAATATTCAACATTCTTAAAGAAAAGAATTTTAAACCCAGAATTTCATATCCAGCCAAACTAAGTTTCATAAGTGAAGGAGAAATAAACTCCTTTACAGATAAGCAAATGCTTAGAGATTTTGTCACCACTAGGCCTGCCTTACAAGAGACCCTGAAGGAAGCACTAAACATGGAAAGGAACAACCGGTACCAGCCATTGCAAAAACATGCCAAAATGTAAAGACCATCGAGGCTAGGAAGAAACTGCATCAACTAACGAGCAAAATAACCAGTTAATATCATAATGGCAGGATCAAGTTCACACATAACAATCTTAACCTTAAATGTAAATGGACTAAATACTCCAATTAAAAGACACAGACTGGCAAACTGGATAAAGAGTCAAGACCCATCAGTCTGCTGTATTCAGGAGACCCATCTCACACGCAGTCACATACATAGGCTCAAAATAAAGGGATGGAGGAAGATTTACCAAGCAAATGGAGAACAAAAAAAAGCGGGGGTTGCAATACTAGTCTCTGATAAAACAGACTTTAAACCATCAAAGATCAAAAGAGACTAAGAAGGCCATTACATAATGGTAAAGGGATCAATTCAACAGGAAGAGCTAACTATACTAAATATATATGCACCCAATACAGGGGCACCCAGATTCATAAAGCAAGTCCTTTGAGACTTACAAAGAGACTTAGACTCCCATACAATAATAATGGGAGATTTCAACACTCCACTGTCAACATTAGACAGACCAACGAGACAGAAAGTTAACAAGGATATCCAGGAATTGAACTCATCTCTGCAGCAAGCAGACCTAATAGACATCTATAGAACTCTCCACCCCAAATCAACAGAATATACATTCTTCTCAGCACCACATCGTACTTACTCCAAAATCGACCACGTAATTGGAAGTAAAGCACTCCTCAGCAAATGTACAAGAACAGAAATTATAACAAACTGTCTCTCAGACCACAGTGCAATCAAACTAGAACTCAGGACTAAGAAACTCAATCAAAACCGCTCAACTACATGGAAACTGAACAACCTGCTCCTGAATGACTACTGGGTACATAACAAAATGAAGGCAGAAATAAAGATGTTCTTTGAAACCAATGAGAACAAAGATACAACATACCAGAATCTCTGGGACACATTTAAAGCAGTGTGTAGAGGGAAATTTATAGCACTAAATGCCCTCAAGAGAAAGCAGGAAAGATCTAAAATTGACCCTCTAACATCACAATTAAAAGAACTAGAGAAGCAAGAGCAAACACATTCGAAAGCTAGCAGAAGGCAAGAAATAACTAAGATCAGAGCAGAACTGAAGGAGATAGAGACACAAAAAACCCTCCAAAAAATCAATGAATCCAGGAGTTGGTTTTTTGAAAAGATCAACAAAATTGACAGACCACTAGCAAGACTAATAAAGAAGAAAAGAGAGAAGAATCAAATCGATGCAATTAAAAATGATAAAGGGGATATCACCACCAACCCCACAGAAATACAAACTACCATCAGAGAATACTATAAACACCTCTACGCAAATAAACTAGAAAATCTAGAAGAAATGGACAATTTCCTGGACACTTACACTCTTCCAAGACTAAACCAGGAAGAAGTGGAATCCCTGAATAGACCAATAGCAGGCTCTGAAATTGAGGCAATAATTAATAGCCTACCAACCAAAAAAAGTCCAGGACCAGATGGATTCACAGCTGAATTCTACCAGAGGTACAAGGAGGAGTTGGTACCATTCCTTCTGAAACTATTCCAATCAATAGAAAAAGAGGGAATCCTCCCTAACTCATTTTATGAGGCCAACATCATCTTGATACCAAAGCCTGGCAGAGACACAACAAAAAAAGAGAATTTTACACCAATATCCCTGATGAACATCGATGCAAAAATCCTCAATAAAATACTGGCAAACCGGATTCAACAACACATCAAAAAGCTTATCCATCATGATCAAGTGGGCTTCATCCCTGGGATGCAAGGCTGGTTCAACATTCGCAAATCAATAAACATAATCCAGCATATAAACAGAACCAAAGACAAGAACCACATGATTATCTCAATAGATGCAGAAAAGGCTTTTGACAAAATTCAACAGCCCTTCATGCTAAAAACGCTCAATAAATTCGGTATTGATGGAACGTACCTCAAAATAATAACAGCTATTTAGAACAAACCCACAGCCAACATCATACTGAATGGGCAAAAGCTGGAAAAATTCCCTTTGAAATCTGGCACAAGACAGGGATGCCCTCTCTCACCACTCCTATTCAACATAGTGTTGGAAGTTCTGGCTAGGGCAATTAGGCAAGAGAAAGAAATCAAGGGTATTCAGTTAGGAAAAGAAGAAGTCAAATTGTCCCTGTTTGCAGATGACATGATTGTATATTTGGAAAACCCCATTGTCTCAGCCCAAAATCTCCTTAAGCTGATAAGCAACTTCAGCAAAGTCTTAGGATACAAAATTAATGTGCAAAAATCACAAGCATTCTTATACACCAGTAACAGACAAACAGAGAGCCAAATCAGGAATGAACTTCCATTCACAATTGCTTCAAAGAGAATCAAATACCTAGGAATCCAACTTCCAAGGGATATAAAGGACCTCTTCAAGGAGAACTACAAACCACTGCTCAGTGAAATCAAAGAGGACACAAACAAATGGAAGAACATACCATGCTCATGGATAGGAAGAATCAATATCGTGAAAATGGCCATACTGCCCAAGGTAATTTATAGATTCAATGCCATCCCCATCAAGCTACCAATGAGTTTCTTCACAGAATTGGAAAAAACTGCTTTAAAGTTCATATGGAACCAAAAAAGTGCCCGCATCTCCAAGACAATCCTAAGTCAAAAGAACAAAGCTGGAGGCATCACGCTACCTGACTTCAAACTATACTACAAGGCTACAGTAACCAAAACAGCATGGTACTGGTACCAAAACAGAGATATAGACCAATGGAACGGAACAGAGTCCTCAGAAATAATACCACACATCTACAGCCATGTGATCTTTGACAAACCTGAGAGAAACAAGAAATGGGGAAAGGATTCCCTATTTAATAAATGGTGCTGGGAAAATTGGCTAGCCATAAGTAGAAAGCTGAAACTGGATCCTTTCCTTACTCCTTATACGAAAATTAATTCAAGATGGATTAGAGACTTAAATGTTAGACCTAATACCATAAAAATCCTAGAGGAAAACCTAGGTAGTACCATTCAGGACATAGGCATGGGCAAAGACTTCATGTCTAAAACACCAAAAGCAACGGCAGCAAAAGCCAAAATTGACAAATGGGATCTCATTAAACTAAAGAGCTTCTGCACAGCAAAAGAAACTACCATCAGAGTGAACAGGCAACCTACAGAATGGGAGAAAATTTTTGCAATCTACTCATCTGACAAAGGGCTAATATCCAGAACCTACAAAGAACTCAAACAAATTTACAAGAAAAAAACAAACAACCCCATCAAAAAGTGGGCAAAGGATATGAACAGACATTTCTCAAAAGAAGACATTCATACAGCCAACAGACACATGAAAAAATGCTCATCATCACTGGCCATCAGAGAAATGCAAATCAAAACCACAATGAGATACCATCTCACACCAGTTAGAATGGCGATCATTAAAAAGTCAGGAAACAACAGGTGCTGGAGAGGATGTGGAGAAATAGGAACACTTTTACACTGTTGGTGGGATTGTAAACTAGTTCAACCATTATGGAAAACAGTATGGCCAGTCCTCAAGGATCTAGAACTAGATGTACCATATGACCCAGCATCCCATTACTGGGTATATACCCAAAGGATTATAAATTATGCTGCTATAAAGACACATGCACACGTATGTTTATTGCAGCACTAATCACAATAGCAAAGACTTGGAATCAACCCAAATGTCCATCAGTGACAGATTGGATTAAGAAAATGTGGCACATATACACCATGGAATACTATGTAGCCATCAAAAAGGATGAGTTTGTGTCCTTTGTTGGGACATGGATGCAGCTGGAAACCATCATTCTTAGCAAACTATCACAAGAACAGAAAACCAAACACCGCATGTTCTCACTCATAGGTGGGAACTGAACAATGAGATCACTTGGACTCAGGAAGGGGAACATCACACACAGGGGCCTATCATGGGGAGGGGGGAGGGGGGAGAGATTGCATTGGGAGTTATACCTGATGTAAATGATGAGTTGATGGGTGCCGCACACCAACATGGCACAAGTATACATATGTAACAAACCTGCACGTTATGCACATGTACCCTACAACTTAAAGTATAATAATAATAAATAAATTAAAAAAAAAAAAAAAGAAAATATATTTTTGATAATTTTTATTGAGAAAGGGGCCCACAAAAATAGAATTGCTTAGCACCTACAAAAGTCACTGGGTCCACATAAGCTACAAAGAATCTATTTCTTAGTGTACTGCTGGAATAATCTTATTATTATTGTTATTCATATATTAGGTTTCATTTTAATGTGAGCATCTAAAACAAGGTAACATGTTTTCTTTTTGAGTTGAAAAATCTCTAAAGATAATCATTCTCTTTCGTGAAGCAACCTTATGCGTTTTGTGGAGAGAGGCTTCTTTCATTTCCTTAAATCTTTTTGCCAATAGTGGTGAAGACCCTACTGGGGACCACTGAGGGCTTTCCCTGGGGAAATGTTGAAAAGATGCCTGAGGTTGGAAGCATCAGACAAACCACTAAGCTGGAAGCATGGAGAGCGAATGGGACATTTGGTGGTAGCAGGTCTGAAAATCAACTAGGTGGGATCCAGCTTCACATGGCTGACATGTATTCAATTTATGACCTGTCCCAGGTGGCTGTTACAGAACACTACATGCCCATGGCTGTGTGAAGTAATGGATGCTTTTCCTTCCCACATCCAAGCTTTCACTAGTAGTCAGTGAAAGCTAGCATTGCACATGTGGAATAAAGCTAAACACATGCCCCACACATTAACATTTTAATGAGAACTATAGTCTTCCTAACACATACACATGTTGTACATACTATTTTATGTATAACCACTTATAACATTATTAATACAAATAGTAATACCAGTGAAAAAATAACTTAAAACAGTAATAGTTAATGTACATTGGGTCACACACTATTCACATACACTTTGCTGAATTTTTTTTTTTTTAATTTATTTTTTATTATTATTATACTTTAAGTTCTAGGGTACATGTGCATAACGTGCAGGTTTGTTACATATGTATACTTGTGCCATGTTGCTGTGCTGCACCCATCAACTCGTCATTTACATCAGGTATAACTCCCAATGCAATCCCTCCCCCCCCCCTCCCCATAATAGGCCCCGGTGTGTGATGTTCCCCTTCCCGAGTCCAAGTGATCTCATTATTCAGTTCCCATCTATGAGTGAGAACATGCGGTGTTTGGTTTTCTGTTCTTGTGATAGTTTGCTAAGAATGATGGTTTCCAGCTGCATCCATGTCCCTACAAAGGACAAAAACTCATCCTTTTTTATAGCTGCATAGTATTCCATGGTGTATATGTGCCACATTTTCTTAATCCAGTCTGTCACTGATGGACATTTGGGTTGATTCCAAGTCTTTGCTATTGTGAATAGTGCTGCAATAAACATATGTGTGCATGTGTCTTTATAGCAGCATAATTTATAATCCTTTGGGTATATACCTAGTAATGGGATGGCTGGGTCATATGGTACATCTAGTTCTAGATCCTTGAGGACTGGCCATACTGTTTTCCATAATGGTTGAATTAGTTTATAAGCCCACCAACAGTGTAAAAGTGTTCCTATTTCTCCACATCCTCTCCAGCACCTGTTGTTTCCTGACTTTTTAATGATCGCCATTCTAACTGGTGTGAGATGGTATCTCATTGTGGTTTTGATTTGCATTTCTCTGATGGCCAGTGATGATGAGCATTTTTTCATGTGTCTGTTGGCTGTATGAATGTCTTCTTTTGAGAAATGTCTGTTCATATCCTTTGCCCACTTTTTGATGGGGTTGTTTGTTTTTTTCTTGTAAATTTGATTGTGTTCTTTGTAGGTTCTGGATATTAGCCCTTTGTCAGATGAGTAGATGGCAAAAATTTTCTCCCATTCTGTAGGTTGCCTGTTCACTCTGATGGTAGTTTCTTTTGCTGTGCAGAAGCTCTTTAGTTTAATGAGATCCCATTTGTCAATTTTGGCTTTTGCTGCCGTTGCTTTTGGTGTTTTAGACATGAAGTCTTTGCCCATGCCTATGTCCTGAATGGTACTACCTAGGTTTTCCTATAGGGTTTTTATGGTATTAGGTCTAACATTTAAGTCTCTAATCCATCTTGAATTAATTTTCGTATAAGGAGTAAGGAAAGGATCCAGTTTTAGCTTTCTACTTATGGCTAGCCAATTTTCCCAGCACCATTTATTAAATAGGGAATCCTTTCCCCATTTCTTGTTTCTCTCAGGTTTGTCAAAGATCAGACGGCTGTAGATGTGTGGTATTATTTCTGAGGACTCTGTTCCGTTCCATTGGTCTATATCTCTGTTTTGGTACCAGTACTATGCTGTTTTGGTTACTGTAGCCTTGTAGTATAGTTTGAAGTCAGGTAGCGTGATGCCTCCAGCTTAGTTCTTTTGACTTAGGATTGTCTTGGAGATGCAGACTCTTTTTTGGTTCCATATGAACTTTAAAGCAGTTTTTTCCAATTCCGTGAAGAAACTCATTGGTAGCTTGACAGGGATGGCATTGAATCTATAAATAATCTTGGGCAGTATGGCCATTTTCACGATATTGATTCTTCCTATCAATGAGCATGGTATGTTCTTCCATTTGTTTGTGTCCTCTTTGATTTCACTGAGCAGTGGTTTGTAGTTCTCCTTGAAGAGGTCCTTTATATCCCTTGGAAGTTGGATTCCTAGGTATTTTATTCTCTTTGAAGCAATTGTGAATGGAAGTTCATTCATGATTTGGTTCTCTGTTTGTCTGTTACTGGTGTATAAGAATGCTTGTGATTTTTGCACAATAATTTTATGTCCTGAGACTTTGCTGAAGTTGCTTATCAGCTTAAGGAGATTTTGGGCTGAGACAATGGGGTTTTCCAAATATACAATCATGTCATCTGCAAACAGGGACAATTTGACTTCTTCTTTTCCTAACTGAATACCCTTGATTTCTTTCTCTTGCCTGATTGCCCTAGCCAGAACTTCCAACACTATGTTGAATAGGAGTGGTGAGAGAGGGCATCCCTGTCTTGTGCCAGTTTTCAAAGGGAATTTTTCCAGTTTTTGCCCATTCAGTGTGATATTGGCTGTGGGTTTGTCATAAACAGCTCTTATTATTTTGAGGTACGTTCCATCAATACGAATTTGTTGAGCGTTTTTAGCATGAAGGGCTGTTGAATTTTGTCAAAAGCCTTTTCTGCATCTATTGAGATAATCATGTGGTTCTTGTCTTTGGTTCTGTTTATATGATGGATTATGTTTATTGATTTGCAAATGTTGAACCAGCCTTGCATCCCAGGGATGAAGCCCACTTGATCATGTTGGATAAGCTTTTTGATGTGTTGCTGAATCCGGTTTGCCAGTATTTTATTGAGGATTTTTGCATCGATGTTCATCAGGGATATTGGTCTAAAATTCTCTTTTTTTGTTGTGTCTCTGCCAGGCTTTGGTATCAGGATGATGTTGGCCTCATAAAATGAGTGAGGGAGGATTCTCTCTTTTTCTATTGATTGCAATAGTTTCAGAAGGAATGGTACCAACTCCTCCTTGTACCTCTGGTAGAATTCAGCTGTGAATCCATCTGGTCCTGGACTTTTTTTGGTTGGTAGGCTATTAATTATTGCCTCAATTTCAGAGCCTGCTATTGGTCTATTCAGGGATTCCACTTCTTCCTGGTTTAGTCTTGGAAGAGTGTAAGTGTCCAGGAAATTATCCATTTCTTCTAGATTTTCTAGTTTATTTGCGTAGAGGTGTTTATAGTATTCTCTGATGGTAGTTTGTATTTCTGTGGGGTCGGTGGTGATATCCCCTTTATCATTTTTTATTGCATCTATTTGATTCTTCTCTCTTTTCTTCTTTATTAGTCTTGCTAGTGGTCTGTCAATTTTGTTGATCTTTTCAAAAAACCAACTCCTGGATTCATTGATTTTTTGGAGAGTTTTTTGTGTCTCTATCTCCTTCAGTTCTGCTCTGATCTTAGTTATTTCTTGCTTTCTGCTAGCTTTTGAATGCATTTGCTCTTGCTTGTCTAGTTCTTTTAATTGTGATGTTAGAGTGTCAATTTTAGATCTTTCCTGCTTTCTCTTGTGGACATTTAGTGCTATAAATTTCCCTCTACACACTGCTTTAAATGTGTTCCAGAGATTCTGGTATGTTGTATCTTTGTTCTCATTGGTTTCAAAGAACATCTTTATTTCTGCCTTCATTTTGTTATGTACCCAGTAGTCATTCAGGAGCAGGTTGTTCAGTTTCCATGTAGTTGAGCGGTTTTGATTGAGTTTCTTAGTCCTGAGTTCTAGTTTGATTGCACTGTGTTCTGAGAGACAGTTTATTATAATTTCTGTTCTTGTACATTTGCTGAGGAGTGCTTCACTTCCAATTATGTGGTCAATTTTGGAATAAGTGTGATGTGGTGCTGAGAAGAATGTATATTCTGTTGATTTGGGGTGGAGAGTTCTATAGATGTCTATTAGGTCTGCTTGCTGCACAGCTGAGTTCAATTCCTGGATATCCTTGTTAACTTTCTGTCTCGTTGATCTGTCTAATGTTGACAGTGGAGTGTTTGAAGTCTCCCATTATTATTGTATGGGAGTCTAAGTCTCTTTGTAAGTCTCTAAGGACTTGCTTTATGAATCTGGGTGCTCCTGTATTGGGTGCATATATATTTAGGATAGTTAGCTCTTCCCGTTGAATTGATCCTTTTACCATTATGTAATGGCCTTCTTAGTCTCTTTTGATCTTTGATGGTTTAAAGTCTGTTTTATCAGAGACTAGTATTGCAACCCCTGCTTTTTTTTGTTCTCCATTTGCTTGGTAAATCTTCCTCCATCCCTTTATTTTGAGCCTATGTATGTCTCTGCATGTGAGATGGGTCTCCTGAATACAGCAGACTGATGGGTCTTGACTCTTTATCCAGATTGCCAGTCTGTGTCTTTTAATTGGAGCATTTAGTCCATTTACATTTAAGTTTAAGATTGTTATGTGTGAACTTGATCCTGCCATTATGATATCAACTGGTTATTTTGCTCGTTAGTTGATGCAGTTTCTTCCTAGCCTAAATGGTCTTTACATTTTGGCTTGTTTTTGCAATGGCTGGTACCAGTTGTTCCTTTCCATGTTTAGTGCTTCCTTCAGGGTCTCTTGTAAGGCAGGCCTAGTGGTGACAAAATCTCTAAGCATTTGCTTATCTGTAAAGGAGTTTATTTCTCCTTCACTTATGAAACTTAGTTTGGCTGGATATGAAATTCTGGATTTAAAATTCTTTTCTTTAAGAATGTTGAATATTGGCCCCCACTCTCTTCTGGCTTGTAGAGTTTCTGCCGAAAGATCTGCTGTTAGTCTGATGGGCTTCCCTTTGTGGGTAACCTGACCTTTCTCTCTGGCTGCCCTTAAGATTTTTTCCTTCATTTCAACTTTGGTGATCTGGCAATTATGTGTCTTGGAGTTGCTCTTCTCGAGGAGTATCTTTGTGGCGTTCTCTGTATTTCCTGGATTTGAATGTTGGCCTGCCCTACTAGGTTGGGGAAGTTCTCCTGGATGATATCCTGAAGAGTGTTTTCCAACTTGGTTCCATTTTCCCCCTCACTTTCAGGCACCTCAATCAGACGTAGATTTGGTCTTTTTACATAATCCCATACTTCTTGCAGGCTTTGTTCATTTCTTTTTCTTCTTTTTTCTTTTGGTTTCTCTTCTTGCTTCATTTCGTTCATTTGATCCTCAATCACAGATACTCTTTCTTCCAGTTGATCGAGTCGGTTACTGAAGCTTGTGCATTTGTCACGTATTTCTCGTGTCATGGTTTTCATCTCTTTTATTTCATTTATCACCTTCTCTGCATTAATTACTCTAGCCATGAATTCTTCCACTTTTTTTTTCAAGATTTTTAGTTTCTTTGCGCTGAGTACGTAATTCCTCCTTTAGCTCTGAGAAGTTTGATGGACTGAAGCCTTCTTCTCTCATCTCGTCAAAGTCATTCTCCGTCAAGCTTTGATCTGTTGCTGGCGATGAGCTGTGCTCCTTTGCCAGGAGATATGCGCTCTTATTTTTTGAATTTCCTGCTTTTCTGCCCTGCTTTTTCCCCATCTTTGTGGTTTTATCTGCCTCTGGTCTTTGATGATGATGGTAACGTACTGATGGGGTTTTGGTGTAGGTGTCCTTCCTGTTTGATAGTTTTTCTTCTAACAGTCAGGACCCTCAGCTGTAGGTCTGTTGGAGATTGCTTGAGGTCCACTCCAGACCCTGTTTGCCTGGGTATCAGCAGCAGAGGCTGCAGAAGATAGAATATTTCTGAACAGTGAGTGTACCTGTCTGATTCTTGCTTTGGAGGCTTCCTCTTAGGGGTGTACTCCACCCTGTGAGGTGTGGAGTGTCAGACTGCCCCTAGTGGGGGATGTCTCCCAGTTAGGCTACTCAGGGGTTAGGGACCCACTTGAGCAGGGAGTCTGTCCCTTCTCAGATCTCAACCTCCATGTTGGGAGATTCACTGCCCTCTTCAAAGCTGTCAGACAGAGTCATTTGCGTCTGCAGAGGTTTCTGCTGCTTTTGTTGTTGTTTACTGTGCCCTGTCCCCAGAGGTGGAGTCTACAGAGACAGGCAGGTTTCCTTGAGCTGCTGTGAGCTCCACCCAGTTCCAGTTTCCCAGCGGCTTTGTTTACCTACTTAAGCCTCAGCAATGGCGGGCACCCCTCCCCCAGCCTCGCTGCTTCCTTGCCGTGAGATCGCAGACTGCTGTGCTAGCAATAAGGGAGGCTCCGTGGGCGTGGGACCCTCCCAGCCAGGTGTGGGATATAATCTCCTGGTGTGCCTGTTTGCTTAAAGTGCAGTATTGGGGTGGGAGTTACCCGATTTTCCAGGTGTTGTGTGTCTTAGATCCCCTGGCTAGGAAAAGGGATTCCTTTTCCCCTTGCGCTTCCCTGGTGAGGCGATGCCTCGCCCTGCTTCAGCTCTCACTGGTCGGGCTGCAGCCGCTGACCAGCACCAATTGTCCGGCACTCCCTAGTGAGATGAACCCAGTACCTCAGTTGAAAATGCAGAAATCACCGGTCTTCTGTGTCGCTCACGCTGGGAGTTGGAGACTGCAGCTGTTCCTATTCGGCCATCTTGCTCCGCCCCCCTCCTGAATTTTCATCACAATTATTTGAAAGTTGTTGGAATGTCTACTATATACCAGACTGTTCAAAACTCTGCAAAGATAGTAGAGAATAGACAGGTGCAGTTTCTACTTTGATAGAGTTAGCATTCTACTGTGATAGTAAATGAAAAAACCAAGAAGATAAATATTAGACGGTGATAATTTCTTTAATTTTCCATTTGAAATCATTGTATGAATTTTAATGACAACAAATATGTTTTAATGGTAGCCATAAAATCAACATTACCACATATACAAGAGACAAGACACCAGTTTGGCATACAAAATTACTACATATTAAAATTGGGTTCATTGTCAAAAGTCAAGGCTAGACAAGATGGTGATGCTTTTAATGAAGAAAATTATGAAAGAATCATGAGATAGAGAATTTTGGTGTATATATTCAATTGACTAGTCTAGCATTTAATTTAAAATATAATGTTCAAAAAATAGAAAATATCCGATGTGGCTACAGAATAGTAAAAAATGGAGGGGGGCAATACAAGAGGACAATGGAAAGGTGCATAGGGTCAGACGGCATGGAACACTGTAAATAAATAAAGGTGATGAACATGATTTTACCGAATAGTTCTCTGGTTAACCTTGGACCAACCAAGTCCTCCCTCCTTTCTTACTTGTAGTTGTCAAAAACAAACAAATGAACAAACAAACAAAAAAAAAAATGAAAAAACTAAAAACTTTAGAATTTGATGGGAATGCAAATTTCTGAGATAAAGGGGGATTGACTTTAAAAGCCTAGTCTCTGTTCCAGTCCTCTGTAACAACAGGATGTCCTGCAGTGCTTTAAAAGTGCAGTGAGTCTTGTGACTCCACAGTATAAAATCCAGGGCAGGCTGCTTTCCAGTCTGTCAGCTGTGATGCAAGTGGGACACAAGCAGTTGAGATTCCACCCACCCTGCAGAAGCTTTCCTGAGACTTTGAGGACCATCCAGCAATGAATTCCATGGTGCTCTTGTCCCTGCTGCCTATCTGTAAGTGAAAAAACCCTCTTATATAACATATAACTTATGTGTATAAGTGTTATTTCTCAGCAAACTCAGACAAGTAACCAGTGCATGGTGAACATACTTCACCAACTCAGTTCTTGGAGTAATGGGAATTCATTAGAGAATTCTCATATTTAGCAAGAGAAGAACATGAACTTACATATTTGACTTGAAAAGCTGGAAAGATGGTGGTCATCTTGCCAGAGTGAAGAAAGCTCAGGAAAGAGCAATTTGGACAAGAAAACATTACAAATTGTGTTTTAGTTACTTACTATACAAAATTTCTTCTGCTGTTCAAGAATCAGAATAAAGGAAGCAGTTAGATATGACTTTTGAGTTTAGAAAGATACAGACTGAGCCTTGCAGTTGGAATTCAGAGCTGTGGGACTGGGTGAGGTCACCTAGGTGGACAATACAAAAGAGAAAGAGATATAAGACTGAGTTTGCAGGTCTTCAAAATTTAAAACTTAATCGAAGTAGGAAAATCCAGCAAATGATACCACAAAATGGCCATCAGTGAAACAGAAAGAAGTCTAAGAATGTAGAAAGCCTGAGGCCAAGAAAAGAAAATATTTTCAGAAAGGTAGAGAGACTACCTATCAAGTACTGATAAGGGTTTAAATTAGATAAGAATAGAGACTGGACCATTGGATTTTAAAATGTGGTTACTTTAATAAGAGCAGTTTTATAGTATGGTGGGATTAGATTAGATTAGAGCAGACAGAGAGGATATGGAGAAAGTGAATATATATCATTATTTCAATAAATTTTGAGATGAAGGAGACAGTCCAAAGGGAAGTAGGCTAGAAAGAAACTTGTTTTCCTTCCTTTCTCCATCCTATCTCTTCTTTCCTCCCCTCCTCTTCTTTTCTTCCTTTCTTCTTTCCTTCCTTCCCTCCCTCTTCTTAAAAGATAGGATTTAGCAGGTTTGTATGCTGATTCAAATAGAATTCAAAGGCGGGAGAATCTATGATTTAGGAGCTATAACTGAGAAGCAAAGTTCTTATTAATGCAGTGGGTGGAAAGAAGGAAAAATCCACGGGGTAAGTTGAAGACTCTTCCATTGACAAGCAGTAGGATGCTTCACTCCTGCTGATAGGTGGGACAGTGGAGTCTGTGATGTCAACTGGTTGGACATTTTGGTGGCAAAACAATAAAGAAGTCCTGGTGCTGTAGACATTGGAGAAAGAAAATAACATTTGAAGATAATTACTAACTAGACAATTAGGAAAGACAGAAACAAGTATTAAAAACAAATCAAGTAAGAAAAATAGAATGTGCTTTTACTTGATCATTTTAAAATGGATTTTTGGAGTCTTTTAACTTGTAAGTTTCTAAAATGATAACTTGTTTATCTTATCTTAAGATAAGATTACCTTATCATATTTTGTGATTATGGATAAATCACATTTTTTTGTTACAAATGTCACATGTAAATGTGTTCTATTCAAAATATCTAAAACTTTGATATATATTTTGTCCATTTTTTTGTTTTAGGTTATTTAATGCAAATTAAGTTTCAACTTCAGGGAGTAGTACCTTCCTGCTAATTTCCCCCAAACTCATACCCACCAAAAACTATCATGGAATTCAGTTATTTTTATATTATTTGGGAGAAACAACATACAAGAAAGGCCAATCACATTTCTTACTAATTATTGCACCATCTAAAGGAGATTTCTCTGGTTATGAGAACCCCCATGTTGAGGGAAAACCTGAATTTAGTTTCTTAACCCATATCTTGCTCTGATGGCATCATGTTACCCTGTCTTTATGTCACAGCTGGTTCACTCGAGGAAGGACAATTGCCTCAATGCAGTTAGTCTATAGGTTGCCTGGTAGAACGGCCTGGCAGGTAATTTTGCCTGAATGTTCTGTTACTATATAGTCAAAACACAGATGAGGATCATTTAGGTCAACTCACATATTCTATTTGGAGACATTTTGCTGAATAGATATGGAGACAGGGGAGTTATTTTGTTAGCAACAGTAGAGTTGAGTAAGCTGAAGTAACAAGTAAGCAGAGGCTATGAGGGAGCAAATACATGTTAAGTGGAAGACAAAAGATATACAGCATTAGAATGTGAGATAGCTGGCTTGATGGTGGCTAGATCAGAAGAAGTGGAGGAATTGATAACAAAGAGAGATTGACATCGTTCTTCCATTGAAGCAGGGATAGGCTAACTAGCTCCCAAACATGCTTTGAGTTCTTGAATTTTTGACCTGTTCCAAATTCCAGAAGTCCAACCTATGACTGTTTCTGGGTTTTCTCAAGATTAGGTCAATGTTCATGTTCACAATATAATCTTATTACTTGAGGTGATTTAAATAAAGCTTTTTCCCTTACCAGCTAAAGAGCTGAAGGAGCACCCCAGGTATTATATCCTTTCCTGTTGTCATGGAAAGAAAAAATAATGAACTGTAAGATCCCAGATGGGAGGAAATAAATTGCATTCACTATTACAAGTCAAAAATTTTGGATGAAGTATGTAATTATAGTAACTTTTTCCCAAAAATATTTTAATAAATAAATGGAAAAGTCATGTTTTTTTCTTTTTTTCTGTACTAAGGCATATTTCTTATACAATAAAATGCACATATGTTAAGTGTTAAATGTGTTGAGTACTGGTTCAGTTTGTTAATGTGTATAAGCATTACTACAAGCAAGACATAAAATATTTCTGTCATTCCTAAAAGTTCCCTTATCCCCATTTCTAGTCATTCTTTCCCAGCCCTGAAGAAGTGATCACTATCTGTAGTTATCACCACAGATTACTTTTGCCTATTCTTGGACTTCAGGTAGAAAGAACCATATGATAGATTTTCTTATGCATCCTGTTTCATTTGCCCAACATGGTTTTGAGATGCATTCACATATACATAAATGTGTGTGTATACATAAATGTATACATACATACATAAATGGTTACATACGTACAATACATATACATATACATAGCAACATATATTCTATGTTCAGGAGTCATTAGTATGTATCGCTGAGTAGTAATCCAATGTATGAATACATCATAATTTGTTTATTCTTTCTTTTGTTGATGAGTCTTTGGATTGTTTCCCAGTTGTTGGCTGTTAATATTTCTGTGTAAGTCTTTTATGCATATATGTTTTAATCTCTCTTGGGTAAATACCTAGGACTGAAATTCTTGAATGACAGTGTGGATGTTTGTTTACCTTCATAAGAAACTGTTAATGCATTTCTTAAGGAGATTGTACTATTTATACCCATATGAGTAATGTAGGAGAGTTCCAGTTGCTCTACATCCTTGCCAACATTTTACATTGTCATTCTTTTTTGCTTTGATTGTTTTAGTGTGTTCAGAATATCTTATTGTGGTTTTCATTTATGTTTCCTAAATATTAACACTGAATGCTTTTTTTTCATTTTTATTGGCCATTTGTAAATATTTTTCTAGGAAGTGTTTAAGATTTTTGCTTAATTTTTATTAAGTTACTGTTCTACTGATATATAATATTTCACATACTTATAGGGAACACATGATATTTTATGCTTGTATGGAATGTGTAATGCTCAAGTCAGGGTCTTCGGGGTATTTATCACCTTGAGTATTTGTCATTTCTATTTGTTCTATCTTCTAGCTACTTTTAGCTTATAATACATTGTTACTAATTATAATTACCCTGCTCTGCCATTGAATATTAGACCTTATACTTTATACTGAAATACATGTACCCACTGATCAACTTCTCTTCATTCCCCTTCCCACCCACACACTCTTCCTAGCCTCCAATATCTATCATTCTATTTTCTACCTCCATGCGATTTTTTTTTTACCTCCCTCAAATAAGTGAGATCATGCAAAATTTGTCTTTCTGTATCTAGCTTATTTTTCTTAACATAATGACCTCTTGTTTCATCCATGTTGCTGCAAGTGATATGATTTCATTTTTTTAATGACTGAATAGCATTCCATTGTGTATATATGCCACATATTCTTTTTTTTTTTTTTTTTTTTTGAGAGGGAGTCTCGCTTTGTGGCCCAGGCTGGAGTGCAGTGGCACTATCTCAGCTCACTGCAAGCTCCGCCTCCTGGGTTCACGCCATTCTCCTCCCTCAGCCTCCGAGTAGCTGGGACTACAGGCACGCACCACCATGCCCGGCTAATTTTTTGTATTTTTAGTAGAGACGGGGTTTCACTGTGTTAGCCAGGATGGTCTCGATCTCCTGACCTCGTGGTCTGCCCGCCTCGGCCTCCCAAAGTGCTGGGATTACAGGCGTGAGCCACCGCGCCCGGCCTATGCCACATATTCTTTATCCATTTATCCATCGATGAATACTTAGGTTGATTATAAATCTTTGCTGTCGTAAATCAGGCTGCAATAATCATGTGAATGCTGGTATCCCTTTGATAGACTAATTTATTTTCCTTTGGATAAAGGAATATAGTGAGATTGCCAGATAATATAGTAGTTCTATTTTTAGTTTTTTGAGAAATTCCCATACTGTTTTCTATAGAGGCTGTACTAATTTACATTCCTACCCAAAATATATGAGTTGCCTTTTCTCCACATCCTTGCCAAGATCTTTTATTTTTTGTCTTTTTTTAATAATAGCAATTCTAACTGAGATAAGATGATATCAAATTGTTGTTTTGATTTGGACTAGCCTGATGGTTAGTGATACTGAGCATTATCTCATATGCCTGCTGGCCATTTTATGCCTTCTTTTGAAAAATTCTTTTGAGAAATATTCATGTCTTTGCCCAATTTTGAATGTGATAATTTGGCTTTAGGCTATTGTTTAAATTCCTTATATATTCCAGATATTAAATCCTTACTGGATGAATAGTTTGCAAATATTCTCTCCTATTCAACAGGTTGTCTCTTCACTCTGTTTATTGTTTCCTTTGCTGTGCAGAAGCTTTTTAGGGTAATGTAATCCCATTTGTCTATTTTTGTTTTAGTTGTCCGTGCTGTATGAGGTCTTAGCTATAAAGTCTTTTCCTAGGTTAATGTCCTCAAATGTTTTCCCTATGTTTTCTTGTATTAATATCATAGTTCCAGGTTGTACACTTAAGTCTTTATTCCATCTTGAGTTGACTTTTGCATACAGTGAGAAATAGAGTCCTAGTTTCATTCTTCTGCATATGGATATCAAGCTTCTCTAGTATCATTTATTGAAGAGAATGCCTTTCCTCAGTGTATATGCATGAATTGATTTTTGGATTCTCTGTTCTATTACATGGATCTATGTTTCTTTTATTTTTCTTAATAACTAAACCATGCTGTTTGGGTTACTATAGCCTTGTAATGTACTTTTGAAGTCAGGTAATGTGACACCTGTATCTTTGTTCCTCTTTCTCAGCATTATTTTTGCTATTCAGGCTCTCTTTTATTTCCGTGCAAATTTTAGGGTTTAAAAATATGTCTGTGAAAAATGATATTGGTATTTTGATAAGATTTGTATTGAATTTGTAGATTGTTTCGGGCAGTATGGTCAATTTAACAATATAAAGTCTTCCAATCACAAACATAGAGTGTCTTTTTGTTTGTGTTATATTCCATTTCTTTCATCAATATTTTGTTGTTTTTCTTGTAGGTATGTTTCACCTCCTTGATTTAAGTTATTCCTACATATTTTAATTTTTGTAGCAATTATAAATGTGATTGTCTGATTGATTTCTTTCTCAGGTACTTCATTATTGGTGTATAGGAACATTAGTCATTTTTGTATGTTGATTTTCTATGTTGCAACTTTACTGGATGTATTTATCAGATCTAAGAGGATTCTTTTGTTGTTGTTGTTGCTGGTGACTTTAGGTTTTTCCAGTTATAAAATCATAGTAGCAACAAAAAGAGACAATTTGACTTATTTTCCAATGTGGATGCCTTTTATCACTTTCTCTTGCCCAATTTTTCTAGCTAGGACGTCCAGTACTCCATTGTATTGCAGTGGTGAAAGTGACATCTTTGTCTTGTCATAGTTCTTAGGGGAAAGGTTTTCAGCTGTCAGCTGTCCCCCATTAAGTATGATGTTAGCTGTGGGTTTGCCACAAATGGCCTTTATTAGGTTGATGTATGTTCCTTCTAGGCCTAGTTTGTTAAGAGTTGATTTTTGGTTTTTTGTTTTTTTTTAATACTTTAAGTTCTGGGATACAAGTACAGAACATGCAGGTTTGTTACCTAGGTATACATGTGCAATGGTGGTTTGCTGCACCCATCAATCCGTCATCTACATTAGGTCTTTCTTCTAATGCTATCCCTCCTCTATCCCCTAACCCCATGACAGGCCACAGTGTGTGATGTTCCCTTCTGTGTGTCCATGTGTTCTCATTGTTCAACTCCCACTTAGGTGTGAGAACATGTGGTGGTTGGTTTTCTATTCCTGTGTTAGTTTGCTGAGATTGATGGTTTCCAGCTTCATCCATGTCCCTGCAAAGGACATAAGCTCATCCTTTTTTATGGATGCATAGTATTCCAGGTGTATATGTGCCATATTTTCTTTTTCCAGTCTATCATCAGTGGGCTTTGGGTTGGTTCCAAGTCTTTCCAACTGTGAATAGTGCTGCAATAAAACATATGTGTGCATGTGTCTTTATAGTAGAACAATTTATAATACTTTTGGTATATACCCAGTAATGGGATTGCTGGGTCAAATGTATTTCTGATTATAGATCCTTTAGGAATAGCCACTCTGTCTTCCACAATGTTTGAAATAATTTATACTCCCACCAACAGTGTAAAAGTGTTCCTATTTCTCCAGCATCTGTTGTTTCCTGACATTTTTAATGATTGCCCTTCTAACTGGTGTGAGATGCTATCTCATTGTGGTTTTGATTTGCATTTCTCTAATGACAAGTGATGATGAGCCTTTTTTCATATGTTTTTTCTCCACATCAATGTCTTTTTTTTGTTTTTTGTTTTTTGTTTTTGAGACAGAGTCTCATTCTGTTGCCCAGGCTGGAGTGCAGTGGCTCGATCTCAGCTCACTGCAACCTCTGCCCCCTGGGTTCAAGTGATTCTTCTGCCTCAGCCTCTTGAATACAGGCACTTGTCACCGTGCCCAGCTTTTTTTTTTTTTTTTTTTTTTTTTTTTTTTTTTCAGTAGAGACGAGGTTTCTCTGTCTTGGCCAGGCTTGTCTTGGACTCCTAACTTTGTGATCCACCCACCTTGGCCTCCCAAAGTACTGGGATTACAGGCATTAGCCACCATACCCAGTCCAAATGTCTTCTTTTGAGAAGTGCCTGTTCCTATCCTTTGCCCACTTCGTGATGGGGTTGTATGATTTTTTTATTGTGAATTTGTTTAAGTTCCTTGTAGATTCTGGATATTAGCCCTTTCTCAGATGGATAGATTGCAAAAATTTTCTCTCATTCTGTAGGTTGCCTGTTGTTCACTCTGATGATAGTTTCTTTTGTTGTGCAGAAGCTCTTTAGTTTAATTGCATGCCATTTGTCAATTTTGGCTTTTGTTGCCATTGCTTTTGGTGTTTTAGTCACAAAGTCTTTGCCCATGTCTATGTCCTGAATGCTATTGCCTAGATTTTCTTCTAGGGTTTTTATGGCTTTAGGTCTTATGTTTAAGTCTTCAATCCATCTTGAGTTAGTTTTTGTATAAGGAGTAAGGAAGGGGTCCAGTTTCTGTTTTCTGCATATGGCTAGCCAGTTTTCCCAACATCATTTATTAAATAGGGAATCCTTTCCCCATTGCTAATTTTTGTCAGGTTTATCAAAGATCAGATGGTTGTAGATGTGTGGCACTATTTCTGAGGCCACTGTTCTGTTCCATTGGTCTATATATCTGTTTTGGACAGTACCATGCTGTTTTGGTTACTGTAGTCTTATAGTATAGTTTGAAATCAGGTAGTGTGATGACTCTAGCTTTGTTATTTTGGCTTAGGATTGTCTTGGCTATACAAGTTCCTTTTGGTTTCATATAAAATTTAAAGTAGTTTTTTCTAATTCTGTGAAGAAAGTCAATGGTAGCTTGATGGAAATAGCATTTAACCTATAAATTACTTTAGGCAGTATGGCCATTTTCACAATATTGATTCTTCCTATCCATGAGCATGAAATGTTTTTCCATTTGTGTCATCTCTCCTTTCTTTGAGCAGTGGTTTGTAGTTCCCCTTGAAGAGGTCCCTCACATCCCTTGTAAGTTGTATTCCTAGGTATTTTGTTCTCTTTGCATCAATTGTGAATGGGAATTCACTCATGATTTGGCTTTTTGTCTATTATTGGTGTGGAAGAATGCTTGTGATTTTTGCACATTGATTTTGTATCCTGAGACTTTGCTGAAGTTGCTTATCAGCTTAAGGAGATTTTGGGCTGAGACTATGGGGTTTTCTAAATATACAATCATGTCATCTGCAAGCAGAGACAATTTGCCTTTCTCTCTTCCTATTAGAGTACACTTTATTTCTTTCTCTGGCCTGATTGCCCTGGCCAGAACTTCCAATACTATGTTGAATAGGAGTGGTGAGAGAGGTTATCCTTTTCTTAATCCAGTTTTCAAAGGGAATGCTTTCCCTTTTTGCCAATTCAGTGTAATGTTGGCTGTGAGTTTGTCATAAATAGCTCTTATTACTTTGAGACATGTTCCATCAATACACGGTTTATTGAGAGTTTTTAGCATGAAGCATTGTTGAATTTTATCAAAGGCTTTTTCTGCATCTATTGAGATAATCATGTGATTTTTGTCATTGGTTCTGTTTATATAATAGATTACTTTTTTTGATTTGTATATATTGAACCAGCCTTGCATTCCAAGGATGAAGCTGTCTTGATTGTAGTGGATAAGCTTTTTGCTGTGCTGCTGGATTTGATTTGCAAGTATTTTCTTGAGTATTTTCACATCGATGTTCATCAAGAATATTGGCCTGAAATTTTCTTTTTTTGTTGTATCTCTACCAGTTTTGGGTATCGGGATAATGCAGGCCTTATAAAATGAGTTAGGGAGGAGTCTCTCTTTTTCTGTTGATGGAAATAATTTCAGAATGAATGGTACCAGCTCCTCTTTGTACCTCTGGTAGAATTTGGCTGTGAAGCCATCTGGCCCTGAGCTTTTTTGGTTGGTAGGCTATTAATTACTACCTTGGTTTCAGAACTTGTTATTGGTCTATTCAGGGATTCAGCTTCTTCCTGGGTTAATCTTGGAAGGGTGTATGTGTCCAAGAATTTATCCATTTCTTCTAGATTTTCTAGTTTATTTGCGTAGAGGTGTTTATAGCATTCTCTGATGGTAGTTTGTATTTCTGTGGGATCAGTGGTGATATCCCCTTTATCATTTTCTACTGTGTCTATTTGATTTTTCTCTCTTTTCTTCTTTATTAGTCTGTCTAGTGGTCTATTTATTTGTTGATCTTTTCAAAAGGTCAGCTCCCGGATTCACTGATTTTTTTGAAGGGTTTTTTTGTGTCTCTGTCATCTTCAATTCTGCTCTGATCTTAGTTATTTCTTGTCTTCTGCTAGCTTTTGAATTTGTTTGCTCTTGCTTCTCTAGTTCTTTTAATTGTTATGTTAGGGTGTTGATTTTAGCTCTTTTCTGCTGTCTCCTGTGGGCATTTAGTGCTATAAGTTTTCCTCTAAACACTGCATTAGCTATGTCCCAGAGCTTCTGGTACATTGTGCCTTTGTTCTCATTGGTTTCAAAGAACTCATTTATTTCTGTGTTAATTTTGTTATTGACTCAATAGTCATTCAGGAACAGGTTGTTCGGTTTCCATGTAGTTGTGTGGTTTTGAGTGAGTTTCTTAATCCTGAGTTCTAATTTGATTGCACTATGGTCTGAGAGACTGTTTGTTATGATTTACATTCATTTGCATTTGCTGAGGAGTGTTTTACTTCCAATTATGTGGTTAATTTTAGAATAAGTATGATGTAGTGCTGAGAGGAATGCATATTCTGTTGATTTGGGGTGGAGAGTTCTGTAGATGTTTATTAGGTCTGCTTGGTCCACAATTGAATTCAAGTCCTGAATATCCTTGTTAATTTTCTGTCTCATTCATCTGTCTAATATTAACAGTGGGGTATTAAAGTCTCCCACTATTATTGTGTGCAGTCTGAGTCTCTTTGTAGGTCTCTAAGAACTTGCTTTATGAATCCAGGTACTCCTGTGTTGGGTGCATATATATTAAGGATAGTTAGCTCTTCCTGTTGCATTGATCACTTTACCATTATGTAATGCCCTTCTTTGTCTTTTTTGATCTTGGTTGGTTTACAGTCTGTTTTATCAGAGACTAGGATTGCAACCCCTGCTTTTTTTCCTTTCCATTTGCTTGGAAAATATTCCCCCATCCCTTTGTTTTGAGCCAACATGTGTCTTTGCACATGAGATGTGTCTCCTGTATACAGCACACCAATGGGTCTCAACTCTTTATTCAATTTGCCAGTCTGTGTCTTTAATTGGGGCATTTAACCCATTGACATTTAAGGTTAATATTGTTATGTGTGAATGTGATCCTGTCTTTATGATGCTAGCTGGTTATTTTGCCCATTAATTGATGCAGTTTCTTCATAGTATCAATGGTCTTTACAATTTGGCATGTTTGTGCAGTGGCTGATACCAGTTGTTTCTTTCCATATTTAGTGCCTCCTTCAGGAGCTCTTGTAAGGCAAGCCTGGTTGTGACACAATCCCTCAGCATTAGCTTGTCTGTAGAGGATTTTAATTCTCCTTCACTTATGAAGCTTAGTTTGGCTGGATATGAAATTCTGGGTTGAAAATTCTTTTCTCTAAGCATGTTGAATATTGGCCCCCACTCTCTTCTGGCTTGTAGGGTTTCTGCAGAGAGCTCCACTGTTAGTCTGATTGGCTTCCCTTTGTGGGTAACCCAACCTTTCTCTCTTGTTGCCCTTAACATTTTTTTGTTCATTTCAACCTTGGTGATTCTGATGATTATGTGTCTTGGGGTTGTTCTTCTCGAGGAGTATCTTTGTGGCGTTCTCTGTATTTCCTGAATTTGAATGTTAGCCTGCCTTGCTAGGTTGGGGAAGTTCTCCTGGATAATATCCTGAAGAGCGTTTTCCAACTTGGTTCCATTCTCCTCATCACTTTCAGGTACACCAGTCAAATGTAGGTTTGGTCTTTTCACATAGTCCCATATTTCTTAGAGGCTTTGTTTGCTCCTTTTCATTCATTTTTCTCTAAGCTTGTCTTTACACTTTATTTCACTAAGTTGATCTTCAATCTCTGATATCCTTTCTTCTGCTTAATTGCTTTGGCTATTGATACTTGTGTATGCTTCACGAAATTCTCGTGCTGTGTTTTTAAGCCCCATTAGGTCATTTATGTTCTTCTCTAAACTGGTTATTCTAGTTAGCAATTCCTCTAACCTTTTTCAAGGATCTTAGCTACCTTGTATTGGGTTAGAACATGCTCATTTAGCTTGGAGGAGTTTATTATTACCCACCTTCTGAAGACTACCTCTGTCAATTCATCAAACTCATTCTCCGTAGTTTCGTTCCCTTGCTGGAGAGGAGTTGTGACCCTTTGGAGGAGAAGAGACATTCTGGTTTTTTGAATTTTCAGCCTTTTTGCTCTGGGTTTTCCTCATCTTCATGGATTTATCTCCCTTTGATGTTTGAAATTGGTGACCTTTGGATGAGGTTTCTGGGTGTACATACTTTTTGTTGATGTTGACGCTATTTCTTTCTGTTTGTTAGTTTTCCTTGTAACAGTCAGGGCTCTCTACTGCAGGTCTGCTGGAGTATGCTGGAGATCCACTCCAGACCAGTTTGTCTGGGTCTCACCAGTGGAGACTGCAGAACAGTAAAGATTGCTCTCTGCTCCTTTTTCTGGAAGCTTCATCCCAGAGGGGCACCCGTCAGATACCAGCTGGAGCTCTCCTGTATGAGGTATTTGTTGACTCCTGCCAAGAGGTATCTCCCTGTCAGGAGACATACAGGTCAGGGACCCACTTGAAGAGGCAGTCGTTCTGCAGCAGAGCTTGAGTGCTCTCTTGATCTGCGGCTTTCTTCAGAACTGGCAGGCAGGAATGTTTAATTCTGCTGAAGTGGTGCCCACAGACTCCCCTTCCCCTAGGTGCTCTGTCCCAGGGAGATGGAAGTTTTATCTATATGCCCTCGACTGAGATTGTTGCCTTTCTTTCCGAGATCTCCTGTCCAGAAAGGAGGAATCTAGAGAGGCAGTCTGGGTACAGTGGCTTTGCCAAGCTGCGCTGGGCTCCACCCAGTTCAAACTTCCCAGCGGTTTTGTTTACACTGTGAGGGGAAAACCGCCTACTCAAGCCTCAGTAATGGCGGATGTCCCTCACCCCACCAAGCTTGAGCATCCCGGGTCGACTTCAGATTGCTGTGCTGGCAATGAGAATTTCAAGCCAGTGGATCTTAGCTTGCTGGACTCTGTGGGGGTTGGATCCACTGAGCTAGACCATTTGACTCCCTGGCTTCAGCCCTCTTTCCAGGGGAGTGAATGGTTCTCTCTCACTGGCGTTTGTGGTGCCACTGGGGTATGAAAAAAAACTCCTGTAGCTAGCTTGGTGTCTGCCCGAATGGCTGCCTGGTTTTGTGCTTGAAACCCAGGACCCTGGTGGTGCAGGCAACCAAGGAACTCTTCTGGTCTATGGGTTGCAAAGACTGTGGAAAAAGCATAGTATCTGGGCTGGAATGCACCGTTCCTCACAGCACAGTCATTCACGGCTTCCCTTGACTAGAGGAGGGAGTTTCCCAACCCCTTGAACTTCCTGGGTGAGGTGACACCCCACCCTTCTTTGGCTCACCCTCTGTGGGCTGCACCCACTGTCTAACGAGTCCCAATGAGATGAGCTGAGTACCTCAGTAGGAAATACAGAAATCACCCACCTTCTGCGTTGATCTACCTGGGAGCTGCAGACTAGGGCTGTTTCTATTTGGCCATCTTGTCAGCCACCCCCAATTGAGACCTTTGATCATGAAGGGATGTTGAATTTTGTCAAATGATTTTTCTGCATCCATTGAGATGATCATACTGTTTTTGTCCTTCTTACTGTTGATGGGATATACAATGTTTATTGATTTGCAGATGTTGAAACATTTTTGCATTTCTGGGATGAATCTCACTTGATCATGGTGTATTTTTTCTTTTGATGTGCTATATGATATGGTTTGCTAGTTTTGTTAAGAAATTTTGTATTTATGTATGTTCCATTGGATATAGGTATAGTTATTCCTCCTCATTTTTGTTTTCTGTTTGCATGAAATATCTTTTTCCATCCTTTTATTTTCAGCTTATATGTGTCTAGAGATAAGGAGAATTTCTTATAGGGAGCATATAGTTGGGTCACACTTTTTAAAAAATTCATTCAGCTAGTTTATATGTTTTAAATGGAAAGATTAATTTGTTTACATTCAAGGTTATTATTGGTATATCGAGGGGTTATTCTTGTCATTTTATTAATTGATTTCTGATTGTTTGGTATATCATTTGTTTGTTTCTTTCTTATTTTTTACTTTTGTTCTTTTGTGGTATTCCATAATGGTAACATTTCAGTTTTTTCTCTTCCTTTTTTGTGTTTGTTCTATTATATGGTTTTTAACTTTGGCGTTTTCATGATGGTAGGTAGTCATTGTTGTTTTGTTTCTGAGTATAGGACTCCCTCAAGTATTTCTTGAAGTATCAGTCTAGCAGTGATGAATTTCTTCAGCTTTTGCTTGTGTGGGAAAGACTTCATTCCTCCTTCATAACTGAAGAATAATTTTGCTGTGTATAGTCTCCTTGGCTTACAGTTTTTTTTTTTTTTCTGTTAATACTCTGAATATATCATCCCGTTCTCTCTTGACCTGTAAGACTTCTGCTGAGAAATCCACTGTTATTTCAATGTAAGTGACTAGATCCTTTTCCTGCTGCTATTGTTAGAATTTACCCTTTGTCTTAGATTTCTAACGGTTTAAGTATAATGTGCTGTTGAGAAGACTTTTGTGAATTTTATCAATTTATGAATCTTTGAGCCTCTTGTATCTGGATGTCTAAATCTTTTTCAAGGCTTGGGACATATTTATCTACTGTTCCATTAGTGGGCTTTCTAATCTTTTCATTTTCTCTTTACATTCTAGGACACTGAAAATTTAGAAATTTGATTGCTTTATGGCATTCCATATGTCACAAAGGCTTCGCTCATTCTTTTAAAATTCAATTTATTTTATTTTGTCTGCCTGGGTTATTTCAAAAGACTTGTCTTCAAGTTCTGAGATATTTTTTCTTCCTGTTTGAGCTTGTTTATTGTGGAAACTTTCAAATATATTTTTTATTTCTTTCAAGGAATTCTTCACTTCCAGAATTTCTGTTTGGTTCTTTTTCATGACATCTGTCTCTTCAGTAAATTTCTCATTTCTATCCTGAAACATTTTTGTTATTTCTTTATTATTTTTCAGAATTCTCTTGTATCTCACTGAACTTCTTTAGTATCAATATTTTGGATTCTTTTTCAGGGATTTCATAAATATGTTTTTGATTGGGATTTGTTCTTAAACAATATTGTGTACTTTCAGAGGTTTCACATTTTTAAAAATGTTTCCTGTGTTCTTACATTAATATCTGTGTATCTGGTGTAACAGTGTTTCTTTCCATTTTTGGAATGTGCTGTCCTAAGGGAGGACATTTTCCTGAGAGAAATCTATGGTGTTGGTTGGGTAGGACCCTTTGTCTTTGATTCTGGATGCATTCTGTAGTGCAGTCTCTGTATGATTTATTTGGCTGTAAAAACTGTCGGTTGGATCTGTGATTGTTTCTGTGTCTTAGGGTGCAGTTGCTAGTAGAGGTGGTGGTGAAGTTTTGTTGGGAACTGATATGCCAGCTGGGCCAGTCTTCAGACCCTAGTGAGGTTGCAGCTGTAGGCTGTACATGCCTGTCTTGGGCTCCAGGGCAGTGTATGTTGGCTTTAATGTTAGTGAGTCTAGACAGACCAATTTTAGGGCCTCCAGGTGGTTTGCTTGGGTGCTGGGAATGGCAATGATTGGTTTGACAGATAAGTGGGTTCTCAAGCCCCTGGGCAGCAAGCATGGCATGGCCTATGGCATTGGAAGTAATGGGACAACCTTCTGGGATCCAAGTCATCCATACCATTGTTGATAGTGGCTATGATGGATTGGGCAGGCTGTTCTCAAGACTTATAGGTGGTACATGGTGGGTGTCAGTTGTGATGGTAGTAGCAGGTTCAGTGAACAATAGGCAGGCACCTGGAGGGTGTATGCTTTGCTTTTGCATTAGTCCTACACCTGCTTACAGCAGTGGCAATTGTGGGCTTCAGGATTTGTCTTCGGTGTACATGAAAATGTGCAGCTGCCTCTCTGCTGAGAAGCGGGGTTACAGCCCATGACTCCCACCTCAGCCCTGAGGACAGGGTAGGATGCATTCTGGTGGAGACTAGCCTCTCAAATTGGCACCATGCTGCAGCTTAGGAGTTATGGGATTTAGCAAGAACTCTCTCTCTGGAGCAATGCCTTTGTGTGGTTTCCAGGCAGCTACCTTTGTTAGTCTTGTGGCCCATGAAGATTGAGGGACTCTCCTGTGGCTCAGATTGTAGGCACCCAGGTAGGAACGTGGACAACTGGGAGACTGGGAGTCCCTCAGTTACCTTTTCCCTGCATTAGAAAGCCTCTCTAGTCTCCAATTCACCCTTGATGAACAGGCTGCCTTGATTTCCTCTCCTTCCTTTCTTTCAGTGCTACCCATCACTTCTCAGTTGAATTTTCGTGTTCTCACTTAGATGATCTGTTCATTCATGTGATTATCTACTCACAATTTGGTTCCTCTCCATGGAAGAGGCAAGTACCAGATGCATCTAGTGAGCCATCTTGAAGCTCCTCCAGTTGCTTTTCAATTCTTTACAAACAATTTCTTCATGCATTTAGCAATATCAGAATTCTAGCATTTAACTCGTAGGCTTCTTACCTTCTGGGGTATCTATGTTCCTATCAAAGGCTAACTACTCATCCTCACTGCCTCCTTATATCCCCACCTACCTGAGTGTTCTAAATATGCTAATTTTTTCCTGAAATGCTTTAGTGTAAACCCTATAATGCCATGTTTGTACATGTTCTTTCTTGATACTCATTTTATCAGATAAATTTCTTAATGAATTTTAAACACTTTAAGGTCAAGGAGCTGCCCGGTTCCTAATTTCCTACCCTTTCTTTATTCCCAAACCCAGTGCTGCAAGTAAGACAAATGCCTAATAAATACTTGCAGGAAAACAGAAATGAAATCTATTTCTAAGAATTATCATCTTGTATTTTGTTGATTTATACCTTTAAAAGATTTGTTATTGCAAAAGTAACATATACATATGTTCAAAAGGTTAATCAGTACAAAAAGAGATCTATTTGTGGTAAATAAATCTCCCCTATGCCCAACCTTTGGACCCTCTCCCCAGAAACATTCCCAGCTCTATTTCCTGTACATCGCTTTTAGGGATCATCTAGTTCATTCATCTCAGCCTGCAGGGTTCTAGGTTGGCAGTCAGCCCTCTTTTCCTTCAGCTAGGGCATGTGTGCATACCAGAGAAAGTTGTCTCTGAGTTGAGAGACTGGCTTATTTTTTAGCTGCGGCAAAATAATTAAAAATGAATGGATACGGTTGAATTGTAGAAAGCATATTTATTATTTCCAGTAGTTATAAAAAAATCCTTGAAATTAAAAATCATACTTTGAACAGGTCGATTAGTCAGATTTAATTTTTCTTTCACTCTCTTATATTGGTGTAAATATTTTCATCTGTTATGCATAAACAAAAAGTATATTAAACTGTCAAAACATAAATGATTTCCTTTTGGCCACCATGGCTTGAGGGATTTATTTCGAGTCTGTTGTGCTACTATTTGCCCCTAGGATGTGTAATCTATATTTTAGGGGAATGTGGCTTACTGTAAGACACCTGTATTATTTATGTGTGATTAATATTTGCGTTACGGTGAATGAGGTCTTTTGGCCTTACTTTTCTCTTATAGTGACTTAATCATTTCTCACAAGAATGTAGTCATTGTAATAAAACATTCCACATACTAGTTTGTTTTTCAGCAGTGACAAATGCAATTGTAGTAAAATGTGAATTTTCAGTTATTAAATATGGCATCATGAATGTAATTTACTGAGCTACATCTGCAAGATGCTGCTATATGGCACTGCTGAAGCTAAAACCAAGCTAGTCTTTATTTGTATAAATTTAAATATAAACATTGTTGAACAGAATCTTTAAATCACAATGCTTAGGCCTCCAGACCTAATTTTATATTTCTGGATATAAATCTGTAAACCATAAAAACAGTTGGTTATATGGATGCCTATTAAGAAGGGTTCATTGTAATTTGCAAATTTGCAACAAATTATGAAGATCTTTGATCATCTCTGACAGATAATATCATGCACCAAATTAGGATATATGTCAAAGTTCCATTCTGTGGGTCACAAGACATGAAATTTTTTACAACGTTCTTTTAGAAAAAGCACTTATGTCGGAAGAATGAGAAATTGTAAAAGTTCCAAAATCTACAAGACTAAAATTCAGTTAGATATTAATGTTACCTGCCAGAGTAATCTTTCACAATGGTGACAGTGAAACATATTGCTTTTAGCAATTATAATACAGACTTGGCATCATATGGATTATTGAATATAAAAGAAATTAATCTAAAATGGCTACAATGAGTCTTTTAATTGAGTTTTGGTAAGCTTTTCCAAGTGATAAGAAAGAAGATATAAACATAAAAGATTTTATATATATATATATATATATACACACACACACACATGCACTCACGCACATACATGTGTCTGTGTGTGTGTAGCTGGACAATCTTCCTTTGTGAATACCTGAAAGTAGTAACTTTTTTGTCAATTACATTACTTTAAATTTGAAAAGATGCAAATAACTCTGGAATTTGAAACCTTTTTTTTTTTTTGTACGTTGTCTGTTATTAGCTATAGCCCAAGTTTTATACTGTAATCTTGCAAGTGATAAGTATTTTGGAAATAGAACCCTCTGTCAGTATTTCAGAGAGGGGTTAGATTGTCTGTTAAAGGTGTGACAGAAGAATCATGTATGTCAATACTGGAATTGCGACATATTAAAAACCTTTCAGATGTATATTAAAATTGTAAAAGTGCTCAAACTTATTGAGTTTCCAGAAGTCATCAAGAGTATTAAAGAATGATGTTGATAATTATACTAAATTCTAAACCAGGATATGGTGGACAAGGGCCTTAAAACTTCAGAAACATCAATTAAAGCCCAAGTTGTGTGCAATAAGCATCAAAAATTGATAAAAACTCAAATTTAGGGTTTTAGATTTAGTGTTTAAATCAATCAAGTGCAAACAAGATTTAATTAAAGAATATTATTTCAAAGTGTAATTACCTACTGGGATTAGAATGAACCTCTATTGCCCATAATGTTCTCCTACTGTGATCCCACACTGAAAAATGTTGAGTTTTAGATTAATATGCATCTTGTAAGTACAAGTCCTAATCTCAATCTTAAAGGACATTTAAAACACACTTGGAACCTTCTATGCAATCAAGCCCAGTGTGACTACTCTGTCCACCATGCTAAATTTGTGATTACATTTTTTATGTGCATGATTTAAATCGCTTTAGCAGCAGTCCAGGGAGCATTTTACCCTGCATATTAATTACACAAAGGCTTTGTCATGTGAGGGTCTCAGTGGTCATGGTCTGTAATCCAGCTCATTTGAACTGTGAGTACAGTTTTTGAGCATGCTGTGCACATCAAGCCCAGCTTTAAAGCTAGAATAGGCTGAGATGGTTAACAGGTATGGTTCCTGCTTAACGAATGAATGCCATTTATTTAGTGACATCTGCAAACTAATTGCTTAAAAATCTGAAAGTGAATATGTGTGCTCAGAAGTCTGTTATTAATACATAAAGAACGAGATTCCAGGCCACAGTATTCCAGCTCCTATTGTCTCAAGCTAGCAGTATCTGTATAATCATATGATTCCATCATAAAATTCATGTTACACGAAAGAGATTTTTTTTCTTTTTATGCTTCAATAATGTTATCATCATCAGTCCATGTATATGTTTGGAACCATTTTTAAACTTGTGATTTAAAGAGGAATTAAATATATTTTAAAATATATTTATATATGTTTTGCAATGGCATGAGGGAAATTCAGAATTATTTCAGTAAATGCTATATAGAGACACCCCGGACCCATGCCAGAATTTTAAAATCAAAACCAGTAAAAGAAGGATATGGTCATGTGCATGTGTATTCTGAAAAAAGACACTGAAAATCCAGAAGCACTAATGGTTAGCTGAGCAATTTAATAGAAAATAACTCTGCTTTAATTTATGTCCAAAGAAATGTAATGACAGAAGTATAGAAAAGACCCACAGTAAAAGAATGGTAAATGCTTCAAGATTCACTTTGCTGGGTAACTCCATTGAATCCCTGCCAGCAAATGATGTAGCAAGCAATCTTTTAATTGACACATATGACTATATTATCACACTTTACTGGAAGAGCAAAGAAAGTACAATATTTTAAAATGCCAAATTATGTCTTAAAAACATAAAATGGACAGTCTAAATGTGAGCTACTGAAATACTTTATAAAACCTAAGTGGAAATAAAATAGGAATTGATTCTTCTTTTGTTAAACTTAAAAAATATGTGGTATATCTATCATACCCACCAATATTTGAAGAAGAAATTAATCATCTCTCAGAACGAAAGAACATCTCTGTTATTAAAAATATGTGTTCAATTATTTATGTATAACTTTTCATATTCAAAGCAATTTACCTTTTACTTCTTAGTCTTAAAATCCAGCTAGCAGCTAAACTATTTTAAATTCTTCCTGAGACTCCTGGAAAAGTTCTACTCATTCAATATTCAATACAGATGTTTTTTAAAAAGGATGTTCCGTGCATTAGGCACTATAAATGGTGCTGAGGAGAGAGAGATAGCTAAACTATAGACTCTGGCTTAAGGAACTCACAATCTTTAGGGGAAAAATGATAAAAACAAAAGATTAAAATACAGTATAACAAGAAATGCATAAAAATAAATAACTTTATTTTTCTAAGCTTGTCTTCCATTGCTAGTTTTATTTTTCATTACATGATAAATGTTTTGGAAATAAATTATTTTCCATATTCTTTGAAATAAAGATTATTTGATAATGAAAACAGAATACATTTCTTATTAACTTTTATAAGAATATGTACTTATTTTCATTTAATCAGAGTAAAGTTTATGATTTGAATAAGGTAGACCTGCCCTACAGGTAAAGAATTTTAGCATGAGTTTTTGGTACAGGAAGAATTACGTGTAGGTTATAATAAGCAAAGGGTATGTAAAGTTACAGATATTTTTGTGAAATTGGCTCAAATGTATCCTATGGATTGAGTTGCATATTTAAAGGATTTTTTGGTGTGGTATTTGAAGAGTCAAATGCTACGTTGACTTACACTTATGCATCATTGTATTATAAAAAGATTCAAGAGAAATTTGGCTATGCCATTTAGCAGGTCTGACAGCCTTTGTAGGAGTGTGAACACTTCAGAGGCCATGTAAAAATGCAGTGTCTATGTCGGAACATTTGTGCTTTCGTACTGTTGGTTTGGGTTACAAAAGATTGTGATGGTTTTTAAAGGAACAGCATCAGTTCAACCAACTCTAAATATTTTAATATTAATTTCCATTTTGGTAAAACAGAATGAAGATTTAAGGTAGATATCCAACTAATTTGAATTATATAGGCAGCCTTTGCAATTACCTGAATATCTCAGTAAAAAAAGAATTATCAGTGGGATGTGACTTACTTCTGTTCTTCATTTCTGTTTGGCCACATGGATGCCAAAAATTATGAATATTTGGAAACAGTCTTGGCAATTGTGTTTTTCACTTTTCTTAGGGATGGTTGGCATCATATAGTCATAGACCTCATTGAATTCTGTAGCCTTTACAATGATTTTCAAAAAAAGAAAACCATTTTATACCAGGCATATTTTAAGAGCTTGTTACTTAAACCAGTTTGACGACTAAAGCCTGACGTCATTCAATTCAAATTTTATCAAAGAATCAGGGCTCTTTCTTAAAATAATCTGTCTTCTAGTGACTGCTTAACATTATTCATGAAACAGTGTAAATGTTTCCAGAGAATTCACTGGAAATTAAGCTTTTGTAATCATTTATTTAAATTTCCCAGTTCTTTAAGCAACAGTTTTCCTGCCTTAAAACTGGTCCAAAATGCAGGTAATTGGAAGTTAATATGCCCTTTCAGGGTTGATGACTTTTCTTTAATGTACTTTCTTCTGTTTACTTCATAGAGTTGTACATTAATAAAAATCCATAGATTAAAGCCATGGAGTTATTTTTCTAATGAAAAGGCTCCCTAAATATGTGGCATTTTATATCAAATTTTAATGTTTCCAATTTTGAAATCTCAGCAAAAAACTGTTGATGTGGGTCTCCTTTGATAAATTATAAAGGTAAACTTTAATGAACATTGAATAGGATCACCTTTGCTACTTGGGGTAATAGAACAAAATAAAACAAGCAAACACATTTTTCTTACTGCCATATGCCTCTCCTTAATAATAACTTTTGTCTCTTCCACAGGAATAGATGCTGTGTAAGTCTCATTAAATTACCTGACCGATGGAATAAATACACAGCCTATAGCTCGGCAGTCCATAGTAAACTGAGCAAGGATCTTGATATCTCAGAGTTCTGCTTATTTACACATGCCTTGGACTCTTCTCACAGATATGTAAATTATTCTGGTTAAAACTAAATGCTAAAGTCTACACCATTAGTCTTCCACTTCATGATCTCCACATGGGGCTGTTAGAGGGATAATGTACCATACAATACACGGTTTACTTTTAATTAATAGAAAAAAATGTGAAATGAATATTAAATGTAGCTTAATGTGAAAGAAAGCTCAAAGCAGTTTGGTTGTTATTTATTTATTTAAAAAATATTCAGTCCCGCTTCATGATTAGAAAATAAGGAATGCATTACCGGACTGGAAGCCTTGCTGGAGCCTTGGAAGGAAAAAAGAGCTTGGAGAGACCTTAACAAACCAGCTAATGGTGCTGGGCCTGACACAACGAAGAGATTCTTTAGGGAGCGGTCCAAGGAGCTCTGCCCTGTGCCATTGAATCCCAGCAGAGCTTTTCTCTATATTCCCTGCTGAGATCGTCCCCTGCTCTATACCACACGAACTGAAGGATCTAGTATTAAATCTTAGAGTAAAAAAGCTCATCAAATAGAGCATTTAATTAAAACACAAGATCTGTTTGTCTGTGTTATAATTCAATGTGTCAAAATTAATGCCTCTGTTTTTAATAAATAGAATTACCAATTCGCAAACAGTTTATCACACTGTTCCCAACCACAGAATGGAATTTTAATTATATAACATTATTTATGGCAATGAAATGATCGTGTTTCATAATGTTTGCCAACAGCACGAGCTCGGGTTTAGAAAGAAAAGCTCTATTAAATAATCACTTCCTTCAGTGGATTCCCTTTTGTCTCATTTGGCTCACCTAGGATAAGGTAAAGACCTTGGGAAAAGACAAAGAGCATGAACAATTCTGACTAGGCTTTAGGAGATAACAAAGTCCTCACCAAAAGCACTTATTTGCAAGATTAAAGGGTTTGAAGTAAAGCCTGAAATTAGTAACTTTTCATCTCCTTTTACCCAGACAGCCAGTGTTTTGTAATAAAATAAAGACCTTGCACTTTCAAACCTTCGTGCCAGACAGACTGTGAAACTGAATGCTACTCAATTTTAAATTATTCATACATTCTTAATGTGATGTTATCCTTATAAATGATAGTAATGGTACCGTTTAAAACCTAGAAACCAGCAGGCACCTGCCAGTGAAACGGGTTCATTTAAAGCATAGCCATTGAATCCTTAATATGAGCGGATCCTCCAGAAGACTCAGCTAGGGGAAAGTCAGTAAGACATTTGATTTTACAGTTAGGAATTAGGTAGCTTGACATGATTAGCAGAAGGGAAGTGAAATGCCAGTGCTTAATCTACAGAGAATTTACACACCATTTGGAAAAATCATCCTGGGCTTAGACAGTACTTGTAGAAAATTCGACTAACTCTCTTTATAAGCGCATTAGCTACAAATAATTGTTTTCATATTATTTAGAAGAGATCAAAATATACTGTGAGGAAAAAAGACATGTGAAACCGTGAATAAATTCACTTGCTCACTTTAAAAAATATAAAAGTTTGTGTGTGTATCTAAGTGCATCTGTGTGTGAAGTTGAGTGCTTAAAAAAAGTTTGTGAGAAAGATCCATGTAACAGTCCAAATAGCTCTTTTCTGAGTATTAAGAGAACGGAGTTGAGTCTATAAAAACTAAGGTCTTTACAAGACATACCATACCAGTCATTTTGCTTTCTCCAACATTAAAAAAAAATGATGTTGCTTTGAATTCATTTTCAGAATCCTTTTAGTGATATCAACACTTGTCATGGTGTTGGGAGAAGAAATGTCTCTCTGAAATGTGGCCATATTCTTTTGGAACATACTTGTTAAAAAAAAAAAAGCAACTTTTTGAGGTTGTGTCATTTTTAGATGGACATTTTTACATACATCAATTTTTGTAACCTTTTGAACATTTTTTCTTTCTTTCCTCTTTGTAATTTCACATTAAGAGTCTTTTCCTTTAGAAAAAGGAATTTAGTTGTTAAATACTTTATTCAGCAACCAGTTTTCATACATTCTAAATAAGTAAGGAAATTAATAACAGGTTTCTGTTCATCCAACTTTGGGTTCAAGACACAAGTGTCTCCAGGACTCTCATGATACTGCTTTAGGTATCATTAAATAATTCTGGCCTGCATATTATTAAAGCTTACAAGAGCTAGTGTTAGTGAATCTCATTTGAACTCCTTGAAATCTGTTATTTATACCTGAAGCCTTTTCTTGTATCCATTAAGAAAAAGTACTCTCATGTCTAGAAGTCTCAAAGTTGATTAATATGAGATTTTAACACTATTCTCCACAAAACCCCAACCAAAAGGGTGTTTACTGCTAATTGTTTACTTGATTGCTTGTGTCTGTCCTGTGGTCTCATCGAAATGAACTCCTTTTTCTACATGCATGTGTACTGAAAAATAATATTTATTTTTAATTAGGATAATGAATACAATGGTGGTCAGATAGGAAGCCTAATAATATTACACCATTAAAATAAGGTGTCTCAACATTGCAATGCACCCTTTCCTTAAAATTTGAGATTTTAGAGTTTTAGTAGACACATTTTAATGTTTCAAGCATAGTTGCTTGATTCAGATTGTTTGGGTAAAATACAGGATTTGATGCTTCCATACCACCTGCGTGTCCTTGGGCTCAACAGGGACACTTATACAATCACAACACTGAGATAGGTGCTTGACTCCTGTTAGCTGTTCAACAGCTGTGGACTATTTTGAAGGTCAGTTTTAGTGGGGAATCAGCTTTGTACATTTTATAATGTACACATACATTCTATATAGTCCTACTAGCGAATAATTGGGTAGTTGGCATATTGAATAAGCAGAATGTCACAAAATCAACTTTATTTAGTTGTCTCGCTGGTCTTTTAAATCATTTGAGAGGATAATCCTCACCTTGATTCTTGATGAAGCTTCCATCAGACCTCATGACTTCCTCTCATCTTGAAGCACACAAAAATATTCTCTATCATTTTTTAAAGTCAATTCACTACATCGAAATGGTCCAGTCCCCAAAATTTATCAAAATATTCCATTCATTTTATATCTTTTCCCAACCTCTATCTTATCATTCTGACAAGCACTGACACTTGTGGTGGGGAGGGCATGGCAGTCTCCTTTTTTTTTTTTTTTTTTTTTTTTGCCACCAAACAGTGGCCTAACTCCTCAAGGGTGCTGATCGAGGTTTCAAGTTCTGTCAGGGTCAAGAGGTACTGGCTGGAAGAAAGAGTACAGGGATAAGATAATTCACGACATGATGCTTTCTCTTATTCATATCCTTCTCCAAAATAGCCTCATTTTTATATTTAACTTTATTTTGTTCCTTCAGAATCAATGAATTCAGTGTCACCTGGTGAATGTTTATTAATAAATTACACAAAGTGCCAATCAACAGACAGCTAATTCTCACTGCATAATGACAAATACTGCATGATCTTACTTATATGTGGGATCTAAAAAAGTCAAACTCATAGAAGCAGAGAGTGGAGTGGCAGTTACCAAGGGCAAGAGGAAATAGGAGATTGAAGAGATGTTGGTAAAAGGACACATAGCCTCTGTTCGGAAGAGCGAGCTCAGGAGATGTATTGCACAGCATGGTGATTACAGTTAATAACAATTCATTGTATACTTGAAAATTGCTAAGAGACAGTAGATTTCAAATATTTTCCCTAGAAAAAAAGTAAGTATGTGAGGTAGCAAATATGTTAATTAGCTTGATTTGGTCATTCCACGATGCAGACACATATCAAAATATTCTATACACCATAAATATATACAATTTTTATTTGTAAATTAAAAATAAAAATAAAAGTTCTAAAAAAAGAAAAAGACTTGATTTCTATCTCAGAATATACAAATCTTTGTCACATTTTTAGTTCAAGAAACAATTCTGACACCTCCCTAACATTTGGAATTATTCTCTCCTAAAAACTTCAAGTATTTTATTCTCTTAATTTTGATAGTAAAAAATTACCATTAAACAAGTCTTCTTGGGATAAGAAATTTATTTATTTTGGGTAGTTTTGATCCCAGCTTACAATTTTAAGCTATTTAATATATAATCACATGATTTTTAAAAAATGTAATAGAATATAATTAGCCAAGTGTGGTGGTGTCCACCTGTAATCCCAGCTACTTGGGAGGCTGAGGTCGGATAATCACTTGATCCCCGGAGGCGGAGGTTCCACGGAGCTGAGATCTCACCACTCCACTCCAGCCTAGGCAACAGAGGGAGACTCTGTCACACATAAAAAAAGTAACAGTATATAGAAAATTTGAAAAACAGTTTATAACACAGTTTCTCATAAAGGAATGGGAAATATTTTAATTTGATTGCTACATTTAACATATTTGTAATAACTCTAGCATAGAGGATTGAGAAAGATTCTTTGGCCACAGTACCTGTAATTGATTGATAATGTCTGCTGTGATACACAAAGGAGTGCCATATATATGCTCTCCTCATCCTAACATTGCCACTAACCACATGGTAAGAATTTCTTTCCAGTTATTTTTTTCTATGTATGTTATTTATTTTGTTATGATTATGGTGCTAAACAGCAATTCTAAAGTACACATATGTGCATGACTCATGAACCTCATTTCTGCTTCTGAATTTATTGAAATGACTAAACTTTTATGAATTATTCATTAGTATACAAGATGGTCAGGAAGATTCAATCACCTTTAAAATTTCATGTAGAGGAAAATACACATAAGCAAGAATGCTACTTATATTAACTCTATTAGGAAGTATGTATTATGTTAAAGAAATTATTTTATTAATTTAAAATATTTGATTTGAAATTTTGGATTAAAAATTAGTATTATACCTTTCTTAACATTTTAACTATTGGAAGAAATTTTGTTAAGTTCTGGGCAGAATATTTTCCATTCTGTCACATTTTCCATATGGGAAAATAAGCTTAAATGAACCTTATGAAAGGCATGAAAATGGCTTTATTGATGCCCAGCTCCCCTCCCAAAATATACGTTTACATGTCTATACACGCGCGTGCACGCGCGCGCACACACACACATATATATATTTAAATATTTTCTTTTGATTGCCAGCTTTTTCTTTAGAAATTGCCACATAACTAATATATTTTAAAGATTGAGGTAAATACTCTATTTTAAAAAGATAACACTAATTATACATTAATTGAAGCTTATATTCTTATATTTTCTTCAACTTTTTAATTTGAGAAAATTATAGATTCACACACAATTGGAAGAAATAATAGAGAGAGATCACACATACCTTATATTAATTTCCCCCAGGGCTTACATCTTACAACATTAGTGTAACAGTATCAGATCATAACCAAAGAATCAACATTGATAAAGATACAGAACAGCTCCAACATGAAAAGTATCTCTCCTGTTGCCACACCAACTTCCTTCCCCATCCTTTTGCTATTTTTACAATTTTGCCATTTTGAACATGTTATACATTTGACACTTTCTATGAGTTCCACATCCACAAATTTAACCAACCAGGGATCAAAAATATTCAGAAAAATAAAATATAATACAATAATTAAAAAATTTTTAAATACAGATTAAAAATATTTGCATTGCATTTATATCATATTATAAGTAATCTAGAAGTAATTTAATATATACAGGTGGATGTATGTAGGTTATATGCAAATACTATTCCATTTTATATATGGGATTTGAGCATATGTGGATTTTGGTATTCCTGGCGATCTTGGAACCAATCTCCTGCAGATACTGAAGGATGACTGTATACATGAAATCACAAAATATTTAATGTTTAGGGATTGACACTTTTCACTCAGCCTAATTCCTGGACATGTATCTAAGTTGTGGGTATCAATGGTTTGTTTCTTTTTATTCCTAAGTAGCCTTCCATTGTACATTATATAGATGTACCGCAGTTTGTTTAACCATTCACTCAAGAAAGGATGTCTGGGGCTTTTCATTTTTTAGCTGTTACAAATCAACTGCAGTGAACATTTGTGTACAGATTTGTGTGTGAACATAAGTTTTCATTTATTTGAGACAAACACACAAATGTTCAATGGTTGAGTCATACGGTAATTGCATGTTGAGTTTTATAAGAAATTGACAAACTTTTTTTTTTTTTTTTTTTGGAGATGGAGTCTCACTCGGTCACCTAGGCTGGAGTGCAGTGGTGTGATCTCTGCTCACTGCAACCTCTGCCTCCCAGGTTCAAGTGACTGTCCTGCCTCAGTCTCCCAAGTAGCTGGGATTACAGGTGCCCACCATCAGGCCCAGCTAATTTTTGTATTTTTGTTAGAGTTGGGGTTTCACCATGTTGGCCAGGCTGGTCTCCAACTCCTGACCTCAGGTGATCTGCCTGCCTCAGCCTCCCAAAGTGCTGGGATTACAGGCATGAGCCACTGCACCTGGCCCAACTGTTTTCAAGAATGGCTGTGCTAGGTTGGGCATGGTGGCACCTGCCTGTATTCCCAACTACTCCAGAGGCTGAGGCAGGAGTATCTCTTGAACCCAGGAAGTTGAGGCTGCAGTGAGCCATGATTGTGCCACTTCACTCTAGCCCGCACTCGACAAAGTCAGACACTGTCTTAAACAAACAAACAAAAAACAAAAAAAGAACAACTGGACCAATGTTTAAGTAGTTCAGTTTCTTCAAATGCTCACCTGCATTTGGTGATGTCACTATTTTTTCCCCTAACTATTCTAATAGATTTACAGTAATATCAATTGTGGTTTATGATTTTCATTTTTCTGATGGCTAATTATGTTGAACATCTTTTCATGTACTTATTTTACATTTGACTATTTTTTCAGGGAAATATCTTCCCATATATTTTTCCTACTTTGTAATTAATTTTTAAAAATTCTTCAGTTCAGAGTTTTTGTATATTCCAGATACTGGGTTTTTTTTTTTTTTTTTTTTTTTTGTCAGTTATGTGGTTTGCATGCATTTTCTCCCAGTCTCTAGTCTGTCTTTTCATCTTCACATGAGTTTTACAGATCAAAGATTTTAATTTTGATAAAGTCCAGTTTGTTTTCTCTTACAATTTATGCTTTTGTTGTCATTCTAAAAAATGTTTACCTGGCCTAGATCCCAAATTTTTTTATCCATTATGAGTTAATTTTCATATAAAATGTGAGATTTAAGTTGGATTTCAATTTTTTGACTATCGATATACAGTTGTTCCAGCCCCATTTGTTGAAAAGGCTTACTTTTTTCCATTGAATTGCTTTTGCACCTTTGTTAAAATCAGTTTAGCGTATTTATATTAGTCTGTTTCTGGACTCTTTATTCTGTTCCATTGATCTGTGTGTCTACCCCTCTGTTAATACCACATAATATTGATTATTAGCTTTCTAGTATGCCCTTATATCTGGTAGAATGATTCACTCTACTGGCTAGAATCTTGCTAGAATTTTGATAAGACTTGCATGCAGGAAACCTACAGATCAATTTAGGCAGAACTGACACCTTTAGTATGTTGAGCACGCCAACCTATTATCGTGGCATATCTCTACATGTACTAAGATCTTTCTTTCATCAGCATTATGTAATTTGCAGCATATAGATATGATATTTATTTTGTAGGTTTACACATAAGTTTTTTTGTTAATTGTGGGATTTTGGGGGTAATTATAAATTGTATTATGTTTTTAATTGTGGTTAATATTTTTAAAAATTGTTCAGTATTTCTGTCATTTTAAAGATGACTATATGACCATTCACTTTTTCAGCAATGCTTAAACTTTTGTCATCATTTCTTTCCTTCCTAAAGAGTTTAAATACAAAACAGAGTGAAACCTAGAACTGTTACTACTAACAGAAATGTGTAAAGTGATCTAAAGCCATTATAGCCATATTGTTTGAGAGAGTAAGGCTCAAGCAAATATGTATGACACAGACTTATGGACAAGAGATACACACACACACACACACACACACACGCTGGATGATAGTTTAAATGGAATATCAGCTGGTTAAATTTATATCAATATAACTTTTCAAGTATCTCCCTTATTATACATGTGCTTATATATAACACACAAAAGGATGAAGGTAGTACAATATGTATATTACGAAGTAGGCAAAAATGTATCAGAATATTTTAAGGGATAAAATTAACATAAATAGAAATTTCATATTATTCTTTTCTTATCTCAAAGGATCATTTTGCATACCCAAAAAGTGTGTACATTACACTTTTGAGATCTTAGGCTTAATAATCCTATTTAAAAGGCGATGACACATCTTGATCTAAGTGGAGGTCTTAAGTATTGTGGTCCAAGCCTAACCCAGTTCTATATTCTATATTTGTAATGATGTGTTTTCATTTCTCCTCTTGTCAACATCCAATCTATTATGTACACATCAGGTGATGTGATTTTTGTAAAATTTACATTGGATGATGTCATTCTTCTATTGAAAAACTGATAATGGCTTCTTAAAGTATATAGGAAAAAAATATCCATTCCTTTATGATAGCCTACATGATTTAGTACAGCCTAACTCTCCTCATGTATTTCTTCCTCATGTCTTCTATGTTACCCTTACAGTTCTGGCCTTCAGTTTTTTCCTCAAATAAGCTAAGCTCTGTTTTCCTGGCCTACACTATGGTTTTTCTACATCTTCCCCTCATTGCTTCTTCTAACGTAACCTTAAAGTTGTAAATTAAATGTGAATTCCTTTATGTTATCTTCCTTAAACTTTCAGTTTAAATTGGGTTTATCTACCCATCTTCTCAAGCTATTCTTTATCTCAGCACCCATCCCCCATTACATTAATACAAATGGTAATTATTTTCCTTGTTCTCTTGCTTTTGTTTCACACTATTTCCCTGCAAGTGGCTGTAAGCTATAAGAGGGCAGGGTACATAAGTCTTTTGTTTACCTTGGCTTATAATATAGGTTCCATAAATGTGTGCTGAGTGAATGAATGAATACTGAAGACACATAGAAGTTAAAAAGAAATCAATCTGGAATGTATGTTTAGAATTATGTTTGACCTATAAAATTAATTGTGTATAATTTTCCACAAATGGCAGAAGATCCTTGCAATTTTTCTTGACTGCATATTTACCAGTATTATTGTGGGTGAAAATTTTAAAAAGAAAGATGGTGTCCAGAAACACAGAGTTGGGAGCTTCGGTGCATTATTTTCTGATTAGACAACTTCTGAGGTACCATGATCCGTTTAGATGAGTATCTTTGCCCCAATATATATATATATATTTTTACTGAGGTATCACTTACATGTCATAAAAATTCACACATTTTGAATGTAGTTTGATGTCTTCGTAAGTGTATAAGATCACATAAATACCACTAATATCAAAATACAGAGCAGTTATTAGAGTGATATTTTAAAAAGGAATGTCTCTTACCTGAAGTGTATGTGGAAGAAGATCAAAATTATGGGGTGACTAGAATGTGTACTTAATGGAGATTGGTTGAAGAAATTGGGCATATAAGATAGGTCTTCTATTTTGACTTGGAGCTAATGTAGGAGTGAAACACGACACTTTTTGTCAACTTTTTGAAGGACCATTACTCGAAAGAGGGATTTAATTACTTCAGTCTGTTCTTAAGAAGCAGAACAGAGACCAATACATAAAGATTACAGGCAGGTAGATTTTAGCTTACCTAGCGGGAAGATGTTTTAGGAACTGGTGCTTCACAAAGAAATGAGCTCCCAATAGTTAAAAGGATTTAACCAACAGTTAAATATGTTAGGAATCTTGTAGCAAATTTTTCCTAACCAGTAGAGGTGATGGAAGACGATCTCTAAGCTGGCTCTTCCAAAGTATTTGTTGAATAAATGAGATCACTGGGTTAGGAGGTGCAGGAGGTGAAGTACTCCAAGGAGAAGTGGGATTTGAGTTGAAGTAGAAAGCCTTTGGGGTTTTCAATTACATACAGAGAAAGGTAGGTGGAAGGAGTATTCAGAAGGAAAACTATCAGAAAGGCAAAGATATGTAACAACACATATCCATTCAGGTTGGATTGTTCTAAATAACCACTTAGATTTTATGGATCACAGATCACTGAAATAGGAAGAAAAAGTGTTCTCTCACACTGCTTTTTAAATATTATTTTATTTCTAAAATAGATTTAAAAGTAAGAGAAGAAAGAGTTTTATCTGCTTGTACAAATTCTCTGGTCTCTTAAGCAGGACTAATGATCTTAAATTTACAAACAGCACATAGCTACAAACAAATATGTATTTTTCATTTAAAAACACCATGTGCATTAGCTTCTCTTCCAGGCAGATAATGGGCTTTTTTCTCTCATAGTTCAACTGACAAAAAATTGGTAGATTTTCTTTATAATATGCTATTATCCTAAAACTCAAAAGTAAACCCAAATGCCATCAGTGGTTATAAGCTGTGATGTGTTTGAAAATGGAAATTTGACCACTTCAAACAGCAAAATCTTCATTTCCATTAGTTTTATGAACCGCCTGATTGTAGTTCAGGATAAAATGTACACTATTCTGTAGCCTGCTACGACGACCCAGTCATGATGATGGAAACAAAGGCAATTATTTGTACTAGAAATAGCATATTTCATTAAGCACTTCATGCATGAATAGAGCCACTTTGGCGCACATTGCCTTTTATTGGATTTATACCCTCAAAGTCATAGACAGGTCTTCTATTTTAGCTATGGAGATTTGTCTTTGGACATCTTTCTTGTATATATCTTTTAATTATGCATTTTATACACAATGCTTTATAAATCACCAACATTCAATAAACTAGTCAATTGATCTGATAATCATCTTCCAGTCAACAAACAAAAGACTAATCATTAAAAAAAAACAAAGGTAAGTTGTTCCTTATCACTTTAGCAAAGGAAAATAAGGACAAAGTTCAAATAAATGATTTCTATAGGCCCAAACACAGGTAAAAAGCAAAGTTTCATAGACCTTTTCCGAATTTTCAGGAGTGATCAAATATCTTATTAGAAATAAAATGATCTAGATATGGTTGTGAAACAATTTTACTTTAAAAAATGATAAAGTTATGAATCTGAATCTCCAACTAGGGATCACACTAGACAAAATATAGGCTATTTTGTTTTACTTATTGACATGTGAGTAGAAAGCCAGAAGCTTTAGACTTTTGTTATTCTTAAGGGAAATGACAGCAAATATTCATGACCAAAATGGAAGTGTTTACCCAGAGTGTATAAATGAAAGTTCTCAAAATGAGTTACTAAAACATTTTTCCTTTCCCACAGTTCAGAAACGCAGACTTTAATTTTAAAGGGAGATGATCTTCCTGCTTCTAGATTCGAAGCCTTCACATACTTCCACCATGGATCTAGGAACAGGCCCTTGGGGAAATCTGTAGTCTGAGAATAGGTTATCTGGGAATAAATCACCCAGGCTTGCTAGTGGTTTGTATTATTGCAGACTGAAAAATCAGCATACCTGTATAATCCCTGGTACCTTTTCTTGTGCAGTAGAGTTTTACTACACCCTTCTGGAACACTGTTGGAGGTTAAGTCTACCAATTTTTAGCTATCTTATTTTGGGTAAGTTACCTAATTATTCCAAACTTTAGGTTTTCTCCATGAAATGGGGATAACAATGTTCATTTTAGGACTGATGTGAAGACTAGAGAGAGTACATGTAAAGCACCAACCTAGTGCCCAGTTCGTGACACATGAAATCCATGTAAACCATTATATAAGTCAGTAGGTGAGATATAAGTAGAAGATCATTATCATGTTAGGTAAGAAATAATATGACTCATTTGCTAATTATTTAATCAAACTTGAGGGAAACCAGATTCAGTGGTATTGGAGATTCTGCACATTTAACTCTAAAAATTCTTATCTACATCCATTTTTAGTCATTCATTTAATAAACCCTTATTAAGTGCCCAGTATGTTTCAGTAACTATTCTAGCCGGGCGCGGTGGCTCACGCCTGTAATCCCAGCACTTTGGGAGGCCGAGGCGGGCGGATCACAAGGTCAGGAGATCGAGACCACGGTGAAACACCGTCTCTACTAAAAATACAAAAAATTAGCCGGGCGCCGGTGGCGGGCGCCTGTAGTCCCATCTACTCAGGAGGCTGAGGCAGGAGAATGGCGTGAACCCGGGAGGCGGAGCTTGCAGTGAGCCGAGATCGCGCCACTGCACTCCAGCCTGGGCGACAGAGCGAGACTCCGTCTCAAAAAAAAAAAAAAAAAAAAAAAAAAAAAAAAAAAAAAAAAAACTATTCTAAACCCTAAGTATACAAAAATGAATAGAATAGGGCTTAACTCTCCTTTTGCTCCCATTCCAGTGGGAGAGACAGATTCAAACAAAATGCATTAAGTGCAACTACAGAGGTACAGGCAAGGGCTGGGAGAACTTAAGGAGCAAGTATTGAAATCCTCTTAGAAAAGTCAGGAGAATTTCTAAGAAGAGGTAAGAACTTGAGCTAAATTTGAAACCATGAGTAGCAGTTTGCAGGCAGATAAAGTGGAGAAGGACATACCTGAGAAAGAGTCCAGCATATGAAAAGCAGGAAGTTGAAAAAAGAGAAAAGCAAGGGAGAGAGACTGCATGTGGCTGAGTACATTTTTTTTATCACATGATGAGAGTAGAAGAAAATGAACCTTAAAATGAAGCTAAGGGCCCTGATACCATTCCCCTTAAATTCAAGTGACCCTGAAGGTTGTCAAGCAGGAATCAGGCATCACAGCTGCATTTTCCAAAGATACACTGGCATCGGCATTAAGGACATATCTAATGGACAGCCAGAAAACCCAGGGAGACAAGTTAGAAGTCACAAGAGTGCTTTCACTCATAAAACCTGTACCTGATAGTTTAGTGTTGGGGAATGACTGTTAATTCAAACCCAATTAATTTTGACATATTTCCACTGTGTGTAACTACCTGTCAATGAAAATTGTCACTATTGCCTCAAAATATTTTTTGAATTATCACCTTCCCCTGAAGTCTTTTGTCAACATTGCAAAAATAAATTTATAAGGTGATTTGAAGAATCAAATATAGCTGTGATTTTGTGTTTGTATAGGTTTTTGCCCTCAAAAAACTTTTTTTCTATTTGTGAAATTATGCTATGCAAATGTGTATAGCATATATGCATTTTAAAATAAAAAATACCTACATACTCCATACCAGCTTAAGAAGTAAAAGTTCACCAATACCTTTTACAGGTGCTTGTGTGTCCTCCTTATCACATTCTTCTCCACCCTACTGTACTGAGTTTTGTATGCCTGTTCCCTTATTTTTTATAAGGGCTTAGACAGTCTTCTAATTTCTTTGTTTAAGTTCTCCCCCCATCCACCCACATGCCGACCTAAGACAGGATTAAGATATCTAGTGTCTACTCTATGTCTGATTGACATACATGAGAATATTCCCCAGTTGGTATTATAGCACAAAGTTGGTGAGGTGAAAGCACATTTTATGTTAGCACAGACTCAAAAATACTTGGAGCACTGGAATGCACATATGTTATCTTTGAACTACTGCCAAATCATAAGAGAATGTAAAGAAATATGAAAACTACTATATAGAATAAGATATTGTCATTAAGATCAGACATTCTTTGTTGTCATTGTCATTCATGTTTTCTTTGAAGCAATTTTGACTTTATTAGTTATTGCTAAAAGATTTGAAATATACCTTTCTAGGTAAGCAGTAACTGTTTTCCAGATCTTCTCTGATTAGGACATTTTACATAAAATAGTTCCTGTAAAGCTATTTAAATAATGACCAACATAGAATAAGCTCTCAACAAATGTTAGCTAACAATATTGTTGTTATTATTATTGCTATTGTTATTATGCCAACTCTATTCTTCCAGTGATGTAGATCCTATTTTCTATTGAGAGAAATACAATAGTGGGAGATGGTACTGTATAATTTGTTGTAATCTTATTCCATTGATGGTAAAAACACTTCTTTCATTATTTTATTTTGCATACAGGTGGGAATTCGATGACCCTAGAATTAAATGTTTTGTGGGCAACCTTTCTTTTTCCATTTCCATCAATGTAGCCATTCCTTAGTAGGCTGTCTTTTTCATATTATTTAAAACACGAAAGGACCATGTAATAGACATTACTGCTGCTCATCAGTATCCCTTTTCTTTCTGTGTCCACTGAGCTAGCTTGCATAGCTTTTGGTAAGACCAGGTGACCAACTGACCAATGAAATGTATCCTTCCCAGGTGGAGGCAATGAAAACCCCTGGAGCAACATTCTGTAGTCAATATTTCTTCAATTTTAATCATGAAAATTGTTTGTTGAGAGGGCGGAGCAGTAAAATTCAAACAGGTTAGATTGTTACATTGCCACACAGAGGACAACTGCCCAAAAGGACAACTGTCCTGACCTGTAGCACACTTTGCATGAACCAAAAATCAATTATAGATGCTAAGCCACTGAGATTTTGAGGTTGTTTGTTACCTAATCTGTCTTGACTAATACAAAGTACTACTTTATTTTTCATGCATAACTAATCTGGCATTCTTGACTTCAAAGAGAAATAGCACATTCCTCATTTTAATGGACTATCACTGTGCTTGTACCAAAAGGATGAAAACTTGAGCAATAATATTTATTGCTGTTAAATTTCACTTTCTCTTATTCAGTATTCTAATACTTGTTTCCAGATATTTAAGAACATATAATAAACTGAGCTCATGATTTTACCAACTTAACACAATAATACCAATAATCACAAAACAATTTCTTGCAGAGATTAGCTGGCTGTGAATATACACAAATAAACATTAATCTCGGATCTCCTTGACCTCACAAATGAAGTCATCTAGATTATGATGCTCTTGTCATTAATTATAAAACTAGGACCTCATTTGATATCTAACATCAAACTTAATCAGGTTAGTTTGTAGATGGTGGATTGTTGTGGGTGGAAAGGTATATCCAGGAATGAACAAGCCATAGCAAATGCTGATAGGACAGAATTTGTGTTATGCAGCTTAGGCCAAGTTATGCTGCAGTAACAGCCTCAAAGCAAGTGGCTTACAACAAATCTACGTCTCTGTTCTAAGTCACATCTGTTCTGGAATCCAGGCTGAAGGTAGCATTTGCTATCTGAAACATTGCTGGTTTTATGTCAGGGAGAAAAAAAAGTATTAGAATCACATGATAACCTATCTTTGAAGTATCACACATATCTTTCTTCACATTCTACTGGGAAAAGCAAGTTATATGGCCAAATTTGATGGCAATGGATAGGGATAGATATTTTTTCTACAAGGAAGGGCAACAAATATTTAGAACAGTAGTTATCCAAAGTAGACCAAGGTTAAACTTGTGAGGTTGGGGTAAGGTAAACCTTTTGGGATTTCCAAGAACACAAGGTCAATATAAGCAATGCTTATAGCAAATTGGACAATTGAGAAACAATGACAAATATAATCAGGGAATCTGATTCTAATCTCTATTCCATACGGAAATAAAAAGTATGAAGCCCATATGAGGAGGTCTGAGAAAAACAAGGCACCAGTTAAATATTGATAGGATTAAGACTAGAAGTTCTGAGACAGATTTCCAGTTCTAAATCAGAACTTAAAAACAAATCAAACTTTTTAAAATAAAAAAATTTCAAAGATAGTTAAAAATAAGGTAACAATGAATCTTCCATATGCTTATCATCCATATTCAACAATTATTAAAGTGTGCACAGTTCCATCTAAATTACTCCATTTTCTGCCTCTGGTTTATTTTGAAGTACATCTCAGACATCATCTCATTCATATCATTCAATTAGTATTTATCACTAAAAGATACAGTCTTATAATTTAAACATATACTATTATTATAATTTGTAAAAGTTAAAAAAATTGCTTAGAATTTTCAAATACTGAGTCAGAGTTCAAATTTCCCAATTATCTCACTTTTTTCTTTTAATTTGTTTGTTTAAATCAAGGACCTAGTAGGTCTGTTATTACAAATAGCTTTCATGTCTCTTAAGACTCTTTCAAGCAATAAGTTCCCCCCTCTTTATTTTTTATTTTCTGTTTTCATTTTGTGATTGTTGTTATTGTTGAATAAACAATTAAATTCAGAACATTTAATCTGATCTGTACCTGTGGATGTTGATTCTAACAGAAGGTGTGCAGATAGAGGCAAATGTAAGCACCTAAATTGACCAAGGAGTTCAGAGAAAAGATATCTGGAAAATTATGACTTGTTATGACCTCCATTTATGATGTGCTGAAGAAAATGTGCCAGGATTTTGCAGGTACTACTGTCATTGTAAACAGGAAAGGTATAATGCTCAAAGTATTTCATTGCTCTTATTCACAAAATGCTGGCTAGATCACCTTAGATCACTGTATTTTCAAAACAGTCCACAATAATATGTTCTGTTCTACAACTTCATGAAGAGAATATAGTGCAAGTGACTTCTCATCTCAGTCATGATACATCTTCTGCCGGTGTTTTCTCTCTCAGGACTCATGCCTTAGAAGCTCTGAGCTAGAAGCCATCAGGCTGGAAAGACCACATAGAGATAAAGAGGAATGCTACTAAGTTGTCCAGCCCCCAGCATTTTAAATCTTTCCAGACCAGAGACCAACTTGTAAATTTGTAAGCCTTCAATGGATTCCAGCCCCCAGCTTTGAATAACCCCAGTTGACACTGACTAGAGTATGTAGTCCCAACCAAGGTCTGTCCAAATTGTGATTTGTAAGCAGAATGAAGATTGTGCTGTTTTAAGTACCAAAGTTTTCAGTTGGCTTGCTACCTTAAATTGGTACCAGCTTGCTGATAAATTGGTGGTTTGCTACTAGCAAGTGGTAAGGAAAAATGAGTAACTGAATATCTGGTTGTGCTTTAGCTCTGCTGCTTTTAAGTTCCATCAAAGAATTCAATTTGGTTTATTTCATCAGGTATTTATAGTTTTCCTACTATGTGGCAGACATTATATACAGAAAGAAATAAAACATGGTTCCTACCAGCACATAGCTTACAGTTTAACAAAATTGATTATCAGGGCATAATTTTCAAGACTTCATTAAATAGAGTGAGTGTTAATAAAAATATTCATCACTTATTATACATGCATCATATTGCCAGACATTATACTAGATGTTTTACATAATTATTTCACTAAGTCTCGAATTAATGTCATGAAATAAGTATTAGGAGCTTCACTTTATACTTGAACACACTAAAATTCAAAGAAGTTAAGTAAATAGTCCAAGGTTATCTAGTAAGTAAATATCAGAACTGGAGTTTCTACCCACTTCTGCGTGAGTCTTTTAAATGGCTGTTTTTTATTGTTATTGTTTTTCTATAACAGAACCTTTCAAATATCACAAGCAATAAGTTTCAGTTGAATGAAGGAAGGTTTATTTATTTACAGGTTAATTCCACCCTAATGCTAAATGATATTTAAAGTAGACTCTTTAAAAAGGCTTGATAAACATGAAAGTCATATGAATATGCACATACATAGTGTAAAAGGATTTCGATTGGGATGTTTCCTATTCCTTTGAAGTATGCTATTGGCCCATGGATGAAAAGAAAAATTGTAAGCATGGCAGCACTAACTCATACCTACCTACAGTGAATTAGAGGAGGCATCCCTTGGATAGCTGTAGCTCTGCTCCATGACCTGAGATTTCATCAGAGCTAAACAGAAGAGATTTTAGTCCCCATTTGCTCTCTTAGTCAGGTATCTTTGTCGACAAAGATCCACACAATCAAGCTTCCAACAACTTTGTTGGAAAACTTGCCCATTTTCTGGCTAAATACTCCTACTGCTCTTGGCACTGAGCAACCATCTTACCTTCCACTGCAGTCTTTGTGAGATGATTGAAGAGAACGGAGAGAATTTTTTCTAAAAGTGCATCATTTATATGGTAAAGTAGTTCTCTCTACACAAGCCAAGTGATAAAGAAGAGTGAGTCTTCAGGAGAATAATTCATGGAGATTGCAGGTGCCCAAGAGAAGAAAAAAAATCTGAAAATCTGCTTACCTGGCTGAATGGTTGCTAAGTTATAAAATTTATAGTTTTCTTTTATGTCAATTGAAGCACAAATTATAACAGTATTCTTGGAAGAGGGAAAGTTGAGATATGTTCCCTGATGACCAAAGGAGAATATGAACTTAGACCTGGTCTCTGCTTCTTATCTGGATATTTCTGAAGGCAAATATAATGTATTATGCCTACGAAGAAGATGGGAGCAAATCAGAGTCAACTTACTTACCCTCAGCTCTTAGAGTGTAAAAGGAAAAACCTGTCAGTTTTTATGTCTCTCTGTGATGGATGTGAGGAGGTGAGAGGTGAGAAGAGAGGGAAGTTATGTTGGGCAGACCATGTGAAGTGAAGCTTTTCTAGAGAGAAAGTGTAGATGTGGAGAACCACCAGGGTTGAAGGAATTCAGGATTTCTCCTCTCTGAAGTCCTCCTGTGTGGCAGAGTCTTAGGGTAAAGCTAAATACCATTTTCAAGAAAACCTTCTATGAATTAAAGATCTGGAAGAAAGCCAGGATAGCTCCAAATGGACATGCAGCTCCTTTCTACTTCATTCTCCTCCTTGCCTCCAACTTCAGAGGTGCCAGACCCCAAAGAAGAAGCAAGCCTAACAGGAAAACCCCAATATTAGTCCCATTACTTCAAATTCTTTATGTCCTTCAAGTAGCCGGGAAAAGGAAAAGGCACAGATTCTTCTCTTGAATCAAATAGAAACCGAAGTTTTAAATTAGCCTAAAATCAGGTTTAGTGAATGAAAGTGACAAAAAGTTGTAGAATTCACAAGATGTAATAAAGGTCAGTCCTGCCTCTCCCCAGCACCATCAATTTCCCCTTTATGGATCTCTTCTATTAGCACACAAATATGCTATACCCTCAATAGCAAAAGGCTCCCTTACCTATACTGCTGTTCAACTTCTATCCTGTTGCCCCATTCAACTTTGCAGAAAATTTTTGTTAAAACAGTTGACTAAAATCACTTTTTCCCCATATATTCTCGTTCAACACAACCTAACTGGACTTTGGTCTCCATCACTCTACTCAGATTGTCCTTATCACGGTCATAAATAAATCCATGTTCCAAATCAAGTTGTCGCTTCACTGTCATTTTCTGAACCTCTCCCAAACATTCAACATAACAAACCTTTCCTTCTTTCTTGAAACCCTTTTTTAAATTTGGCTTCAGGGATACTATGATATCATATTTTACACTTCTTTGTTTGCTTCCTGTCCTCCACCTCTAACACTGGAGGGCCCTTGGGGCATGGATCTGCTCTCTTTTATCTTTTCTATCTAGATAAACTCCTTAGGCAAGTTTTTTTAGTCTCGGGGTTCCAATAAAACTCAAATTTATCTCCATTGCTAATCTGGCATTCCTACAGGCATTATTCTAAGGCTTTGTAAATCAAAATATATTTTAAGCAAAACTTTTATTCCCCCTCCCCAAAGAACAGATTCCTGAGGCCCTATTCTTTCCTGTCTGTGTAAATGGACTCACATCTGCCTGTTGATCATCATAATTCTTGGAATTATCCTTTATTACTCTCATTAGTTTTCTTGCCATGTCTTCCATAAGCAATTTCGGTAAATTCTGCTTGCAAGATATATTCCACATGCATTCAATTATCTCCATCTTCCCTAATTCAAGCCATCATCTTCTCTTTCTTGGACTACTGCAACAATTAGCTAAGAATCCTGTTGTTTATTCCCTGATTCTTCAATTCTTCCCACTGTAGCCTGAGATATATTTTAAAATGCTACACTGTATACATATTTCCAGGCTTAAGACCTTCTAGGAACTTCTAAGGGAACTAAGCTTATTTCTGCCATTTGACCTTTTCACTAACTCTTCCTTTGACTTGCAATGTTCTTCCCATAGATTTTATCACGGCTAGCTCCTTTGTGTCATTCAGATCTTTGCATAAATATCACATCCTCAGAGATACCTTCTTAAATCCTCAGTCTAAATTTGCATTCACTATCGCATTGCACTCATAATTTTCTACCAAATACTTACAACTACCTGAGAATCTTCTTGTTTATTTGTTGGTTTTCTTCTACCTGTAGTGCAAACTCTGTGATAATAATGACATTCTCTCCTTTTTCTCCTATGTCTGAGAATTCATACCTATTTCTATCATGTAGTAGGCATGCAATACATATTTTTTAATTAAAAAAATTAATAACCCTTATAGGAGACATATAAAAAATGTAGTTGAGAAATGTTTACCCTCCCTGCATAACAACCAACATTTAGGAAACTGCATTCACAATCTAAAAACTGATGCCATAGAATAAAAAGCAGTAAGCATTAAGTTCTGCTTATTTAAGTAACCACAAAGTAGCAAAAACCTAGAGAAAATTTATCGAGACAAAGACCACATCAATTAGAATATTGGCAGAAAAAAATCAACGTAGACAAAAGGTCCAGACTAGAGTAGGTTACCAAAGTTCTTGAATCTGTTGTGTGAAGCATGTAGACACATTTTATTAGTAACACTTATGAGTCACAAACAGCAGTAAATAGAAAGGCAAAAAGCTAACCACAAGGTCAAATGCTGTCACTAAAGACAAGTTCATAGTAACCCCGTTGAACTGGAGTGGCAATGGGAAGTGACAGGGTGACATCACAGTAAGTACATTATGTTGCACTCAAGAAGAAAGCAAGACATGGGGGAAATATTACATAAATAGCAAACAGACACATAAAAAGAAAGTAATTGCAATTGTTGGTATCCAGAATGAATAGATGATGCATTTGGGCAGGTAACTTTATAGAATTAAATACTCTCTACCCAAATGGGGACAGCTGGCAATTAAACAAATATTTTTAGTAGCACATTGTGAAAGCAGAGAAGAAAGAACATCTAACTGGTCAATTTGGTCAAATTGTTCAAAGTATTTGGTGTCAGGTGCTCAGTTTCAGTCAGATCCTTGAAACTTGTACTTCACCCACATAAAATACTCAGCTGGATATTTAAGAACTAAGAACCCAGTTTGTTAACACATTTTTTTTTTCTGGCCTATATATTTAGTTTTATCTAAATTTGTTAGATTGCTGCATAAAGAAAGAAGGGTTTTGCTTTAAGTAACATGAACTTCATTCATTACTGCTAAGTTGAGGCTGTAATTGAAACGGAAATGGCTCCCGTGTCCCCTTCGAAGGGCTTGCCATGGGACTGTGGCTCACTTCTTCACTGTCCTGCCGCTCAAACCTCTAGGCGAGCATACAGACAGGCAGGCAGGCTGTGTGGCTCCAACCCCACCGCAGTGTCCAGGGGTGAATGTTTACAGCTCCTGAAGCCCCAGTGGGTGTGTGTTACAGGGTTCTCTCTTAGTTTGCCGTCTATAGGCAGCTTGTGTTAACCAGCTCAATTAGACCCCCTTTCTTATCGCAAGAACAGAAAGAATTCTGTATCCGGGGGTTTCTTGCCTTGGTGTACTGAAGAATCGGTTCACACGTGGGCTTGGAGAATGAGTGCAAGGTTTTATTGAGTAGAAGTAGCTCTCAGCAGATGGGGAAGCCAGAAGGAACATGGATTTCCCCTAGAGTCTGGCCACCTAGCCTAGCGGACTGCTTCTGGCCAAACTCTGCTGCGTTCTGCTGGTGGCTGGCCTGCCATCAGGCCGACCAGGGGCTGTCTGCATGCTCTTCCGCCAGGCGTGCTCTCCATGACCAGCCGCTTGTATCTTCTGCCAGTGTGTTCCTCACAACGTCCAGCCGTTTGTGTGTCTGCCTGCTAGTGTCTCCGGTTTTTACAGGCCCAGGATGGGGGCGTGGTAGGCCAGGATGGTCTTGGGAAATGCAACATTTGGGCAGGAAATGCCTGTCCTCACCTAGCTCTGTCAGAGTGGAGCCCTAGCCAGAGACCACCTTTCTCTACCCAGCACTTCCCTTCCCTTCTTCCCTGCCATCTAAAGGGACCACGCCCTCGCCTTCCCAACAGTCCCCTATCATCATGACTGAGCCTTAACATCCTTATTCCACAATGTGCATTTCTCGAAACACGAAGGACAATAGAAAGGGCCAGGAAAAGACACAGTAAAATACCGAAACTCATCAAGACTCTTCAAATAAAAGATTGAGTCCTCAATTTTTAATATGAACAAAGAGAGCAGTTCTCACAACAATCAAATGGTTCTTAACTGTCAGGGCTTGCTTAGCATTGCACAGGATGAAGGAGACAGAAGGGTTGTGTGCACGCAGGGAACAGAGCTCCGAGAGTCTGAGGAGAGGAAAGGATTATACTTAATAATGGATATATTTTTGAACTCCTTAGGAATGTTTTGTTGCCTTGTGACTACAGAGCACTGTGGGATTTTGCCATTCTGTCTTTCCCTAGGGTCTTATCATGAGATGGTTACCTAATTAGCACACAGCACATTCTTGCCTATGTTCTATTTGCACTGCAGATGCTTTCATTTCATATATCATTCACAACCTGCAGCAATTATAAAGTAGTAAATGACCTTATGCGATAATTACACTAATAGATCTGTATTGTTTCATTTGGAAGACTGTTTGGAGAAAAGAGGTGTCTGATAAGTACAGATTGGTTGCAATTATATTCCTTCTTTAAATCTGCAACAGAAAGCAAGAAAAAAGGTAACTTTCGGTCATAAAAGTTGCATCATATACCCAATCTGAAAAAATTGTTAGGTAGAGAATTCTCTTTCGAAGGAATATATACTTTTTGCAAGTATCTCAATGTTGTACCGTTTCTTGGACCAACAGTATTTGGATTTATCAATTAGCCCTGGCATTTTAATAAATCAATAGTATCCTTATCTGTTAGAATCAGGAAAAGAGAGATTATTATTTCCCCTAAAACTACTCAAAAACCAGTCTCATACTAATTGTAAAATTCGATGCATAAGGTATGATTCTAATCTTTAAAGTGGTTGAAAGCCAAACAAGTTGCAATTTTCAAAGGAAGTGCACACATAAAATATGAATGCTAATATAGAAGAAAATGAAACAAAAATAAAAAGTCAGTGTTGGTTTCTTCCCTCCTCACTCTTCCACTTGTGCAATGAGGCACCTTATGAAGTTGTATTGAGATGGTTTTTAGAAAGGATTTGTATCATATGAACATACTAATAAAATAATCTGAAATTTTTATAGCTAAGTAAATACTTATGCTTTCTTTGTTAACTTGATCTCGTTTTATTGCCTTTTAAATTGAGCCCACAAAAATCTTTACCCATACTTTCTGGATTTATTGCAAAGTGTGTGAAAACTCTGAAGCTTGCTCTACAATATATTAATTAAAATATACTTTTAGCAACTAATTAAATGTGATAATTTTAGAACAACTTTCTATACAAGTCTAATCTTCATAAAACATGAATTGTCTACACAGATGCAATTTACAAAATCTGGCTTAGTTTCAGTTTTACTTTCTACTGACCAGAAGCTTAAAGGTGAGAGATGCATGATAGTAGTTTTCTGTAACTTAAATCATTGTTGGTGGATGAAAACAATAATTAAAATGATAAATGTGATAGAGTGAAGAAAACACTTTATACTTAGGAAAGATGTGTTCTAATCATTGTATAGCTAATGCTTCAGTGGATTTGAAATGATTAAACAAGAAAAACTTTTAGCTATACTGGTAGTGATATTCTCTTGAAAATTCCATCATAATCATGGTTTGCTTATTAGGTATTCTGTGTTACTGGTTTAGATCTCAGTCTAGAAATTACTTGTCTGGCAAAGGCAAGAATGTAACAGGGATCTTAGCTTTAACAATAGCTTTCTTAGTGGGGGGAAATAAAACAGGGAAGGTGAGAAAGGATGGAAGATGGAAGGGAGGTAGGGAAGGAAGGAAGGAAGGAAGAAAGAAGGAAAGAAAGAAGGAAGGTAAGAAGGAAGGAGGGAAGGAAGGGAGGGAGGCAGGAAAAAAAGAATGAAAGAAAACTAAAACACGGTTTCTTTAAATGTACAAATTGTAAATGCACTTACATTTTAAGATTGTAAAAGTGTGAAAATATAAATATATGGTTTAGCATGAAGGGATTAAAATACAATTTACCTTGCTGTGGTGTGTATGTGCACACACACACACTCTGCAAGTACAGTATGGACTAGTGATTACACTAATGGCATTGTAATGGCATTGAGCAGTCATTCAATTTGTTTGGACATCATTTTCTTCACCTAAAGATGAGATAGAATGAGGCAATAGACCACAATTTTCTAACATGACTTTTATCTTCAGATAAATGGACTCATTCTATATTCAAAAAGGAGTAGATGTCCCTTCTTTTTGGAGCAAATTCTGGAACTCATATAGGTGGACAGCAACACATCTCAAGGGTCACCAACCAAATACATTATTTCCAATAAAAAATAAGCATAAGTGATTCCACATAGCTTTTTATTGTTTTCTTCACTGCCCTGGCTTTGCTCAAGGAGGTTTTCTGCTATACTTTGAATATGGTCACCGTTAAGGTCAGGTTTGTTTTCAGGCTGCCTGGCATTTTTTTTTTCTCTTCCTTACCAGTAGCTCTTCTCACAGACATTTTCTTCGAGTCTTTCTTGTTTAGTCACTGAGGGCTTTGGTGACCCACACTCCTACAGGGTAGATTTAAACTTTGCTTCTTTTGTAATCTCTGAAGGTTTTTTTTAGATTCTGTTATGGCAACAGCATGGGACTTACTTCCCTTCCCACCCCCGAACTAGTTGCCATCTGACAGAATCAAGAATTGCATTATTTCATTCTCTTCTCATCATCACTATTGTTATTTTATTTTTTTAAAAAACCACACATTGTTCTTCTCTGCTCAAAGCTTGGCATTCTGAACTCTGAGTAATATTTCAAATGAGATGAAATGATGTAGTGCACCACACTGTGCCAAAATGAAATGCTTGCCCCTTCTAATCAGTGCAGTTAAATAAGACAGACTTTGTTGAATATCTTATTATAAAGCATTCCTAAGTACACATTTTACATGTAGCTGAGTGAGTAAACAATTGGAGTACTGTAAGTTGCTTCACAGCATAAAGCTGAATAACGTATTGAAACAACTTCAAGTACCATCACTCAGAGAACTAATGTGTTTTCTTCATTAGAGAAGTCTTCATATGTCACATTCTGGGAAATTGAGAATCTAATTTAGACATTTTTTTTTCCCATTTGATATTCCTTACCCCTTTCTTTTGTTTGACAACCATAGTAGAGTTAATCAGCTACAGTAACTCAATCTTCTATTAGCCTTGCTAATCATGCAAATACCCTTTCTGAAAGTCATCCTTGCATTTTTAATGGCAACACTCCCCACCCAGATGGTGGTGAGAGGGTAGGGGAGAGGGGTGGGAAGAATGACAACTTGAAATAAAATAATAATAAAGAGACTTTTGGTCATCTAGCTCACTGAGTAGCCAATTGGCTGATTTCCTATACAAGAGGATGGGAACACAGGAATGTGAGTAATTCAGTTCATCCCTGAGCTTTAAAGTCAGATGAATTGCTTCAAAGTTCTGACTGCCATTTGCTAGATTTGTAACCTGAAGCAAGTTACTTATCATATCTAAGCCTCAGACTCTTCTTCTCTAAAATGGGATAATAGTAGTCGCTACTTTTAGATTGAGAAATTTAAATGTTACTTTATTTTAGTCTTTGCAAAAAAACATATAAATATTTCCTAATGGTGATTTTTTATTGATGCTGCTGCTGTTAGTGTTATTGTATAGAGCTTTAAACACATATGATGAAAAATAGCAAAGATGGTTACATTTCTTCAACCAAGTCCAATGCTTAAGCAAATATTTCACTAAAAGGATTAGCTAGAAAGAAATTCATTACTTCATCTAATTCCTTTTTTACCTATCATCCTCTTCCTTAATATATACAATATATTTTAAAGAACAAATGGTTTAGCAATACTTTTCTAGAAAAGATAAACTTACAAAATGAAGCTTGTGTGTTTTCAGAAAGAAGAGTAGTTCTTAAAATAAAAGTATATAAAAACATTGATTTTGACCAAAATTTTACTTTTTTTGGCTTTCATTTCAGTTTCCTCACTTGAGAAAATAAGCCTGGTTATTTTTTGGCCTATGTTGAAACATCATAAGTAGAATGAAACAGCATAATTTTTCCCCCTGGGGTTCAAGAGTTTATTTCTTTTGATACAACAATAAATCAACTGACAAAATGGAATTTCTTTGCAATACATATGCAACAAGTTAGACTGCATGGACAAGTTGAACTTCAGTTTATATATAGACACTCTGGAGCATTTTATTATAAAGCAATAGTGCTGGGAAGCCTCTTACAGGGGTAACTGCACGAGTAACTATGAAAAGGATATATATGATTAACCAAGTAGAACTTAAAAAGTGATTTCTGCAGCTTTGAAATCATCTACGCATAAACTCAAGCAGCAATATGTATTGAGTGAGTATAACATAATGCTGATGTAATTAATCTTTCTGATGCTATTTCCTTAGAAAGAATGGGGTGGCAGAAATTTTAAATGAATTGGTGTAATTTTGTTTTATTTTCAATGTAAATTGAATTTTTGAATCTAAGAATCCATGCTCAGCATCACAGGCACTATACTTTTATGTCATCACAGGTTTGGAAAACCCCATAACCAGATTTGTCTCTTCAAGAAACAAAAGCCAACTTTGTAGTTATAGACAAGACACACACGTTAAGCCAGCTCATATTTTCCTATAGCTTCTCTTTCTAGTTAAGTCTGCAAACTAATTTGGATTAAACTAAAACAGACTTTTGCTCCAAGCATTTTGAAAGTTTAAAGAGTTTGGCTAATTTTGGTTGTCTTTTCAAAATATTTCTTATATGGCTTCATGTCTGTGTCCTGGAAGGGGACCAATATATGCTTAAATCTTTCAAGAAGTTGCTCTTTTCTTCTGCCCAGGATTCTGAAAGGCAGCAAATACGTGGAAGTTGTAAGTCTTTCTGCCTGCTTTCATCAAATGAGATGCCGGACAAAGTTCATTGTCACTAGGATTCAGAGTCATTGGGGGAAAAATGTAGAACACACTGCATTAAAAAAATTGTCATTCTTCTGATATTATAAAATTTAGTATGTACTTAAATCACTTTTTAAGGAAAATGAAAAGACACGTATGTTCCAAGTCCTTTGTCATCTTTGTTCCTCTCTTGTTCATACTCACTGACTTTATTTCTTGCCAGTTAACCTGAAATCACACTATTTTAATTTCTCGTTTAGATTCTGTGCTATCATTGGTACATGGTACTACACAGTGATGCTGTTTAAATGAAGAAATCTACTCTTCTAAAAAATCTTTGCCACTGATGCCACATACAAATACCGTATGGACTAGCTCTCAGAGCCAAAGCAGGAAAAATCGCCAAAGGGTAAAAATAGTTCTTGATATGATGATATGCTGCTAAAAGCCACATGGTGTTTGGGTGCAGTATTTCACAGTCAAACAATCATAATTTCATGCCTAAAATGTGCATGTTATTTCAGGAAAATACAAAATCTGAGCATTGCACATTTGCTACAGAATGACCAGTGAGTGTTGCTATAATGATTTGTTTTTCTTTTACAAATGAATATTTCTTGCTGAGCCTTTTCATGCCATATTGCCTGGGGCGGCAATGGAAGTAAGGACAGACTGAGGTTAGAGTCGGAGGGAGTATTGGGGATGTCTGGTCTTTTCTGCTAAATTTCTGTAATGCTACAAACTAGGTATAGTATAAAAAAAGCTTCCCTTTTTGTTTTCTTTCTTTCTTGAAATGTTAAGTACTGTAGTTCTCATCTTAGAAGAAGAACTGGGCTTTGTGGGGCCGGATGGTAAGAGACAGCTTTTCAAAAGCATCGTTTTTATCTTTCTCCGAGAGTACTACGATTCTCATGTGATCTTTAATAAATATTTATGATATGAAACTCTCTCTCCCTTAAAGTTGTCATAAATTTGGAGGGTTCAATTGATCTGAGCCCATGGTCATTGAAGTAGAAATACAAGAACATATTATAAATGTTAGTTTCTCTAAAATACTCTTCACAATTTATTTAAGCTGTATGATGCTACACAGTCAGACTGAAGAGTGAGAAGGATAGTCAGGTGTAAGGAGAAATCTGTAGGGGGTAAACACTGGAAACAACAAGGAAAGGGAATTAGTATGTGTTTTTTGTCTTGTTTTGTTTTGGTAACATAAATTGCTTATGCAAAGAGGAAAATAACTCCTGACATTATTAAACAAAAGTGGGAGGTTTGTGGCATCTATCAAGCTAGAAAAATATTTAAAGGCCTGAAGACAAAAAATCAAATCAAATAAAACCCAAACCAGTTGAAAGGTTTGACCTTTTAACTCATGACCTCACACTCATGAGGATGGATGATATATCCCAGTATCAATGCAGGGTAAATGAAAAAGGATTTGGTTCCTTACCATAATAATTAATAACATTATATTCAGCTTACTGTGTGCTAGGACCTTGAAGAAAATAAACTCATTTAATTATTTATTAAAAATTTTATAGGTATTATTACTATACCCATTTTGCAGAGGAGGAAACTGAGGAAGAGAGAAGCTAAGACTCTGTAGACAAACCTTTAGAACATTAGCCAGTAAGTGTAAGTTGGATGACTAAGAAGAGTTGGGAACTGTGGCTAAAGGTACAGAGACACAATCTGCTGTCATGAGGTCAACTAGAACTAATGAAAGAAATTACTAAGTGTTGTATTAACAAAAGAAGACTACGTAAAAATTAAATACTAATATAATTAAGTGATGTTACTCTGTACACTTGTCTTCTACCTCAACTTAATAGTTTGTAGCCCCAGAGGCAATATGTTTTTGAACTGAAGAGGATCTTAAAGGTCATCTAGTTCAGTGAAACAACATTTTTTTCTGATAGAAACTCAATGAAGGACAACACTCACTTGCAGGGCACATCCTGATATGAAGAAACTGAAAGCTGGAGCGATTAGCTCAAGACTTCATAGATAATTAGTAGTAGGATAAAAGCTCCAAATCAGCTGTTCTGACTGCCAGATCAAATTAAATATATGCATGGTGAGGAATGGGGAAGAAAAGACGGTATCTCTGCAGCCATACAGCTAAAATGCATTCTGGGGATATTGATTCACTGTCTATTATGTCTCAAGCATTATAACCCATAGAACAGATGTGACTCCAATTTTCATGGATCCTATGGCTAGCAAAGGAAATGGGTCAGCAACAATACAGTAAGCCCTTATCCATGGTTTCACCTGAGGTTTCAGTTACCTGCAGTCAACTGTGGTCTGAAAACATTAAATGGAAAATTCCAGAAATAAACAATTCATAAATTTTTAAATCATATGCCGCTTTGAGTAGCATGATGAAATCTCCGACCATCCTGCTCTTTCCTACCCCGAACATGAATTATCCCTTTGTCCAGCATACCTACATGGTATATACTACCTCCCAGTTAGTTTACATTATCTGCTCCTGACATCCAGCTGACATTATCAGGGCTCAGTGATTCAGGATCACCCAGAGCAGATGATCCTCCTTCTGATACATCATCAGAAAGTCAAGAGTAGTCTAATGCTGTGTGACAATGCCACTGTCATTCACCTCACTTCATCTCATTATGTACCTACTTTATCATCTCACATCATCTCATGAAGAGGGGTGAATTCAACAATAGATATTTTGAGAGAGAGAGAGAGAGACCACATTTGCATACCTTTTATTACAATATATTTTTATTATTCTATTTTATTAATTATTATTAATCTCTTACCATGCCTAATTTATAAAATAAGCTTTATAATAGATATGTATATTTAGGAAAAGAGCATAATATTTATAAGTTTTTGTGTTATCTGGGGTTTCAAGCCTCCGCTGTGAGTCTTGGAATTTATTCCTTTTGAATAAGGGAGGACTGCTGTAAGGTTGTAATAGAAGAGGATGCTTTCAGATCATGGAGAACAGGTGCCAAATCTTGACTCAAAGACTTTGGGGGAAGTTTCAAAAACGTTTACTGAATAAATGGATAAAAGTTTGTCAGGAGGAAAATTAGAGGGAAAAAAGATTCAGCCAGACCTAAAAAAGAGAGCATTGCATAGATGAGCAACTTTTAAGAAAGTGTTGTTTGAGTTCATTCCAGAGTCTCATGGCAAGTGGGAAAGGTGAAGATAAAAGGGTGGGCAGGTGCCAGTTTTTAAAGAGCCTTCAGTACAGTATTAAGCAGTTTGAAATTTATCTCAAGGACTTTGAAGAGTTTTTAACAGGAAATTGGTATTTAACAGATTTACATTTTAGCAAAATCACCCAGTCTGTAGTGTGAGTAGACTCATGACAAAGAAACTAGTATAAGAGATATTTAGCAATAATCCAAGTGAGAGAAAAAGTATCTTGCTGTTTTGGTAAACACATGCATATGGAGGGGAATGGATGGATTTGAGAGGTTTGAGGGGCAGAATGGTAAGCATTGTGCTAATTAAGTATAGTATGAATGGTGAGAGAGCAAGATGTAAAAATCAAAACAATGCTAAACTTTATAGTTTGTCCTTTTATCTATCCTGGTACATAATGGTGACATTTGCCAATTTTGGAAACAATGAAATGTGGATTTTTAAATGTAATTCTCAGAGGAGAAAACTAAGCAGAAATAGACATTTTAAACAACAACAACAACAAAAAATCCGAAAAGATAGTGTGACAGAAGTCAAGAGAAGAGAATTTTAAAGAGATAGTGGTCAGCAGTGTCAAATGCAGTGGATAGCACAAGAAAATTTACAACTAAAAAGAGTTCACTGACTATCAGTTGAAAACTTGATGAGAGTAATTTTAATGATGGGGTATAACAGTTGATGAACTGGAGGAGACTCAGTGAGTTGCCAAAAGAATATTCCACTCAAACATGCTGCTGCAGGAAGACAACCGAATGATAGCTCCAGGTGCTGCATTTCTGGATTCACCACTGTCGGAGCAGAGTCCATATTTACCATTGACTGCCTATCGCCAATGACTGAACACGGTGGGGGTGTCTTAGTCCATTTTCTGTTGCTATAACAGAATACCTGAGACTGCATAATCTGTAAAGAAGAGTTTTATTTAGGCTCATGGTCCTGGAGACTGGGTAGTTCAAGAAGCATGGTGCTGGGGTCTGGCAAGGGTCTCCTAACTGCATCATAAAATCGTGGGTGATGTCACACAGAAAAAGCATGTGAGAGAGAGACAGGACAAGAAGGCTGACCTGTTTTATAACAACCAGCTCTCACAGGGACTAATCAAGTCCTATGAGAACTAATTCATCTGGTGGAAACTAATCCATTCTCACAAGAAAGACATGAATCTGTCTTAACAACCTAATCACCTCTTAAATGTTCTACCTCCCAACACTGTTATATTGGCAATTAAATTTCAATATGAATGTTGGCAGAGACAAAGGACATCCAAACCATAACATTCCACTATCCCCCTACAACTCATGTCCTCTTTATATGCCAGATGTGATCATTCCATCCCAATAGTTCCCAAAGTCTTAATTTGGTCTGGCACCAACACAAAGGTCTAAGGTGTCATCTAAGACTCAAGGCAAACTCTTTCCGACTATGACCCTGTAAAACCAAAAACCAAGTTATCTACTTCTAAAATACAATGGCAGAACAGGTATAGGTTAAACATTCTTATTCCAAAAGGGAGAAATAAACAGGAAGAAAGGAGTAACAGGCCCTAAGGAATCGTGAAACCCAGCAAGGCAGACATTAAATCTCACAGCTCCAAAATAATCTTCCACTCCACGTGCCATTTCCTGGACACAGTATCTTAAAACTGTGCTATTGTCTGAGACTCTTCCTAACCAATCCTTCTTCCTTCAATCTCTCCTTCACAGGGATCCTCCTCACAGTGTGAAGGGTTTCCTCACTGATTCATGATCCCTCTGCTTTCTCTTTTGCAGGTATTTTCCCAGACATCTCAATGCACATTAAGTTTTTTCTTGGTATCTGCTCCTCTAAAATTGCAAACTAATGCTGAACGCTATGAATATTTGTCTCCTCCAACCGTGCATTGAAATTTGATCCCCAACGTGGAAACATTGAAAGGTGAGGTCTCTAAGAGGCAATGGAAAATGAGGGTTCTGCCCTCAGGAAAGAATTAATCAATTCAGGGCTTAATGGGTTAATAAGTGAATGAGCTATGATGGGAGTGCGACTGGTGGGTATAGAAGAAAAGGAAGAGAAACCTGAGCTAGTACACTCATTCTCCTCACCATGTGATATCCTGTGCTGCCTTGGGACTCTGCAGAGATTCCCTGCCAACAATAAGGGTATCATCAGATGTGGCCCCCTTGATCTTGGATTTCTCAGACTAAGACATTTAGGAATCAATAAGAGGTGAAAACTGGAGACATTATCATGCAAAGAACATTAGCCAGAAGTGTGGTTATGAGGAAGGAGAGACCATAAAATGAGTAGAGGAGATTCTCTGAGAAGTCACAAAGTTTAGAATCTGGAGGCCAGCAGAAATGGTAGCCTTAGCAAAAGGAGAACGCTCATTTTCACAAAACGGGGAGGAAAGTAGGATAAAGATGCAGGTGATTTTATAGGTTTAGTGGTAGGATATTAAGGCAATTGTTACTTCCTGGCTTTTAAAAATTCTCTGAATTAGGAGGTGAAGCATCCCTTGAGAGGGAAGGGGAAGATTGAGCATTGGAGGTAGAAAATAGACACTGTGGTCCCACTCAATGTAGATTGAGCATTTGAGAGAGAGCAAACCAAGAAACAGCAGGACTCCAGGGCAACTTCAAGGATCAAGTTAAATTTGGTTGGTTGCTTTTATCTTTCCAAAATGAGCACAGTAGTTTTGTTACAGGGTGATAGAAGGCTGAAAGTTTAATTTTAATTTTAATTTCCTTGTTTTCAACATTGTTCTGACTACATCCATGTCACTATCCTTTGCTGTTTGGACACTTGAAATGAAAACATTTCTCTGAGATTTCAAACTAGAGTAAGAGTTGTTTCAAGACATCTGGTTTCTTTAAAACTCTTGAGAGTCCCTTTAATAGTAGTAGAGAGACTCTCTCACTTTAGTATAAATAGTGCTACCTGATTTCTAGTTTTGACTAACCAAAATGCTGAAACGATAAAAAGATATCTTTGATTTCTTCTCACGTTTCCATTGGATATGTCTCCTGAGACATTTGTGTTCTCTAGGTGGACCTACTTCCTATATTATGCCTGCCATATAGTCCCACCACTCATAAATAATGAAAATTCAAAGTGAGCCCATGAGGGCTAATATTTCACCACGTTGGTAGCCTGAATATACATTATTTTGTTTGTAATTATTGTTTGCTAAGACATCACATTTGTAGTTTTGGATAAAGGAATGGAGAAAAAAAGTGAAAATCTGATGTATCCTACAGCAAAAAAAAGTAATCCTTACTAACAAACTGGTTATATAAGATTCAGAGATATAACTATGCGTTTTATTTTTTCTGAAATAAATACAAAGACAAAATGATTAACTATGATATTGACATTGGATGTTGCTTTATTGTACACAGAAAAATGTGAATATCAGTTTCTTAATTTTATTTTTTAAACTCCATTGGCAAAATTGTTTGTAGATTGAAGTGCTATAAAGAATTTTAGAGTAAAAATGTATTTTTAACTGTTAATTATACACAGCATTTGCTGAAAATTCCATCCCCTGGAAGCACAATCAAACATGAAAATCGACTTTGGTCTGTTCCCACAAAGAAGAAGAGAGTGAAAGCAATGTTCCAAAATAAAATAACATAGAAAATGATAGTAATTAAGAAATGAAACAATTCTAATAGTATTAACTACATTCTAAGAATCACTAGTATTAATGAAGCTTTTTTAGCTACAAATATTCTTTATACATATATATATTCTACTCTCCAATCCTTTCTGTGAAAATCATTTATTTGGTTGCTACTACATTCATAAAGGTTTCCTACGAAATGGAGGAGACAAGATAATACAAATTCACACTTTCTTCTTTGAGGAAATTTCTGAATACACTGATGATTTATAATCATTATTATATTTTATATAAGATCCTTATAAAAATACTATAGAAAATATATTACTTTCATGAACACCAATGTATTTATTTTTATCTTGCCTTTCTTTGAACGTGAAGGAGACACCTTTAGTATTTTCATTTTTTTTTAAGAGAGATGCATATTTTTCATTTTAGCAAATTATTTTCTAGTCCCAGAAGAAACACAGGAAACTGCAATTAGGCAGAATTTCCCGGAATTATTGTGTGTGTGTGTGTGTGTGTGTATGTGTGTATGTGTGTATGTGTGTGTGTATGTGTATATATATATTTTTATATATACGTACTTTTACAATTTTATATACATATTATATATAACTACATATTTGAATATGTATACTATTGTATATATGTATACAATTGTATATATGCATATACTATTTTACATACATATATTCACACATATATATGCATATATGTAAACATACATAAACATTAAGTGTCAAGACAACTGATATGAGAAATATTTTAAAAAGTAACCTTCAAGGTAAAAAGTAAGTTTATCCTAATGATCTAAATCATCAATCCCTACAGTACTTTGTAAGTTACTGCTCAGAGATTTTCATGAGTATAAGGCACCATGAGACCATCAAGATTTTCTGAGTAATTGATAAAAATAAAAAAAAACCTTAATACTTAATGTGGGTTCTATAGAATGCATATTATACTTATTTCTTAATAATCCATGCATTAGGTATATGTTAGTTTTTAATTAACTATGACCTCATTTTCAAATTATTTTGCTTAAATGGCCATTTGTAAACAGCATTTTTAATGGATTTTTCCTTCTTCAAAAAGAGAAAAATACATTTAATATCATGCCAGAAATGTAAATTGGATAATATAGACAATATTAAAGCCTTACTGTTTTGTAAGTATCAGACATTTTAATCATCGTCATCATCATCATCATCATATCTTTTAGGAATTCAGTTTAAATTTTCAAAAACAGTTATTCTGTAACTACCAATTTTTAACTTTTATGTTTAAAGCTTGGAGATTAATGGTGGTTTTGAATAGCAACAGAAAACTTAGAAGCTCATAAGCCAGCTTTTATATTCATGCCTTACACTTATGTAACTTATTTACCTTTTATAGGTTCATTTTGATTGCTGTGGTTCTTGACACGTCTGATTTTTTTGTTACAAGTAGTTTTAACACGTTTATAACTTTTAATACATGAATGAATTCAGTTTGTATTCAAATTTAACACAATTATGAATAAATAATGTAGGCACTTTCTTAAATCACTATATACTTACAGTGGAGGATTCACCATTTCATGCCTAAATGTTAAGGAAATTTTTATATTTATTCTCTTTATAATGACTGTAATTATGACAAAAAAAAAAGGGTTGAACCTTTGTGAATACCATTGAAAAACAATGTTTTCCCTAGTGATTTCTAGATAAACCCATTTCTCCCTTGGACTCTAACACCCTGCGATTTTTATTTTCTTTCAAAAAAATCACACTTATTGGGACTTTGGTACCTTGAAACTTGGTCAAACTTCATGAGAAAATAACCTAAGAAATCATTCTCAAAATTTAGATGCACACTATTTTTAAATTAGACTTGAGAGTGACAGGCAAGTCACTTACAGGGAAAACCTCAGAAGGGGAGGAAAAGCCTGGGGCCATAAACAGCTGAATGCCCCAGGCAATCTGTAAGTACAGAACTGGTCTGTGAACTTATGCTGGGAGTGCATCTCACTGGACAGATTTGCTTGCTGGAGATTTTTTTTTTTTCTTTTCCTGGTTTCGAATCAAGATAGAAAAATCATTTTGCTATGACAGTATTTAAAAAAAGAAGTCAGGCAAGACTTAAGTAGTGAGGTGTATGTTCTCCTCTCAGTATGTGCCTGAAACTCCCATCGACACTGACAGTAGTTATGCAGATGCATGCAGAAGAAAATAGACCCCTTTTAACATTAAACATCAGATTTGGGTTTCCCCAGAGAACACTGGTTACTGAAGTGGCTGTGAATGATGCATTCTCACAGAATGTTTCAGCCATAAATCAATCCTGAATCATACTTTTCCTAGAGTTCTTTTTTACTCATTTGAAATCCTAGTGTATTATGCATGCACTGACTCTATTTCAGACTGAGCCTAAATACATTTACCAAAATAAGATTCAAATAATTAAATGTGACTTTTATAATTGTTTTCCTCTGAAGATCCAGAGCCTAATCTGGCTCTGCTTAATCATTTTAATTTGACTTTTAATACAGTGTCAGTTTATTTAGTTGGAATTAGTTTTCTATTTCTCTCCTTTTTGTAAGCGCTGCCTGTTTACTTAACAATATTTGGCTTTGCCTAATGATATGTACAGAAGACAGTGCTAAGTGGAACATCAGCTGTTTACATCAGCTCTAACAATTAATGCATGTTAATTTTTAATTACACTGATTGTACTAGAGGCAGAATGTATGTTTCTTCACAGAACAGATGTACTAGTCAGCTTGGCTGGTGAACATGCATATCGATCAGATGTTGATGCTGCCAGCAATTCAGCAAAGTCTGCTAAGAGTGTCGGCTTCTAATGTACTTACAAGTTTACGGCTTAGAGTCCTGGTAGAGGCAATACAACTCGATGCTATATCCTCTAATGTTTACAGATAATCACAGTATGTCTGTTTTGTGGTTAGCATTCTACAGCGTATGATTAGGAGACTGACTAGGTATGAGGGGATCCAAAGGTGTCATTGCCTGTGGACTGCTTTCTCCATTATTATTTGCTGCAATCTCTTCAAATATTTTTTGTTTTTAACCCATGTTTCTTTTCCTGTGTTAATACTAGATCTCTAACACTGATGACCACTCTTCCTTCAAGGAGATTGTAAAAAGCAATATAATTACTTGCAAAGAAATCTGTCTCCGTTGAACATCATCACCAAAGCTAGATGGGAAATACATAGAAAATGCCAGCAGCTAAAGAGTAGACAGTTGACAGGCTTTCAGTCAATGGCCAATCAGTCAAGAAGCATTTATGGAATGTTTCAATATTTTGAGCATTTCACTAAGTACTATGGGTTACCTTGTCATGAGGGGTAAAAAGAGGTCTAAAAGACCTTTGCCCTTAGGGAACTCATAATATTACTCATAACTCACATGAAAAATAAGACTCATATGCACAAAACAAAGAAATTGTTTTGTAAACTACAGTATATATGCTCTAGTTGATAACATGTAGTTGGTAATGTATACACTCAGAATGTAGGAAATGCTTTATGAGAGAGATGAACTAGAGTAGAACTGGTGTTGTTTACCCAAAATTATAGTTTGAATATTGATATGATTTGGCTGTACATCTCTACCCAAATCTCATCTCAAATTATAATCCCCACATGTCGAGACAGGGACCTGTAATCCCCATGTGTAGAGGGAGGGAGGTGATTGGATTATGAGGGTGGTTTTTCCCATGCTGTTCTCATAATAGTAGTGAGTTTTTATGACATCTGATGGTTTTATAAATGTTTGACAGTTCCTCCTTCACATGCTTTCTCTCACCTGCTGCCATGTAAGATGTACCTGCTTCCCCTTCTGCCATAATTGTAAATTTCCTGAGACCTCCCTAGCCATGGGGAACTGTGAGTCAGTTAAACCTCTTTTCTTTATAAATTACCCAGTCTTGGGAAGTTCTTTATAGCAGTGTGAAAATGGACCGATAGAATAAATTGGTACTACAGAGAAAGGGGTACTGTTAAAATGATACTTGAAAATTTGGAGGCAACTTTGGAACTGGGTTATGGGCAGAGGTTGGCACAGTTTGGAGGGCTCAGAAGAAGACAGGAAGATGTAGGAAAGTTTGGAGCTTCCTAGAGACTTGTTGAATGGCTTTGACTAGAATGCTGGTAGTGACATGCACAATGAAGTCCAGGGTGAGGTGGCATCAAATGAAGATGAGGAACTTACTGGGAACTGGAGCAAGGGTAAGTCTTGCTGTGCTTTAGCAAAGAGACTGGTGGTGTTTTGTTCCTGACCTAGATATCTGTGGAACTTTGAACTTGAGAGAGATGATTTAGGGTATCAGGTGGAAGAAATTTCTGTTTTTGTTGGAAAGGCATGATTACTCTTGAAATATGAAAAGACATGAGATTTGGGAGGGGCCAGGGTTGGAATGATGTGGTTTGACTCTGCATCCCTACCCAAATTTCATCTCGAATTGTAATCCCTATGTGTCAAGGGAGGGAGTTGACTGTATCATGGGAGCAGTTTCCTCCATTCTGTTCTCATGATAGTAGTGAGTTCTTATGAGATCTGATGGTTTTATAAGTGTTTGATGGTTCCTACTTCACATGCTTTCTCTCTCCTGCTGCCATGTAAGGTGTGCCTGCTTCCACTTTTGCCAAGATTTTAAGTTTCCTAAGGCCTCCCCAGCCATGAGGAACTGTGAGTCAATTAAACCTCTATTATTTATAAATTACCTAGTCTCAGGACGTTCTTTATATCAGTATGAAAATGAACTAATACACATATAAATGTATTAAGCAGTATTTTTTAAACTACTTTGCCAGACTCTTCTACATCATTCTACAGATAAGAATATCAAGGTAAAACATTTCTCTCTTTTTTTTTTTCTTTTAGTGTATTCCCGCCTTTTGTCCTCTAAAATTTCATAAAGAAATCTCTTGGGTCTCTTTTTACTTGTGGATAGAAATGACTATCTGATTTAATCATTTTGACACACTGATTAGACTTTAAAAATTCTTATTCTAAACTTAAATGAAAATATAAATGACCAGAAATAGCCAAAGCAATCTTAAATAAGAACAAAGATGAAGGATATACATGACCAGATTTCACAATATATTGTAAAGCTTTAGTAGTCAAGAATGTGGTTTGATATAGTTGTAGTTTAAAACACCAAAGCAACTAAGAATTAAGAGGTAGGCCTGCTTATGCCATGACAATTTTGTGAGCATAAGATTGTTTAATAAATAATGCTGGACCAATTCTATATCCATATGAATAAAAATGAACTTTAAAATAGATTCTATACTAGACATAGAGTAATTTAAGAGAGTTTATAGTTGCAAATGTGAAATGTAAAACTATTATGTTTCCAGAAAAAAATATGAGACAATATATTTATGACCTTGGTGGAGACAAATATTTCTTTAAAAGGGCACAAAAAATTAGCTCTAAAAGAAAAGATTGCTACACTGGAATTCCTTTTAAAATAAATAATTTTGTTCATCAGAAGATGTAATAAAAAGAGTGAAGTGGTAGGCCACAGATTAGGAGAAGATATGCAATGCACATATCTAGCACAATATATAAAGAACTCCTAAAAATAAAATAGGAAAAGACAGCCAAACCAGTTTTTTAAAAAAATGGGCAAACAACTCAAAATGGCACTCAAAAAACACTATTCATTTGGCCAACATAGGAAAGATACTTAACATCATTAGTTATAATGGAGATGGAAAATATAATCAGAATGAGATACCATTAAAATGCTACCAGAAGGGCTAAAATTAAAAGAACCTGACAATACCAAAGGTTGTCTAAGTATGTAGCAACTAAAACTCTTATTTATTGCTGGTGGTAGTATATATTGGAACAATATTCCTGAGAAATTGGCAAATATTACTAAAATTAAACATACACATATTTTATGACATGTTTCATTCATAGGAGTATGCTGAGAACAAATGATTACGCTGATTAAAAAGTATTTGATAATTGTTATAAGAGCTTACTTATAAAACCCCCAAACTGAAAATGATCCAAATGACACTGAGGAGAACAATGACTTGTTATGGCATATTCATACCATGAAGCATTATATAGCAATGAAAGAGAAGAAATTATTGCTACACACAATAGCATAATAGTATCTCAGATGCATAATGCTGAGTAAAAGAAGCAGATATCACAAAAGTACCTCTATGTGATTATCTTTATATGCACTTCAACAGGAAGGAAAATGGGAATTCCACTTCTGATATCACTGTGAGGAACTCCATGGGTCCACTCCCTAGTGAAACTTGTAAATATTATAAATAAAAACAACATTGAAGTTTTCAGAAAATTGTATATAGTAAATGTAAAAAAAAAAAAAAAAACACTTAGTCAAAAAAATCTATTATACTTAGTAAAAATTGCAAAAGCCTGGATGTTTAAGCTATGACCCATGCCTTTCATCACCCCTTTTCCAGATCAGCTGGACAGAAACTCTACTCCAAAGTGGAACAGCCAAGAACACAGGCTTCTCTCTTCTTCCAGCATCAAGTTGGAGGGCTCTCTTCCCTTAAGGTTCAGAACATCAGCATTTTTCATCTTCATCCCAGTTACCTGTTTCTGAATCTAAGCTCTAGATGAGTATGGCTAAGGCATGGAAGACCTCTTTTATTGCCTAGTCCTCACTTATGGAACAAATGATCTAGTTTGGGAGTGGTGTCTGGGCATTACCCTTGCCCTAGCTCATGGGATGAACATTTTATAAGAACAAAGGAGGCAAGCCAAAGATACCTAAAAATGCTGCCCCCTTCTTATCCACTGAGTGTTCAGCTCTTCAACTGGGGTGTCACTTAGAAAGAAGCTCACCATTTTCCCTGTCCCAACACCAAACACTGGGTTAATATTTTGTCTGAGAAAACAAGCAAGTCATAGAACAGAGAACATCAAAGGCCGCTTTAAATAAAGGAACTTCATTTGCAGCAGAATGCAAAAAAGTCAGGCATTGGAACACTCTCAGGAGGACATCTTAGGTAAAAAGCAATTGACAAGTGATTAACACATTCATGTGAAATATGAGCTATTCTTAGAGAAGCCAGCTTGTTGGAAAGAAATGGAGAAATAGCTTGCAACAGCCCTTCTGGTGTCAGAACAAATCTCAAACACTGACCTTTGGAACTACACCTTCAAGGAGCCTAAATTTGATTGGATGAGTCTGTGGAACAATTTATGCCCTGGGATATTATTGTAAACAGTTGAACAATGAGCCAGCAACTGCTGGAGCTTAACATCTGGTGTGGTAAGGAGAGATAAAGAGAGCCCAGTAGAAGCCACCGTCAACCCAGAATAACTCTGGGCTTACCAAAGGGTATATCCCCTGAAAAGCAACATCACACAGACTTCACTAAAACAACCCAGCCAGTTACTAAACAAGAAAAGAAGAAAATATCAATAACAAGCTCTGGAATGGAGAAGAAAATTGCTACAATACATTACCTAAATTGTTTAGTTTCCAGAAAAAAAAAAAAAATGAGACATTCAAAGAAACATGAAAGGATGAGCCAAATACTAGAAAAAAAGCAAGCAACAAAAACTGCCAGTGAGAAGCAACAGAAATTGTGTATAATAGAGAAATACTTCAAAGTAGCCCTTATAAATATGTTCAAAGAGCTAAAGAAAACCATTATTAAGGAAGTAAACTATGATGAATGTGTTACATTAGATAGAGAACATCAACAAAAACATAGAAATTATTTGAAAAATAGAAAAATCTGAAACTGAAAAGTGTAATAACTAAAATGAAACATTTACCAGAGGCGTTCATTTGTAGATTTTAACAGGCAGAGGAAAGAATTAGAAAATTTGAAGACATTAATGAGGAAAAATAAACAACGATTCAGAGGAAATATATGTACAGGTTGAGTATCCCTTATCCGAAATGCTTGGGAACAGAAGTGTTTCAGATTTCAGATTTTTTTAATTGTGGAACATTTGCATATACATCATATACATAATGAGATATCTTGGAGACGAGACCCAAGTGTAAACACAAAATTTATTTGTGTTTCATACATACCTTATACACATAGCCTGAAAGTAATTTTGTATCATATTTTTAATAATTTTGTGTATGAAACAAAGTTTCTGTATATTGAACCATCAGAAAGCAAAAATGTCACTATCTCAGCCACTCATGTGGCTCATCACCATCATTCCTGAATCTGAATTTCCTTGCTATCAATAAGTAATTATTTTCTTATACTTATTCACACATATGTACTTAACAGTAAAAAGTATGACGTACCATTAATAGTGAAAAAATTATGTGTTCATGGTAACTAAGAAGCACAGTAGCAGCACCAGACTACCTGTGTAGGCTGTTAAACAACAGCAATAGAAAACAACAGCAGGCTTTCAGTCTCCACCTGCAATTCTGTGTCTTGATTAAAAGGTTACTGTACAGATGCTGAACGAACTATGTGTTGTGGGCCTGTGTTTTGACTATGACCCATCACCGAAGTTAGGTGTGAAATTTTCCACTTATGGCATCATGTCAATGCTCAAAAAGTTTTGGATTTTGGAGTATTAAAGATTTTGAATTTTTTGAATTAAGGATGCCTAGTGTGCACACGTATACACACATACCTACTTAATACATATATATAATATATATACACACACATACATTCATACACTATATGTGTATATAGTATTTTTGGACTTATAACATATAGAATTGTAATATATTGTCTAATAACAGCACAGAACATGTGGGTTGGATGCAAAGCTGTATTGGACTAAGGAAGTGACTACAAATAAAAACTTGAAACCATGGGAATAAACAAACAGAATCATAAATGATAGATGAGATGCTTAATATAACAAAAGCTATAAATAAATATTTGTTCACCCTTTTTCCCTTAGCTTCTTTAAAGTACATAATACTATATAAAATTATGATTTTAATAAGCATCATTTGGTTTGTAGAAATTATAAGTGTAGTATGTTTAAGAGTAATATCACAAAAGGAGGGAAATAAAATAATTATATAGGAGTAATGTTTTCCTATCTCAGTGAAACTAAGTTTGTATAAAATAAAGACATTTTTTATAAGTTAATATCTATACGATAAGCCTGAAAGCAGCCAATGTGGAAATAACTTAAACAACAAAGTAAAACATTCATTAAAAAAAACCTTAAATACTCCCAGGGAAAATATTTACCTGATGCAAAAAAAAAAAAAAAAAAGCAGTAAAAAAGGAATAGAGGAAGAAAAAGGCATAGGAGATATAAAAATGAAAAGTAAAATGGTACGTGAAAATCCAATTATATCAATAATAACAGTAAATCTTCATGAATAAAATATTCTAATTATTAAGCAGTAATTTTTAGACAGGATTAAGAAAACAAGATCCAAGACACTTGAGATTTAAATATATGAATCAACTTAAAAAATAAAAAATGGGAAAAGATTTATGCAAAGAGTTAATTAGGAATTGACTATAATAACAATAAAAAAAGTAGACTTCAAAACAAATAATGTTACTAGACATAAGGGAAGATATTTGCAATGATAAAATAATCAATCCATCAGGAAGATATGACAATATACATATATATGCACCTAATAACAGAGCACCAAAATACATAAAGCAAAAACTGACAGAAATGAAAGATGAAATAGATAATTGAACACTAATAGAGAACTCAGATGCCCACTTTTCATAACAGATAGATCAAATACACACATCAACAAAAAAGAAGACTTGAACAATATTATAAACAAATGAAATCTAATAGATATGTGTAGAACAGTCCATTCAGTATCAGAATATACATTCTTTTCAAGTACACAGGGAATATTCTTTAAGGTAGTTAATATTTTATGTCATTTTAAAAAACTCAGTACGTTTCAAAGAATAGAAATAATATAAAGTATGTTTTCTGACTGCAATAAAATAATGTCAAAATAACACAAATTAGAGAAGCTTACATATATGTGGAAATTAAACAACTTTTAGTTTAACCATCAACAGAAGTGTACATTGGACTCATTAAATAATTTCCATCCCCCACCCCCTCCCACCATTCCACCATTTTAAGTCTCCGATGTCTGTTACTCAACTCAACTCTCTATGGCCATGTGTACACGTTATTTAGCACCCACCTATGCATGAGAACAAGTCAGTATTTAACTTTTGGTTTCTGATTTATTTCATGTAATATAATGGCCTCTGATTGCATCCATTTTGCTGCAAAAGACATGATTTAATCTTTTTTTATGACTGAATAGTGCTCCATGGTGTATGTGTATGTGTGTGTGTGTGTGTTTGTGTGTACATATACACAGCACATTTAGCATATTTTCTTTATCCAATCATCTGTTGATGGACACTTAGGTCAATTTTCTATCTCTGCTATTCTGAATAGGGCTGTGATAAACCTACAAGTACATGTGTCTTTTTTTTTTTTTTTTAAAGATTTCTTTTCCCTTAGGTAGATACCAGTAGTGGTATTGGTGGGTCAAATGGTAGTTCTACTTTTAGTTCTTTGAGAATCTCCATACTGTTTTCCACAGATATTGAACTAATTTGCCTTCCCACTAACAGTGTGCAAGTATTCCCTTTTCTCCACACTCTCACCAACATCTGGGTTTTTTTTACTTTTTGAAAATAGCCATTCTGACTGGTATAAGCTGCTCTCTCATTGTGGTTTTAATTTGCATTTCTCTATCATTAATGTTGTTTAATGATTTTTCATATGTTTGTTGGCAATATGTATGTCTTCTTTTAAGTAGTTTCTTCATGGTTTTTTTACTCATTTTTAAATGAAATTATTCATTTTGTTTTTTTCTTCTTCAGTTGTTTGACTTCTTTGGAGATTCTGGACATTTGTTCTTTGTCAGATGCATAGTTTGGAAATATCTTCTCCCATTCTGTAGATTACCTGTTTACTCTGCTGATTATTTATTTTTTTGTGCAGAAGCATTTTCAATTAAGGAAGTCCCATTTGTCTACTTTTGTTGTTGTTGCTGCTTGTGCTTTTGAAGTTTTGGTCATAAATTTTTGGCTTAGGTCAACGTCCAGAAGTTTCTCCTAGGTTTTATTTTAGGAATTTTATAGTTTCAGGTTTTAATTTTAAATATCTAATCATATTGAGTTAATTTTTGTATATGGGGAGAAATAGGAGTCCACTTTCATTTTTCTGCATATGGCAATCCAATTTTCCTAGCACAGTTTGTTAAATAGGGTATTGTTTCCCCAGTGTACATTTTAGTTGACTTCATCAAAGAGCAGTTGGTCATAGGTATATGGCTTTATTTCTGGATTTCCTATTTTGGTTCATTGATCTGTGTGTCTGTTTTTATATCAATACCATATTATTTTGGTTAGTATAACATTATTGTATAATTTAAAGTCAGGTAATGTGATGTCTCCAGTTTTATTCTTTTCATTTAGACTTGGTTTGGCTATTCAGGGTCTTGTAGGTTTCAGATGAGTTTTCTGACTTCGGTATTTTGATAGTAATTTCACTGAATCTGTATCTAGCTTTAGGGAGTATGGTCATTTTAACAATATTGCTTCTTCCAATCCCTGAGCATAGGATGTTTTTTCATTTATTCATCAGTGTTTTGTTGTTTTCCTTGTAGAGACCTTTTACCTCCTTGGTTAAATGAATTTCTAGGTATTTTATTTATTTATTTTTGTAGCTATAATACATGGAATTAATTTGATTTTCAGCTTAGTCATTATTAGTATATAGAAATGTTCCTAATATTTGTACATTGATTTTGTATCCTGAAACTTTACTGAAGTCACTTATGACTTTATCCATTTTCTCTAGGTTTTCTAGTTTGTGAGTGTAGAGCTTTTCATAATAGTCTCTCATGGTCTTTATTTTTCTATGGCTTCACTTGTGATGTCTCCATTTTCATCTCTGATTTTGCTTATTTGAAGTTTCTGTCATTCTTTCTTGGTTAATCTAGCTATCAATCTATTTATTTTAGTCATCCTTTGGAAAGATTAACTTTTAATTTTATTAATCCTTTTTATTTTTATATTTTGGTCTCAATTTCATTTAGCTCTTCTTTAATATCTTTTATAATCTTTTCTTCTGCTAGCTTTGGGTTTGGTTTGCTCTTGTTTTCCTAGTTGCTTGAGGTATAATGTTAGGTTGTAAATTTGTGATCTTTCTATTTTCTTGATGTAGTCATTTAATGCTATTAACTTCCCTTTCCATACTGCTTTTGCAGTATCCCAAATGTTTTGCTTGTTGTGCATCTATTTTTATTCATTTAATTTTTTTAAAATTTCTGTGTTAATTTCATTGTTTTCACAAAGATAATTGAAGATCATGTTCTTTCATTTCCATGTATTTGTATAGTTTTCTGAGTTCCTCTTAAAATGAATTTCTACTTTCATTCTACTGTGGTCTGAGAAGATACTTGATGTAATCTTGATTTATTTAAATTTATTAATATTTGTTTTGTGGACTTACAGGTGGTCTACCTTAAAACTTCCATGTAATGATGTGAAAAGTGTGCATTCTGCAGCTGTTGGGTAGAACAGTCTGTAAATGTCTATCCAGTCAATTTTGTCTAAAGTCCAATTTAAGTCCAGTGTTGCTTTGTTTATTTACTGCCTAAATTATGTTTCTAGTGCTGTTAGTAGGGTATTAAAATTCCACTATTATTGTATTGCTGTCTATCTCTTTTCTTAGGTCTAGTAGTGTATTAGTCAGTTTTCACACTGCTGTATATATACTACCTGAGACTGGGTAATTTATAAAGACAAGAGCTTTAATTTACTTACTGTTCCATATGGCTGGGGAGTCCTCGGGAAACTAACAATTATGGTGGAAGGTGAAGAGAAAGCAAAGCATGTCTTACATGGTTGCAGGAGAGAGAGAATGAGGAAGTGCCACACTTTAAAGTTGTCAGATCATCAGCTCTTGTTAGAATTCACCCACCATCACAAGAACAGCATGGGTGAAACTGACCCCATGATCCAATCACCTCCTACCGAGTTTCTCCCTTGACATGTGGGGATTACAATTCAAGATATGATTTGGGTGGGGACACAAATCCAAACCATATTCTTCTGCCCCTGGCCTCTCCCAAATCTTATGATATTTTCACATTTTAAAACCAATCATTCCTTCTCAACAGTCCCCCAAAGTCTTAGCTCATTCCAGCATTAACCCAAACGTCCAAGTCCAAAGTCTTGTCTGAGACAAGGCAAGTTTCTTCTACCTATAGGATGTTAAACTCAAAAACAAGTTAGTTACTTCCATGGTACAATTGGAAGTACTGGCATTGGGTAAGTGTTCCCTTTTTAAGTGGGAGAAATCAGACAAAACAAAGGGGCTGCAGGGTCTATGCAAGTCAAAAACTTGGCCAGGCAGTCATTAAATCTTAAAGCTCCAAGTGGGTCACCTGAGGTCAGGAGTTCAAGACCAGTCTGGCCTATGCAGTGAAACCCTGTCACTACTAAAAATACAAAAATTAGCCAGTGGTGGTGGTGGGCACGTGTAATCCCAGCTACTTGGAAGGCTGAGGCGGGAAAATTGCATGAGTCTGGGAGGTGGAAGTTGCAGTGAGCTGAGAGTAAGACTCTGTCTCAAAAAAAAAAAAAGAAAAAGAAAAAATCTTAAAGCTCCAAAATCTCCTTTGATTTCATGTCTTACATCTAGGTCATGCATCATGCTGATGCAAGGGGTCACTCCTATGGCCTTGGGAAGCTCCATTTCTGTGGCTCTGCAGGATACAGTCCCCATGGTTTCTTTCATGGACCGTCATTGAGTGCCTGCAGCTTTTCCAGGTGCATGGTGCAAGCTGTTGGTGGACCTACCTTTCTAGGGTCTAGAGGACAGTGGCCTGTTTCTCACAGCTACATTAGGCAGTGCCCCCCTGGAGATTCTGTGTGGGTGGCTCCAACCCCACATTTCCCCTTTGCACTGCCCAAGAAGAGATTGCCCATGAGGGCTACACCTCCACAGCAAACTTCTGCCCAGTCATCCAGGCATTTCCATACATCCTCTGAAATCTAGGTGAAGGTTCTCAAACTTCAACTCTTGTCTTCTGTGCACCTGCAGGCCCAAAACCACATGTAAGCCATGAAGGCTTGGATCTTGCACCCTATGAAACAATGGCCTGAGCTGTACATTGGCCTCTTTGACCCATGTTGGAACTTTTGGCTGGGATGCAGAGCACCAAGTCTCAAAGCTGCAAAGAGCAGTGGGACCCTGAGCCTACCCCACAAAACCATTTTTCCCTCCAACACCATGTGTAAACCACCAAGGTTTGGTGCATTGCACTGAAGCAACAGCCTGAACTGTATGTTGGCCTCTTATAGCCATGGCTAGAGCTTTTAGCTGGGACACAGAGCACCAAATCCCAAGGCTGCACAGAGCAGTGGGGCTCTGGGCCTGACCCACAAAAACTATTTTTTCCTCCTAGGCCTCTGGGCCTGTGATGGAAGGGTCTGCCTTGAAGATCTCTGAAATGCCCTGGAGACACTTTCCCCATTGTCATGATGATTAACATTGGCTCCTCATTATTTAAGCAAATTTCTGCAGCCTGCTTGAATTTCCTCCCAGAAGATGGGTTTTTCTTTTCTACCGCATGGTCAGGCTGCAAAGTTTCCAAACTTTTACACTCTACTTCCCTTTTAAACATAAGTTCAAATTTCATATCATCTCTTCGTAAATGCAAGGTCACCTCTTAAATGCTTTGCTGCTTAGATATTTCTTCCACCAGATACCCTAAATCATCTCTGTCAAGTTTAAAGTTCCACAGATCTCTAGGACAGGGGCCAAATGCCACCAGTCTCTTAGCTAAAGCATAGCAAGAGTCACCTTTGCTTCAGTCCCCAGTAGTTCCGCATCCCCATCTGATGTGGACTTCATTGTCTATATCACTATCAGCATTTTGGTCAAAACCATTTGACAAGTTTCTAGGAGGTTCCAAACTTTCCTACATCTTTCTGTCTTCTTCTGAGCCCCTCAAACTGTTCCAACCTCTGCCCATTACCCAGTTTCAAAGTCAATTCTACATTTTCAGGTTTTCTTTATAGCAGCAGCCTACTCTGCTGGTACCAATTCTCTGTGTTACCTGTTTTCACACTGCTATAAGATGACACTTGAGACTTGGTAATTTGTAAAGAAAATAGATTTAATTGACTCACGTTCTGCATGGTTGGGGAGGCCTCAGGGAACTTATGATCATGGTGGAAGGTAAAGGGCAAGCAAGGCACATCTTACAAGGTATCGGGAGAGAGAGAGACAGCAGAAGTGCTACACTTAAAGTTATCAGCTCTCATGAGAACTCACTCATTATCACAAGAACAGCATGAGGGAGAACACCCCCATGATCCAGTCACCTCTGAGCAAGTCCCTTTCTTGACATGTGGGAATTACAACTCCGGATGAGATTTGGGTGTGGATGTAGAGCCAAACCATATTAAGTAGTATTTGCATTATCATTCTGGGTGTTCCAGTGTTGGGTGCTTTTATATTTAGGATTATTATATCTTCCCGTTCAACTGATAATGACTATGTCTTTGTTAACTGTTGTAGATTTAAAGTCTGTTTCATTTGACATAAATATAGCTAATCCTATTTGTTTTTGGTCTCCAATTGTTTGAAAAACCTTTTTCCATTCTTTACTTTGAATCTATGTGTCTTCAACAATTAGATTGGTTTCTTATAAGCAGCATATAGTTGGATCTTTTCTTTTATTCATTCCACCAATCTATACCTTCTAAGTGGAGTATTTAATTCCTTTATGTTCAAAGTTAATATTGATATGTTAGGTTTTGTTTTGTCATAATGTCAGTTGTTGTCTAGTTGCTTTGTAGTCTCAATTACTGTTTTATAAGGTCTGTGAATTTCTGTGAATTTTATAATTGCATGTGTTTCTATGATGGTGATTATCAACCTTTCATTTCAAGGTTTAGATTGCCTTAAGCCTTTCTTGCAGAACTGGCCTAGTGATGGTGAACTCTCTTAGTGTTTGCTTGTCCAGAAAGACTTTATTTCTCCTTTATTTATAAAGCTTAATTTAGCATGATTGATAATATTTTTACTTAAGAATCTTAAAATTGGACCCCAGTCTTTTCTGGCTTGTGAGTTTTCTGGTAAGATATCCACTGTTAGTCTTATGGAATTTCCTTTATATGTTATTAGATGCCTTTTTTTCCTCTTGTTGACATTTGGGTCTTGTTTCTTCATATTGACTATGTGTAATTTGATGACTATATGGCATCGTGAAGTCTGTCTTGCGGTGTATCTTGTTAAAGTTCTTTGAGTCTTTATATCTCAATGTCTAAGTCTCTAGCAAGAGTAAAGAAACTTTCAATTATTTCCTCAAAGAAGTTTCCCAAACTTTTTACTCTTTCTTCTCCCTTAGGGATATCTACAACTTGCAGGCTTAATTGTTTTCATAACCCTGTAATACTAAAAGACTTTATTCATTGAAAATTTTTTTTCTTTGTTTTTGTCTCACTGGGTTAATTGAAATGACCTGTCTTCAAGCTCTGGGAAACTTTCTTTCACTTGGTCTAGTTTATTCTTAAAGATTTCAGCAATAGGTTGAAATTCCTTCAACAAATTTTTAAATTCCAGAAGTGTATCTTGTTTTTGGTTTTTAACATCTGTATATTTGGCAAATTTATCATTCATACCTTGAATTATTTTTCTCATTTTTGTGTGTGTTGGTTTTCAACATTCTCTTAGATTTCATTAAGCTTCTTTAAAATAAATATTTAAAATTATTTATCTGATGTTTCAAAAATGTTGTTTTGTTTAGGTTCAATTGTTGGACAGTTAGTATGATCCTTTTGGCATGTTGTAATATTCTGCTTTCTATATATCCAAAATTGTTTCTATGGTTTCTTCTTAACTGGATAAATTATCTCTTCTTATTTTGTAATGTACTTATTGTTTCATTTGGGAAGAATTTTTTTTCTTTTCCAGTTGATGATGTGACTATGATGTATGTTGTGTAAGGTCATTTGGGTTTGGTTCTGGGTGCTTTCAGTGGCAAAGACTGTGTAAGTTCCTTGGTTGTAGATAACTTTTGTGTGGTGGCTTTTTTAAATGCTGGCTATAATAGTGATGGACTGGGTGTGTGAGCTAACTCACTGCCTCCTGTGGGGCTGGGATGATGGGGGTCTCAGGAAGCTTATTTTGTTTCCCAGTGCTGTGCACTTGTGTCAGCAGATTTTGTAGTGGGTTGTGCAATTCAACCTCCTGGCCAGTGGGTGGTGTTTAAGGGTAAGAGCTGGTTATAGCAAAAGCAGATGGGATTATGCTTGATCTTTGTTTACTTAGTGAAGCTCTCAGTTGTCTTAGGACATGAACTGGTTTGTGGAATGCACAGTGACTTGAACTCCCTTTTCAGTCCTTGAGTTGGGGACCAACCTGGGCTGAATTGAACCACCAAGGCTGCCCTTGGAAATCCCAACATCAGGCACAAGCACAAGCCCTGATTAGGACAGCAGGGTCAAATTTATTAAGATCTCTGTAGAGGAGGAGCGGGGCTGCCCCAGCTCCAAGGCCTCGGCAGGCAAAAATGTGATCTGCTCCCTGCCACACCCTTGTCTCAGTGCTTGGGATGTGCAAATTGGATGGACACTGCTGTCTATCTCCAGGCGGCAGTACAGCCAAGAGCCATGAACGACATTTGCCTTCTGGCTCACTGCTGAAATATCATCTGTGCAAAATCTCCTCTTTCAGCCCCAAACACTCAGGTTTTTGGCTCTCCTGCTCGCCACTGCAGAAATCTTGCTGTTCATGTAGAGATGATGACAGGCCTCACCTTTCATGCAAGCCTGGGTCCAGTGGGCACATTGCCAGTGGGGACATGGCCATCCCTAGTAGCCCTAGAATGGCCATCCTCTGATGTGTCTTTACCAAACTCTCACAGGTGAAAACAGGGCTGTCTCTGAAGCTGTAGGTAGGGACAGGAGAAGTTCCTATCTCCCTCTCCATGTCCATGCCTGAGCACTGAGGCTTTCTGTCCACTGGGATGGAACCATACTCCTTTGTTGCAGAGCCAACCACACCACCCACATCTCTGCTGGAAGTGGCACAGTCATTCTCAGCCTACGAGCAGGAGCTCTCGGGCCAGGAAAGTGTTTGCACTGGTCTCTCTGTGTTCACACTCCCTTAGTATGCTGCTCTTTCCCTTCTCTTTGGAGCAGTCCTCCCTGAGGGCCAGACCACTGGTAATCCTGCCACTTTTCTGGGTCCAGCAAGTCCTGTGTAGCTGTTACAATCAAAGCAGGTGCCAGGGAATGCCTGCAGGGTCTCTGGTGACATGGTGACACAATGGCTGAGGTTTCCTGAGCTGGACACAGTTCCCCAGTGTGTGTACTCAAAGTATAGCAACCACCACCACAGCTTAGATCTAGGGGGAGGGCAAGTGACTTTGCGTGAGTGGTAATCTGGTGTAATGCTCTTAAGAAGTCCCTAAATTGACACTCACAGCAGTGTTTGGGTTTTCAAGGAAAGAGGAGCACTCTTAGTTCAGACACCAGTAGTCTACTGCAGGGGCAAAGGGAGACAATACCACACGTACCTACCCTTTTGATGAAGTAACAAGTCCTTTGGGCTCCCAGCCAATCCCTGCCAGTCTCATGCTTTCTTCTTTGTCTGTGCCCTAGTTTCTTCCTGTGAGTTTTTCACTAGGGTCCATCACTTTCCCCTTGATAACTTTTTTTTTTTTTTCCCTGAAGGAAACTGGCATCTGATGTTTCTAGTCAACCATCTTGAAAAGAGAAAGAAAGTTAATCCAATTTTGACAAAGATGCCAAAACCATTCTATGGGGGAAAAATTGTGTTTTAGGTGAATGATATTGAGAAATTGGATATCCATATACAAAATAATGATATTAGATTCTATCACATCATATATAAAAAGTAACTCAAAAGTTTTTCAAAGACTTAAATTCTAGAGCTAAAACTAAAACTCTTAGAAGAAACAGCTAAATCTGCACAATTGCAGATATGACAATGGTTTGTTTACATATGGCATCAAAATATGAGCAAAACAATATGAGCAACAAAAGAAAAAGATAGATAAATTGGACTTCATCAAAAAGTTTTAAAAAGCCTTGCTTCAAACTATGCTAAATGCCTAAGCTCTTTGAATTTAATATGTAGTGTTTCTGTCCTCCAGCATCTGGAAATCTGCAGATTTGGATGCACAAACAATTAGACATAAGACACAGCATAATGAAGTATTTGTTTTCATAGAGGATCATACAAGTTCATAAACAGAGGATGAAGAAACACAGAAGACAGAGGAAGGATTTAGTTTTGGGGGCATGTGCTAATGGCCATGAAACAATTCTGAAATGTAAGTAACATTTCAAAAAGCATATGTTTTTGGCCCTTATTTTCTGCTTTTTTCAGTTTATAATGATGATAGAGAACATCAGTTATCATAAATAGCTTTATAGAAGGGTTATAGCTAGTTTATATCAGATAATGACTTTACTGTCTTTACTAAATCTAAAAATATATTAAATATATTAAAAGCAACAATAATTAGAATAACATTTTCCTGGTACGATGATGAAGAGACAGATCCATGAATTCACGGTCCAGAAATATATTCAAGTATGGTCAGGCAGTGCATAAAGATGTTTTGGTCAATGACAGATTGCATATAATATGGTGATCCTGTAAGAAGATAAAGGAGCTGACAATTTTCTATCTCTTAGTGACGCTGTAGTCATCATAAGGTTATAGTTCAATTACTTTATTTATAAATAAATTTAGTGTAGCCTAAATATACAATGTTTATAAAGTCTATAATAGTATTCAGTAATATTCTAGGCCTTCACATTTAATCACCATTCATTCACTAATTCAACCAGACTCCTGCAGGCTCCATTTATGGTAAGTGCCTTATACAGGTATACCATTTTTAAAATCTTGTATACTGTATTTTATGTACTTTCCATATGTTTAAAAATGTTTAGATACACACATAGTTGCTATTTGTTAAAATTGCCTACAGTATTTAGTGCAGTAATATGCTTCACAGGTCTGTAGCCTAACAACAACAGGCTGTGCCACGTAGCCTAGGTGTAGGCTATAACATCTAGGTTTGTGCAACGCATTCTAGCATGTTTACTCAGTGACGAAATTGTCTAACAATGTATTTTGTAGAACATATCCCCATTGTTAAGTGATAAATGAGTGTACATATAGAAATAAAAGTTCTCACACCAGTGGGGAAGAGGTACATATTTAAATAATTTGTTTTTTGAATAAAAGCATTTTGTGAGAAAAACCTTTAAAACTTGATGTTCAATTTGTCCCTTACAGAATAGGTTATCAGTGGATAAAAGATCTAAGTGTATAACATTCTATCCTAACATAGGTAAATGTGGGAAAAAGACACTGAAATGTTATTTTACTTTTTACTCTGAAATAAGTTACCTAAATTAAATTGAAAATATATGTTAATATTGTCTTTATACTCTTTTTTATTAGACGGGGTCTTTCTCTGTCTCTTAGGCTGGAATGCAGTGGTGCAAGCACAGCTCACTATAGACTTGACCTCCCAGACTCAAGTGATCTTCCCACTTCAGCCTCCCAGGTAGCCAGGACTATAGGCACATGTTACCACACTCATCAAATTGCTTTAAATTTTTTGTAGAGTTAAAGTCTCACTGTGCTGCCCAGGCTGGACTTGAACTCCTAAAGCTCAAGTGATCATTCTACTTCTGGGTCCCAAAGTGCTAAGATTACAAGTGTGAGCCACCATGCTTAGATGTCTTTATACGTTTAATGAAAGTAAATTTTTTATAAGTGTGTCCAAATGCCTAGAAGCTCTCAACATCTCTCACCTGGGCTATTGCCCTGATCAGTTTCCTGATAAATGTTCTCTCTACTTCAGCTTTCGTTCTCATCTCCTATAGTCTACTCCTTATGGTGCAACCTGAATGATCCTTTGTCATGTAAGTCAGATAATGTCATCCCTCTGCTCGAAATCTTCCAGTGGCTTCTCACATCACAGGCTAGCACTCACGGATCCCCTCAGCCTTTGGCCTCTTTGTCATTCTTCACATGCACTTAGTAGGATCCTGCTACATCTGTTGTTCCCCTATGTGGTTCACTTCCTTACTTTCTTTTAGAGTCTTATTAAATATCATTCTCTCAGAGAGGCCTTTCTTGATTGCTTTATTTAAAGGAGTAGTCCTCTCCCCCAAACACTTTTTTACTCTCTCTCTCTTGCTTATCCTCATCCTTTGCATGACATATGAATCATATATATGTATTCCTATGTCTCTCTCTCTATATATATATAGATAGATATATTTAATTGAGACAGGGTCTCATTCTGTTGACAGGGTCCTTCTCTGTCTCAGGCTGGAGTGCAGTGGTGCAAACACAGCTCACTGCAGCCTCGACCTCTCAGGCTCAAATGATTCTCCCATTTCAGCCTCCTGAGTATCTGGGACTACAGGTTCGCACCAGCACACTGGGATAATTTTTGTAGATATGGGGTTTTGCCATGTTACCCAGGCTGGTCTAAGACTCTAGGGCTCAAGTGGTCTGCCCGCCTTGGCTTCCCCAAATGTTGGAACTATAGGTGTGAGCCACCACTTCTGGCCATTAAACATTGTTTTTAATCCTATATCTGTGGCTCCTAGGAAAGAGGTTGGCACAGTGTAGGTACTCAATGATGAATAGATCTGGGAAAACTAGTAATTTTTGACTAGATAAAATTTCTAAAACTGTTAAGAAAAGCAGCATAAGCACAGTCAAAAGATCAATATTAAAGTGGGTAATTTTTTTCAGCCCCACTGATAGAAAAGGGAAATTGAATATAAAAAGAGCTCTTACACATCACTTAGGGAAAAAAAATACATATGTAAATAGGCCGTGAAGATAAAAACAATAATAATTGTCATAACTTATAGGATAAGATCTGTAAACTCACTAGTAATCAGGGAAATGGAAGTAGAAATGCCATTTCTCAACATTACGTTTACAGAACAATTAAAAAGTGTGAGAGTCTACAGGGTTGGCAAGGATTTGGGAAAGCAGAATACTTATACAGTCTTGATGTCAGGTATTGAGGTACTTTAGTAAAACTAGACTGGAGGACAATTTGGAAATAGTTGTCGACATTTTAAATGTGTATCTATTGTACTGTTAGAAATCTTTATGATGGAAAAACTCAGAAGTACACAGTATTCATTTGACATAGGACTGATCACTCAGTTCCCTGAAATAGCAGAAATATGGACCAATCTATATGTCCTAATGATAAATCCATTTCCTGGGACAGCATGCTTATATATTTATTCAAGCCTCTGTTCAAATATTCCCTCCCACTTTCTTGATCACCCTATCTAATGAAATCTCCAGATTTTGTTTTGTTTCACAATGTGTGTAGAGTATTCAAATATTTTTTAAAAGAAACCTAAGATCACTGTCATGAAAGGATAGTCATATGTTGTCTAGAAAAAAGCAAATCATAGAATGATGTGTTTATATTCTTAATTTGTAGAAAAATCTGTGTGTATGAATGTATTTGCTTTTGTTTAGAAGATACCTGCAAAAATGTAAACCAATCTATCATCAGCCATGGTTCCTTCCAAGGAGTAGAATGGAGGATTTAACTATTTTACTTTACATCCTACTGAACTGATTTATTTTTTAACAAGAAGTATGCATTTATTTGACATTTAAAAATATCAAAGAACAACAAAATGCTGACTTAACTTTAAAATAGATGGCAAAACTTACAATTATGGATATCCTTTAACAATTTCAAAAGAGAGTTGATGTTTGAGATTATAAATTTATTCCAGTAAATTTTCTCTCCAGAGAATAAGTGAGTGAACCAGGGAGAAAATGTGCTCATGAGTGCAGTGGATACACTTGTGAGCATGCACAAAGGTGTATGCATGTGATACGTTGCTTCTTACTCTATTCCTACTTAAGAGGTGTGGGGCATTTTGGGTCCAAAGACAGAGGAGTTGTAATATTCATAGGGAAGAAGGGCACTCTAACATTTTCAATTTTTATTCCTATACCCAGCATCTCCCTATCATCACAAAAGCTGTATTTTTAATAGAAAAGGTGAGAGTTGACAAGTATTCAGTATTTCAGTAAGGCTCTATTAATTTCCAGAACTGACATTACAATCTATGTTTTCTCCAGATTGCTTTTCTGTACTTACCTATATGAAAATTACTTTGTGCCAATACATAGTATATTTTTAAGTCAGTTCAAAAATATTAAGGATTTAATGTGAAATTTTCATTCTCCTTGATATGTATTCATAACATATTTTCTGAGTTTCTTACTAGAACTGAAGTAGAACCTTTGAAACAACCTTTAGGTTAACAGCCTAGTTTGTAATCTATAACAACAAATGGTATTAATGAGGTAAGAACTCCACTACATCTGTTTCTATTATTATGATTGCTACTGATACTAATAATTATTATTATTATTGCTAACATTTATTGAGTGCTCAAAATATACCAGAAACTATTCCAAGTGGCTCTTGTGATAACTCAATATGTGTGTAAAGATTTAGAACTGTGATTGATGCATATTAAATGCTCACAAATGTTAACTACTATTATTACGTACAATAATATAAAAACTAATACTATTGTGCATAGGAGAAAACTAAGAATATTTAAGTAACTTTTCCAGGGTCATGCTTCATGCTGTTAACAAATGACGTTACTAAGATTTGAACCGAGGCTGTATGACTCCTGTCCATATTCTTAACATTAATTCCACATTTTTTTTCAGCAAAATAAATCTTACATGCTACATTGTGTCACGTAAATGATGTATATTATTTGAATCTTAAATTAAGATAGGAGCAGCAAGAACACTGAGAAAAATTAGTTCTTTTGCTATATTTTGCCAGAAAATTCCAAAAAAGTCAAAGAACTCATGCCTCTAAACATTAAAATAAATTATCCTAACCCAAACTTGAAAAGCATTCTTGGGTTTGGTATAAGAAAGTAGGCTTTAAGTGTAACAGAACAGAGCCATGTTGCACAATAATCTGGGACTGAAAAGGAAAGGACAAGAGGTTTTTTAGGCTCGTGGATTGTAATTACCCGATTGGAATATTAATTCCATTTGTCTTCCTTTGAAGGATGTTTCATCTTTTGTTTTACTCCTTGGTGGTATATCCAATTACTGAAAACAGGATGTGCTTCTAAAAAAAAATTCAATTCCCAGCATTGAGGAACAAATGCACATCTACTACTAATTGTTGTCATTGAAATTGAGTACCACAGAACACCAGAACAGCAAATGGTAATGTTAATAATTAAAAAAAAGAAAAAACCTCACTATATTTTGTAACAAGAAAAACAGGGAGACCACATTTCAGAGTTTAGGTTTTCCTCTCTAAAACTAAAATGACTTAATTAGGAGAAACTTTGGAGTTAGTTAGTTGTACTTGTCAGTTCCATTCCATCCAATTTTGCAAAATATACAGAGGTGCAAAAATGGTCGTATATTTACTGGACATCATTTCACTGAAAAAGCTCAAATCCACATACCCACACTGCCCAGCTGAATTACAGCAGCATTATTCACAATAAACAACTTCTTCCTTTCAAATGTTTGAATATAGACGACCTAGAGTCCTTGATATAGAACTCAGTGTACCTATTGCGATCCATTGTCAAAAGAGAAAAAAAAAATAGGAAGCCACTTTAGCATTTTTGAATGAGGTATTATAAAATCAATCAAAAACAAAAAAAGACTAAATGAGATGGTACCATGATTACAATGAGGTCTGTGTTTATATTCTACTGGACAGTAGTGAATAGTATTAAGCTTATACATAAACAGATACCATGAGCTTTCTTATCATGGATTCCCGTGGCAATGTGCATAAGAGACATTATTTACTTAATGTACTTGTTGATGTTCTACATACTGTAGAGAAAATATTGCACTTTATTGTCTCTATTGTGATGTTGCCTTTTTGAAGTAACCAGGGCTGCCTCTGATGTTTTGTTTGGTGTTCCAACCCCCAAACAAAAACAAGCAAACAAAGACTGAATTTGTCGTGCTTTAAGATCCCATTGTGTGATTCATCAGTCAGCCCATTTCTAAACTTTAGAGAATTTAGTTCTTTGCATGTATAAGAATTGTGTATTTCACTACAGTCACGTGTCCCTTAATGACAGGGATGCATTCTGAGAAATACATCATTACATGATTTTGTCATTGTGCAAACAACCTAGAGTGTACTTACACACAGCTAGATGGTATAGCCTACTGCACTCCTAGACTGTATGGTATAGTCTGTTGCCCCTAGACTACCAATCTGTACATCATGTTACTGTAGTGAGTACTCTATGCAATTGTAACACACTGATAAGTATTTGTTTATCTAAACATATCTAACATAGGAAACCTACAGTAAAACTACCATATTATAATCTTATGGGGCCACTGTTGTACATGTGGTCCATGGTTGACCAAACCATCGTTATGCAACTCATTACTGTATTTTAACTATATCCATCTTTTCTTTTTAATGAGTGCAAAGGAGTATCTTAGATGTGAAGCCTCCCATATGCAGGGATTGTCTCTGTTATTTATTCTGTATATAAGCCATCATGGTCCTTAATACATGTTTTTTTGTTGAAGATACTAAGGAGAGGAAAGAGGATGACATCCAATTAAATGTGGTGTCAAATATTCCAGAATGAAAGATAATTGTTTCAGGTTTACTCTTCTTATGTTAGGTAAGAGGAGCGGTTGAAGTCATGGTGTGCAAATTAAGTAGTTGTCGTTGTTAAAGTTTAGAGCAGGATTTGGTTAAAAAAAGAGCCTACTTTTTGTCTCATTTTAATTGATATTTGTTAGCTTTATACTTATAGGTATCCTCAGATCTTATTTCTGAAATCCAGTCTTTTTGATAGCACTCTAAGCTTTGTGATATCTTGAAATTCAAGAAGTATGCCTCTTCCCATTTTCCAATAGACACAAATGCAAGTGAGAGTCTAGTAATGGTAGGAGATGTGTGTGACAGGCTTCTGAGTGGCATCAGTCTTCTGTACTCACATTGGTTGTGACAGTTCAACCCACCCTCTATTCAATTGCTTTGGCGATCGGTCCCTCTTGGTTTCACCTTAACCAGTTGTTCCAGTGTCAGTCAAGACAGGTCTTTTCTATAAAGGCAAAAAGCTCCCAGATCTCAGCAGTTGTATTACATTTCTACTACAGCTCACAAATTATTACCAATTCATTAGCTCAAAATTAAATACATTTATTATCTCAGTGTTAATGAATCAAAAGTCACAGCATAATTTACTAGAGTTTTCTGCTCAGAATGGCACAAAGCTACACACACGAAGTTAACCAAGCTGTGTTCCTTTCTAGAGATTGAGGTCCTCTTCCAAGTTCACATAGGTGTTGGTAGAATTCTGTGCTTTAAAATTTTAAGACTAAGGGTCCAGCTCTTTTGCTATATATTGGCTAGGGGATGCCTTCAGGACCTAGAGACCTTCCACAGTTTCCTGCTGCATGCTTTTTTCCTTGGGCAATTCATATCATACCAAGAGAGTCTTCCTCCTTTAGTTTGTAAGACAGAGTCTGTTCTAACAACATAACACAGCCATGGGTGTGACATCCCATTATCTTTGCCATGTAGCATAACCTATTCAAGGAGTTGACCATCCACTTGCCTTTGCTATGTTCTCTTGGTAAGAGCAAGTTATTGGTTTTACCTACACTAAACAGAAATAGATTATACAAGGGCACAACTCATTGAGGTTCACTTTAGGATATGCCTTCTACAGTGGTTTATCAAAATAAGGGTTTATTTGTTGTGCCTGCAAAATCTGCTGCAGTTTTGTGTCACTGCAGGGTAGTTTTCCTCCATGTAGAGACCCAGCTGACTGGGCTGCCTCATGAGGTCTTGTGAAAATTCATCTCAACTCAAAATCAGATCACTATGGCAGCGAAATAGGGTGCTGGAGAGCTTCACACGAAGAGTTAAAATGGTTGCACAGAATCATGACCAGTTGACCGAAACTAGCCACAGGTTCCTACCTAACCGCAAAAGGACAGGATGTTTAATCTGACTCAAATGCCTAAGTGATGTTAAAGGCCTAACCTCAATATGACTATTTGGAGATAAGGCCTTTAAAGAGAAAACTGGGGTTAAATAAGGTCATAAGGTAGGGTCCTTATCCAATAACTGATGGCCTTATAAGAAAACAAAGTGACACAGGATGTGAGCTTGCAAAGAAAAGGTCATGTAAGGATGGAACATAAAGGTGGTTGTCTGCTAGCCAAGGAGAGAAGGGCCTCAGGAGAAACCAAACCTGCCAACACCTTCCTGATTTTGGATTTTCAGCCTCCAGAACTGAGAGAAAATATGTTTCTGTTGTTTAAGCCACCCAGTCTGGGTAATTTGTTATGGCAACCCTAGCAGACTAATACAACACCAAAGAAAAAGAAATGTAATTTAGCCTAATATTTAAAGCTCTATAACTCACTTTCATCCATTTGCCTATTGATTTTGATAGCCACCCTAGAATTATGGTTTTTTTTGTTTTAATTCCCATTTTGTAGATCAGGAGAAAGAGATTCTCAAGAGGAAAAGTAACTTAGCAAAGTCCCATAGTTAACAAGTGGATCAAACAGCTTGGTTGAGCCCCAGTACACTGCTTTGCATTCTAGGGTAATCCAGATTTTCACCAATGATTTGTCTCAGGCAAAACTGGTTATTTATGTCTATAGACATTGTCCTTTGGCCATAGACAGATGGCTAAACTAAGATTTCTACCTTGGGTTATAAGATTAGCCCCTTAGAAACTTCAGTTACTTGGAAGTCCCCAAGCAGCATTAATTTAGCAACTGTTTACTATTAACTCAAATTTTCTTTGATCTTAGAAAACAATATTTGAGACAACCAATTGTAGTAACAATATTTTCTAGTGCTATTATTATGGTACACATCTTAATGGCTGGGTGTATATGAGTAAAATATCAAAGGATCTCAGCTTGGACAGGTTTTGTTAGTAGAATTTTAATCTAAATATGACTGGGGGAGTGAATACTTCTGCAAAAAGAGATGATTATTTAAATAATAAAGAAATGTCTCCTATTCCCATTGAAGGTTTGGTCTTGTTAAGTGCATTCTTCCACAATGTGGGCAATCACTGGTTTCTGTGGTACATTTAACATAATTAATATAGGCATTTGTATTTCCAAGGATCTTTCTTCTTTCCTTTGTTCATGCCATGAACCTTATTCACCTTCATCTTTCTATTCTTAAAATATATTTTAGTTCATTAAATATTCAGAGCACCAAATTTGCTAAAATGCATAGAGTTTATTCATGATTCATAAATAGCATTTTTCTCTATCTCTTTTTCCTATTGTTTAAAGCAGTTTAATATATTCTGCCAAGTGACTCTGTTTTAATACATTATGGATTATTTGGCTATAGTTTTTATAAGATTTTCCAAAAACTTTTCAAGCTTATGTCTTCTAATCCACGCCACTGCATCCTAATAATATTATCTATAGGACATGAGTTGTATCTGTTTTGTCAGATTATGATAGAAGTTCATTTTCTATCCCCTATCACCGTCATCACAATGAGCCATTCCAAGTCATTTTGATGTGTACTTGAAGATTCAATGAGCTGTATTCCATACCAGAAGATCATCTGGGACTACAGTCCAGTCTCATATAGGAACACCCATGAAAGCTATCAGTTCTTGCTTCAGTCTGAACTGATTGCATTTTCCAAAATGCAGAAGCACCTTAGGTAGTTGCCCCAAAACTCCAGAAAGTGGTCAATCACTATTTTCCATCTAGGTCTGTGAGTATTGGTGTGTTGCTTTAGGTTAACAGATTGCCGCTGTGTTAATGAAAACACATGCAACTGCACTTGCAGTCTCTTTTTTCTTGAATAAGTGCCCATTAAAAATAACTATATGATAATTAATGAGGAAGGAAAATAGTACTGTGTAGATGGTTTGTCAATATTGTAGTTAGGTCATTCATCTGTGGAGCAGTGGTATTCACCTACTTTCTCCTTTGTTACAGAGATGTACAATTAATATTTCACTTTCTATTTTAGACATTCTTGCAAGCATTATTTTAAACAGGCAAACAGGGACCACTTCCAAGATAAAGAAAGTCGCCATTCTTTTGATGATGAATTCATAATGAAGGGAATCCTCATTCCAAATGGACTTCTATAAGGCACCATTCCCCTGAAATTAATATTCCTAGGTATGTGGGGAGAACTAGTTAATGAATGTTAAATTAAGTAGTAACATACTTAGAGGCAGGGCGATGTTTATGTGACACTAGTTTACTTTAAAACACTCCCTATTGACCTTTACAAAAATAATACGATAGCAATTTGAGATGAATATTTACAGTACGTGGAAATAGTTCTGAAGTGCTAATTCCCAAACCACTGTTTGCAAAATGTCCTGCTTCTTTGATCTACATTTTCATAGGCTTTTTAAGGCAGAGATTGGCGAGATTGCCAGTTCAACAAGAAAATTTCTTACTTGAGAACAGATGGTACCTGCAGCCTTTAAATGGCAGGAATCAAGTAGACCAGGTTACTGAAAAAAAAATCACTAATTTTGTGACATGATAGCATGTACATCCAAACTACTAGCTACATTTCCAGAAAGCCTGGAAATATAGAAATCCAAAGAGAATGTATCATTTTAAGTGAAAAATCTAAAAATAGTTAATACTTGGTACTTTTACATTTAAAATGCTCCTTTAAAAATTAGTTCTATTTATTGATGGATATTGTCTTTGCAGCTGATAGCTCTTTTTGGGGGTCTTATGTATTAGTAAGTTGGGGGAAATATTTTAAATCCGTGCTGTAATATAAGCATAGTTAGATAGCTAACATGAGGATTTTTACTTCATTTACATTCATTACATATTATGAGTTTAATTACCTTCCTCAAATAATACCAGTATGAAGGAAAGATGCTGAAGAAGGCGTACTTCTATGATGATTTTATTGATTGTGACTGATGGATGGCATCAACATTTCATAGTGAAGAATCATGGTTTTGTTACATCAGGAAAATTAAATTGGGAGAGTTATTTTCTTTCCCAGTGATAGTGGCAGTTAGAATATTTCACCTGTAATGAGATGTGTGCGTTATGTGCCATCGTGAACCACGGCTCAGCCATTAAATATATGTAAATGAAGAGAAACACAAGAGAGCCCGGGCATAATAACGTGCAGAACAGAGAAATGGATCCTGGAAAGTGATTAATTTATTTGATGATGCCTCAAGTGAGGAATTTTAGGTCACAAATGAAGTGACAGAATGACAAATTACCATTTTAAAGAATTTACTGGGCATCATTACTGAACAATTGTCAGGTAGTTTATGGTGGCTGAGAAGATGGTATAAATATAGATCTTTTCCTTATCTGAGATGAATTATTAATCACCTTTTTAAAAATCTTTGTGAGTGATGGTTGGCTGTCTGATTGGAAATAATGTGTTCTACAATTTTAACTAAATTCTAATATGATATGTAACAGGAATCTTTACAATTAAAGTCTCAGTGGAGAGTGGTAGGAGGTTTACAGTCAATTGCAGTTTTAATGTGATAGAAGAGGATGAATCCACTAACATATTTCAATAGATTTCCTTAGGTATATTATCCCTGCTGTGATGTTATTCAAATGTTTACAGTTTATTTTCATTTGAAAAATGACATTCAGATACTTAAATTGTTTTCCTTGGTTTATTAGTTAATGAAAATGAAATTCTAGTAATTACTATAGTTTTGCAGCCTGCCACATTATTTAAAGTGAAGTGACTGGCTTTGTCAGCTGCATTGTAAATGTCATCTTCCTGTGTTTTGTTCAATTTTTGTTTGCGTTATCTGTGTCTTGTCCCTTATCTTTCTACATGTCTACGTGTCTAATACCAGTAAAAACGAGAATGTGGAAGAAAAAAATCAGAATTTGAAATAAAAATGTTTTCTCATGTGTTTTATGTTTGATATTTAAAGCATATACTAACCTACTCAGGAACAGCACTAACAATACCGAAGATAAAAACAAAACTCCTCAATATAAGGTGTACTAAAATTTCTAAACATATTTTAAAATGCCTGGATGTGTCATGCTACTTAAACCAGAGTTTATATGTCCGCTCATGTTTGATCACATCAAGTGTACTTCAAAGTTCCTTATTTTTGATGAGAAAAGGGTGGTTTTTAAAAAAGTGTATGTTAGATATTTAACAGAGTAGAAATGTCTAGAGGACTATTTTTAACAAGCATGTTTCTAAAGCAAGCAAATATAGCAGTTGCTGTTTGCTTTCTGGATTCAAAGGACTTAAATGACTAATCTTTCACCTAGAAAAAAGCTTGAGATTTTGCTCCTTTTTATGCTATTACGTGAACCTCCTCATTTTCATCTTGATTCCTTCTGAGAGTATATGAACAACTTAAATAAGTATTCCCTGTGTTACCTATGACATCTAACATTGCTGAACTGGAAAAAAAATTAAATTTTGAATGTACATGCCACTTTTCACTCATTTTGCTTTTACTTTTTTTCCTCAACCTGGATAGTAGAACATTACTGAAACTTTCTGTCATTTAAAAAAGAAAACCAAAAGATTTATCGTACTTTTGATTTCTTGGTCCAGTTTATATAGTGTGCCCATAAAGGGCCCACTGAGTTTAGGGAACATTTTAAGGATGGCAGTGCTTCTTCTGTGTGGTGTTTTCCTTTTTCATAAAGGATGCTTAGGTTTGCTCTGATGCCCGGAACACCACATTTCAGGTTAGCCTACACCAGCATTTCTCCAATAGAGATGACTCTCACCTTTCATTTGTTTTTCATCCTTGCTTGCCACAGAAAATGCAAACATGCAAACAAATGAATGAGGGCATGCCCCTCTAAGGGAAATTCAAATCCTGTATGAGGTACTGTAGTGAGATTGGACTTGTTTAACCAGCACAGTTCAGAATGATCAAGACTGTGTCAGAGGAGAGGATGATTGCTTTATGTGAACTGAGCCCTGCTGCCACACTTTAAATACTTCTCATCTTCTGCCAGCTTGCATCAGCTGTCAGAGGGACATGCGAAAAAGGAAATGAAGATGCATTTGACTCCAAAACATTTAGAGAGCAAAAGAAAAGATTCTTAAAGTGAAGAATATTTTTAAATTCACTGAAAGACATGGAAAAGAAGATGCTGTATGCAGTTACAAGGTCATGATTTTTGGCCATTTGCATGGTTCAGGAATATGATAGAAGAAGAAGAGGAGCACTTGATTAATTAAAATATCATTGCCTGGTAACCACAGGTCAAGTGTACAGAGAGAAATATATGTTGGCTACGCCCTTAAGAATCTTACAAACTGATGAGAAGTTGGGTAATAAAAAATGTGCAGAAATTTCTTATAATTTTGCCACTGAGTTTTGTGAAAAGTTTTATCTTACATAAGTGACTTAATTATGTCCATTTCTTCTTTTTCAGTCAGTGTTGGTTCATTTCAGGATCAACACTTCTCTGAATCTTTTTTTTCCATCCAAACCGTTGCAGTGGCATTAAAAACAAAAACAAAAAAACAAACGAAAAAACCCCCAAAAAACAGTCCAAGGAAAATTCTCCAGATACTATCTCCTTACTGCCTATTTTCCCAATATTTTGTGATACAAAATTTCAAACAGATTCAATGTGAACATCTATGTGGCCACTACCTAAATTCTACCATTGATATTTTGCTATAAACATTTCATCACATATCCAATTATCTACCCACCAATCCAACTTATAATTTTTAATGCATTTCTAAGAAATTGGAGACATTACATTTTCCCTAAATACAGCAGCATATCTATCATTAACTAAAGGTTAATATATGTTTACCATATTTTTTTCTCTTGAACTACATTTTACATACACAAGAAATATATATTCTGATGAATGCATACATTTGTATAACCCAATCCCCTATCAAGATATAGGTCACTACCCGTATCCCAGAAAATTCCCTCATCCTGTTTCTAATCAATATTCAATTTCCACCCTAAGAGAGGAAACTGCTATTCTGTTTCTTCAATACAGATTAGTTTTGCTTGTTTTAGAACTTCATGTAATAAATGGAATAATACAGTATGTACTCCTTTGTGGGTGAAGTAGTTTGTTTCTTTTTATGGCTGAATAGTATCCTCTGAATGCACTGAAGTTTGTTTATCTATTCTCATATTGATGGGCACTTGGACTTTTTCTAGATTTTAGGTATTATAAATAAAACTTCTATGAACATTCTTTGTTATTTATGATTTTAGTTTCAATAGTTTGGGAGTACAGGTGACTTTTCTTAAGTGGGTAAGTTTGTTAGTGGTAATTTCTGAGATCGTAGTACATCTGTTACCTAAGCAGTGTACACTCTGCCCAATATGTAGTCTTTTATCCCTCACTCCCCTTGAACATTATTTTTCTGGACATATGATTATATTTCCTTTGGAAAAATATCTGAGTGAAATTGCTGATAATAGAGTAGATATGTCTACTTTTATAAGAAACTGATGTGTTTTTTTTTTTAACAAAATTAACGCTCTTCTTTATATTCCCGCCAACATTAAACTAAAATTCTGGTTGTCTCACCTCCTTGACAACATCTGCTATTGTCAGGCTTTTTATTTTAGGTTCCCTTGAATTTTTACTTCTCTAGACTTTTCCTCATTTCTTTTGTCTTCAACTATTCTCTTTCTCCAGAATTATTTTTATCAACCTTCAAACATGCTCTGGTACTTTCGTCCTTGAAAAACAAGCAAAACAAAAATTTTGACCAATGTCCCCCTTCAGCTATCAAATTATTTCTCTACTGCTTAACAAGTATGTTTCTTCACCTTACCAATTAAGCTACCTCCACTTTATCACTTGAAATGTCCTGACGTCTAGATGCTGGGATTTCTTAGGCTGTGGTCCTGGGCCCTGTTGTGTTCTAATCATTCACTCTCTCCCCAGAAGATCATATCAGTTCCTGGCGGTTTTAAATAAATCTCTCTGCCAACAGATAGATTTAAACTTATATTTTGGGCCTGTATTTCCCTCTGAGTTCTATCTGCCTTCTTTACATTTCCACTTGTCTAGGATTCTGATACTTCAAGTCACAATATCTGACTTTGAACTAGTAGTCTTCCAAATACTCTGTTTCTCCAGGGTTCTTCATCTTTCTTAGGATAATTTATTTCCTTTTCTTCATGTCCAGAAATAAACTGAATAATATTCAAATCCAAGTAAACTTAAAGGATATATTTTAAAAGAAATAAAAGTGGTCTTAAAAAGAACATCTCAAGAATCTATTATCTGAAATAAAATTAGACAACATTTAAAAATCAATGAAAAATTCATATATAAATAATTAGTGGATATAGCTAAAGTTAATAGTAAAAAATTTGTAGCCTTAAGATACTTATATTATGATAGGGCAAACATAAATAAGTTATGCAATCAAATTGCAATAATGAGAACAGAACAAACAATCCTAAATAGAAGAATTAAAAAAAATTATGACTAGAAAATAATAAAATAAAATTGATTAAGAAACAAAACATTTAGCATGATAAAAAAGCCAGAATATGTTGTTTGAATAGACTAACAAAATTGTTAATCTTCAGCAAGATGTTTTAAAATAAAAAGAATGTAGGCTCAAGTAAGTAAATTTCTAATTAAGAAAGCAGGAGTAAATACAGTAAAGATTTAGATAATATTAAAAAATATTATGAACAAGATTTATGCCAGTGAATTAGAAATTTAAAAATGCAGACTGATTTGTCATATTCCCAGCAAAATTTAGCATTCTAATTGAGCTTCAAGAAGACATAGAATACCTATATGGTCCTATAACTCCTAAAGATATTAAAATAGTAATTGAAATCAGCACATAAAGAAAGCTAGAAAGTTTTACAGGGTGGTTCAACCAAATAATAATTAAACAACACCAAATGTAGTTAATAGCAAAAAGAAACAAATAATTGTGAAGACAATACAAGAAAGGGCACTTCCCAAAACAAACACACATGCAAATATGTGTGTGACTGATACAATATTAAAACCCAAATCAAACAAGAAACATATAAGAGAGAAAAATCAAAGGCCAATATCAATCATGATCCCAGATGCAAAAACCAATAAAGATGAGCAAATTAAATCCATCAAAGTATAAAATGTGGAAACCATGTAGGATTTGTCCCAGAAATGCAAATAGATTTAGCATTAGAAAAGTCATCAACTTAATTCTCTATCTGAACAATTTTAAAAGCAAAGGAAGAACTTAATAAATAAAAGATACAGAGGAAAACATTTGGACAAAGTAAATACCAACTTACGTTAAATGAGCAAAACAAAAACCACCTATTAGAAAAATAGGGAAAGAAGAGAAATTATTTAATCTGAAAAAGATAGGTATCAAAATCCTGTATCAAATAGTAGAGCAATGTTGAAATGTTAAATTTATTTCTATTAAGATAGAAATAAGACAAGAATACTCATATTTACCCATTTCTATTCTTTATTTTATCGCATTTTGACATCAACATAGTAACACAAAAACAAAAATAAAAATAAATGGTACAAATGTGTAGAAAATATAAAAACTGTCATTATTTGTAAATATTGTCTAGGTAGACTACTGAAAACAATACAAATTACTAAAATAATAGTTTTGTAAGTATATATGCATATATATACACACACACAACATAATATATTGTGTGTGTATATATATATTACATGAATACATGAAAGAAATCTTTATAGCCATGTTAATATCAATCAGAAAAGACTTAGGCAAAAAGCATTATGTAATTGTTTAAGAATCAGTTAGGAAAAAATCCCAACATAATCAAAAAAGAGAAAAGACATTAATAGGCATTTAACACAAAAGGAAACATAAACAGTTAAAAAACACGAAAAGATGCTCAAAATTCTAGATACATGTCCTAGTGAAACCTTGCATGCTACATAGGGAGATATATGAAAGAATGTTATTAGAAATATTGTTTATAACAACAAACACAAAAATTTGGTCAACATTTGAATGCAGAAATAAATGGAAATATATGTATATAGTGAAAAGACATCATGCAGATACAGAGATGCAACTCTAAATGAAAGACTACTGATACGGTTTGGCTCTGTGTCCCCACCCAAATCTCACCTTGAATTTTAATAATGCCACTTGTCAAGGGCCTGACCAGGTGGAGATAATAGATTCATGGGGGCAGTCTCCCCCATACCTTTGTCGTGATAGTGAGTGAGTTCTCACAAGATACGATACTTACATCAGGGACTTCCCACTTTGCTCAGCACTCATTCTCTCTCCTGTCACCCTGTGAAGAGGTGCTTTCTGCTGTAATTGTAAGTTTCCTGAGGCCTCCTCAGTCATGTGGAAAATGAGTCAATTAAACCTCTTTCTCTTATAAATTACTCAGTCTCTGTGTTTCTCCACAGCAGTGTAAAAATGAACTAATACAGTAAATTCGTACCCCAGAGTGGGGTGCTGTTATAAAGGTACCTGAAAATATGGAAGTGACTTAGGAACTGGGTAACAGGCAGAGGTTAGAATAGTTTTGAGGGCTCAGAAGAAGACAGAAAAATGTGGGAAAGTTTGGAACTTTCTAGAGACTTGGAGGGCTTAAAAGACAGAAATTGGTGGGAAAGACTGGAACTTCCTAGAGACAAGATGAATGGCTTTGACTAAAATGCTGATGGTAATATGCACCATGACGTCCAGCTTGAGGTGATCTCAGATGGAGATGATAAACTTGTAGGGAACTGGAGTAAAGATGACTCTTGCTATGCTTTAGCAAAGAAACTGGTAGCTTTTTACTTCTGCCCTAGATATCTGTGAAACTTTGGACTTGAGAGAGATGATTTAGGGTATCTGGTGGAAGGAATTTCTAAGCAGCAAAGCATTGAAGAGGTGACTTCGGTTCTCTTAAAAGCATTCAGTTTTAGCATTCACAAAGATATGGTTTGGAATTGGAATTTATGTTTAAAAGAGAAGCAGAGCATAAAAGTTTGGAAAATTTTCAGCCTGATGATGCAATAGAAAAAAAAAACCATTTTCTGAGGAGAAATTAAAGCAGACTGCAGAAATTTGCATAAGTAACAAGGAACTGAATGGTAGTCACCAAGACAATGGAGATTATGTCTCCAGGGAATGTCAGAGACCTTCACAGCAGTCCCTCCCATCACAGGCTCTTACACCTAGGAGGGAAACATGGTATCCTGGGCTAGGTCCAGGGCCCCTCTGGTCTGTGCAGCCTTGAGACATGGTGCCTTTCAGTACAGGTGCTTCAGCTTCAGCCATGCTAAAAGGGGTCAAGGTACAACTTGGGCCATTACTCTTCAGAGAACAGAGAATGCAAGCCTCGATACTTGGTGACTTACACCTAGTGTCAGGGCTGTGGGTGCACAGAAGTCAAGAATCTAGGTTTGGGAATCTCCATCTAGAATTCAGAGGATGTATGGAAAGGCCTGGATGTCCATGCAGAAGTCTGCTGCAGGGTGGAGCCCTCATGAAGAACCTCTGCTACATCAGAGTGGAAGGGAAATTTGAGATTGGAGACCCGATACAGAGTCCCCATTTGGGCTATGCCTAATGGAGCTGTGAGAAAAGGGCCACCATCCTCCACACCCCAGAATGGTAGATCCATTGACAGCTTGTACTGGGTGCCTGGTAAAGTCACAGGCACTAAAAACCAGCCTGTGAAAGCAGCTGGGAGTGGGGTTGTAACCTGAAAAACCACATGGGTGGAGCTATCCAAGTCTGTGGGAGCCTACCTCTTCAATCAGTGTGACCTGGTTGTAAGACATGGAGTCAGAGGAGATCATTTTGGAACTTTAAAGTTTAATTACTGCCCTATTGGATCTCAGACTTGCATGGACCTGTAGGACCTTTGGTTTGGCCAATTTCTCCCATTTGGAATGGGTGTATTTACCCAAGTGCCTGTACCCCCATTGTATCTAGGAAGTAACTAACTTGCTTTTGGTTTTACAGGCTCACAGGTGAAAGAGACTTGCCTTGTCTCAGATGAGATTTTGGACTTGGACCTTTGGGTTAATGCTGAAATGGGTGAAGACTTTGGGGGACTGTTGGAAGGGAATGTAAGGACATTTTGAAATGTAAGGACATGAGATTTGGTAAAGGCCAGTGGGGAAATAATGTGGTTTGGCTCTGTGTCACCACACAAATCCCACCTTGAATTGTAAGAATCACCTTGCATCAAGGATAGGCCCAGGTGGAGATAATTGAATCATGGGGGTGGTTTCCCCCATGCTGTTTTCATGATAGTGAGTTCTCACATGATCTTATGGTTTTATAAGGGGTTTCCTGCTTTGCTTGGCACTCATTCTCTCTCCTGCTTCCCTGTGAAGAGGTAGCTTCTGCCATGATTGCAGATTTCCTGAGGCCTTCCCAGCCATGTGGAACTGTGAGTCAATTAAACCTTTTTCCTTATAAATTACCCAGTTTCTGGTGTTTCTTCATAGCAATGTGAAAACAAACTAATATAACTACTACAAATATAAGATTTAGTAAAAATAGTAGATAGCAGCATACTGAACTTATAATGTTTCCATTCATATAAAGTTAAAAACTATGCAAAAATAAACCATATTCATTTAGAAATGCATCCATATGTTAAAATGTTTAAAGGCAAATTAATTATGAATACTATAATCAGAAAAGTGATTTTCTCAAGGAATGCAATTTTATTACAATGTCTTCCAATGTACTATTACTATTATAATTCTTGGACAAGGAGTTTGTTGTATGAGTATTTAGCTCAGTATCATTCTCTGTATTTCATATGAACATTATATATTTTGATTTGCATGAATTTTGCATAAAATTATTTCTAAAGCAAAACAAAAAGCATACATATTTGCATTTGAATACTTAGTCTAAAGATTAAAAAGTAGATATTGTTTTATGTAGAATTGATATAAATATACTCTATGGAGACATATTCGTTACTTTCATTTCTTATATTTAAAGACTGAAAAATTATACACACCTACTGAAAATAAAAATAAAGATGACATAAAAAACCAAATATATGATGCCATTGGCCTTTTCTTTGTAACTAAATTTATTTAGACAAAAATACAAATACTACTTGTGGGGAAATGTTTAGCAATTCTGTATCTAATTATGTTATTGTCATATGTAAACACAATGAGAAGACATTATAAACTAGGTTAAGTGTTAGAAACTGTAGTTTTTTCTAGGGGGCTGAGACACACCTTAAATTATCACTATGAAACCAGCAATTTAAATGTGCAATATTGCCCTGATAACTGTATTTAGGCTCTGATAGTTGCTACTATATTGGTCACATAAATTCTGTTTCACTTTATCTTGTTTTGAACTCCATCTAGAGTTGAAGATTTCCTTCAGCAATTTTCTTTGGTTTGTTTTTGGTCTCTTTTAGACCACACCCTGTGTTTTCAAATGTACTCTGCTTGCTTATTAAATACAGGTTAAGCTTGATTTCCAATGTGGAAAAACAAATTCTGAAACAAAACTTCATTAATCAATAGAATGGCCTTTTCACACCTGCCCCCTACCCCACAATAACCCCATAGCTTTGCATAAGACCAGTATGAAAACAAAATAAAATGGTGTCAGAATAAAAGCCTCAATATTTACTAATTTGCCACTAGGATAGTATACTTACCAGTCTGACTGATGGAGATTTTAAATAAATTAAATAATGTTATTCAGTCTGAATTCTAAAAACAGTGGAAAGCAATGAAAAAATAAAGCAAGTTACTTAAGACATATTATACAGCTGATCTTTGAACAACATTAGGATTAGGAGTGCCAACCCTCTACACAGTTGAAAATCTATGTAACTTTTGACTCCTCCAAAACTTAACTACTAGTAGCTTACTGTTGACCTAGAAGCCTTGCAGATACCATGAACAGACAATTAACACATATTTTGGATGTTATAGGTACTATATACTGTATTCCTATAATAAAGTAAGCTAGAGAAAAGAAAACGTTATTTAAAAATCATTTGTAAAATATAATTGTCATTTCAGGTATGGAGAAGGGCAAAGAAGATTCATGTATAGATGAACCCACATGGTTCAAACCCATGTTGCAGAAGGGTCACTTGTACGACTTGAATCTGAGTATTCAACTCTTTCAAATACTTCAGTAAATTCTCACCTGTTAAGCATTGCCTCCCAACATTCTCTGTATTTTCCCTTTATATTTTTAGACATATTGGATTTCTGTTGGACATGTATTAGATTTTCTTATTTTATCATCCATGACTCTTCTATGTTTTAAATTTTTTATTTTTTTCTTTATACTGGGTAATTTCTTCAAATGTATCTTCCACTTAACAAATTCTCTTTTCAGCTGTGTCTAATCTGATTTCTAGCACATAAAATGAGTTTTTAATTTCTATCCCCATATTTTTATTTCTAGAAATTCTATATGATTATTTATAAAAATACTTCCTGTTCTTATTTTCCTGGTGTATTGTTATTTCCACATATATTCTATATATTTATCTTTGTAATCATTTTAAACAGGCTTTATTAATGCTATCATATGAACAGATTATAAGGATACAAGAGGGAGCTGAAGAGATTCTTGTCCTAATGAAGATATCATTATAGTATAACATTTATTTTATTTCCATCACCTATTGTTTTTCCATATTCCAAAATTAGAGAGCTGTTGATGTAAGCCTATTGCTTTTTATATTTGTTGACTTTTATTGATATTGCAAAACTTTATTTTCTATATGACACCAGAGATCTCTCTGAATGCACATAGAAAAGGTCATATGAGCACATAGAAAAATTGTGACTGTCTACTAACTAAGGGAAAAACCCTCAGAGTGAAACATACCTTGCTGGCAGCTTGATCTTGAACTTATCAGCCTCCAAAACTGTGAGAAATAAATCTATGTTGTTTAAGCCACCCAGTCTAAGGAATTTTCTTATGGCAACCCAAGCAGATCAATACAGGGAGGAAAGAGGGAGACATTTTAATTGTTACTGGGTGAAGAAGAATGATTTAGATATGAAATAATTTAACTGCCAGGGGAGAGGGAAAATATCAGAAAGTACATTGAAATGTTTTTTTCTGTTTAATGTCTGTATCTAGGAAATAATTGAAAGGTGCCCCCTGAAATGTCTCTGAAACAGAGGAGCTATAGTAAAGTCATCTGAGAAGTCTGTACATAATAACTGCAACAACTAAACAAGGTAGTTTCAAAATCTTTGGAAGAATTTTAGAGGGTATGAGTGAGAGAATCAGCTAAGCATTAGTAAATGAGGTATCAAGAGATTTTAAGTGAGGAGATCTTTGGAAGAATTTTAGAGGGTATGAGTGAGAGAATCAGCTAAGCATTAGTAAATGAGGTATCAAGAGATTTTAAGTGAGGAGTACAGTTTTGATAGGTAAGGAGATGCTTAAAATACCATGTACAATTAAAGGCAGAATTAATAATCTAAGATGCCCATCTCTTAATCTTGAGAATCTGTAATCTTATATGTAAATAACAAAAAAGAACTTTGCAGATGTGATTAAGATTATGGACCTTGAGCTAGAGGAATTAACTTGGATTATCCATGTGAGTTCAACCTAATTACATGAATCCTTAACATGAAGAACCTTTCTTGGCTGTAGTCAGTGAAAGATATGTGATGACAGAATTGTCACTAAGGAGGAATAGCAGAGACTACAAACCAAGAAAGAGAGGCAGCTTCTAGAAACTGAAAAAGTTGGAAAAACAGATTCTTCCCTTGAACCTCCGGAAAAGAAGACAGCCCTGTTGACACCTTCATTTTGGTTCAGTGTGACTCATGTCAGAATACTGAACTGCAAAACTTTTTAGATAATAAATTTGTGTTTTTTAAGTCAATAAGTTTACAGTCATTTGTTGTGGCAGCAATGAAAAACTACACAAATTGGATTCTACAAATTTGGACCACAGGACATACCATATAGACCCATGAAGTAGTATACACAGCCAAAACTTGCCATAGACTATAAATAAAATATTAGTCCAACCATATTAAGGAAAACAATATAAGGAAGGTGAGGCTGGGTGTGGTGGCTCACGCCTGTAATCTCATAGCTTTGGGAGGCTGAGGTGGGCAGATCACTTGAGGTACGGAGTTCAAGACCAACCTGGTTAACAAGGTGAAACCCCATCTCTACTGAAAAAAACAACAACCACCGAAGGTGAGTACTAAGATACATAAAATACCTATTGGTTTACATATACAGATATATTTGTATAAGAATTTAATATTAGAAAATAAAATCAATCACTTTAATACATCTCAGAGTAAAATAATAAACACATTTAGTACTTCCTATGGGACAGGTATGGTTTTAAGTGCTTAGATGACAGATGGATAGGTGCAGCAAACCACCATGGCACTTTTATACTTATGTAACAAACCTGCATGTTCAGCACATGTATCCTAGAGCTTAAAGTGAAATAAAATACAATAAAAAATATACATATTATATATATACTATATTTTATATATAATAAAATATATAATATACAATACATATTATATAGTATATATATAAAACCTTAATTCTCACAACAATCCTGTGAGGTAGGTACTTTTATGATCATTCTGTTTTCAGACATGCAAATAATGACAAAAAGAGGGTAAGCAAACTACACAAGGTCACACAAGTGACAAAGTGGTGCAGCTAGGATTTAAAACCATGTACTTTGGCTCCAGGGAAGCTTCCCTTAAAATGTATGCTAGAGAAATTGAAATATCAATAGATGCTGGTGTAGTTCAAGGATTTTAAATATCCTTGATGAACTATAGGTAAAATAGTATAGCCCTTGATCAATTAAGAGCATCTAATGCATTACTGTGTACTTTTAATTCACCTGTAAATAATATTTAAGTACTTAATTATTATGTTAATAATGAGAGAATAGAGCCATTCTTATTAAAAGCATAAGCCAAATACAAAGAACTACCCCATATTAATTAGCTTTGTTGCTTTCCATTTTTTTTTTGTTTGTTTGTTTTGTTCTTTTTTGTTTTGTTTTGTTTTGTTTTTCACACGGAGTCTTACTGTCTAGAGTGCAGCGGCAAGATCTCGGCTCACTGCAACCTCCGCCTCTCAGGTTCAAGCGATTTTCTTGCCTCAGTCTCCTGAGTAGCTGGGATTACAGGTGCCCCCACCACCACGCCTGGCTAATTTTTGTATTTTTAGTAGAGACAGGGTTTCACCATATTGGACAGGGTGGTCTTGAACTCCTGACCTCGTGATCCACCCACCTTGGCCTATCAAAGTGCTGGGATTACAGGCGTGAGCCACTGCACCTGGCCTAGATAGCTTTCTTATGAACTGTTTGCTTATTGCTTTAAAGCATAGTGATTTAAAAAAATTTTTAAAAGATGAAAATATTATTATCTTCCTATACAAATTTAGATTTCTAAAAGGAAACTTAGGGTAAATAAGAAATGGAAGAGATAGCAGACTAAAAAGTAAGTTCAAAATATCAATTTATTAGTTTCTATGCTGTATCTACTAAGTATACAAAGACTGAAGACATCTCAAATTTATTTTAATAAGATGGCATGGCTCCTCTACTAAATGATAGACAATAAGGGCAACTACATGCCAATTTTACTTACAAAAGAGATAAAATCCTAAATACCATACTAGCCAATTTAGTGTAACAGATTATTCAAAATAATCCAAAACAACCAAATATATTCATTTAAGGAATCTAAGAAATGTTATATTAGGTTATTGATTAATGTAACACAACACATTAATTATTTAAAAGCGATAAACCACATTACGTTCTCCAGAAATACCAAAGTAGAATTTTGTATTTATTTAGTGTACACTCCTTAATGTCATTTGATCATGGAAACTCCCTCCTCCTGCAATCATATGCTAATATTTACCAGAACACCAATCTTTTTTTTCTATATGTGTAACTTCTAAGTTTCTTCCACTATGTTTCCCTTCCTCTATTATTGTTGGAGAAAGGAGCATTAAGATAATTTTAACAGTGAGATGCTGGCATAAAAATAGTAAAATGCTAATATAACACATTAAAATGTTATGTATAATTTGGGGTATTTAAAAAATCAGTGAAGAAGAGGGAGGCTTTTGTAATAAACATTATTTGGACTACTGATTTAGCAATTTGGAAAATGATATAGCTATATGGTCATATTACACCACTTATCCAAATAAGTCTTAGATGTATTAAACATATATTAATAAAGTAAGAATTAAATAATAACAACATTAGGAGGAACCATTTGTCAATACTTGGAGGATGAATACATCTCATATGCACAACAAACAGCCTTTTTAAATACGCAAGGAGTGACAAAAAGCCTAAGGAAAAATATTAGAAGTTTGGATAGCATAAACATAAAAAAGAAAGTATATGTCCATATCAAAATAAAAATATGATAATGTTGGGCCACATTATAGCACATCTTCCACATAAACTGTTGATCATCTTAATAGCTAAAAGACTTTTACACTACCACTAACAGGAGAAAAAGTTTTTCTTTCCCAAAGTCTTACAGCATCTTAAATTAGACTAAATTTAATTATTGCATGGTATGACATTACAGAAGTTTCACAATGTATTTAACCAAAAGATCATTTGATCATAGTAATACAATTTTAGCTATTAGTAATACAATTTTAGGTTTTACAAATTCTAAATTAGTGAGCATGTTCAAAAGTGAATGTCGTCACATAGCTTGATTATTCCTAAAACAGGAATACTGTAACATGTATTTCAAGTGTTTTCCTTAATTGAGATTGGTCAGTGAGATAATGGATATTTTTAGGACCATTTACTTTATACTTCCAAATGTTCCTTTGGCCTACTAACATTGCATTATTTCACACTTTATCTGGGTGCATAATTTTGCCTCCTAGGGTACTCAAACTTCACTAGGTACTAGGTGCTTTTTCTTTTCTTAAATTAGCCAAATTGAGGTTTAAAAAAAAAAAAAGTCTCAATGTGAATTTAAGGTGCATTCCTTTGAACGATTTTTGCTTGTTTATAGACTATCTGTATCTCTGTATTTTTCTTCAATGAATTGCCTTGCAAAGAAAACTTTTTCTCTATTGGGCACAGTGGCTCATGCCTATAATCCCAGCACTTTGGGAGGCCGAGATAGGCGAATCACGGCGTCAGGACACTGAGACCATCCTGGCTAACATGGTGAAACCCCGTCTCTACTAAAAATACAAAAAATTAGCCGGGCGCGGTGGCGGGCGCCTGTAGTCCCAGCAACTCGGGAGGCTGAGGCAGGAGAATGGCGTAAACCCGGGAGGCGGAGCTTGCAGTGAGCCGAGATCGCGCCACCGCACTCCAGCTTGGGCAACTGAGCAAGATTCCGTCTCAAAAAAAAAAAAAAAAAAAAAAAAAAAGAAAAAAAAAAAAAAGAAAAGAAAGACAAAAAAATTGCTGTGTGTATTTATTTCATGGGTTTGCACCTATCTGCCTTTGAGTCTTTCCTTTTTTCTTTTTATTATTTTAAGCATTATTGAACAATTTGAGGTCCAGGATAGCTCTGTCCTGATCTTCGTCTTTGCTCTTTAGATCTTCCTTTCTCTACGTGTTGAAAACTCCAATCTCCAATTTCCGGGACCTTTCCTGTATCCACATCTGCCAGATGATTTTCTCCCCCAACAAGTCAACTCATTTTATCTAAACGATGCAACTTTCTAAATATGAAAAGCAGATACAGTGTCAGAATTTCAAAAAACGTGTAAAAACCTTTTTCTATTGTTTTTAGATAAAAGACTATGCAGCAAAAGTCATAAAGGGAAAGGGATATTTATTTATAAAGACGTTCAGTGGTGCACACTTGTAGTCCTAGCTACTTGGGAAGCTGAGGCGGGATGATTGCTTGGGCACAGGAGGTTGAGGTGCAGTGATCACACCACTGCACTCCAGCCGGGGTGACAGAGTGAGTGAGACCTTGTCTCAAAAAAAAGTAGCTTGTCAGTGTTATTCATAATACATTTTAATTATATGAAATAATTTAATTGTCCTTCACTTAGTAAGCGCACTTTATAGCTTGCCATAAAATGTTTATTTACATGATATACTGTTACAACATATACTATGTTGCATATAAATATATATTACAATGTATGCTTGTGTGGTATAAGTAAAAGCACATTATTAGTAGTACACATAACATTACAGATCTATAGATATACACACACATATACACATAAACACATCACTCACACATACACTGGTTGGGATGGGTAATTCAAATAGACCAATCAACTGGTCTTGAATGAGACCTGGGATTTTCTAAAGATTTTAGTATTTAATGTGTAACCCAGATTATTATTGTCATCAGCCAAGTTAGATAAACATTAAATTAGTTAGGTGAAGTTAACTTGTATCAAATATGTAAATGAGGTTGGCTGTTCTGAGAGATGTAGTTTCCAAATTTGGAGGAGGGGTGAGGTGGGCAATTTTAAATTACAGGGGACAGAGGATTTGACTCAGGAAGTGACTTAGAGCATAGTTAGCGCAATGGGTACTTGCAGACACAAAGAAAATGGTACTGTGAAGTGAAAAATTATACAGAATAAGTTAATATGTACCAACAATGTTTCACATATTTTATTTTATTATTTTTGCTCATATTATTCCCCTTCTGTCCTCTGTTGTCTGTAATGTCCGGATTTCAAACCAGTACTGCAAGATTTATAAACTGATCCCATTTTGGTTTAAATAATCTACTGTGGGATATCTTGGTATCTTATCTACAATCATAAAAGTATTCTATGTTAGTATATCCTAAAGTTTGAAGAGTTCTATCAACACTAGAAGCACAGCTTTTTAAAGTTGTTACCAACTACAACTTTATTTTCACCATATAGTTTATTTTACTATGATTTTTTTCCTTCTAAAATTTGGGAATATCCAAATACATCCATTCAGTACATTCAGTTCTTTACCAGTATATATATAAACTCTTAATCACAAGTGTCATAAAATGACATGATGTGTAACAGTATTTCCTTGTCATTTCTCTGATAGGCAGGGAAGTTATTTGAGTTTAATGTCTCTTTAAATTTTACATTTCCCCAAGGGATGTAATGGCTGATTGTAAGGCAAAATGACTAAATTAGAAAGAGTCTAACAGAATGTCATAAAATCTAGTGGAAATTTTCAAATTTGGACTTTCCACATAAAAGCAAGTAAGCTCAAAAAGCCAAGTGTCTTAGGATTTGTCGACAACCTGTTAAATGAGCTTAACCCTTCTCTGAAGAAAATGTAAAGTGATTTGTATTCAATTTAAATTTCTATATCATGATTCTACACCAAGAAAGACAAAACCATGATTTCAATTATTTTTTATCAATCTTTATGCCCGTTTATATTAAATAATTAACTTCAACCAAGCAATATAATTCCTTTAACCAAGCAATGTAATTCCTCATGTTTTCTCCTAAGGCAATAGGCAAGTAGGCAAATATGACTTTACAAATGTTCTTTGTAACACTGATTATAATAAAAACAGAAATGTTATAAATATAGAATAGCTCGCTATTTCTAATAGTTTACTGTAAGCCCTGCTTTTATTTAATTTTTAAGGTAATGTACTATAAAATAATTCTATGTGTACATTTATTGGTTCCCCAAAATAGTAGGCAATTATTTAAAACCCTGTGATGAGTCCACTTCTGGGTTTTCCCGATTTTTAGTTGTAATATTGACTATCACTTCAATACTTAGTAACCTCCAGTTTGTTACCCTCTCTTTTACTATTAATATAGGAATAAAGCCAGTATCTGCTCTTTGCCCTTTTTTTAAACACTAGATGTTATTTATATAGTTTTTAAAAGAGAATCATGGATTGTTTGATCAAAAGCTTCCTTATGTCTTAAACTTGAAAAATTTCCTTCTTAAGTCTTCATTTGTAGCAATCATTGACTTTTTTCACCAGTTACCAGGACACAATGTTCCTACTTCTTACACATTGGTTTTCATAGGAAGAACTCTGTGAAATAAATATATTTTATTTAGAGTAAACTCATGAGAATTCCCTTCATTGTCTTCTATTCTCTCTCTTACTCTCTATTCTATCTTCTTTCTCTCTATATACAAAGAGATAAACATATATACATTTCATACATTTGTGTACATATAAAATGCCTTTTATGTCACTCATTTCTGTTTTTCCTTAGTGTTTAATTCATATCTGTCTCTCATGCTACTGAAACCAGAACGATTTAGTTCAAAATCAGTAAGTTACTTGCAGTGGTTTAATGGTACTCATTTCTGTGATAATATCTGCTTCTAAGTATTATTTACTCTACAGATTAGATGTCTTGTTCTGACATACTTGCTCTTTTTAATATATTTTTTGTTAACTTTCTTAAAAGAGAAAACTCTTCAGTTTATTTGTGAATTCTCAACTGTGGTCTTTTATTTATTTATTTAATTTTTACTTTTTATTTTAAGTTCAGGGGTACATGTGCAGGTTTGTTACATAGGTAAACTTGTGTCATGAGGGTTTGTTGTACAGATTATTTTATCACCCAGGCATTAAGCCCAGTACCTATTAGTTACTTTTCCTGATTCCCTCCCTCCCTCACCTTCACAATCCAATACGCTCCAGTATATGTTGTTCCCCTTTATGTGTCCATGTGTTCTCATCATTTAGCTCCCACTTACAAGTGAGGACATTTGGTATTTGGTTTTCTATTTGTGCATTAGCTTGCTAAAAATAATGATCTCCAGCTCCATCTATGTCCCTGCAAGAGACACTATCTGGGTTCTTTCTTATAGCTGCATAGTATTGTATGGTGTATATGTACCACATTTTCTTTATCCAGCCTACCGTTGATGGGCAATTACATTGATTCTATGTCTGTGCTACTGTGAATAGTGTTGCAATGAATAAGCACATGCATGTGTCTTTATAATAAAATGATTTATATTCCTTTGGTTATATAACCAGTAATGGGATTTCTGAGTTGAATGGTATTTCTTTATTTAGGTCTTTAAGGAATTGCCGCACTGTCTTCCACAATGGTTGAACTAATTTACACTCCCACCAACACTGTATAAGTCTTCCTTTTTCTCTACAACCTCTCCAGCATGTTATGTTTTGACTTTTTAGTAATAATTATTCTGACTGGTGTTAGATGGTATCTTATTGTGGTTTTGATTTGCATTTCTCTAATGATAAATGATATTGAGCTTTTATTCACATGTTTGTTGGCCACATGTGTCTTCTTTGGAAACGTGTCTGTTCATGTACTTCGACCACTTTTTCATAGAGTTGCTTGTTTTTATTTCTTGTAGGGAAAAAACAGGGACATAGATGGATCCATTATCCTTATCAAGCTAATGCAGAAATGTGTTTAAATTCCTTATAGACACTGGATATTAGACCTTTGTCAGATGCGTAGTTTGCAAAAATTTTCTACCGTTCTGTAGGTTGTCTGTTCATTCTGTTGATAGCTTCTTTGGTGTGCAGAAGCTCTTTAGTTTGATTAGATCCCATTTGTCAATTTTTGCTTTTGTTGTAATTGCTTTTGACATCTTTGTCATAAAATCTTTGCCCATGTATTCTAAATGGTATTGCTTATGTTGTCTTCCCAGATTTTTATAATTTTGGGTTATACATTTAAGTCTTAATCCATCTTGAGTTAATTTTTGTATAAGATATAAGGGAAGGTATCAGTTTCAATCTTCTGCATGTGGTTTGCCAATTATCCCAGCACCACTTATTAAATAGGAAATTCTTTCCCTATTGCTTGTTTTTGTCAGATTTGCCAATGATCAGATAGTTGTAGTTGTGCAGTGTTGATTCTGGGTTTTCTATTCTGTTCCATTGGTCTGTGTGTCTGTTCTTGTAACAGTACCACGCTGTTTTGGTTACTGTAGTCCTTTAGTATATTTTGAAGTCAGGTAGCATGTTGCCTCCAGCTGTATTCTTTTTGCTTAAGATTGCCTTGCCTATTTAGCCTCTTTTTTTGGTTCCCTAGGAATTTTAAAATAGTTTTCTTAGTTCTGTGAAGAATGTCAATGGTAATTTAATAGGAATAGAACTGAATCTATGAATTGATTTGGGTAGTATGTCTATTTTATGATATTGATTCTTCCTATCCATGAGCATGGAATGCTTTTCCATTTGTTTGGGTTATCTCTGATTTCGTTGAGCAGTGTTTTGTAGTTCTCCTTGTAGAGATCTTTCACCTCCCTCGTTAGCTGTACTTCTAGGTATTTTATTCTTTTTTTGGCAATTGTGAATGGGAGTTCATTGCTGATTTAGCTCTTGACTTGACTGTTGTTGGTGTATAGAAATGTTATACATTAATTTTGTATCCTGAAACTGCTGAAATTGCTTATCAAGTTTAGACGCTTTTGGGTGGAGACTATGAGGTTTTCTAGATATAGAATCATGTCATCTGCAAATTGGGATAGTTTGACTTCCCCTCTTCCTATTTGGATGTTCTGTGTTTCTTTCTCTTGCTTGAGTGCCCTGGCCGGGACTTCCAATACTATGTTGAATAGGAGTTGTGAGAAATGGCATCCTTGTTTTGTGCTAGTTTTCAAGGGGAATGCTTTCAGCTTTTGTCCATTCAGTATGATGTTGGCTGTTTGTCAATTGTATATGGTTCTTATTATTTTCAATTCCTAGTTTATTGAGAGTTTTTAACATGAAGAGATGTTGAATTTTATCAAAAATGTTTTCTATATCTATTGAGATAATCATGTGGTTTTTGTCTTTAGTTGTCTTTATGTCATGAATCACATTTATTGATTTGCATATGTTAAACCAACCTTGCATCCTGGAGATAAAACCTACTTGGTCGTGGTGGATAAGGTGTACCAGTATTTTGTTGAGAATTTTTGCATCAAGTTTCATCAGGGATATTGGCCTGCAGCTTTCTTTTCCATTGTATCTCTGCCAGGTTTTGGTATCAGGATAATGCTGGCCTCATAGAATGAGTTAGTGAGGAGTCCCTCCTTCTCAATTGTTTTGGAATAATTTCTGTAGGAATGGTACCAGCTCTACTTTGTACATCTGGTAGAATTTAGCTGTGAATCTTTCTAGTCCTGGGCTCTTTTTGGTTGGTCGGCTATTTATTATTGCCTCACTTTCAGAGCTTGTTATTGGTCTGTTCAGGGATTCATTTTCTACCTAATTCAGTCTTGGGAGGGTATATGTGTCCCAGAATTTATCCATTTCTTCTCGACTTCCTAGTTTACATGCATAGAAGTGTTTGTAATATTCTCTGATGGTCATTTGTATGTCTGTGGGGTCACTGGTAATATCCCCCTTATCGTTTCTGATTGTGTTTATTTGAATCATCTATTTTTTCTTATGAATCTAGTTATTGGTCTATTTAATTTATTTTTTTCCAAAAAACCAATTCTTGAATTGGTTGATCTTTTGAATGGTTTTTCATGTCTCTATCGCCTTCAGTTCAGCTCTGATTTTGGTTATTTCTTTTCTTCTGGTAGTTTTGGAAATGGTTTGCTCTTGGTTCTCTAGTTCTTTCAGTTGTGATGTTAGGTTGTTAACTTGAGATCTTTCTAACTTTTTGTTGTGAGCATTTAGTGCTATAAATTTTCCTCTTAACTCTGCCTTAGCTGTGTCCCAGAGATTCTGGTATGTTGTATCTTTGTTCTCATTAATTTCAGACAAATTCTTGACTTTTTCCTTAATTTCATCATTTACCCAAAAGTCATTGAGGAACAGATTATTCAATTTCCATGTGATTGTATGGTTTTGAGTGAATTTCATTTTCCTGATTTCTAATTTGATTGTGCTGTGGCCAATAGTCTGTTATGATTTATTTTGCATTTGCTGAGGAGTGTTTTACTTCTGATTATATAATCAATTTTAAAGTGTGTGTCATGTGGTAGTAAGGATGTGTATTCTGTTGCATTTGGGTGTAGAGTTCTATAGATGTCTGTAGGTCTATTTGTTCCAGTGCTAAGTTCAGGTCCTGAATATCTTTGTTACTTTTCTGCCTTGATGATTCATCTAATAATATCAGTGCAGTTTTGAAGTCTCCTACTATTATTGTGGTCTCCTTGAAGGTCTCTAACTACTTGCTTTATGAATCTGGATGCTCTTGTGTTTGGTGCATATATATTTAGGATAGTTAGATCTTCTTATTGAATTGAACCCTTTACCATTATGTAATGCTTTCCTTTGTGTTTTTTGATCTTTGTTGGAAACACAATTCTTATGATTATTAACTCAATAACCATTCCCCTATATAATTAAAAAAATTTATTCATAGATGGATACAAGTATTTGTTACAATATAGAAAATTGTATTTAACACTAATAAAATGAGAAGAGAAGGCAGCAGCATGAAGAAAGTACAATAAAATTGTCCTTTTTATATATATGTAAAGTGTTGGGAACATTTACAGAATAACTGTTGCTTGTTTTCAATAGAACATTGAGCGTTTACGTATTTTCTGAATGTCACAAGTAAGAAGTAATGTTGCCAAAAATAACTTGCTCTGCCTTTGAAAATTCATTAAAATTGTCTTAATTTCAGTGTAGTTTGGGGAAAGCAAGGCCATCTTTAATTCTCCAAATGAATTGCTTTGTGGAATATTTTGTGGCATGGTTATATTCTGAGGTCATATTTGAAGAGGACTAGGAAAATATAACTGCAGTCTCTCCCTTTTCAAAGCATGTAAAATGATTAGGGACTTCAAACTTGACCTTTGCTTGGGCAAACTCACCTGACAGCAGAAGAACAGATGAAGAGACTGTAAACTATGTTATCAACAACCATTTTATATTAAATCTTGTCCCTGAAGAGATTCAGGAACTCAAGGTGTCCACATTACTATAGTTGTGCAATATTTATAATTTTCCATCAAATGTGTGCTAACTGTATATAGATTACTGTGATCAATGAAGGCTGTGAGTCATAGAGGCGGGGGAGAACTTTGAAGCCAGAAAGTTTTAGGATCAAATTCCATTTGCTACTTAACTATTGATGTGACCAAGACCAAATTACTTAGCTTCTATAAGACTCAGTGGCCTCATGTGTATAAAAAATATAATAAAACTCACCTTACAGTATTGTGAATTTTAAGCAAGCATTCATACCAAACTTAAACAGCTGAAATTAGACATTTTAAACACAGTATCATTTACATTAGCACCCTCCAAAATGAAATACTTAGGAATTCCACAAATACATATACAGAATAAGTGCAAAATATATATGAAGAAAATTGCAACACTCTGATGAAAGATATTAAAGAAGAACAAATAAATTAACAGATGTTTCAAGTTCATGGATAAGAAGACTCAGTATTATCAATATGTCCATGGCTTTAATGAAATCACAATCAAAATCTCAGTAAAATATTTTGTAGATGATGACAAATTGATTCTAAGGTTTATATGAAGAGGAGAAAAGCCCAGAATAGGCAACACAATATTGAATGAGAAAAGTAGTCAAAGGACTGACACTATCAAACCATAAAACTTACTATAAAGCTACAGCAATCAAGACAGTATGGTAGTGGGCAGAAGAATACACAAACAAATCCATGGAACAGGATAGATAGCTCAGAAACAGACCTACCCAAATAAGGTAAACTGATCTTTGATAAGAAACAAAGGCAAATAAACAAAGAAAAGGTAGTTTTTTCCACAAACGGTACTTGGAACTTCTGGATACAGCATCTACATGATAAAAAACGAATCTAGATACAGACCTTATACCCTTTACAAAAGTTAAATCTAAAGGGATTTTACACATAAATGTAAAGTGCAAAAACTATAAAACTCTTAGACTATAACATAGGAGAAAATCTCCTATGCAAAAATGCAGAAAAATAAAGTGTGAAGTGTTTGTAGGTGGAGAGACTGAGAATTCTTTGCTATTTGTATTTGTTATTGTATTGAGTGACGTTTTAGATGCAGCATCAAAGGTCATATCCATGAGTTTGAGTGATAATTATATGCCCATGTATGCCTACTGATTGTAACAAATTTACCACTCTGTGTAAGATATTAGCAGTGGACAAGGCTGTGCTTGTGTGGGTACAGGGGTCATATGGGAACTCTATGTACTTTCTGCTCTATTTTGCTATAAACTTAAAATTGCTCTGATTTTTTTTTGAAAAAGGTAATATCTAGGTGAAAAAAATGAACATAGGAATATAGAGTGGAGAAACAAAAATGAAGCAATAGAAAGTAAATGTGTCTATCAAATAATGAAATAATTGAATATCTTTCTTTATACTCTTCTCATATCCAATATCCTGCAAGAGAATTCTCTATTTTTAAAGATTTAATTTTATTTTAGATTCAGAGGGTACATGTGCATATTTGTTACGTGGATATATCGCATAATGGTGGGAATTGGGCTTCTAGTGTACCCATCACCCAAAGAGTAAACATTGTACCTAATAAATAATTTTTCATCCCTTGCCTCCCTGTTTTGGAGTCTCCAGTATTTATTATTCCATCTCTGTGTCCATGTGTAACCATTGTTTAGCCTCCACTTATAAGTGCAAACATGCAATATTTGGCTTTCTATTTCTGAGTTACTTCACTTAGGACAATGGCCTCCAGTTCCATCTATGTTGCTGCAAAAGACACGATTTCATTCTTTTCATGGCTGCATAGTATTCCATGGTGTAAGTGTACCACATAGAAACTTCTCTCTCTAAAACACAATAATTTAAAGCTCTTTACATAATTAGTAGAAAATATTATGGTGTATTTGTTATAATTCTTCAAACTTAGATCCCGGACAATATGAATGGGATTTTATAGTTTGTCTTCATTTTTTTAAAAGAATTATTGTCTTCCAAGGAAGAAAGTAGGTTTTACTTACAATCTTTATTTGCACAATATTATTGACATAAAGTACATTTACACATAATTATTGTGAATACATTTGCAATATTTTTGATTTCACGTAAGAATGGAAGATAGCCAGTCTTGGAAGGCGGAAATGCCATGATTTTAGTGGAAACAGATACAAACTGGAAAACTCCTGCTTTGTTCTTGCTGCATTAAATTTTCAGAGTGAAGTATCACCTTATAAGGAGTATATCAAACTCTCTCTACCTTCCAGGTTTGATAGTTCCTACTTCCCTTCTGGACTATTTGCCTACTGAAGATTCTTAGGCGTCACTGGCAATCTCATCTCCTAATGCTTGTGGCCGAATATGGCTTTCCTAGGGTCTACCTGAAGGGGACAGCTAACTAACTTTAAAAAAGGCAGGGAATTTTGGTCAGTGAGAGACAGAAGGCAACAAGGAACCAGCAATGGTTGTTCCGAGGCATGATGGCTCCGTATGGCCAGTCCAGTGGTACCTGGTGTTTTTGAGCATTCAGCTACATGTCATTGTGATGCCTGACTGGCTTAGTGGAGTACCAACTTTGGTTAACTTTTCCTCCTTCTCTGTTTTAATCTGCTTTTACCCTTACTCTTGTTGCCCTGGGATTGCAAATCTTTTTCATCCTCTTGCTCCACAAAAATATGTTAGCATATAAACTTTGCCTCAAACTAAAGGAGCCTGGATAAGACAAGTCATATTTTTTCAGTGGGTGATAACATTTAACTTACTGATATAAATATGAAATATGTACCACGAATTGCTAGTTCTGTTATATATCATTACATATCTGTTACATATCATTAAAGGCCTCTGCAGCCAACAGTGTCTGAAAAATGTTGGGTAAACAAGTTTAGTTAAGTTTGTTGTTGTGGTGGTGTTTTTTTTTTTTTTTCCTTAGAGCATCCACTGAGACCAGTATATCTGGAACACTTCTTGAAAAGTAATATTTAAAGAAGATAAGTGGTAGAAAATTCAAATCCCAGAGGATCCAGGGAAGTAATGTAAATAAGCAAAACAACCTGGTAGCAGACTGTGCTAAGTGGAGTGTGTTTGCCCCACCTCGACAGAAGTATCTTCAGTGGAGGGTGGTATGTGTGAGTGTAGGTCTTTTGTGGCTGCACCCTACTAATTTTTTGGATTAAAGCAAAACATCTAGATCTGTTTAAAAATTGTAAAATGTCCTAACGTTAAAAGTATTGGCATCTAATTCTAGTTTTTAAAAGTCATTGCAGGATCCAAAGAAAGTAAGTCTGTGATCTGGGCCAGAACCAATGATTTGTAACAATGGTTACACTATCCTTAGGGTATGCTGATCAATTGACCATGTTCTAGGCACCAAAAGGTGAAGGAAAAAAAAAAAAAAAGATTCAAAGAAACCTGCCTACCTTCAAGGATCTCACAACATATTTTGGGAAAGAAGTAATAGCACATACATTTCAATTTGGGCAGTTTCATTTAACACCAATGTATTTAGGATCCAGTATATGACAGGCAATGAATACTACCTTTGATAAGCTCCCAGTATGATAGAGGTGATGGGTACATAAACATGTGATAACATATTAGTTTGAAGTTTACACTAATTTCAGCCTATATCATATGCTATAAGATACATAAGAAAAGTTCTGACCTCTGTAAGCATTTAACATTTTATAAATAATCTAGCCCTCATGCATATGTTTGTGTTTATCATAAGCTTATGTATAAATTAAATTGTACGTAGTTTTGTAGGCCAGCCCATAAACAGTTCTTCATGGGTACCTACTGAGAAACTAAATTTTTTTTCTTGGATTGAACTGTCATTGCTAATTGGATTATTCTTCTTTGAAAATGCCTTCCATTAGCCTTTAAGAAAATGATGAGAGAATTAGATTTAGTGTGTGTGTGTGTGTGTGTGTTTAAATCTTCTTTCTATTTTGAGCACTGAAGGAGATGGCAAAAATAAAATTTGTTTTACGAAAAAGGAGACTTTTTAAAATTACACAAATTTCTTTATAATAGAGGAAATACCACCTACCCTTGGTAAATACTCACAAAATCTTTACTTTTTGTATTTCTGTAAGAATAATTTTAGGTTATTTGCAATTATGCAAATAACTTTCAAAAGCCTCAAAAAATAAGAATTTCTGGGAGACCTAAACCTTAGCCACTAAAGTCATTTGAACTAAAAAATGGCATAATCAGTGGTACTGCAAATAAATGGTTTCACTAATTTGTCTTTTATTCTTGTACTACATTAATAAAGAGGAATGGAGGGATTTATGGAAAAAGTTTAGGATTAAGTGGGACAGTAAATTTAGACATTTATCTTTCACCATTGAAAGTCTCATTCCAGAATCATTCTAAGGTTCAGTTAAGTTCTAGCTAAAAGTAAACCTCATCATATTTCATATTGCCTGCAGAGCTCACATAACTCTGTATTTAAGCATTTACACTAAGGGACTATATTTCCCAAGAGGTCTGGTTCCCATGAAAGTCAGCATTAGGAATGTTAGCGAGAATTTCTTATTATTTTATGTCTAGTTTGCAGAGGTATGTACAGGGCATTTTAAAATTCATCCCAGAATAGTCATCTGTGTTAAAGAATTTGATGACCTTGATCAGTCTGAAGACATGATTCTAAAAATGCATCAATTCTACTTTTTGATGTATTAAACACTGGTATGTTGTTTACTCCTTTTTGTTTTTTCATTTTGAAATTAGTGTATTAGACAAACATTTATACTTATGTTTTATACCTAGATATGCTCTTGTATGTAACTGAAGAAAATCCTTAGGTGGGTTGTGTCACTTCACAGGAAGGATTTTTTTTTTTTTTCTTTTTTTGATGTAGTCTTGCTCTGTCACCCAGACTGGAGTGCGGTGGCACGATCTTGGCTCACTGCAACTTCCACCTCCCAGGCTCAAGCAATTCTCCTTCTTCAGCCTCCCAAGTAGCTGGGATTACAGGCACTTGCAGACTTTTTTGTTTAAGAACCTGTGCTGAAAACACAATTTCGCCACCATGTTTTGCCAAATTTTACAACCTAGGGAAGTGTAACAAAATGATGATGTTGGTGATGACGATGATGACGATGATGCTGATAATGCTTCCCAAAATTCATTCACATGTGATGTGATAATAAATGAGCAATACCAGAGTTGCATGTAAGTTTTTCAATTATCAGCATAGAATCGATCAAGGTGCCTTCTTATTTTACAAACCAGTTTTGAAGACTTCTAATTTTAGCTCCTAAATATACAGTGCTGGAAAATCATTACTTCTTTCTTTAGAACAAGAAGCAAAGCTAAAGAAACAATCAATTACTATTTTTGGATCCATCAAATAATTGAGAACACAAGGAAAATCACTATTTTGAAATCTGAAAAGACAGGTTAGTATAGAGAAGCGCAATTGAGATTACCTCAGTGGAGCAGAAGCCATCTGAGCCATAAACTGGAAGGGACATATATAGTATTTGTGATAAACTTCTGGATGCTGAGTATGAGTTAGCCTGAGAGTGAGAAGCTCCTGGGCATTCAGTCCTAGAGAGTCCTCACACTTCCATGGGTTTTACCTCCAGGAGCTCCTTCAGGTAGTCATTGTGAAGAGCCAAGAAAAAGCATCTTTAGTCATTGGCAGAGAAGGAAAGAAGTGAAAACTTGAAATATGCCCAGTGTGTTTTGTATAACAAAGACCTATAACCTAGCGAAGAAGATTTTATCAGAAATGTATCTTACCTATTCTGCAAAAGGGCGATTATCCAACTCTAGTTAAATCTAGCCTTTCTACCGCACATCAGAAGGAAGAAAGGGAAACAACAAAACAACTTAAGAAACACTTGTAAAGGTTACAGCACAGGGACATAGGCCCACTGAAAGACTGAGATTTAATCGTAACATCATAGAACACCCACACGCAGGGCTCTGGTGTAGTAACAGATGATTAGAGCTGGAAGAGCTGCAAGGCACAGACTCTATTATAGAAGGAATCCTTAGAGAACCAAAATATGACAAAGGAGGGTAAAACAACAGCCATAGGGGAAATTAGAAAATCTCGACACCTGTAATTGTGGCAACCTTCAATCACAGCTCAACTCCTACCCAGATTAGCAGAAAATAAAAACTTTATGTAAATCAGAAACTCGAATTTACATAAAGAGTGCTGGAGAAAAAACAAATGAAGGTAAAATATATTTATTATTTTTCTTATTCCTAATTGACTTAGTGGATAATTGTTCAAAGTAATAATGGTAGCAATGTATTATGTGATTATAACAGATGGATAAATGAATGAATAACTGCAATGTTCTCTTTAAGAACCAGAAGGAGGAATTGAGCATACTCTGTTATATGTACCTGCACTAGTTGAGAAGTGCTAGTGTTAATTCAAACAGAAATTACATTACTTTTACAATCATACTGCAAATTTTAGGAAACACAGTTTTTTTTTTTTTTATTCTTGAGACACGGTCTTGCTCTGTCACTCAGGCTGGAGTGCAGTGGCATGATCACAGCTCAATGTGGCCTTGAACTCCTGGACTCAAGTGATCCTCCTGCCTCAGCCTCCCAAAGCTCTGAGATTACAAGTGTGAGCCACCATGCCTGGACAACAATTTTTTAAAGTATAATTGATATGTTAGAAAAGGAGAGAAAAATGGAATTACATAAAATTCTCAATTAAAACCGGAAAAGGCAGGAAAAGAGGGGTAAAAAGAAGGAAGGAGCAACTGGAAAAAATTAGAAAATAGTTACAAACATGGTAGATATTAATCTTACTGTATCAATGATTACTTTAAATGTGAATGGTCTAAATATATCAAAGTAAGTTAAAAATCTCTTTTTCACTTGATAGACCAAGCGTGTAGAACATCAGTAAAGATATATATGAAATGACTAGCATCATTAATCAGCTGAATCCAACTGACACTTATAGAATATTACATCCAGGAACAGCGGAATAATCATTCTTTTTAAGCTTACTTGGAAACTTCACCAGGATAGACCACATTCTGGGCCACAAAACACAATTTAACAAATTTAAAAGAATAAAAAGTATGTTTTTAGAGCACAATAAAATTAAATTGGAAATCAATTGAGTTACATTACATTACATTAAACAACTCACTTCTAAATAATGCATGGCTTAACAAAGTCTCCAGGAATTTTTTTTTTTTTTTTTTTGAGACACGGTCTGACTTTGTCACCCAGGCTGGAGTGAGTTTCACGATCTCAGCACACTGCAACCTCCACCTCCTTGGGAGGGCTCAAGCAATCCTCTCACTTCCGCCTCCCAAGTAGCTGGAACTACAGCACATCACCATGCCCAGCTAACTTTTTTTTTTTGGTAGTGGTGGAGTTTGGCTATGTTGAACAGGCTTGTCTTAAACTCTTGAGTTCAAGAAATCTGCCCACCTTGGCCTCCCAAAGTTCACAGGAATTACAAGTGTGAGCCATTATTAATGGCCTCAGGGCAAGTTAAGCAAATATTCTTTAACAAATAAATGTGAAATTACAGCTTACAAAAATTTGATATAGCCAAAGAAGTACTTGGAGGAAAATTTATAGAATTGAGTGAATATTTTTGAAAAGAAATATCTAACATCAATAATCTAAGTTTCTACCATAGAACACTAGTGAAGGAAGAGAAATCTAAGATTAAAACATCCACAAGAAAATAAGCAAAACTTGAGTTGGCTGGCAAGATGGCCAAATAGGAACAGTTCTGGTCTGCAACTCCCAGTGAGACTGAGGCACAAGGTGAGTGATTTCTGCATTCCCAACTGAGGTACCCGGTTAATCTCACTGGGAGTGGTTGGACAGTGGATGCAGCTCAAGGAGGGCTAGCCGAAGCAGGGTGGGGCGTAGCCGAAGCAGGGTGGGGCGTAGCCTCACCCCAGAAGAGCAAGGGGTCGGGGAACTCCGTCTACCAGCCACCGGGAAGCCATTAGGGACTGTACCATGCACTCCAGCCCAGATACTGTGCTTTTCTCACGATCTTCACAACCCACAGATCAGGAGATTACTTCCGGTGCCGACACCACCAGGGCCCTTGGTTTCTAGCACAAAACTGGGTGGCTCTTTGGGCAGACACCGAGCTAGCCACAGTTTTTTTTCGTACCCCAGTGGCACCTGGAACATCAGTGAGACAGAACCATTCACTCCACTGGAAAGGGAGCTGAAGATAGGGAGCAAAGTGGTCTGACTCAGTGGGTCCAACCTCCACAAAGCCCAGCAAGCTAAGATCCACTGGCTTGAAATTCTCACACCACCACAGCAGTCTGAGATCAACCTTTGACCTTCCAGCTTGGTGGGGGAGGGGCATTTGCTGAGGCTTGAGTAGGCGGTTTCACCCTCACAGTGTGAACAAAGCTGCAAGGAAGTTCAAACTGGTGGACCCCAGCTCAGCAAGGCCGTTGTGGCCAGACGGCCTCCTTTCTGGGCAAGCCGTCTCTGAAAAAAAGGTAGCAGCCCCAGTCAGGGAATTATAGACAAAACCCCCACCTCCATGGGACAGGGCGTCTAGGGGAAGGGGCTGCTGTGGGTGCAGTTTCAGCAGACTTAAACGTCCCTATTTGGCAGCTCTGAAGAGAGCAGCAGATCGATCAGTTCTGAAAAGGGCTCTGAGGGTTCAAGCTCTGAAAAGAGACAGACTGCCTCCTCAAGTGAGTCCCTGACCCCCGTGTCTCCGGACTTGGAGACACCTGCCAGTAGGGGCCAACATACAGGAGAGCTCTGACTGGCATCTGGCAGGTGCCCCTCTGGGACAAAGCTTCCACAGGAAGGAACAGGCAGCAATCTTTGGTGGTCTGCAGTCTCCTCCAGTGATAGTCAGGCAAACAGGGTCTGGAGCAGACCTCCAGAAAACTCCAGCAGACCTGCAGTAGAGGGTCCTGACTGTTAGAAGGAAAACTAACAAACAGAAAGGAATAGTATCAACATCAACAAAAAGGATATCCACTCAGAGACCCCATCTGAAGGTCACCAATTTCAAAGACCAAAGGTGGATAAATCCATGAGAATGGGGAGAAACCAGCACAAAAAGGCTGAAAATTCCAAAAACCAGCACACCTCTTCTCCTCCAAGGGATCACAACTCCTAGCCCACATGGGAGGAAAACTGGACAGAGAATGAATTTGACAAATTGATAGAAGTAGGCTTCAGAAGGTGGGTAATAACAAACTCCTTTGAGATAAAGGAGCATGGTCTAACCCAATGCAAGGAAGCTAAGAACCTTGAATAAAGGTTAAGGGAATTGCTAACTAGAATAAACAGTTTAGAGAAAAACAAAAATGACCTGATAGAGCTGAAAACACAGCAGGAGAACTTCGTGAAGCACACACGAGTATCAATAGCTGAATCAATCAAGTGGAAGAAAGGATATCAGAGATTGAAGATCAACTCAATGAAATAAAGTAAGAAAACAAGATTAGAGAAAAAAGAGTGAAAAGAAATGAACAAAGACTCCAAGAAGTATGGAGCTATGTGAAAAGACCAAACCTACATTTGGTGTACCTGAAAGTGATAGGGAGAATGGAGCCAAGTTGGAAAACACTCTTCAAGATATTACTTCCCCAACCTAGCAAGACAGGCCAACATTCAAATTCAGGAAATACAGAGAACACCACAAAGATATTCCTCAAGAAGAGCAACCCCAAGACACATACTCATCAAATTCACCAAGGTTGAAATGAAGGAAAAAAATGGTAAGGGCAGCCAGAGAGAAAGGTCAGGTTACCCACAAAAAGCAGCCCATCAGACTAAGAGCAGAGCTCTCAGCAGAAAGCCTACAAGCCAGAAGAGAGTGGCGGCAAATATTCAACATATTTTTCAGATCCAGCCAAACTAAGCTTTATAAGTGAAGGAGAAATAAAATCTTTTACAGACAAGGAAATGCTGAGAGATTTTTTTCACCACCAGGTTTGCCCTACAAGAGTTCCTGAAGAAACACTAAACATGAAAAGGAACAAACAGTACCAGCCACTGCAAAAACATACCAAATTGTAAAGACCATTGATGCTATAAAGAAATGCATCAACTAACAAGTAAAATAACCAGCTAGCATCATAATGGCAGGATAAAATTCACACACACATTTATTAACCTTAAATGTAAATGGGCTAAATGCCCATATTAAAATACAAAGACTGGAAAATTGGATAAAGAGTCAAGAACCATCAGTGGACTGTATTCAGGAGACCCATCTCACTTGCAAAGACACACTTTGGCTCAAAATAAAGGAATGGAGGAATATTTACCAAGCAAATGGAAAACCAAAAAAAGCAGAGGTTGCAATCCTAGTCTCTGATAAAACAGACTTTAAACCAACAAAATCAAAAGAGACAAAGGAGGGCAACAAGAAGAGCTAGCTATCCTAAATATATATGCATCCAATTCAGGAGCACCCAAATTCATAAATCATGTTCTTAGACAACTACAGAGACTTAGACTCCCACACAATAATAGTGGGAGATTTTAACACCCCACTGTTAACATTACAAAAATCAATGAGACAGAAAATTAACACGGATATCCAGGACTTGAACTCAGCTCTGCACCAAGCAGAACTAATAAACATCTATGAAATTCTCCACCCTAAATCAATAGGATATACATTCTTCTCAGCACCACATCACACTTATTCTAAAATTGACCACAGAATTGGAAGTAAAACACTCCTCAGCAAATGCAAAAGAACAGAAATCATAACTGTCTCTCAGACAGTGCAATCAAATTAGAACTCAGGATTAAGAAACTCACTCAAAAATGCACAACTACAAGGAAACTGAACAACCTGCTCCTGAATGACTACTGGGTACATAACAAAATTAAGTCAGACATAAAGATGTTCTTTGGGACCAATGAGAACAAAGACACACATACCAGAATCTCTGGGACACATTTAAAGCAGTGTGTAGAGGGAAATTTATAGCACTAAATGCCCACAAGAGAAAACAGGAAAGATCTAAAATCAACATCCTAAAATCACAATTAAAAGAACTAGAGAAGAAAGAGCAAACAAATTCAAAAGCTACTAGAAGACTAGAAATAACTCAGATCAGAGGAGAACTGGAGGAGACAGAGACATGAAAAACCCTTCAAAAAAGCAATGAATCCAGGAGGTATTTTTTTGAAAAGATCAACAAAATAGAGAGACCACTAGCCAGACTAATTAAGAAGAAAACATAGAAGAATCAAATAGATGCAATAAAAAGTGATAAAAAGGATATCACCACCAATCCCACAGAAATACAAACTGCCCTCAGAGAGTATTATAAATACCTCTATGCAAATAAACTAGAAAATCTAGAAGAAATGAATACATTCCTGGACACATACACTATCTCAAGACTAAATCAGGAAGAAGTCGAATCTCTGAATAGATTAATAGCAAGTCTGAAATTGCGGCAGCAATTAATAGCCTACCAACCAAAAAAATGTCCAGGACCAGACAGATTCACAGCCAAATTCTACCAGAGGTACAAAGAGGAGCTGGTACCATTCCTTCTGAAAGTATTCCAAACAATAGAAAAAGAGGGGCTCCTCCCTAACTCATTTTATGAGGCTAGCATCATTCTGATATCAAAACCTGGCAGAGATACAAAAAAAGAAAATTTCAGGCCGGGCGCGGTGGCTCACGCCTGTAATCCCAGCACTTTGGGAGGCCGAGGCAGGCGGATCACAAGGTCAGGAGATCGAGACCACGGTGAAACACCGTCTCTACTAAATATACAAAAAATTAGCCGGGCGCGGTTGTGGGCGCCTGTAGTCCCACCTACTCGGGAGGCTGAGGCAGGAGAATGGCGTGAACCCGGGAGGCGTAGCTTGCAGTGAGCGGAGATCGTGCCACTGCACTCCAGCCTGGGCGACAGAGCGAGACTCCGTCTCAAAAAAAAAAAAAAAACAAAACAAAAAAAAAAAAAAAAAAAAAAGAAAATTTCAGAACAATATCCCTGATGAACATCGATGCAAAAACACTCAATAAAATACTGACAAACCAAATCCAACAGCACATTAAAAAGCTTATCCACCATGATCAAGTTGGCTTCATCCCTGGGATGCAAGGCTGGTTCAATGCAAATCAATAAATGTAATCCATCGCATAAACAGAACGAATGACAAAAACCACATGATTATTTCAACAGATGCAGAAAAGGCCTTTTACAAAATTCAACAGCCCTTCATGCTAAAATCTCTCAATAAACTAGGCATTGATGAAGCATATGAACAGACACTTCTCAAAAGAAGACATTTATGCAGCCAAGAAATATATGAAAAAAACTTCATCATCACTGGTCATTAGAGTAATGCAAATGAAAACCACAATGAGATACCATCTCATTCCAGTTAAAACACCAAACAAGAAAAATTACATGATGATATCAATTGGTGGAGAAAACATTTGACAAAATCTAACATATTCGTGATAAGAACTCTGAACAGATTAGGAATCAAAACTCGATAAAACTGAATATATAAATTTTCACCCCCAAACCACAGCTTTTCTACAGCTTTAATCATACTTAATGATGAGAAACTGGACGCTTTTCCTCAAAGACCAGAAACAAGGCAAGGATGTCCATTCCCACCACGTTTTTCAATATTGTACTGGAAGCCTTACCAATTGCAATAAGACAAGGAAAGAAAATAAAACGTTTACTGATTGTAAAAAGGAAATTAAACTGTCTTTGTTCAAAGATGACATGATTGTCTAATAGAAATTCCCCACAAATCTAAAAAACAAACAAACTTTTGAAACTAATAAGCAATTATAGCTACGTCACATGATATAGGGTTAGTAAACAAAAGTCAATTGTTTTACATCCGTACTGAAAGATTTGGTTTTGTAATAAGAACCATAAATACTATACTAAATAGCCATAATACTAGTTATGATAGCATAAACATAAATACATATGTGTAAATCTAACTAAATATTTATAGAAATTCAATACAGAAAATTATAAGTCTAGAGGAAAAATTTAAAGAGGAGATAATTAACTAAATGATATTCCATATTTATTGATTGGAAGATGCCATATGTTAAGATGTTAATTCCTTCCAACTTGATCTACAGATTTATCACAATTCTAATGAAAATACCGGCAAGCTATTTTATGTATATGAACAAACTAATTATAAAATTTACAGAGAAAGGAAAAAAAAAACTAAAATAGCAGAAATAATACTGAAAAACAAGAATGAAGTTAGAGGACTTACATTTTCTGAAAACAAATGATACAATTAGATAATCAAACTATTTGTACAGACAGCTCACCAAAGAAGACACACATATGACAAATAATATGAAAATCTTCTCACATCATTTGTCATTTGAAATTGGAAGTTAAAAACAACGAGGTATCAGTGCACACTTAGTAGAAAAGCTAAAATAAAATTTTAAAATACGCTAACAGTTTCATATGCTGATGAGAATTGCAGAGCTAAGGAACTTACATTTATTGTTGGTGAGATTCAAAATGAGACAGCCATTTTGGAAGACAATTCATCAGTACCTTATAAAGCTAATAGAGTTGAAGATTTATTTCTACATAATCAAGTTGAAAAGTTATCTCTACACTACAACATGCAAATTGTGTTTGTGTTAGTCCATTCTCATCCCCTATGAAGAATTACCTGAGACGGGGTAATTTATAAAGAAAAGAGGTTTAATTGACTCACAGTTCCACAGCATGTACAGGAAGCATGGCTGAGGAAACCTAAAGAAACTTACAATCATGGCAAAAGGTGAAGGGGAAGCAAGCATGTCCTACATGGCTGAAGCAAGAGAAAGAGTGAATGGGGAGGTGCTACACACTTTTATTCAACCAGATCTCATGAGAACCCACTCACTCTCACAAGAACAGCGAGGATATCTGCCATCATGATTAGTCACCTCCTACCAGGGCCCTCCTCCAACACTGGGAATTACAACTTAACATGAGATTTGTACAGACACACAAATCCAAACCATATAATTCTGCCCCTAGCCCTTCCAAATTTTATGTCCTTCTCACATTGCAAAATACAATAATCTCTTCTCAACAGTCCTGCAAGTCTTAACTCACTTCAGCATTAATTCAAAACTCCACAGTCCAAAGTTTCATTTGAGACAAGGCAAGTCCCTTCCACTTAAGAGCTTGTAAAATAAAAAACAAGTTAGTTACTTCCAAGATAAAATAGGAGTACAGACATTGGGTAAATACTACCATTCAAAAAGGAGAAATCAGACAAAACAATGGGGATACAGGCCCCATGGTAGTTTAAACCCCAGCAGGACAGTCATTAAATCTTAAAGCTACAAAATAATCTCCTTTAACTCCTTGTCTCACATCCAGGCTATGCTGATTCAAGAAGTGGGTTCCCAAGACCTGGAATGTCTAAACCCCTGTGGCTCTGCAGGGTACAACCCCCTCAGCTCCTTTCATGGCCTGCCATTGAGCGCCTGTGGTTTTTCCAGGTGCACTTTGCAACCTGTCAATGGATCTACCATTCTGGAGTCTAAAGGACCGTGGCCCTCTTCTCATAGTTTGACTAGGCAGTGTCCCAGTGGGGACTGTGTGGGGGCTCCAATCCCACATTTCCTCTTTGTACTGCCCTAGCAGAAGTTCTCCATGAGGGCTCCCCCACTGGAGCAGACTTCTTCCTGGACATCCAGGGATATCCATACATCCTCTGAAATCTAGTCATAGGCTCCCAAGCCTCAACTCTTGCTCTCTGTACACCTGGATGCTTAATACCACATGGAAGCCACCAAGGCTTATTATGGTTTGTGCCATCTGAGGAACAGTCTGAGGTGTATCTGGGGCCCTTTTAGCCACAACTGGAGCTGGAGCAGCTGAGATACAAAGAGCAGCATTCCAAGGATTTGCCTGTTAGCATGGTCCTGGGCCTGCCCATGAAACCATTCTTCCCTTCTAGCCCTCAGAGCTGTGATGGAGGGGCCGCTGCAAAGGTCTGAAATGACTTCAAAGCACTTTGCCTATTGTCTTAGCTATTAACATTTGGCTCTTTTTACTTATGCAAATTTCTGCAACCAGATTGAATTCCTCCCCAGAAATTTTGTTTTTCTACCACATGGTTAGGCTGGAACATTTCCAAACCTTTATGTGCTGCTTCCCTATTAAATGTAAGTTCCAATTTAAGATCATCTTTTTGCTCATGAATATAAGCATTGATTGCTAGAAGCAGTTAAGCAACATCTTGAATGTTTTGATGCTTAGAAATTTCTTCTGCCAGATACCCTAAATTATCACTAAATTATCACAAGTTCCAAGTTCCACAGATCTCTAGAGCAGGGGCACAATGCCTCCACAAAAGTGAACTTTGGTCCCATTCCTAATAAGTTCCTCATCTCCATCTGAGACCCCCCCTCAGCCTGGACTTTATTGTCCATATCACTATCAGTATTTTGGTCATAATAATTTAACAGGTCTAAAAAGTTCCAAATTTTCCCTCATCTTTCTGCTCTCTGAGCACTCCAATCTGTTCAACCTCTGTCCATTACCCAATTTCAAAGTCACTTCCACTTTTTCAGTGTACGTCTGTGAGGGTATTTTCGGAAGAAATTAACATTTGAATCAGCTGACTAAATAAAGACAACGACTCACCAATGTAGGAAAGCATCATTCAATCCATTGAGGGCCCAAATGTAACCCTGAATTCTCTCTCCTTTCTTGGGCTGGGATATTCATCTTCTCCTGTCCTTAGACATTGAAGGTCCTGATCCTCAGGCTTTTGCACTTTAGTACTTTCCCTATCCTCCTTCCAGACCAATTCTGTACTTCACCCGTATTTTCTCAGGTCTCCGACTTAGACTGGGAGTTTTACCATCAGCTCCCCTGGTTCTTAGGTTGTCAGATAGGGATTGAATTACACTACTGTAATTTTACCTCATTCTCCAGCTTACAGATAGCAGATGGGACTTCTTGGCCTCTATAATCACATGAGCAAATTCCCATAAAAAGTCTCTCTCTCTATATATACACACACACACACATATGTATGTATATGCACACATATAAATATGTATATATATGTTAACATGTATGTGTGTATGCATATGCATACATACATATATGCATATATATGTATATATATCCACATATATACCTCCTGTTGGTTCTGACTAATATATATGACATTAAGCATTTGCTAAAACCTATAGAACTTTACAACAGAAAGAGTGAATATGAATGTGGGTAAAATCCAAGGATCTTCTTATTATTCCATGCTTGTGCTCTATGAGGATATATCAATAAAAGATAACAGGAGATGTGACATTGAGAATCTGTAAGGTTTCATATGGCACATAAATTGAGCTATTTACTTTTTTCCCAAAACATAGAATCTACTATAACAGAACACAAGAGGAAGGAGGTGTTCGGCATAAAAAGCTAAGACTGTGATGTTGACTTGAAACTTAGTGGATGAAATGAATCAATTCATTCCACTGATTTGTAAAAGGTCAGTTACCAGACAGAAAAAGATCAACTGAGGCTTGGATTTAGTATAGCAATGCTTTAGCTGGTATTGGATAACTAGGTTAATGAACTTGCCTTAGTGGCTGTCTTGTGTCATTTGTTTTTCTGAAGGGCCATATTAAATTCAGTATGTTTTAATTAAGAGAAAAAGTTTCATTTTTGTTGAGAAATGTGAAAACCAGGGAAAAAAGGGTTAGAAGAGAATCATTGCAAATTAAAACAAGAAAATACATGACAAGTACTTTTTTAAGCATTTAGGTTAGCAAAATTTGAAACTATAACACAATTTGGGGACCCTGACCTTTAAAATAAAAATAATCAATAGCAAATAATACATGTTCTGTGTTTGAGGATATAACAGGAACAAAATTACTAAAACTAGTCTCCAATTTTGTTCTTTGTCACTGTTGCAACTAGAAGCAAACATGACTGATGCCTAGTGAATAGGTGATAGCTGGCAGTTCATCCAGAACTTTTCACATGCAATCAGTAGGCACAACGCCGTATGTGGCAGCTCTTCATTTAGGTTAATTTACTGTAACTCACGTGTATTAATATCCTAGTAAGCTCACTAGTGTCCCATGTCTGGCACTGTGTGTGTCTCATCTTCTCTGTATGGGATTCCCTTGTGAAATATTTGGGAACTCTATCATGGAAAGCATTGGGAAGAGACTGCTGTTTAGAGGAGTAGTTTTTTTCTATGATTGAGTAAGTAATTTGTTAAAACATGATAAAAACATGCAGTTTGGGTAAATTCTTTCAATATTCATTGAGAACATTATAACGGTATTTTTATTGAAAAGAAAACCACTGAGTGAATGTAAAATCACTTGCTTTTCTAACTATATTTTATTTCCAAATTTTACAGATGTTTATTAAATTCATATGAGGTATAAGCCACAGTGGTATGTATTTAGCAATCCAATTTGATTGCAAGAAATTCCATTTTCACCATTATAATGAAACACATATCCTCCTAAAAACAGCTATGAACGTCTGATAAACTCTACAGAGTTGTCTATTTATTTGTTTATTTATTTTCATTAGGATTGCTCATGGATTTATATTTTGTGCAATGTATTTGATAAATATCATTGTTTATTTTTGGTGTCCAATGCATATTACATTTGTTCAGTGAGATCCTCTTAAATCTGTAATTTATGTCTTTTTGATGTGTCTCCATCATTCTTTGAGTATTTTGTTATTGAACATGGTAGAAGACATTTCAGACTCATTTATTAATTTTCATATCTCAAGCTTGGAGTCAGCTTTTTCTTCATAAAGCCCTGGCAAGCTTTAGTGGAAAATGGTATTTAGAAACCAAGATCAGTGTACGAGGTGTGCTCATTTTCTACCTCTGTCATTGCTCCTGGGCCCTCTTTCTTAGTGGGCAGAGAAACAGAGTATGACATATGTCATATCATTTCTTCATCTATTTGTTTACATCTATCTGTCTTAAAAACTATGAGTTCATATTGATATTTCAAATTCCCAAAAGCAGGAAACTGGGGTTTCATTATTTTCAAAATTGTTATTTATTTGTTCAAGCCTATAATACACAGAAAGTAGTTTCAGAATTACTAACATATTACTACAAAAAAAGAAATTTGATATTTATTTACTATTCTGTCTTTTATTTGGATAAAATTTACCAAGTATGAAATGCATTAATGAAGCCTTTAACTTAATTTTGTCAAAAGCAAACAGCTATGTAATCCCCATCCCTATTAATATATAGAACATTTTTATTACTTCAGAGAGTTTTTTCAAGCTCCTTTCCAGTTGTTCTCTTTTTTAAAAACTTTTATTTTAAGTTTAGGGGTACAAGTACAGGTTTATTACATAGGTAAACTTGTGTCATGGTGGGTTTTTTAAAATTATACTTTAAGTTCTGGGGTACATGTGCAGAATGTGCAGTTATGTTATATAGGTATACACGTACCATGGTGGTTTGCTCCACCCATCAACCCGTCACCTACATTAGGTATTTCTCCCAATGCTATCACTCCCCTAGCTCCCAGCCCCCTGACAGGCCCAGTGTGTGATGTTTCCCCACCCTGTGTCCATGTGTTCTCACTGTTCAACTCCCACTTGTGAGTGAGTATTCGGTTTTCTGTTCTTGTGTTAGTTTGTTGAGAATGATGGTTTCCACCTTCATCCATGTCCCTTCAAAGGACATGAACTCATCCTTTTACATAGCTTCATAGTATTCCATGGTGTAGTTGTGTCACATTTTCTTTATCTAGTCAATCATTGATGGACATATGGGTTGGTTCCATGTCTTTGCTATTGTGAACAGTGCCACAATAAACTTACGTGTCCTTGTGTCTTTATAGTGGAATGAATGATAATCCTTTCGGTATATACCTAGTAATGGGATGGCTGGGTCAAATGGTATTTCTAGATCCAGACCCTTAAGGAATCGCCTCGCTGTCTTCCACAATGGTTGAACTAATTTACACTCCCACCAACAGTGTAAAAGCGTTCCTATTTCTCCACATCCTCTGCAGCATCTGTTGTTTCCTGACATTTTAATGATCACCATTCTAACTGGCATGAGATGGTATCTCACTGTGATTTTCATTTGCATTTATCTAATAACCACTGATGATGAACTTTTTTTCATATGTTTGTTGGCTGCATAAATGTCTTGAGAAGTGCCTGTTCATATTCTATGCCCACTTTTTGATGGGGTTGTTTGTGTTTATCCTGTATATTTAATTTCTTTGTAGATTCTAGATATTAGCCCTTTGTCAAATGGATAGATTGGTTTGTTTTACATATTATTTCATCACCCTGATGTTACGCCTAGTACTAATTAGTTATTTTTCCTGATCCTCTCCCTCCTCCTAACCTCCACCCTCCCAAGTTACTTTTTTCTTTTTTTTTTTTTCACTTTAGATTTGAATATACCATAGTATGTTTACCAATTCTCCTGATAACACATTTAAATTCTTTCCAAATTTGGCTATTATGAACAAAACTTCCACAAGAAGTTGGTAAATTTTATGATGTTGATATATGATGAAATTGCCTAATGATGCATTTTCAGAACCATATCTGTTTTTAAGCAATGCATGACCGTATTTGTTCTCAGTTTGTTTCCTCCATTTTTTTTCTGTTCTCTTTTCTGCTTCATTTTGGATTATTTTAACATTTTAAAATTTATTTGAAATTTATTTTTCAGTTTATTGACCATATCCTTGTATAACACATTTCTTAGTGGTCGCTCTCGTTATTACGATATATATATATATATATATATGTCTCACCTTTTGTAGTTTATTTGGAATTAATTTTTGCCACTTCCCATAAAATGTAAGAGGCTTTATAACTATATAGATTATTTTAACCTTCTTATTTTATGTTATAGTTGTCATACTGAAAGCCTCATGAATCAACATTATAAGTTTTGCTTCAATAACCAGAAGTCTCTTAAATAACTTAAAAGGAGACTAGTACTGTTGAATTTAGCCAGATATCTGCCAGTTTTTGTTGCTCTTCTTTTATCCTTGAATTTCTAAGTTTTATTCTGGTATCACTTTTCTTCAGCCTGAATAATGTTATTATCTATTTTAGGTAGGTCTTTCGGCAGAAAGTTATCTTAATTTCCTTCACCTTAGAATGAATTTATTTTACAATCATTTCTGAATAATAACTTCACTGAATACAAAACACTGAACTGACAGCTCTTTCAGTACTTTAAATATTTCATTTTACTGTCTCCTGGCCTCTATGGTTTATCCACAGTTATTTAAAACAATGTGGACCATTAACATGCCATTTTTCTCTGGATGCTTCCAGTAATTTTTCTTCATCTGTGGGTTTTAGTATTTTGAATCCACTGTGTCTAGGAATGGCTTTCCTTGAGTTTATTCTGTTTAAGATGGCTGAGCTTGTTAAATTTATGAATTTATGCCTTTCACCAAATTTGAAAAGGTTTTGGTCACCATTTTATCAAATTCGCTTTCCACACTCATCTCTTTTCTCTCTTTCTGGGACAAATGCTATTATTTTTTGATGTTTTATAAGATTCAGAGACTGTTATTTTTCAAATTTTCTTTGTATTATTAAGCTTGTATAATTTCTATTGATCTCTCTTGAAGTGCATGGACTCTTTATTCTGTCATCTTGATCTAATCAAGTGAATGTATTTTAAATTCAGATATTATTAACATATTTTTGTACCAAAATTTGTATTTTTAATACAATTTTTTTCATTTTTCCATTCATTTCAAGAGTGTTTTCCTTTCCCTCAAGGAGCATTGTTACAATAGGCGCTTTAAAGTTATTAACTTATAATTTCAAACTTTAAGCCATCTTGAAATTGATGTTATTTTTACCATTTGGAATTTGTCACATTGTCCTAGTTCTTAGTATGTCCAGTAATTTTGGATGTATCTACGGAATTTTGAAAAGTATATTGTGAGGTTATTGCTGCTATTAATATTCACTTCAAAGTTAATTTTTGTTTGTTTTTGCAGACAATAAACTTGGTTAGTTTTAATCAGACTTGTTTGTCAACTTCTGTGGGCAATGGTTCTAATGTAAGTTCAATTTTCACAGCTTTTTCTAAATGACTGAGCTCTATATTGCCCATGTTCCTCTTAGTGGTTAGTCTTGGATTTGGGCTGTAGTTGACTTTAGAGTTAGTTCTCAGCATGTTCTGTGTTATTTTGGTTTTACCTCGTGCAAGTTCCATTTGGGGATAAGCCCAAGAGTTTTGTCAGTTAATATCACATTTAGTGCATCCTTTTCTCTGGATCACTTAATGAGCATTTTCTCTATGCCACATTTTCCAGTTCTTGGTTCTCTGGCTAGAAAAATAGGTTTTATTCTCAGAAACTTTGTTTCTCACTATTACTGAGCTTCACCCTCTTGGGATCACCCTCAGGACTAAGCAACAAGATAAAAAAGCATAAAAAGTTAATAAAGACTTCCTTCAGCATTTTAACCACAAGGTCTTCTTTTCCTACTCTCTCTGATGAGAAAAATAAATGTTCTGTCAAGGCATTCCTTCAATGACGTCTTGTCATACAAGTCTATATCCAAGGTTGCCCACAAAGCAGAAAAATGGGGAAAATGTGAGTCTCTCAAATTCTTATTTTTGTTTGATAACACTTCCTAAGATTTTTACAATTTGTATATTTTCAAAAAACAGATTTTTGTCTTTGTCAATTTTTAAAAATATTTTTTCTTTCAAAGTGGTCTGCTCTTATTTTTGTTATAGCATGAATGTTCTTTATGCATCCCTAAAATTTTGGTATAATGTATTTCGTTACCATTCACTTCAAAATATTTTAAAATTTTCTTTATAATTTTTCTTTGACTTACATATTTATTCAAGTGTATGTTGATTAATTTCCTTATTTGGAGTATATCTCAATATAATATTGCTTTTTAAAAAATTACTTTTTTTCCTATGGCAATATTGTCATCTTTGCATTTTATGTTTACATATTTTCTAATGCTCTTTAAAAATATTTGGTTTTATAATAAGAACTGTATATATTTAAGGTGTACATGTGATGATATGATATATGTATATGTTACGTAATGATTATCACGATGAAATTAACTAACACATCTATCACTACCCATGCTGAAAATTAGATACCCAGAACTTTTTCATCTTATAACTGAAAGTTTGTATCCTTTAACTAACATCTTCCCATTTCCCTCACACTCCTATCCCAGGCAACTACCATCTCTGCTTCTGTAAGTGTAAGTTTTAATTATTATTATTATTTTTTAACAGTGTCTCACTCTGTCACCCTTGCTGGAGTGTAGTCGTGTGATCATGGCTTACTGCAACTTTATCTCCTGGGATCAATTGATCTTTCCACGCCTCCTGAGTAGCTGGGACTACAGGTGTGCACCACCATGTACCGCTATATATATATTTTTTTGTGGGGGGGAGGGAGGGATTTTTCTGTAGAGATGAGGTTTTACCGTGTTGCCCAGGCTCGTCTTGAACTCCTGGAATCAAGCAATCCGCTCACTTCGGCTTCCCAAGGTGCTGGCATTATAAGTGTCAGCCACTGTGCCTGGCTCGAGTCTAACTTTTATAGAACTTACATCTACATGTATGTGAAAGCATGCAGTATTTGTTTTTCCAGGCCAAGATTATTTCACTTAACAGAATGTGATCCAGGTTCATCCACGTTGAAACAGAACAGACTCATAATAATTGCTTCAAATCCATTGTTAGATTTTACATCTGGGTAATCTCTAGGTTGGTTTCTATTAATCTCTTTTTGATTCAAATTCTCATGTATATTATTTTCATGTCAAGTAATTTTTGAGTAATTACTGAGCATTTTTATAATATAGAATCTCTTTTTCCTATGCCCTCTGCATATAAGGGTCATGTTAAAAATAGCTAAATTTCTGATCTCCAGCCTCTTTTTGTTGTTCCCAATTTGATTAGATTTAGGTTATATAATCATGTTCTTTTAAAATGACCTTATATTCCTCATTGATATAGAGTCCCATCAAAATCAAGCAAAAAGAAAATACAAATGGAAAGAAAGCATTTTCAGAATTAATTTATTATATAACATTTTAAAAAACTTTGATTTAACTAATGCTTAATGTGCAGACAAAAATTTAATTTACTGGTTTTATTTTTGTTTTTAGTATAATACTCAAAGTATGGTTATATCTTCTTTTAAGCTATTAAGAATTTTCTTGACTAAGTATAAAAACAAAATTTGCTATAAAAGTATAAGAAATTTTATATCAAATTTTTGTTTGTCAAGCAGAAAAAAACCATTGACCCCAAAAAAATATTAGCAAAGTTTACCGATAAATAGTAAATAGCAAGAGATGAAGATTTACCAATGACAAGAAGCCTAGAAGATATTTTTATATGAAACATTATATGGTAAATATAAAACAGATAAAGTAATTTTTTAAACTCTTGAATATTAAGAAATAAAGTAAATAGCAATAAAAATGATTGATTGGGTTTAAATGAATATAGTCCCCTTTAATATTTGTTATGACTTTTGTAATTTATCATCAGTGTTATTTTTATAAATACTCATCTGAAAATTCAGAAGGAAACAGACAAGATGATATTTTGTTATTGTCCACCTCTGCCTTAGAGTTAATGCATAATGTCATACTAATTTAAATGGATATAACAAATATCTTAGTGCTTTGAAAATGGCCAGAATTAGTTGTACATATTTTTATTCATTTGTTTTAATTTATAAACTGCCACCCATGGCCTCTGAGTTCATGTGCATGATAAAATTATCAGAAAACAAATTATAAATAGCAATCAGTGACCTCTTTCTTAGCCACTGAACTTTACCAATGGCCTAACCCAAGACCCCAGGCCTGAAGGCCAATCAACTTGTCAGTTCATAAGGCAAAGAACATTTTAAATACAATCCCCTACATGAGGAATTGCCAACCAATAGCTTGATAAAGCTGAGTGAGATTCACTGGCTGCTGTCTGTAGTAGCCAGATAGCAAATTTTAACTATGAAATATAGAAGCAAAATTTACCACAGTGATCTTATAGAAGCTATTATTAGTTCATGTATTTAATCCATTTTTTCTAAATCAATTTACACCAGTAAATACAATCGAATAATTTAGAATGTCTATCCTGAAAATAAGTTTATTTCAAGAAATGTGATTTCATTTTTAAAAAGGTCTTCATGTTGACAAAATTAACCTAATAGTGATTGGCCTGAAACCTATAATAAAGCTTTAATTTCTTAGCTTTTACACGTTCCACATTTCAATATAGTGACTAGATTTCTGAAAACAAAGCAGTTACTTAAAATTTTGAAATGAAAGGAAATACTTGCTTTTACCTGTAATGTTTGATAATTGCAGCTATTTTCTTTTCTACCTGTTTTCCTCCACGTGGTTAAGATCTTTATAAAACTTTAATGTCTTTAAAAAGTGAAGGACTTGCTCATTTAAGGCCCCACTCTCAACAAATATTGAGAAAAAATGTGATATGACATGAGGTGGTGGGGGGTGGTAGTGAGAGAAAGAAAGGCCAGCAAGAGAGAGACTCAGAAAAAGAAAAAAAAAAGTTCTTGATAACTATTCAAGTACAAAGCAGGATCTCCTGAATTCAACCAAAGCAACTTAGAAAATAGGAAAAATTCAACAAAAACCCAAGGTTTAAGTAGAGTACTGTACGTATTCAGAATGTGTACTACATGCAAGAAGAAATTTTGGCTTGTATGAAAGTCAGAATTTTTTGGACTGGGCCATGAAAGGTAATCTATCCTAAGACAACCATGCAAAGTAAACAATGTAGAAAGAACTATCAGCAGTATGTTTAATAATATCATACCAAAGTGTTCAAAAAACTTTGATTTGACATCAAAGGCAGAGAAAAATGTTAGTATCCAGTTCCAATTTCTATTAGAAATTAAGATACTTCATTAAGATTTTAGTGCAATCAACGCATCTGGAAGTGTCATATAGCACTCTCTTTTCACCTGGTTTTGTTTTCCACTCAATTCTAAGTCAGTTCGATTGCTACTAATTACTTTAGTCAAGTGGATTGTTTTTTTCTGGAATGTATTATATCTGCATGGAAATTTGACAATTTCTATATATTTGATTTTTATGTGTATAATATAGGATATCTTTTCCTAAAATGGAGATTTTATTCCTTCAGTTTATTTTATAAAACTTGAAGCATGGATAATACGGAATACAAACTGAGGCACTTTGAATCTACTTTAAGTTTGGTCATATTGCTTATTAGTAAGATCATAAGGAAGCAAACATTAATAAATTATCAAACAGGCCAATATGTCTGAATGTAACTCTTTAAAAGCATTAAAAGAGAGATATTCTTTTTATTTCAAAAGCAGTAAATCAAAAAACATTAAACTGAACATAAAGACTTTATTAAATTCCAAAGATGAGAAAGCTAAAATTTTTCACACACTATACCTCATAAATTTGACTTAAACTACAGAGATCATTTGGTAGCAATACCCTTAATGGTAAATTCTAATTGTCAACGTTAAAGTGAAAGAAAAAAGGGTGCTGAGGTAAGCAAAGTATAGCATTCCTATTCCAGTATATAGTTTTCTTGTGTAAATGTAGAAAGAATTTTTATAGTGGCATAATAACCTCTATGAAGAATCATTCTTCAGCCCCAAGTGTCATTAGAAAGGTTATAAATATAACCTTTCCAGTTTTGGCAAATGGAAAATTTTGGGACCTTAGGCTATGATACTCAGGTATTCAACTTAATTCGTAAGAAATAAATGTTTAGCAAGCAGGATGTAGAACCATCTATTCAGATAAAATGATTCCAAATACATTTACTTACAATACTTACTTCTTATTGGAGACTAGTTTCAAAACTGAGTAGAGGGCTATTTCTTGAGAATTATACCTAGTAATACAATTCAGAGATATTTCTCTTCACAAAAAGAAAACCACACAGTCAATTATTTCCTGTAGTTGATATATATAGAGACAAGTTATGCATTTAATTTATTTTTTCTAGATCCAGTTATACCAATAAATATAATTGCATAATTTAGAATTTCTATCCTGAAAATAAGTTCATTTCAAGAAATATGATTTTATTTATAAAAAAGGCTTCATGTTGACAAAATTAACCTAAAAGCACTAGACCTGAAACCCATAATGAATTTCTAATTTATCTTCACAAAAAAACACAGAAAAATATTTCCTGTAAACTATATATTTATTATAAGATAGTAGCAATTATAATAATAATGTTGAATCTGGACAAAACACTGAATACAGTGAAACACTGAATACAACACCAATAAGTCTATGAATTTAAATTTTTGAATCTCCCTAAAGTACTGCTTATCAAATTTAGGCTTCTCCCACCCCAAACATCTCTAATAACATAAAACCAGCATAATAATTAGACATTAATCTAAGAAATGCTTTGGTTGTGCTGAAAAGTCTAGTAAAGTGAAGGTAGAATACATCCTCTAACAGGATTGAGACCAGAACACCGCATAAGAGGGAACACAGAACAAAAATCCTTCATTTGGAACAAAAATCCATCCACCTACAATGACCTTTTTATTTTATTTTATTTTATATTTATTTTTACAGGCAAATATTTTACTATGTTTCAGCTTTACTGCCAGGGGTCCAGCTTTTTTCTTATTTTATTTTACTTTAAGTTCTGGGATACATGTGCAGAACGTGCAGGTTTGTAACATAGGGCAGTATGGCCATTTTCACGATATTGATTCTTCCCATCCGTGAGGATGGAATGTTTTTCCATTTGTTTTTGTCCTCTCTTATTTCCCTTAGCAGTGGTTTGTAGTTCTCCTTGAAGAGGTCCTTTACATCCTGTATTAGTTATATTCCTAGGTATTTCATTCCCTTTGTTGCCATTGTGAACGGAAGTTTATTCATGATTTGGCTCTCTGCTTGTCTATTGTTGGTGTAAAGGAATCCTTCTAATTTAGGCACATTGATTTTGTATCCTGAGACTTTGTTGAAGTTGCTTAAGAGCTTGAGGAGACTTGGGGCTCAGATGATGGGATTTTCTAGATATCAGATCATGTCATCTGCAAACAGAGACAATTTGGCTTCCTCCCTTCTTATTTGAATACTTTTATTTCCCTCTCTTGCCTCATTCCCCTGGCCAGAACTTCCAATACTATGTTGAATAGGAGGGGTAAGAGTGGGGATTCTTGTCTTGTGCTGGTTTTCAAAGGGAATGCTTCCAGCTTTTGCCCATTCCGAATGGTATTTGCTGTAGATTTGTCATAAATAGCTCTTACTATTTTAAAATATGTTCCATCGATACCTTAGCTTATTGAGAGTTTTTAACATGAAGGGACGTTGAATTTTATCAAAGGCCTTTTCTGCATCTATTGAGATAATCATGGGGTTTCTCTCATTGTTTCTGTTTATGTGATGGATTACCTTTATTGTTTTGTGTATGTTGAACCAGCCTTGCATCGCAGAGATGAAGCAGACTTGATTGTGGTGGATAAGCTTTTTGATGGGCTGCTGAATTTGCTTTGCCAGTATTTTATTGAGAATTCTTGTTCAACAGGGATATTGGCCTGAAGTTTTCTCCTTTCATTGTGTTTCTGCCAGGTTTTGGTATCAGGATGATGCTGGCCTCACAAATGTGTTAGGGAGAAGTCCTTCCTGTTCAAATGTTTGGCATAGTTTCAGAAGGAATAGTACCAGCTCCTCTTTGTACCTCCGGTAGAATTTGGCTGTGAATCTATCTGATCCTGGGCCGTTTTTGGTTCATACACTATTTATTACTGCCCCAGCTTCAGAACATGTTATTGATCTATTCAAGGATGCAATCTCTTTGGGGTTTAGTCTTCAGAGCATGTGTGTGTCCAGGAATTTATCTGTTTCTTCTAGATTTTCAAGTTTATTTGCATAGAGGTGTTTATAATATTTTCTTATGGTGATTTGTATTTATGTGGGGTCAGTGGTGATAATTGTGTCTGTTTGATTCTTCTTTCTTTTCTTCTTTATTAGTCTAGATACTGGTCAATTCGTTAATTTTTTTTTCAAAAATACATCTCCAGGATTCATTGATTTTTTTGCAGGATTTCGAGTATCTGTATCTCTTTCAGTTCCGCTCTAATCTTAGTTATTTATTGTTTTCTGCTAGCTTATAGATGCATTTGTTCTTGCTCCTCTAGTTCTTCTAGTTGTGATGTTAAGGTGTTGATTGGAGATCTTTCTAGTTTTGTGATGTGGACACTTAGTGCTAAAATTTCCCTCCTAACAGTGCTTTATCTGCATCCTAGACATTCTGGTACATTGTCTCTTTGTTCTCGTTGGTTTCAAAGAACTTCTTGATTTCTGCCTTAATTTCATTACTTACCCAGGAGTCAGGAGCAGGTTGTTAAATTTCCATGTAGTTGTGTGGTTTTGAGTGAGTTTCTTAATCGTTAAATTTCCATGAAGTTGTGTGGTTTTGAGTAAGTTTCTTAATCTCGAGTTCTAACTCAGTTGCACTGTGGCCTGAGAGACTGTTATGATTTCCATTCTATCACATTTGCTGAGGAGCATTTTACTTCCAATTATGTGATTGACTTTAGATTAAGTGCCATGTGGCACTGAGAAGAATGTGTATTCTGTTGTTTGGGGGTGGGGAATTCTGTAGATATCTATCAGGTCTACTGGATTCAGAGTTGAGTTCAAGTCCTGAATATCATTGTTAATATCCTGTCTCAATGTTCTATCTAATATTGACAGTTGGGTGTTAAAATATCTTACTAGTATTATGTAGGAGTCTAAATCTCTTTGTAGGTCTCTAAGAACTTGTTTTGTGAATCTAGGTGCTTCTATATTGGGTGCATATATATTTAATGATAGTTAGTTCTTCTTGTTGAATTATCTCTTTACCATTATGTAACGCTCTTCTTTGTCTTTTTTGATCTTTGTTGGTTTAAAGTCTGGTATGCCTGAGACTAGGATGGCAACCCTTACTTTTTTCTGCTTTCCATTTGCTTGGTAAATTTTCCTCCATCCCTTTATCTTGAGCCTATGTGTGTCTTTGCATGTGAGATGGCTCTCTTGAATATAGCACACTGCTGGTGTTGACTCTTTATCCAATTTTCCAGTTCATGTCTTTTAATTAGGTCATATAGCCATTTACACTTAAGTTTAATATTGTTATGTATGAATTTGATTCTGTCATGATGATGATAGCTGATTATTTTGCACACTTTGATGTAGTTTCTTCATGGTGTCATTGGTCTTTATATTTCAGTGTGTTTTTTCAGTGGCTGGTACTGGTTTTTCCTTTCCATACTTGGTACTTTCTTCAGGAGCTCTTTAAAGGCAGACTTGGTGGTGCCAAATTCTCTCAACATTTGCTTGCCTAAAAAGGGTTTTATTTCTCCTTTGTTTATGAAGTTTAGTTTGGCCAGATATGAAATTCTGGGTTGAAAATTTGTTTATTTAAGAATGTTGAATATTGGCCCCCACTCTCTTCTGACTTGGAAGGTTTATGCTGAGAGTTTCACTGTTAGTTTGATGGGCTTCCCTTTGTAGGTGACCTGGCCTTTCTCTCTGAATGCCCTTAACGTTTTTTTCTTCATGTCGACCTTGGAGAATCTGAGGATTATGTGTTTTGAGGTTGATCTTCCTGTGGAATATCTTACTGTAATTCTCTATATTTCCTGAATTTCAATGTTGGCCTGTCTTGCTAGGTTGGGGAAGTCCTCCTGGATGAAATCCTGAAGTATGTTTTCCAACTTGGTTCCATTCTCCCTGCCTCTTTCAGGTAATCCAATCACTTATAGCTTTGGTCTTTGTAAATAGTCCCATAGTTCTCAGAGGTTTTTTACATTCCTTTTCATTTCTTTCTCTAATGTTGTCTGCCTGCCTTATTTCAGCAAGATAGTCTTCAAGCTCTGATATTCTTTCTTTCACTCGGTCGATTCAGGTATTGATACTTGTTTTTGCTTCAAGAAGTTATCGTGTTATGTTTTTCAGCTCCATCAGGTACTGTATGTTCTACTCTAAACTGGTTATTCTAGTTAGCAACTCCTGTAACCTTTTGTCATGGTTCTTAGCATCTTTGCATTGTGTTAGAACATGCTCCTTTAAGTCAGCTTTAAGTTTGTTATTACTCACCTTCTGAAGCCTACTTCTGTCAATTTTTCCATCTCATCCTCCACCCAGTTCTGTGCTCCTGCTGAAGAAGTGTTGAGATTATTTGGATGAGAAAGGACACCCTGGCCTTTTGGTTTTCAGCGTTTTTGTTGATTCTTTCTCATCTTGAGTTTGTCTAGTTTCAATCTCTGAGGCTGCTGACCCTTGGATGAGGTTTTGTGGGGACATTTTTTGTTGATGGTGTTGTTTCTCTCTGTTCGTTGGTTTTTCTTTCAATAGTCAGGTCTCTCTTCTGTAGGGTTACTGTGGTTTTCTGGGGTGGGGGTCATTTCAGGCTCTATTCATCTGGATTGCTCCCACATTTGGAGATGTCACCATAGGAGGCTGGAAAACAGCAAAGATGGGTGCCTGCTCCTTCCTCTGGGATCTCTGACATTGAGGGGCATGGATCTGATGCCAATAGGAATGCTTCTGTATAGAGTGTCCAGTGACCCCTGTTGGGAGATCTCTCCAATTAGGGGGCAAGATAACCAGGATCCATTTAATGAAGTACTTTGGCTGACCCTTCGTTGAGGGGTGTGCTGTGCTGGGAGGAAACCCTCTTATCTGGCCTGTCCGGATTCCTCAGAGCTAGCAGGAGGAAACACTAAGTCTGCTCATAAGTGAGGACTATGGCCACCCCTCCCACTAGGGGTTTAAGCCCAGGGAGATCAGAGTTCTGTCCCTGAGCCCCTGGCTGGAGTTGTTGGAGTTACTGCAAGGAGGCTCGTCCCAGTAGGAGGGATGGGTCAGAGTCCAACCAATAGAGGAAGTCTGACCATGGTCTGCCAATGCTGGTGTGGTGTGCTGTGGAGACTATCTCTTGGGACCAAGTTGTTTAGCCTTCTCAGCTCCAGCAGGGGCAAAACGTGGCCTGGAGCTATAGTGATGACTGCCTCCCTTCCTCTTGGGAGCTTACTGTCTTATGTAGCTAGCAGTCACAGTGATGGCTGCCACCCCTCTCCCAGGGAGCTCAGTTTTCTTAGGCAGCTGGCAGCCACAGTGATGGCTGCCATCCCTCTTCCAGGGAGCTCAGAAGACTTAGACAGCTAGCAGCCACAGTAATGACAGCTGCCCCTCCCTCGGGGAGCTCTGTTGTCTTAGGCGGCCACAGTGATGACTGCTGCCCCTCCCTCAGGGAGCTCAGACAGCTTAGACAGCAGGCTGCAGCAGTGATGATGGCCACCCCTCTCCCCAGGAACTGAGTACTCTTAGTCAGATTCCAGCCAAGTGGATGTTGAGAATCTGTGCGGCTCTGTGGTTGGGATCAAAAAGACCTGGTGGCATGGATTCTTGAATGGGATCTTCTGATCTGTGAGTTGCACAATTCCGTGGTAAAAGCGTGATTCCTCAGGTTGTGTAGCACACTCACTCACTACCTCCCTTGACCGGGGATGGGGGCTCCCCTTCCCCGTGTGGCTCTCAGGTGGGTCAGTGCACCACCCTGCTTTTCCTTGCTCTTCGTGGATCACGCTGACTGTCTAGTTGATGATAGAACCTGGATACCTCAGTTGGTGGTGCAGGATTCCAATGCTGTTTCAGTTCTTCTTGGTGGGAGCCTCCAATTGCAGCTGCTTTTAGTTGGCCATCTTGGCCCTGCCTCAACTTTTATGTTTCTTGAAGAGGGAAGTAGAAAGTTTTCTATCAGCAAGACTGAAACTGAAAGCGCATACACAAAGTTGGACATCTACTGTTGATTATAATTCAGTCATTTCCAATTTGCTCACTCAACTAAGAAACGCCAGTGAACTGAGCCCTGTCTAGAGTTTCATTTTAGTATACAAATAAGTTTTGCTTTAGTAGAAGTACTATCTTGTTTGTTTAATTCTACCTGTTTGTACTCAAAAGTACAATCTTTCAAGTACAAACAAGTCAAAAGTACAAACAGACAGGATAAAAAAAATAAAATATCACCAGGATGTTATTTATTCCTTAATAATTGTATATTATATGTTGTTACGTAACAGACTACCTCAAAATTTAGAGGCCTAAAACAATAATTTATTATTCTTCATAAATCTGTAGGCTGCTTGTATAGTTCTTTTGTGTGATTGACTGTCACTGCAAGGACAGCAGGGATGCAGTGTTTAAGATAACTTCACTAACTGATTTGGAAGTTGATTCTGGTCTTGTTTTTCTTGATGTGGCCTTATAACTGACATGTGAAAATCCATTCTAGCCTTGACTCTTCTCTAGGCTAGAACGGATTTTTTTTTTTTTTTTTTTTATACTTTAAGTTCTAGGGTACATGTGCATAACGTGCAGGTTTGTTACATATGTATACTTGTGCCATGTTGCTGTGCTGCACCCATCAACTCGTCAGCACCCATCAACTCGTCATTTACATCAGGTATAACTCCCAATGCAATCCCTCCCTCCTCCCCGCTCCCCGTGATAGGCCCTAGTGTGTGATGTTCCCCTTCCCGAGTCCAAGTGATCTCATTGTTCAGTTTCCACCTATGAGTGAGAACATGTGGTGTTTGGTTTTCTGTTCTTGTGATAGTTTGCTAAGAATGATGGTTTCCAGCTGCATCCATGCCCCTACAAAGGACACAAACTCATCCTTTTTGATGGCTGCATAGTATTCCATGGTGTATATGTGCCACATTTTCTTAATCCAGTCTGTCACGGATGGACATTTGGGTTGATTCCAAGTCTTTGCTATTGTGAATAGTGCTGCAATAAACATACGTGTGCATGTGTCTTTATAGCAGCATGATTTATAATCCTTTGGGTATATACCCAGTAATGGGATGGCTGGGTCATATGGTACATCTAGTTCTAGATCCTTGAGGAATCGCCATACTGTTTTCCATAATGATTGAACTAGTTTACAATCCCACCAACAGTGTAAAAGTGTTCCTATTTCTCCACATCCTCTCCAGCACCTGTTGTTTCCTGACTTTTTAATGATGGCCATTCTAACTGGTGTGAGATGGTATCTCATTGTGGTTTTGATTTGCATTTCTCTAATGGCCAGTGATGATGAGCATTTTTTCATGTTTATTATAAAGCAGAATTTTAAAATAGTCAAAGCAGAAGCTGCAAGACTTCTTGAGAACTAGGCTTGGTTATGCACAAATGTGATTCCTACAACATTCTAGTGGTCAAATCCTAGACAAGATTCAAGGGATTAGAGAATAGAACACACCTTCTGATGGAAAGTGTGTCAAATATAATGACTGTTTTTCAATTCACCACAGAAATGAATATATTATTTTGATGGGAACATAAGAGAAAATGAAACTTTGATTGAACGATGAAGAAAAGAATTTTATGGACCAGTGGGAACAACTATTTTTTCTGCTTGTTTTCTCTTTGATTATTGCTGTTTGCATCACACTTTTTGTCAATAACTCTCTTGCTCTTGTATATTTTAATATTTAATACTTAGCATTTTCTATGATTCTAAAACTCTGCCTTGACACTGAATATTAAAAATTAATTCAGGAAAACATGTGTCAAGGAATGTGAATTTATAATATACTTAATGAAAGTTAACATAGATTAAAAGCTTTATTACAATATCTGAATTCAACTTTCTATACATTTTTAAGGTAATCTGGCTAGGACTGAAATAAACTGAATATTTAAGATTGAAGGAAATCTCTGTCTCTATTTTTTTGCTAGATACTGACAAATTATACTCGCATATATGGGATACAGAATGATGAGGTTTTTTTTTTTTGATAGAATGTGGAATGTTAAATCAAGCTGATTAACTTATCCACCATCTCAAATATTTGACGTTTCTTATGATTAGAACATGTGAGATTTACTCTTCTAGCAATATTGAAATGTACAGTATTCAATTAATAGCTATATTACACCAAATTGTGCAATCAGTCTTTTAAGAAATCAAACTTATTTCTCCCATCTAATTAAGGCTTTATATTCTTTGATTATCATCTATCCATTCCTCCTACCCCCAGCCTCTGGCAACCACCATTCTATTCTGTTCTTCTATAAGTTCAATTATTTTAGATTTCACATATAAGTAAGTAAATGCAATATTTGTCTTTCTCTGTTTGGCCTGTTTTATTTAGCATAATGTTATTTAATTCCATCCATGTTGTCATAAATGACAGAAATTATTATTCCATTGTGTATACATGCCACATTTTCTTTATCCACTCATCCATTTGGAGACACATTGTGAACAGTGCTGTAATGAACATAGGCATGCAGATGCTTCTTTGAAATACTAGTTTAAAATCTTTTGAGTAAATACCCAGAAGTGGGATTGCTGGACCATAAAGTAATTATATTTTTAGTTTTTTAAGGAACTTTTACACAGTTTTCCGTAATAGCTATACTAATGTACATTACACTAACAATAGTGTACAAGGGTTCCCTATTCTCCACATCCCTTGCCAACTTTTGTTATATTTTGTCTTTTTGATAGAAGCCATTCTAATAAGTATGAGGTAATATCTTATTGTGGTTTTAATTGGTACCTCCTAAATGATTAATATTGTTGAGTATTTTTTTCATATATCTGTTAGCCAATTGCATGTTTTCCTTTGAGAAATGGCTATTCAGGTTCTTTCACTGTTTCTTAATCAGGTTGTTGTATTTCTATAGAGCTGATTAAGTTCCTTATATATTTTGGATATTAATCCCTTATCAGATGTATGGCTTGCAAACACTTTCTTTAATTCCACAAGTTTTCTATTCATTCTGGGTTTTTTTTTTTTTTTTTTTTTTTTTTTTTTTGGTAGTGTAGAACTTTTCACTGTTATGTAATCCCATTTGTCTATTTTTACTTTTGCTGCCTGCACTGATGGGTGTCAAATCTGAAAATTCATTGCCCAGACTAATGTTGTATAGTTTTCCCCCCATTTTCTTCTAGTAGTTTTACAGTTTTAAGGTTTAGTGATTACGCTTTTACTACATTTTGAGTTGATTTTTTAATACTGAGATAAAGATCCAATTTAATTTTTTGCATATATATATATATCTCCAATTTTCTCAACAACATTTACTCAGAGACGATCCTATTTCCATTCTGTATTCTCAGAACTGTTGACAAAAATAAATTGACCATAGTTTAATGGATTTATTTCTGTGCTTTCTATTCCGTTTCATTGGTCTATGTGTCTTTTTTGTTCGTGATTGCCATAACATACCAGAGACTGGGTAATTTATAAAGAAAAAGAAGTTTAATGGACTCACAGTTCCATGTGGCTGGGGATGCCTCACAATCATGGCAGAAGGCAAAAGGCATGGCAGCAGACAAGAAAGAATGAGAGCCATGCACAAGGGAAAAACTCATAAAATCAGCAGATCTCATGAGACTTATTCACTACCAACAGAATAGTATGGGGAAACCACTCCCACAATTCAATTATCCCCCAGTGGGTCCCTCCCATAACATGTGGGAATTATGGGAACTACAGTTTTTAAGAGGGGACACAGCCAAACCATATTAGTGGCTGAATTCCCTTTTCTCCACATCCACACTAGTATTTACTGTTTTTTGTCTTTTCAATAACCATTCTAACTTCAGTAAGATGATACTTCAATATTGCTTTGATTTTTATTTTCCTGATGATTTATATTTACATTTGATTTTCATTTTCGTGATGATTGGTGATAAGCTTTTTTGCATATATTTGTTGGCCATTTATGGGTCTTCTTTTGAGAAAAGCCTGTTCAAATCAATAAATATCTTACCCTTATAATAGTCTATTTCAAACACATAATAGCCTAATTTTGACTGCATAAAACAACTCTATGATTTTACTACCACCTCATTTAATATTTTTCCTGTCTAAATTTATATAATTTTGTAATATATATCACTTGACAATTGATATTAGCCCTAGTTGTTATTTATAATTTTTCCTTTAACTTTCCTACTAGGGATATAATTATTTTACACTCCACCATTACAGTTCTAGGTCACTCTAAATATTCCTCTATATTATATAAACCACTACGATTGCTGCTTTAGTATATTTTATGTTATTAATTATAGTTTTTTGGTTGTTTATATTTATATAAGTCCTTTTAACAATCACTGTTTAAGGTCTACCTGTGATTAACTTCCTTACTTTCGTTTGTCTGGAAAAGGTTTGTGTTTTTTTTTTTTTTCTCCTGTGAAATACAGTTTTTCAGAATAAAGCATTCTTGATTGACAGGTTTTGTTTGTTTTTCCTTCAGTATACTGAATACATCACCCCACTCTCTCCAGGTCTGCAGGATTTCTGCCAAGAAATCTTCTGATAGTCATAATGGGACTCCTTTCTTTGTGAGGTATTTCTTCTCTCCTATTGCTCTCAGAATTGTTTTCTTTGTCTTTGATTTTTGATACTTGTTTATTATGTATTTTAGTGAACTCCTCTTTGAATTGAATTTAATTGGTTACCTCTACTTCCTGTACATGGATATTGTTTTCTTTTCTAAGATTAGAAACGTTTATTTTACACACCAACGTATTTCTTTAAATAACCTTTCTCATCCTTTTTCTCTTACTTTTTTTTTCCTGGAATGCCTGTTTACACAGGTTAGGTCTCTTAATGGTGTCCTATAATTTCCTCCTCTGATTAGGTAATTTCAAATATCTGTCTAGTCATTGATTTGTTCTTCAGCTTGATCAAATCCAGTTGTGGCATTTTTCAGCTCAGTCATTGTATTCTTCATCTGTAGGATTTCTATATGATTTTATTTATTGTTTCCATTTCTTTGTTAAGCTTCTCATTTTGTTTATGTATTGTTTTCCAAATGCCATTTAATTTTCTTTTATCTATGTGTTCTTCTACTTCACTGGACTTTTAATAGACAAATATCATTTTTTCCCATTATTTCATAGAGCCTTTTTACTTCAGAGTCTATTGTTTGAACTTCATTAATTCATTTTGGAGATATCGTAATTTCCTGAGTCTTTTTAATTCTTGTGTCTTTGCATCAGAATTTACATTTTTGTAAAAATAGCCATCATTTATGGCTTTTCCACGAGTACTTTGGCAGGGACAGACCTTAATTAGTTTAGTCTAAATCCTGGATAGGCCACCTGCTAAAGACCATGGGCAGGTAGAGCTTGCTGTCAGGTTCTCTAGATAGCTGGCTTGCTGCTTTTGCTTTGAATTCAAGTGAGACAACTAGCTAGGTTCTGCACTTTTGCAAGACCACTGGCTGAACTCTGCTATCAGACTGAGCTGCTTATAGCACTGCAATCACCTCTGAAACAGCCAGGCCACAGGGTGTATTCCCTGGCTGGAAGATATCACTGTTTGAGTTCAGTAGTTGGATAGCGTTGCAAGAGGTACCTTGGGGTTAAGTAGATCAGAATGAATGAATGAACTGCTATACTGAGTTGAAATGCTCAGCTGAGATTTGCCTTTCTCCCTGGAAGGGCTGTGGGTGTGGGCTTTGAGGCCATGAGGAGTGCTGATGAAATTTCCAGGCCTGGCAGATATAGTGTCTGCTTGTAAAAATTTGCTGTGGGGATATGTTTCCTCCCTGGGTGGGGCCCTGGTGTAGGATCTAAGATCAGCTCTTTTGAGAGCTTTGATCAGCTCTGCTGCTAGCTGTTACCTCTGATTGAGTACCATTGCTAGCAGTACACTGAGCTTTCATAAAAATCCACACATTGGTCTTGGTGGACTCTGCCACGTTTTGTTTCTACCTTGACATAGGGGCCTAGCTATGCCGTTTCCACTACCTTCCCCATTTCTGATGGGGTGAGAATGCAGTGGGCTTTCTGGGAAGCTGGATATCCACCTCTCCAGTTCTCTTTTTTTTATTGTAGAAACCATGGACCCTGGAGAGTTTTCTCCATGTGTTTCTGTTCCAACTTGGGGCAGGGGAAGGAGCAACACGGTCAGGGTGAGCTTATTTATCCTTTCCTTTCCATGTGGACTTTTATTGAGTTAGGTACAGCGTACAGGTACTGAGGCTTATTCTCTCATTTTGGAGTTTTCACTAAGGTGTTTTTGCCTGAGTATAGTTGCTAGTTGATCTTTTTGTTGAGGGAAGTAAAACCTGGCATCTCCTACTCCACCATCTTGGTGATGCCACTCTCCTGTCTTTTTTAATTATAAAAATTACAAAATTATAAACTGCTACATAGCATCTCTATTCATATTCACTTTAAAAAATATTACATTAAACAAAATGACTCATGAAGAATTAGACATACGTTAACACATGAATCAAATAGTTTTATTATAATGTGAAATATAGTAATTGAATTCCTATACAATAAACTTGTTAGTAGAAGTGTAGAGAAATACTATAATTTGATTTATTATCTGCACATTTGAATTAAAAACATCCAATACTTTGATCCAGTAAAAATTTTCAAGCAAATAATTGTCATTGCCTGCTGTTATGCAACATCCATTTCTGTTAGTGTTAGTGCATAACAAATGGCTAAGCAATATATTGGTGCCATCATGTAATCCTCATAAGTTACAAAGTATTTTGTTCTCAAAAAATAATTATTTCTCAAACAAGTTAAGTAAAAAATATAAAGCCATGCAAATCATAGAATAACAAATTCAAAGGTACAATACATTAATGTTAAGGTTAAATTCAAGAATATAATGAGCAAAAAGAAGAGTGTTACATTACATGAGAACAGGTATAACAACAACTAAGTAACTTTATGCACTCAGTAACATAGCAATAAATTATACAAAGCAAGAAAAGCGACAGAAAAAAAGAGAACTGTAAAAAATATCAAACTAGATTTCATAATTCTCCATCTAAAAGAACAGGTAACAAAAATGAAAATGATAAGAATTTAATTACCATAATTAAGTAATAACTAAATAGTATGTATGTAAATCATGTACGTATATCAAATTATTCACCTCAGAAGCAGTATATAAGAAACTTTTTATATATTCACATACTATTAATTCTAGTAGAGGATGAATTTCTGTTATCAGAGTGAGCCTTTTATAGATAACAATTATAATCTCAACATAAAATATAAAGAATAACTATACAAGACACTGAAGAGTGACCAAATGCTGGGAGAAAAATAAGAAACTAGACTGGCCCTTGAGAAAAATGCACAAAGTTTGACAGAACTCACATTTATACAGTTTTTGTTTGTTTGTTTGTTTGTTTGTTTGTTTGTTTTGCTGAGGTTATTCTCCAATCCTTGCAGTATAGGACTATTAAAACTCAAGTGGATGTCACTGTCTTCTGTCCTAAGAAAAAAGAGGATAAAATTTAGGGCTCACTATATGGATGGAAATTGAGGGGGAATATCTCTGGAAGGAGATAGTCACGGAAAGTGAAGCCATAAAAACTGCATATAAACACCACATACATTCTTGTCTGATGTCTAATCTACATATGCATCATGATTTTAAGATGAATGCCATAGCTGGAAGGCTGAAACAACTGATCAGAGGTTCCAGCTTCTTTCAATTAGGTGAGAGTTGAGTTTGAGTTCAGTCAAGTTAACTGCATAATATGTAAGAAATCAATACACTTCAAAAGGAAAGCTTTTTTTAGAATTTTGTTCTTGAAAAGCTAAAAGTAACAGTACACAGCAAATAATATACAATCTTCAGAATATATATGTGACAACATAGATCAATATTTGATATTGACCCTTGATCAGACAGGACATCCATTACTGAGGATCCCTTTTTGCCATGTTCCTTAAGTTTTGTTAAGGATAGCTCTATATGTGTCTTAAATAACTGAGATATGTTGATATGACTAGATGCATTTTAAAAATGCACCGTAATAAGATTCCTAGTAAAATATTTAAATAGTGCAGAGGCCAAATTACCTGGTAGTTAAAAACGAAAGCGCTGACATTGAATTGTGTCTACTCCAGCTTGGGTTCTGGCTCATTCTAACTGTGCACTAACTGTGAGAAGGTTACTTAACTTCTCCAAATCCCAGTTTCCACCTGTGTCAATCTGGACTAATAAGGGAGTTGTCATGACAGATTGTGCACAAAAAACTCTTGGCACAGGAGCTGGCACATATGTCCAAAATGTGTTAGTTATTCATGTTAAATGAGATTTAGAATGTTCATAAGTTCACTGTATAAGAGATATTTTATAAATATTCGTTGAAAATTAGTGTTAGTTGTGTCTCCAAAGATAATTTCTCTCACAAAGTGAGCAATATTTTTGATGAAATTTAGGACTATTAAGTCTGTCAAGTGATCAAGCGGCCTATAACTGCACCATTGTGGCAGCTGCTAGGTTTGCTTGTCACATGCCCATAGGTTGAACCAGTGAGGAGGCAACAAACCCAAATAAATCCAGAAAGTTTATTATTTATACAGCAGTTTTATAAACTCACACAGAAGCCTGAAGCTGCACTCTCGTAGAGGAGCAAGATCGATGTACACTACTGAAACTAGGACTTGGGATCACAAATGGTCTTGTGGGAATCTCCTGTAAGATATGGATGAGAAACTGCATGCAATAGCCATTTACCAGTATGTCTACACTTGTCCCAGGAGGAATTTCAGGCCATTTCACCAAAGCTTGGGTCAGACCTTGGTCAAACATTGCCTACATGGTCTATGTGATGACAGGGTCTCCCAGTTCCCATGGCAGAGCTGTTTCCTTACAAAGCCAATTAGATGAACAGAGGAACCAAAAAGCTGGGGATGCTATTGACCTGTTCCAACCTTCTTTATGGCTTTCCAGGTTAGATGCCCACTGTTACAAAACACAGCATTGTGACGACAGTGCTAAGAGGTGTTGTTTTCAAAGGGTCAAGAGTAATCCATGAGGGTTTTTACATAGTATTTGTTCACTTATAATACGTCATAGTCTTTTCTCTCTAGGTGGGCTAGTAGTGAGGCAAGAACCAAGATGGGGCTTCTGGGAAAAGCCATAAGGAGTGGTTAATTTAGACAAGCTGTTTCAAGACTAAGGAAAAAATTCATGGTGTGACTTTTCTCTGGAGTAAGGGCTTCTTTAAACCTTTAGTTTTTCACTGGAGAAAGTTTATAATTCAGAATTAGGATTGCACTGGGGCCTGCTTTTATAATAGGTCTTAAATTAAGATATTTTTCTTCCAATTTAGTTTATGAGAAAAACTTATGGTTGTAAAATGCAATTTTGCTGAGCACAATTCCTCTGCCTATTTCCTTCTAGGAACCTAAAATGGCATGATTATATGGGGGACTCTGGGAAGATCTACACTGAGAACATGAACATGGCAACGTTGGGTACCTCAAAAATTGAGAAAAGGCTCAGTAGAGTTGAGTGTCTCCCTTTCTCCTCAAAACATACTTTCAATCAATACTAACATGCTATAGTTTTCTGACATCCTCACCTCTATGACTTTTGGGCATGCTGCTCTCTCTGCTCAGAATTACCCTCCCCAATAGCCAGTAAACCTGATGAACACTTACTTATTGTTTAGAATTAACACTGGTCTACAAATGAGTTCTTCCCTCCTATTTTCTCATCTGATAATGCTCACTGTTTTATGCCTCGGATGTAAAATTCTGTTATTATATTTATCATTCTACATGTTATTTTTTTCTTTATATATATCTCCCTGATAATAAACTGCAATGCTGTTGAGCTCTAGTTCATGGTTCATGGTTCATGGTTTTGCATTCCTGGCATAGAATATATATTCCTCAAACTTTTGTTGAAATGAATTGAGTTGAATTTAATTAAATTGAATAGTGTTTTTTTGTTTTTTAATAAAACCATCCACACTCTTTCTTCATTTTCCTTCTGACCAATGACAGATATTTGAGAGATGAACATGTTTAAGGGCACAGTTTTTGAAATGGAGCAGAACAAAGTTAAATGATCCACGAGGAGATCAATGCCTAGAATTAGACCATAGAAGCATAATGCTCAAACCAACAAACACACCTTTTTGAGGCCTATAACGAAGCTAGAGATACATTTTTTGTTTCATTGTTGTGGTTTAGCTGTAAGAGATCTGTATTTCCAGACTTACAGGAAATAGATGTTATTAAAATAAAGTCAATTATTATTGGTAAAGTTATCCAGCTGTTTAGTACATACAGTAAAACTAATATTAATAAAATTTAATGTATTTTAGTCAGAAAACAGAATTCAAAGATTTAAGGAAATTAAGATTGAAAATAAATAAAAAATGTAATATGCATAAAATACATATAAAATATAACCAAGAAAATATAATACAACTGTATTTCAAAAGCATCTTATAATATATACCCTTTTTCATTTTTATAGCCAAATAATTTAGTCTAAAATATTTATCAATTTGTATTATCTTATAATTTTGATTATTAATCAATTATACTGAGAATTCAGATGAATAGAGGTTTAATAGATGCTTTCAAGGAATATAAAGTTTTAAAACTTATTCATCAAATAAATTAAAAGCTATGTCATAATATGCTCTTGTTGGAATTAAGATTTTGTGTCCTTTATTTCGCTTAATATTTGTCACTAGAGACATAAATTCAAAGATGGAGTTTTAAAATTTAGGTCGCTTGTTTTTTTCAACTGGATTAAATTTTGGCTAAAGATAATAATATCAAATATATTAAGTTATAACCTTCAACCAGTGTTTTCTAAACTTGTTGGATATTGACAATCATCCAGGATACTTGTTATACAAACAGATCATCAGTTTAACTTTGCAGGTTCAGGTCAGGCCTCAAGAATTTGCTTCTTTTTACGTGGAGTCCAGTTAATTCTTATTTTTCAGCATACTTAACGACTGCATCTTTATACCATCTTAATAAATGCAAAAATTCAGAAAATATGAAGGTAATTTATTACCCTTCTTCTTACCCCTTGAAATGTCTACTTTCCTCTTCAGACCCATCTCTTACCACTAATCTGTTTGCTCTCTAATGGATAGTCATGCCGTACTGCCTAAATGTTCCTTTATTCATTTGGCCATGCTGTTTCCTGTACTTCAAAGCCAAGGCCTACTAATTTGTTTCAGTTGGTTGACCATATCTGCCATTGAATACTTCAATCTAGGATCATCTCTGCTGGGAATAGTTCCTTAACTTCCTGCACCTGGAATAAGTCTCTATCTATGTACCCTAAACCACCTGTGCCTTATATTGCTCACGGTAATGGTACTCAGCATTCTTCATTGTTCTGTACTTTTAGACAGAAGATTCTTGTAGTAAGGAACACTATTAATTACACTTCATGGTCTCAACCTACCATAAAATACGACTTTCAATAGATGTCTAAGTGTTTACTAAAGGAATGAAGAGTATAAATTCTTGGAGCTCTATCTCAACAATTTTAAATCTCTAAATGTACAACACTTTTTGGAAATGTACTATTTTTTCTACTGAGTGTGTCCTCCATCTACATGAACAACTGTCATGGATAGTCATATTTAGCAGCCAGAGGTGATTAACACAAAAACTTTTAAATTCACTGGTTTAAAAAATTATTATCAAAATAATACACGTACATGCAAATAGTGTGAGGTAATATAAATTAAAAGTTAACTCTCCTTACCATCTCCAATCCATGATAGATAACCACTCTTACCAGCTTCTTGTTTGTATTTCTAGAAATGCTAATATACATAAAGTACATATCTCTCTCTCTCATAAGTATTTATATATACAAATGCACAAACAATCATTCATATATTATACTTTAAAGTATAAGTATACAGAAAAACATACATATATGAATGGTTGTTTGGGTATAAGTATACTTTATACCAGTATAGACAAATTTATAACTAGAAAAGTAAAGTCTATATCAGTCTTAGATAATTTTTAATGGAATGGATATAATGACAAAACTGGAAAACTGACATGATATAAAGTATTAGAATATGTTTTAAAGAAAAAGTGTTAAATAGCAGTGTAGTATTATTAAAAGATAAAGTTGGGCATAGGAACCAGAATTTCAGAAATGAACAGAGAACTAGAGATTTTTTAAAAAGCATAAAAATATAAACTTTAGAATAACTTTACAGCAGAGAAAAACAGATATAAAAGTATCTAAGACAGCAGCAGACACAGAACCAACATGTTTCCTTAAAGTACAATTTTTTTTTACTTTTTATTTTTTTTTGAGATCGAGTCTCTCTGTTGCACAGGCTGGAGTGCAGTGGTGCGATCTTGGCTCACTGCAACATCTGCCTCCAGTGTTCAAGCGATTCTCCTGCAATAGATGTGTGCCACCACATCCGGCTAATTTTTGTATTTTTAGTAAAGACGGGTTTCACAATGTTGGCCAGGCCGGTCTCCACCTCCTGACCTCAAGTGATCCGCCTTCCTTGGCCTCTCAAAGTGCTGAGATTATAGGTGTGAGCCACCATGCCCAGCCTAAAGTATATTTTAAAGTATACTTATACTTTATACTCTTATACTTAAAGATATTTTTGGCCAGGTGCCGTGACTCATGCCTGTAATCCCAGTCCTCTGGGAGACTGAGGTGGGTGGATCCCCTGAGGTCAGGCGTTCGAGACCATCCTGGCCAACATGGCGAAACCCCGTCCCTACTAAAAATACAAAAATTAGCCAGGCGTGGTGGCAGACGCCTGTAATTCCAGTTACTGGAGAAGCTGAAGCTGGAGAATTGCTTGAACTCAGGAGGCAGAGGTTGCAGTGAGCCGAGATCACGCCCCTGCACCCCAGTCTGGGCTACAGAGTGAGACTCTGTCTCAACAAAATAAAGAAAGAAAATAAAAATAAAAATATATTTTTATATCTGCTTATATAAATCCACCTAATTCTTTTTTATTGGCTATATATTATTCTATGTGTCATGATATAGTTAACCAGTCTCCTCTGATTGGATAGATTGTTTTCTTTTTTTTCTCATAAAGAACAATATTGCAATGATGAGTATTCTTGCCCATAAATCTTTGTGCAGTCATAAATTTTATATGTTTAAAGTAACATGGATTTGGGGTAGGAGATATTTCTGAATTAACCTCAAGAAAGTCTGCTACAATTTATCCTTCCAGAAGAAGAGGATGCCTGCCTGTCCACACCCTAATTTTGTATTGTCCAATTTCTATTTGGGCAATCTCATATGCTGCTTTGATTAGCATTCATTTACATAGGAGTGAGCAAAGCATCTTTTTACGTGTATTAAAGATTTATCTATCTGAAACACATGGCTTTTGTGTCTGCCGCTATCTTAGATACTTTTGTATCTGTTTTTCTGCTTTAAAGCTCTTCCAAAGTTTATATTTTTATGCTTTTAAAAAATCTCTAGTTCTCTGTTCATTTCCAAAATCCTTGTTTCCATGCCTGATTTTATCTTTTAATAATGCTGCACTGTTATTTAACACTTTTTCTTGAAACATATTCTACTGTTTTACATCATGTCAGTTTTCCAGTTTTACCATTATGTCCAATCCATTACAAACTTTCTATGGCTGATATAGACTTTATTTTTCTAATCATATATTGTCTATACTGGTATAATGTGTGTGTGTGTGTGTGTGTGTGCACGTGCTTCAGCAGTTAACTTGTTTTACAGCTACCTAATTGTTTTACCTGTTTTGGGACTGCACTTGATAAAGAGTGCTACAAAAAAATTACTTTGTAAGTTTTGTGTAAGCTCTAAGTCTTCAGAAAATTTTATCTATCTTTATCCAATCCTGAAAATAAACTAGAGATAATCTTTAATTATTCTAGCATTTTAATAATTTTTAAACCTGCACTTTTAGATCGTTTGTCATTAGATAGCTCTATTTTAAAGTTTAGTATCTTGTTTATACAACCCTGTTTTTAAAAATTCATTTTAAAGTTTTGCATCTTAAATCATGGATGCTCATATATTAGCTTCCTTTAAATAGTAGTTGAAATAAATACATATTTATTTACTTGTTACATTTTACACATCTCTATATCTTTCTTTATTTGTCTCTTTCTTTCTCTCTCTCTCTCTTCCCTTATAGAAGGCGGGACCACAAGGCAAGAGGAGAAAGGTAATTGACCTCTTGGCCAAGTTGTTCTGTTTGGGGAGGTTGTACCACATTGCCCTTGTGAGGTTTACAGTAAAAGCCAAGCGGAGGTCTGGAGTAGAGGGACTAACAGTGTTAGGATCAAAGGCCTAATTGTCTGCTTTCTTGAAGTTAGGGTTATTGGCAGCTGCCATTGTACCATCCATGCTGCTGTCACCCAGCACAGCCAACCAGCATGCACTAATTGCAGTGGCCTTTTCATCAAGTAAGATCATCCCACTAAACACAAAGAGCTGTCTTTCCATTAGCACAGACAGTAGCCAGCTAGATCAGCTGGGCTCCTTGAGTATGATTGGACTGTCATATTGTTATGATTTGTTCAAGTTTAGAGCATTTAGCAGATACCCTTTGCACCTCTCTTTGTACCTGAATACTATAACCTGACTGCCCCTATCATTTAAGAGGGTACTATAGCTTTTCAAAGTTCAGCAGCGCACAATTGCAGGCAGGCAACTGGTTTCTGACAAGAGATCAATACTGTCCTTCCAAACGCTGGAGTCAAGCTGCTGGGTCTGTCAGAGGGATGTGTGCTGTAATTGGATCATGGATGCTGCGAGTCATCTGAGTTTCCCTTCAGCACTGTCACAGCTGTCAGATGTCATCCCTTCGTACAGCTGTCACTGCGGGAGGGTTGGGGCTCTTTTTCCGTTCTAACCCAATGCAAATGTCCACTTAGCAGATGAATATTGAAGATATTAGACACTTCTTTATGCCTTTATGCAAAATAAAGATCTGTGTCATCTGTGAATTTCATGGAAATAAGTTGCAATTTATTCACTGTGAGAAAAGTGAAGTGAAGCCTGTAAAAATGAGAAATTATTTGGTTCAGGCTATTAAAAAAAGGAATATTTTACAGAATAAACAACAATATGCAGATATTTTTTCTTGAGATACAAAAACTGTCTAATACTGTGCAGTATTTAGAATAGTAACCTTGTATTTGGGTTATATATATTTAAAACTATATACCTATCTTTTCCTTCACTCACATACTTAGAAAAAGGACACATCTTGATAGATTTAGGTCCCTGTAAGACATTAAAAATTATTGAAAAATATAAACCTAATATCTGTTTTAAAGTAGCAGTACTATGAGATTTAAAAAGCACTGCTTTAGTTATAATCAGATCAAGCTCTCTCAAGAAAGTTTTCAAGATCAGTAGAACAGCCTCAGTGAAAATGAGCATCATGTTTTGGTCACAAAATCCTTTTTTTCTAAATTATTACAAATGAAAAAGAAAGACATGATTATAATTAGCATAATGATTATATAACCAATCAGAGGCTTTGGTTAATTTCAATCAGTTTGCTTTTGTCTAAATTAAAAAGATATATTCAAGCAGAAATACATTTTTGTATTGTTTTTAAGCTTATTAAACTTATGACTCCTATACAACACTGTATTTTGCACTATGCTTAAAACTGTATTTTAAAAAATGAATTGTACAGAATTGCACAATTTGAGCCATGTATACTTGCAACATATGGTAAGAATAGAGATGTCACCAATGTGATTTTGGCAATTGTATTCTTAATAAAAGGACTTTCATAATATTGAGATAGATCCATGAATTTCCCTTGACTATCCCAGAATAAAGTACAATTTTAATTGGTGTTTGATACTATTTTATTCCTGTCTGCCTAAGCTGAGGTCAGAATCCCTTTTGGATGGCCGACAGGATAATTTTTGATCTGGGTGGCTGCCTTCCTTTTTCTTGAGATCCAGGCCATACACAGCCTTCTCTGTCAAACAGGCAGCTTGCACAGGCCCTACTGACAGAGTAACATGAACCTTATTTTCCAATATCTGACCTTAGCGTCCTGCCATCCACCGTGGGACTCACTGGGTCAGGCCCTCAAATATCCAAACTTTTTGCCTCCATCTGGCATTATGAGGTGACCTCACCTCATTTGTGGTGGCTTAAGGTTTTTGGAGCCTAAAATTAGTGACTGTCAAAATCAAAACATAGACACTTGGCTTGTATCGTGGGGCTAGGCTGGTGGGGAGGGAGGGAGGAACAAACAGCAAGCACACACACTCAGTGGCTTCATTGTAAAGATGACGTGTTTGAAATCATTATGATATATGATAATTAGGGTGAGAAATACTGTGTTTTCCCTTGCCTAATTTGGCATTTTTCTCTCAATGTGATTTTAATTTTGCAAGAATTAGGATAAAATTCCTGGGAAAGTTAAACTGCTTTACTCCAATAAAACTAATTATTTGGAAGTCACATCCTAGATAACCATCACTGGTGTAGTAAAATGGCCTTCGATAGTTACTTGGGAAAAAAATGTAGGAATGAATGAAGTAAAAATTTTCAACTTAGTTTCTTAAGGTTATTCTTCTGTGATGATAACTGTGAACTTTGTATGCAACTCCAGTGACTCAAGTATGCACTTTTTTTTTAAGATAGTTTATGGCTAATTACATCAGATATCCAAAACAGTCTTTTTTACATTTGCATTAATAAGGGTGTCACGTGACCATGTTGAAGTAGAAGTATACATCAAAGATAGATTAAAGGTTGGTTAAGCTTCAAACCCTGTTCTATATGTAAATTTATAGCAATGATGTGCTGTAGAAAGATAGCTTACCCTCTATTTCTCTGCTACTAAATAAAATTAAAAATTCACAACTCTGGTTTATGGGATTTTAAATGAATTTGATCTCTCTTTTGGGCAGGGCAAATAAGTGTTTTGTGATGTATTATTTTATATAAAAAAAAAGACCATCGTTCTGGCTCATTTAATTTTGCGAGTGAATGATCTAAGATTAACTACAGACTAGTCAGTGCAGTTTAAAAGCTGAAAGCAATTTTCAGCCATAGATGGTAATGCCACATTCAGTCCACAACCGAATGACTCTAAATGACTAAGCTGCGAGGTCTTTGTATATGACCACAGGGCCTGATAAAGCCATAGGAACACAGTAAAAGCACAAAAATAGTTCCAATTTATTTGGTGCCATCACCTTAATGAGATTAATACAGACGTGTTCATGTGCCTAATTGGTGATTTTGTTTTAACTGGTAATGAAGGATTAAAACTTCAGGCAACAGGCTGCTTGCTGGAAAGGGAATTTGAGGGGGAAAAGTTTTTAATTATAAAAGGAACGAGTGAAATACACCACTGCAAAGTTAATAATGATTCTTTTTTAAAAAAATATGAACTGATTAAAATGTGTACCCTGAATTATTCTTGCCATTTTGTGAGAATGAGTGATTTTATGAGCAGTACCACATATTGCTTTTATTTACCAGTACACCCTTTGGCATAGGAAAACACACAGAATAGTACTTCTAGTGAAAAAGAGCTGAAACTGAAAAGCGTTGGCTCTCCCACTGTGGAATTTAGAGTATGTCGTATTTTATTTTAATTTTTTAAGTTATTATAACTGGATGGCCTGTGGGTAGCTGTCACACTAAATCCCAGAAGAATCCCAGTAAACCAGGCTATCTTTCCAAGAACTTCACTGACCACTTGCAATGGGTCTGCCCCTCAAAGTCGAGTTGTAATGATTTAAATGCTAACACTATTAAGCATGCTGCCAAAACACAAACACTCAGCCTAAGTCATTAAAATTTAATTATAAGGGGGCAGCTGAGCCCCATTTGAGTTTTGAATCTGAAAAATCTTGTTTTAAAAAATGAATAAAAACAAAACCATCCAACAAAACCTGTCAACATCTGTTTCTGCAGCTTTGGTGAACTATGTGTAAATAAAACTGCATGTCTTATCAGAGTTCAACATGTTCACAGTCCTCACACTACAACATATTTTGATTATTGCTCAGCTATCATCACCATAAAATGGATTATTTTAACTCATCATTATTGGTAGTTAGCTGTATAACTGGTGCCTCCTGTATCTGTGGCAGCACGTGACTTTTGTCTTACAAGACAAACGGGTAAAATGAAGAAACTATATCTTTACACCACCAACTGAATAGGGCATTATTACCTATGTTACTATTTTCCCCCAGAAGTTTTGCCCAATGCTAAGATGCCTCTTTGATGATGGGGAAAACCCTGAAATGCAAAATTTTTGGTCTTGGTGTTCTATTATGAACCACTTTAAAAGGATTCTGGGTAGTGGTACTGTGCAGTATGAGATGCTACCTTCCCAGAGAATGAAGACAGAAATATATTTTACATTTCTTGTCAGATTGAACTTTAAGACATCCTGACTGCTTTCTCTATAATTTAAACATCACAGCCAAAATGGCAACATGCTTTGTTCAGTTCCAGTTGTGTGGAGTTTTAGTGCTTCATTGATTCAGAGGAAGGCTGAGGCTGGCACGGGAGCACGGCGACGGAATCGCACTCTCACTGCAGCATGTCAAGCCATTATATCTGGGACCAGAATGTCACCGTGGTCTCAATGGTTCGTCAGCTGAAGGATATGGTTAACAAATGTAAAACCAAACTTCAGAGGAGCTGGTTTTCTGTGCTAAGTGATCTGTATTCCCTCTGAATTTACTTTCCCCTAACCCCGTGAAATTAACAGTACTTTCTGACATTCGACCCCCTGACCTCACACATAATAAGAATTTAAAAAGCACCATGCATGAGTGTGTCTCCGTAATGCAAAACTGGAAAAAATGACCATGTCACAGTTTTATTATACAAAACCTTCTCCATCTCCATTGCATGCTTCATATATGAGCGCTCAGTTTAAAGTTATTATAAAGAAAAACACAATTTTGAGAGTAATAATTCACTGTTCGTGACTTTTATAGGCAATAAATTGTAGCAAATACATATTGCTACCAAAAAGCTTTGTACTCCATTAATGCAGATATTTACCAAGATAAGTGTTAAAAATAGTCCACTAGAAGACTCTGATGGTTCAAAAGAAGGGGCTTCCTGAGAGCCGGTTGTCAAGGGTGCAAGTGCATGCACAATGTGTAGGTCTCAAGGTTTAAGAGGCAGAAGCAGGAAAGTGTTATGTGGAAATGATTTTGTGTTATCAGGCTCAGGGGATGACAGCATACAAGAGTAAGAACAAGGTGCTATGTGGCTTTTTCTTCACTGTGAAGTAAAGATTGGCAGCTGGAAGTAAGGCTTACAGACAGACCTGCACACAGGACCTCTTCACCTAGGACTCATAATCACTACTCAAAGGAAAACGCATTTACCAGGGAAAAGTGGCTGTAGCCATCAGAAGTGTGCTTAAAACACCACTTAAATATCACTTTATACGCTATTACTTGCAAACTGTGGCTTCGTATTAAATTATACTTGCATAGGCTTTTGCTTAGGTGCTGATAATGCTTTTGAGGTTGCATTGGTGAAGAAGAATTTAGGCTGCTTTGCAAGAGACGTGACCAGAATATTCCACGCAGCTGACAGTGACAGGGTGAAAAATTGCAGAACTGTACTTTCTTTCTCCATATAGATTGTAATTTTAATTGTCATTGTGGCCCTTCTGTTTTAATTATGGGACTTCTTTGATATATACCAGGACATCGTATTGAATGAAAATATGGTGCTATAATAGTCTCTTTATAATTAATGACCACATGTAGATCTTGGTGCATAAAAGGGAAGGAATAAATGAACAATTTATTTAACTAGGTTTTGGATTTCTTTCTGTCTTCCAGTGAATATAAAATGATCCCAGGGCTTTTGAGAATGTTTGATGTAAGAACTGCACAGAATATCTAATAAAATTACTTTAGTGTCGATTACAAAACATATTATGTTTTAAAATGTTCTGCCCAGAACTAAAATGTATCTATTTACCATATTATTCTTTTAACATTTTATCTTAAAGAAATATTCTTTCAAATTTATTTGCAAGTATACTTTAAATGTATACTCTTAAACAGATTTGCCTTTTGATATACCTAATTTTACATGTACAATGAGGGTTCAGGAAAGACACTTTTGATGTTTGATTTATCTACTCATATCAAACTGCAAAAGAAATTCCATCTGAACTTTTGCTTTCAAAACACAATAGATCTGTGCTGCCTTTTTTCCCTGAAGAAAAATGCATTTTTTCCTCAGTTACTGCTACTAAACAGAAGCTGTTTTTCTACAAACCAAAAATAAGTAGTCTATTCATATGTAATTTAAAGTCCCTGAAAACTGTGACGAGGAAATGGAAAATACAGCGCAAAGGCTTCACATTGTTCTCAAACTATCATGTAACAGGCTTACCATATAGAACAGTCACATAAACATGCTGGGCTCATATACATTTCAAGAGAGCCAGACCTCTATGGATTTCTGGAAAGCAGACCTATTTGTCCAGGGTCTGTCACTGTAAAACAGAAAAATGCCCCCTGACAAGCTTCTGCTAATTTTATTGTGGCACGGAGTCCTGTGCATACATCCTCTACAGTATGACTGCAGTTCAATTGCAGAGCACGATGAAATTGGATCGGCAGAGACAGGGACTACCCTGGGGTCAGCTGTGACCATGCCACTTCCATGTGATGTCTAGTTGGGGTGATGGTGTGTAAATAAACGTAGAGAATTGCAAATCTTGTCATGGCCACGCAGAACAGCTCAAGCATTTAAAGATGGTTGCCCGCAAACCTAACTGGAAGGTGGTTGCTGTGTGTGGTGGCTGAGGAAATACTCAATTCCTTGCCGGAGTCTTCTCGTTCTTGACATATCTGAAAGCACTGACCCAGCACTATGTTGCTAAAGGGATTAATCACTAAATTGTTTTTCACTGTGGTGGAAACTAAAGAAACACACTAATCATAGTTGAATATTGTGCTTTAAAGCTATTGTGCTGATACCAAAGACACTTTTTATTTATATTATCCTTTTTTGATTTATTTGTTTTTTTAAAAATGAGGTGAAACATCTTAATGTCCTACTGTTTTCTGAATTTAACACATTAAAGTTCTATGAGTTCTTGTCATTGTTATGAACTTTCCTAATGTTATAAAATAAAATATTATAGAATTCACATTTTCTGAGTATGAATCTAATTTTATTTAAATACTACTTACAGTACTCATTAAAATATACTTAGGTTTTCCTACCTACAACCAATAAGATGTATTTTTTCTTCACCAGTTTTACATTTACACATATCTGTTTTTCCGTTACTTTTCCCACATGACAATTACCTTTCATTACAAATTTATAAAATCATTTACATTTTAGCAGTTTAAATGTTTCTGCTGACATTTTGTAACTATTACCCTCTTCTAGAATGGCATATGTTCAGGCAGTTAATAAAAAATTAAATGGAATAGCACTAGACAAGGTGAAGCTTTGTATCAGAGTGTTCCCCACATTTCTGAAAATACCATCTTTGTGTTGCAAACTGTGAAGTGAGGTTAGGGCTGTGCCAATATGTGTATTTGTCACAACTGTCACAGAGACCGCGAACTAGCCAATCACACAGCCCTTAATTAGACAGTTATATTTTGCTTTTTAGAAATTGTCCTCATAGAAAATGGTGTCTAAGATTCAAGAAAGGTGCTGAGAGCTTAGAGGGCAAAGAATACCAGCAGAAAAAAAAAAAAAAAAACACTAATTCTTCTGAAGAGGATTTATTAACTGCTGCATGATTTCTTAAGTATAGAAATAAAATACGCAATATAAAGCAAATCTTATACATTTGGCAGGAAAGAAAGGTATTTTAAAGATTATTGATGTAGCAGTAGACTGAACTAAATATTAACATGGTGTAGTATATTTTCATATGGATTTTAAAATTATAAATATAAAAAAATCAACAAATTGAGCATGCAGATGGTAAAGATATCATGGATGCTTTAAAAGCCTTCATATATATGTTCATTATTGTGACATTTGCTTCATTTGGAAATACCACTTAAATTACTTATTACTGAGGGTAAATTATATATTTTTTGTCAAAGGTCATTTCTGCATTTACATTTGTTTAAACTATAGAAACAAATCTATATAGCATAATTCATTTTTTAAAAGAAAATGAATTTAGAATTTTTCATCCTCCAAGTAAAACATGTTGGAATACCTTGCCACATTTGAAAACATAATTTTAACTTTTGCAATATATTTATACACAATTATAAAGTTTCATGGAGCAGGAAGCAGGCAAAAATAAATAAGAAAAATCTTATCTATACAGTGCATTTTTCTTATCTATGAAAATGCACACAAATATACCTTTTTACTGATGTTATATTCATCTATTTTTTCTTTTGAAAAACATAAATGAAAATTACATTTACCTTTTAAGTAATAAATCATCAAACATATATACTTGATAACATTTGCCAGCAATATTACCTTTGGACAACAATATAGTTCATTTCATAATCTTCATATAAGTAAAAGTAAATCAGCATGACTTTAAAAAATATTTTAATGCTTATTGTTACCTTCTCATTTTTGATTTTTGACATGTTAAAGTTTGTAAGCTAATTCAAGACAGGATAAATATATTTAGGATTCTTTGAACCTGAGGCCATGTACTCCTAAAGATCATGATAAATGAAAACTACAGATCATCAAGATCCCTTTTTAAGAAATCATAGTAAATTCTAACTTAGATGAAAAGAATTTGGCTTATTTGTTTGTTTGTTTGTCTGTTTTTAACAGTGGACATATCATGTATTTTATAAACAAACAAACAAAAAAATCTAATTTGGGGTAACTTGCACGGTTCATCCCATTTTAAATCTTTATTCAATAGGCATATCATAGAAGTTTTAACAGTCATAGCAGATTAACCTTGCCTGTGCTTTTGGAGGCTAGTCATCTGATGAATTTACATGCAGCTGGATGAAAATGCTATTTGGAGAGAGATTGAGAGTTTATTTGATTAAATCCCTTTCTCCACTACCTTGACCTCTTTCTTGTGAAATAATCAGAACTGTTTAGCAAGAATATTCAGGCATTAATAATAAATTGCTTTTGAGCTGGTTTCTTCTGCACTGCAACAAACCCATTTGGTGTCTCTGCTCTTTTCTTTTTCTTTTTTTAAAATATTACTATGCTTTATTTGATGAACACTATGATTGGAAAGAGTAAGAAACACATCTTTGAGAAGTTTTGTTTCATAATTTGTAGGCCATTTCGATATTTATAGTACTAATTGCTGTGGTTTCACCTTCCTCTTCTCTCAAAAATGCTTTCCTCACAAATGTACAAAGATGGGATGTCTTAGGCAGAACCAAATGCTTCAATGTGATTGGATGACAATTACATGATCATCCTCAACAACTTCAAGGATGGTTTTGAGAGTTCCCAGAATACTATAATTTAAATAATGCCATTGTTTATGATTTCATTGTGTATTTATACACTTTTCCCCCATGGAGCCTTGGTTTATAATTTTTTTTTTTTTTTACTGTATTTAAGAAGTTCACAGTTATTTTTCTGAACAATTGTGAAATCATATTTCACAGAATATTTGATTTTTAATAGACTTTAGAGATCATCTGGTACAACCTATTTTTTAGAGAAAAAATTATCTGCAAGGAGATTAAATTAATTCCCCATCTTGTACAGCTAGTTACAGACAGATTTAGTGGGCTGGATCCAAATCAAGTTTCCTGTATAACTCAGGGTGAGGAAGGAAGAGTGTAAGGTAATAGCTTTTATCTTCATAAACTTAGAACACAGTTGAAAAGACAAGATATTCACATGTGAAAAAGTAATTAGCAATTAATACTAGTTACAGATGAATGAAATAAGGACTTTTTGTCCTGAAAGTTGCCAGGCAGAATTTACTTCCTTCACTTCTCCCGGGGGTATGATGAGTTCCAGGCTTTATTAGGCACAGAACATTGGTCAGTGTTTGGAAGTTAAAATAATTCTCATGGATAACTCCAACATCCAGTAATGGGAACAAGTGAAAATCTTTAAGTACAGTGCTATCGCTCCTGCCATAATTAATGTTCTTGATAACTGAGTTTTTCATTGGGTAGTTGACTTGCTATATATACATACCCTACTATACTGTTACCCATTATAAAGCTACAGTACCTGGTCTTCATATTAAGTTAAGCTTCATTGTAATTTGTTTCTTAATAACATGCAATTCACTGTAATATGTAAAATGCTTGGCTTTCATGAACAATTCTATGGAAAAGCTGTACAGTATCTCATTTGCATTTAGCAATTATATTACAGTACAATACAGTAAGCTGCAGAAAATCTAATCTAACATCATAATTTAAAATAATAATTGCCAGTACTTTACAAGTAAGATACAAGTCAGATTACAATAACACACTGCACTACTTCTCTGTTGAATAAAACAGAATTGTTTCATTATTTTTTTACTTCAAAAGTATTCAAGAACAATTTAATTTTTTTATTAATAAAATTAGTATTATATTGAGAGGGAAAGATCATTTAGATTGTTCATAGGTAGTTAAAATTTGCCTTTCTTGGTCATATGTTAGCCGTGTTTCTTTGGATTTAATCATATTATAAATATGCTAAGTTTTAGAGCAGAGGTTTTATGAGACTCAAATGAATTTATAGCAATCATGCTGTATATCCTATTTTCAAAATGTTTGTTTTTGAATTATGAGAAATATATAACTCAAAAATTCACATTTAAAAATAAAACTAAAATGATTTTATAGTGACATCTAAATATAACCAATCTCAAGATTTTGTTACAGTTTTGAAGCTTAGAATCCTATAGAGAAATCACATAATGTTGTAAATTTGGTGCTGAATTTGACCATATGAGTTTGAGTGTAGGAATTTAAAATATTAATATATATGTATTTAAAGATCGATGAAAAATATAAAATCTATTTAATATTTGAGTTCATGTGATATGCAACTGACTCTAGAGAATATGTCAGAAACCACAATCTTCTTGCCATCAAGTATTGTGCAATGTGTATTGAGAGTGATGTTTTTGTATATGAATCATAACATAAAAATAACATCAGAAGCATAAAAGAATTAGAACCACAGCACTTAAGGGAATAAAGAGACATATTTAACAGAAGATCAGAAAATGCTTCAATGGAGAAAGCTTTATTTGAGATGAGGCTGAAGTTCAATTCAATTAAATTCAGGAAACATTTATTATCATCAACCATGATATGATCTCCGCTCTGAAGGAGCTTATAATCTAGTTGCAATAAGAGCATATCAGAAGGGACAACAAATTCTACCTGAAATATTAGAAAAAGTCTCATGAAAGAAGTCACGTTTTACCAAGTTCTTAATTAAGAGATAAGAAAAGTAGATGGGGGAGGCATTCTAGGATGAATGAAAAGCATAAGAAGAAAGGAGTATTAAGGTGTGAAAGGGTGTGCATCTATCATCTTGAAAGACAGATGTGCCACTTTGGAGCACTACCATAATCGATGAGTCAAGAGTGGAACAGAGTGAGAAGCACCTTGCAGGTGCTTGACATCTTGCAGCTGGATGACATCGTCTGTCCTAATTTCCCTTTCATCTACCATTTTTTCCTCTTCTTTTTCTTTTCTTCTTCATTTGTTATTATTGTTGTTTAGGAAGACAACCCCAGCAGTTTCACAGAGAATGAATTAGAGTGCAAAGCGGGAGAGAAGTTCGGAAAATTTACTTTAGATTTACCGAAAAGTCAATTCGTGCAGAAAAGCTGAAGGCAACCTTAGCTTCTGAAAGAATATTATGTCCTTGACAATATTTGTGTTTAAGAATTTTTAGTGTATTCCCTTCTAGGTTTCCATTTTATATGACTAGAGTATGAAGCAGAGATAGCATGTGAGAAATTTTAGACAGCAATCTTTGTAGTTCGGAAAATTGACAACTTACCATTCACAAATTATGTAAATTAATTGTAGGGCAAATTAAAATTCCAGGTTATAGCTCATTCTCCTCTGTTTTATTCTATAAACAAGCTTTTATTAAGTAGGAAGCAAACAGATTCCTTTTTTTAGGAGCTGTCTTGACTCTTTGGCTGTATCTATGTAATACTAAAGAATCCAGAAGATGGATATCAAATGCTATCAATTTTCTGTATGGCAATAAATAGAAACCATAGAGAATAAAAGTAATTTCATCCAAGTTTATGTTCTTAAAGAAAAACTGTGTCTTTTTTTTTTTTTTTTTTTTTGACAGGGCCTTGCTCTGTCACCCAGGCTGGAGTGCAGTAGCACAAAAATGGTTAACTGCAGCCTTGACCTCCTAGGCTACAATGATCCTCCTACTTCAGCCTCCTGAGTAGCTGGGACTACAGGCACGCAACACCACACTCACCTGATTTTCGTATTTTTTTTCTAGAGATAGACTCTCACTGTGTGGTCCAGGCTGGTCTTGAACTCCTGAGCTCAAGCGATCCTCCTGTTTTGGCCACCCAGAATGCTAGGATTACAAGTGTGAGCCAACATGCCTAGCTGTCTAGTCTTTTGTTTTGATTTTTTGTTTGTTTGATCCTTTTGCAAATTAGCTTTTCTATGTTTAGATTCTAAAATCAATAAAGATTTGCCAACATTTTAAAATATTTTTAAAGTATGACATCTACTCTAAATACATTTCATGCTAATACCAGAGGCAACTATTTTTAATTTAAAGTAATGCCTTTTTATTACTTAAAAAAATGTATAAGGCATAACTTGATCAGAAAATTGGATTAAACATTGACTCTAGAACAATTGCATTGGAAGACACTATGTTTTAGCTACTTATTATTTTGCATTTCTCAATTTTGTGTAATAAAAAGTTTATATCCATTCTCTGAATCATCTGCAAGAGTACATTACTAGGAGGTTATATCTTCAGGAATGAACATTTAAAAAATGAGGAATGAAACAAAATATATACATTACTAAAAATGAAAACATTTCTAAGTACTAAGTACTGAGTCAACTTTGAATCTAAGGCTAAATTCTAATGAAGGCTAAAATTGTAGAAATACCTATATCAGCAATAACATAAAGGAGATGTTCTGCCTAATGATGTGACAAAACATGCTCAAACTATTTAGATGTTTAGAAGGAAGTTTTATTTATATTGTTTGTTTATATTATATATAACTAATGTGTTTTCTAAAAATAAAAACTGGGCCAAAAAAAAAAAAAACAAAACAGGCTGGGAACGGTGATTCATGCCTGTAATCCCAGCACATTGGAAGGCCGAGATGGGTGGATCACCTGAGGTCAGGAGTTCAAGACCAGCCTGACCAACATGTCGAAACTCCGTTTTTACTAAAAATACAAAAATTAGCTGGGTGTGGTGGCAGGCAACTGTAATCCTGGCTACTCGGAAGGCTAAGGCAGGAAAATTTTTTGAACTCAGGAGGTGGAGGTTTCAGTGAGCCAAGATTGCACCTTTGCATTCCAGGCTGGGCAGCAGAGCAAGACTCCATTCCAAAAACCAACCAACCAACCAACCAACCAAACAAAACCTCCAATGCCTTCACCAATCAGCTTTTCTAATACTTCAAAATACACGAACTGTTAGAGTGGAGTTACAATTTCTTATTGGTTCCTCCATTTCTGGGTGTTCATAGAAGATATCCAGAAAACAGTAAATTTTACAAAATAATTTACACACGGTGTCTAGATTAATGTTTCTGAAGCCAACCTGTGCCATCTTTCTAAAAATTTTTTTTGTGATAAACTGAAACTTTTCTCTCTGTAGCTCTGGGGCAATCTATCAGAATAAACGTAATCCCTCTTTATGAGTCCTTGTCAAAGCTATCACATCTTTTGGTGCTTTCAGGATGCTAGACTAACCACCTTCTTTAGCTGAATAATTTCTAGATTCATTGAATTTCTTTAATTATCAATGAGAGAAAAAAATACATATTATTTTAGCTCAGAGAACTACACATTCATATATTTAGAAATAATGCTTAGCTCAAGTAGTAATATAATTTTTATGAATAAAGATCTATTGATTGACTTTTCTTCTTTATATTTAAACAAAATTTATTTTGTTTTGATGGAACTCAAATTGATTATTCAATCAATTTAGATGAATCCATACTGGTATTTCTTCAGATAGAATGTTGTAAGGATAACACAGAGATAAGAAAATAGGAACAGGATTTCTAAAAGGTCTTAAGGAAAATATTCAAATACTTTTATTTTTTGAAAATTTTTATTCTTGATACTATGCAATTGATTAGATATTAAGATCCTATTGCTAACTTTTCCCCTGGAATGGGACTGGAATGTTTTAGAACACAATTGGGCTTTCTTGTCCTCATTGCATTTTTCCAGAAAACAAGAAAGAGATTAGAAAAGTACTTTTTATGGTTGATAATCTGAATCTATTTGCATTTTCTTAATGTTGCAGAGTAAATCTACATTGTGTGTGATCATTTCCCCTATCTTGAGTGCCTATATTGATTAAAATAGTCTTTATTAAATTATACTGCTTATACTATGCTTAAAATAGGTTAATTTACTTAAACGTTATGATAATGTTATTTCTTATGTATTGCTTTCTCTGTTAGTCACCAATTAGAACCATTTGTTACTGATATACTTGACAAAATGTGGGAACATTCTGATATATTATAGAATTATTTTTCTTTGAGATTTAATATAACTCAGAAAATAACCCGCAGATAATGTAAGTAAGGGTATGTGTATAAAAATCCTTTGTATGATGTTAATGATCAAATCATTGCAACTGAATTAGAAACATTGGTAAAACTACAAGGCTTTCTACTGGTTGAGTCAATAAAACAGTTTGTACCCAGTATTCAGTCCATTTTCCACCATTAAAGTTAGTCTAAATATTAATGAAAATTGCAACAGAAAGGATTGCATTAGTTTCTGACAAGATTATAGACTGCAAAAGGAAATTTACAATCACTTGTCATATCCTAGGCCAATGCAGAATTCAGATACCCTCTGTCTTGTCAAGAGTTTTACCTTAGGCCATATATACCCTTCCTACCTGCCACATCTGCAGTGGGAATCTTCAGAACAGATTTATTAATCTTTCAAAAGCTTTCATGCTAGTGTCGTCTATACTGATTTTCTGAAGTGTTCCAAATACTTTGTAAAAATTAACCATTGCTGGAGTGAGTGTCCCTTCCTTCTTTTCCTCTTCACCTGCAGGATATGGGGCGAAAGGAGAATCCAATCCTTTACCATCCACACTTCAAAATAAAATCAAATTAGTAGCCCCAGAAACTTTAAGCTGGTTTTAGAAAAATCATATGAGGAATGCGATTTACTTAAGTTTCAGGAATAAAAACCTAATCTTATTTTTTTCTTCTTAATAGAACTAGGAATTTAATGCATATTAAAGTGTCTATGATTAATTCTAAATAATCTGTTACAGTTATTTCAATCATTTACTTCATTCACATTCTCTCGCATTTTCATCTTTTTCTCTGTATTTCTTCATCATTTTTCTTATCAATAATTTTTTTCTGGATATATCCCACCCCAAATTCCGCACAACAGTTGTTAAGTTTAGTTTGTACATTTCTTATATTTCTGAGATGTGTTCATAAAAATGTTATTAATTTTTTAAATTGTAGATTGACATTGCTTGCATTGAATTAATATAGCACACATGTGCTAAGTATTGCTCAAAGTTCATTGCATATATAACTACTTTAATTCTCAGAAAAACCCTATGCAGTATTGCTATTATCTTTATTCCATTTTTACAAATGGGAAATTATGGCACAGAGAGGCTAAGTGACTTGCTCAAAATCAAAAAGCTTGCTGATGGTAAAGATACAAATTTTAACCCCTGTAACCCCAGCACTTTGGGAGGCCGAGATGGGCGGATCACGAGGTCAGGAGATGGAGACCATCCTGGCTAACACGGTGAAATCCTGTCTCAATTAAAAAAAAAATACAAAAAGTTAGCCTGACGAGGTGGCGGGCACCTGTAGTCCCAGCAACTCGGGAGGCTGAGGCAGGAGAATGGCGTGAATCTGGGAGGCAGAGCATGCAGTGAGCAGAGATCGTGCCACTGCACTCCAGCCTGGGCGACAGAGCTAGACTCCGTTTGAAAAAATAAAAGAGAGAGACACAAATTTTAAATCTCATATTGTCTGGTTTTCATACTATGGACACTAACTGGCTTTCTGTAAGGTAATAATTTCTAGGGTAAAGACCAACACGTTATTCCCAAATTAGGCCCAAATTTGTTGTTAAATGTAATAGTTACATAATACGAGATTTTGATATGTCTATTAGAGAAAGATCAAAATGGACTTGAATTTTTACATTTACAATTGGCTTCTTGTATGGCTGATACTGAATATTTTTGCTGATTTCTCTGATATAATTTCTTCATTGTTATGAGGAATAAATTTAATACAGTACGTATATTTGCATATATTGTGACTAGTACAGAACTTGGTTTACTTGGAGTAGATTTCCTCCCTTTCTTCCTACAACAACAACAACAAATCTGGTTTTTTTGCCATACAGGTGAAGACTGAAGTGGTAAACAATTAATGCCATTTGGTTTAGGCTGAAAAGAACCAGAAATTTTATACACTGCTTTGCAATACGTAAGCATGCCATTTTTCTGTGTATTAATAAATTAGCTTGGACCATAATAGAAGCACTGTGCCATCACCGCTCCACATGTTTCATTCTCTCTTCTGAGGAATGAACTCTTTAAAGAGTTCCCTAGGACCACAAGCGTAGGAGGGAGATGCGGTCTCCATCATTACCCAGACAAACACTGCTTGCCAAACCACATTCTCTGATAGTTTGTTCTCTTGTGGAGAATATAAGGAGCTGGAGCAAGTTCCATGTGCTTTGTGAAATGCTTTAAGACTGGGTCTACTGATAAGGCATTTAAAAAAATATTTCATTGCAACCCGGGTTACATTTTTTTAACTTAATGCACTGGCCTTTTCATAGACTAAAAAGAGACTTAGGGAATTTTTGAGAATGGAGAAAAGTTATATTGGGCACTTATAGTACCTTTTGAATGTTAGTCGACTTGGAGGAGTATAATGTCTATTGTTTATCTGGACTTGGCTTCTGTCAGTTTGAGGTACTAAGGTTATAGTTCAGAATGCTAAATGCTGTTAACAATAAGCCTCAATATAAGAAAGGTACTTGCCACCTAGTTAATATGACATAAGATTCAGGTAAAGCTGAACTTACTGCTAGTAAAAATAGATAAACAGAAAGATAAGAGTCAGTTAAAAGGTGAATGATTTTTACATAACAGTTTCTAAGTCATTTGTGAAGAAAAAGACACATCAAGAATGAAAATGTTGCTTTGGTAAACATTTATAGACTACCTCAAAACTATTCATGTATCTATATGCATTTTGGAAGTATTTGAGTTGTGTGCTAATTCAGATTGGTTTATGTGTTAATAATGAATGTAATTATCTACAAGGGATATTCCTGAAACTCAGGAAAGGACAAACATTTACACCTGCTTTATATATTATTCTTGTGTTTTCCTTTTTATTACTTAGATAAGTTCCAAACAAGCTCCCAAATCATTGAGCTGATTCAAATAATATATACAATTAGCAAGAGAAAATGGAGAATGTGGAAATTAAAATAGACCTAAACCTTCTTTCCTTTTCTAACAAATGTACATACTAATTCAATACTTAGGGCTAATCCTAGGACAGATTTTTAAAAAAATAAATGGCAGTTATCAGCTATTTACTATAATCATGTTTGAGTTTGCTTTATGTAAAAGAAATTCCCCCAAATAACTCCTCTAAAATCTAAAGTTAACTACCATTTATGATATTTGAAAATGAGTTGTTTTTAGTCAGTATCCTTTCTCCCGTATTTTATTTTACATTTCATTCACCCACTGTTTCTGTCTGAGTGATGATCATCTATGTAATATATGTTAGGAATTTTCACTTGAAGGACCATGTATCTTTAAATGTCTTCTTTTTATTCATCCTAGTTCTAACACATGTAATTTCCCCTTTAATTTGACATCATTTAACGGCACATTACACGTCAATGATGTGATCTGTGAATATTTACAATGTTCATGTCATTTTTATTTTCTAATCCAATTTAAGTAGCTCTGCTTTTTATGACATCATGAATTCTTCAGTCTTTTTGGTCTTTTTGGGACTAATTATTCCATTAGTTCCTTTGAACTGGCTCTGTGTTGTCAGTCATTTCTTCTCTTTTGATCATAAGATCTTCGCTGCCCTCCTTTGCATGTACAATCAGTCTTAGACCTATGCAACCAACCTATGAAGCAAGTACAGTCTTCAGTCCTGCAAACTGCAGTTCACAGTCGTTTCTGCTCTGAGGGCACTTTGCAGGTCAATCTTCTCTTAATACCATGGCTTTTAAAGTTCTTAGCTATTGAAAGTAAGTTTGGATACATTTTAACAATAATATTTATTCTATAAGAATAAATGTTTATATAAAGTACTTTTACTTGTTAAGACGGAGATTTATAAAATAAAACAAGCACGAGTAAGAAAAATGGCAAGGAAAAAAACAGAATACATTTTCCTTGTCTCAATATTGTATGACACACAGTTTATGTTTATTGTTTAATGCTCATTTTGGCATAAGTACAAAATGTCATAGACTTAACTTTTGAAAGAATCCAGTATTCCCCAGTACTTTTCCATTTTTCTGCTAATTTATATGAAAATTTATAGATGTGATTAATTTTAAACTGCATAAAGTCAAAAGAAATATTGGTGTGATTAAAGCGTGACTTTGTCTTTAAACCTCTTGTTTACTAGAAACTTTTAATATTTCCTGTGTAAGGCTGAGCTCTGCTGTCTGTTGCTGCCCTCTGTAGTGATGAAGAAGAGAGCACAAGATCAGCTTTGCTCAACGCAATAGAACTTGACTACCAAAATTTCTTCCAGACTGACAAATGCAGACAATTTGAGATTCACATATCTGAAAACAAAGAGTCAATAGGGGTATTTCTGCATCTGAAGTGTCCTTCCATAGGTAGTAGTAATCATTGAGACCATAACCAATCTGCATATTAAGTATCATTAAAAAAATCACAATCTGATTAATTAGCCTGATAGAAAGTACCACTAAGAATATTTAGAAATAAACTAAAATTAAAATAACCTATTAAAAAGTAGGTTTATTATTTAAGATTTCAGATTGGATGGCAATGACTAAGAATGGCTCAGAATTTCTCTGTTTATAAGGCAGTCCTAATACCACATTAATTCTTTCTGAAGCCAAGTTTTCTTATCTATTAGATGGGAATTCTCGTTGTAAAGCTAAAGTCTTAAAGGGAAAGTACTTTGTAAATTATAAAGTCTTATCCAATTTGCAATTATTTTTATATCTTTATGTAGATTTAGTCTGATATAACTATGAAATAGTTAAAATCTGTTCTTCTTTCCCATTCTTCTCCTAAACACTTCCCTTACTGTCCTGGCTTCTGGAAATGAAGTTAAAGAGGGTTAGTCCTAGTGACCAGCAGTTCATGAACTCAGGAGGAACTTAATAGGAGCTGGGGAGAATCTAGGGAGAGAGACATCAGAAATGTGCCCTCCTGAAAAGTAGGCTGGCAGAAACTAGACACAGCTTAGGGCTCTGGCTAAGTGGGTTGAGCCTCAAATCAAAGGACTCTTTACAGAAAAGCTAAGACCAAAACCCTACTGCCAAAATATATCCATGTTTTTATGGTTCAGGGGCAAACAGAAGCATGGCAGCTTTTGGCAAGTACAGTTAATTTCAGACACAACATGAAATTAGTGCTTTAACAAAATCTTGCTTTATAAAGTCAGCAGATGTGAGTCTGAATACCAGCTCTGCCATTTACGGCCTATGTGGCCATACCATACAGAATTCTCAATTTCTCTGAGCCTCAGTTCCTTCATTTGTAAAATTGGGACTAATAGTGAGATAATATTTGTGAGACTCCTGACCTGTTATTGAAAATTTTAATATAGATTGAATGAAATTAATTGATTCTAAATCTGGTCAGGATGAGTGTAGGAATCAGACAAGTAACCTGTGGGTGATATCAACGACTTAATTTAGGAGGGACCAGAAGAGGCCATGAAGCTCTTTTCCAAATTTCTAAAATTCTATGTGGTATGTTATTGCCTCTTCTACATGTTTCCATCTTAGAGAACTCTGGAACTCATTGTAGGAAGTTAACATGTGGTGAGGGACTCATTAGCTCTTGTATCATACTTTCTGCGAGTCAGTTATCATGTATCATGTTCGTGTTTATATCGGTTTATACTTTGATTTTTCAGAGACACTATTTCTGAAGTATAAGTTCTGTCTAAGTCTAACTGTAGCTCCAGGATAATATGTCTCTCTATTTCTGTGTTTCTCTCTGTCTTTCTCTCTCGTTCTCTTTCTCTCCAGATGGAGAGATAGTATACCTAGAGAGAGTGATATATATATATATATAAAATATTATATATTAAGTAATATAATATATTTATTATATATAAATATAGTATATAATAAAAATATTTGTATTTTCATATATACTGTACATAGTTTGTGGAAGGATTGCTTGTGCCTAAGTCCTCAACATTAAAAACCAATGTGCCTAAAAGATACGTAGTACAATTAATTTTGCCTTTTTCTATTAATAGCATTGCCATCAAGGTTTTTTGTAGAAATCACATTTAACCCTTTCAGTGTGTAGTATGAAGGAATGATTTGTAAAAAAGAAATGATTAACTGATAGACCTTTTAAGCTTAAAAAAGAAGTATTCCGTTTCATTAACTCACTTCAACATAGTCACCACTTAAGGGGTTGGTGGGGAAAGGTTGAGGTTTTGGGGGTGTGATGTATAAAGTCATTATTCACTGCCTTCTCATGTCTCAATTTTCTTTTGAGGACAAGAGAAAACATTGAACATTTAAATACTTAAACTTTCATAAATAGAAGTAAGAAATGGTGAATTTGTCTTAACAATGTTCAGGGTAAACTTTGGAAGTGATGAAAGTAAATATGTAGTGTTTAGAAGGTGGGCTCTAGAGCCACAATATCTGAGTTTGCATCCGAGAACTGTTTCTTCCAAGCTGTGTAACTTTGGGCAAATTCTTATGTCATTTTGTGCTTTAGTTCTCTCTCCTTTGAATGAGATTAGTTACAGTACTCACGACACTTCGTTGTGAGGAGCGAATAGTTTACTACATGTGAAGCATCTACCTATATTTGTAAGTTTACACAAAAGCAGTGTAATGTGCTGTAAACCAAGGTTTAGAGACAGTTATAGTAAAACAAAACAATATTTATGTTTTAAAAATAGTTGTCCAATTAGATATGTTTTTCTTAGAATAATTACAATAAAAGGTATTTATTATGTAGAGTAACCTGTTAATTAGAAATTTTTGACATTTTTCCAGAAAAAAAAGGTTACAGAATAAAGGCAACACTCTCCATCTCTTTCAGTTCAGGGTTGTTCCTTGGCTGTCAGTTTTTTCCCCAGATAAAGCATTCAGCAGTTTGATGGGAGCATCTCAGTTTTCCAGGTGCATTTAATAAAATAGGTGTTTGAAGCCTTGTACATGCTACCTTATTGGTGACTAGATGCTTGTAAAAAGTTTGGGTAGTTGTTGGTAGTCACCCTCTTTGGTGATGTTTCCTAGTTTTTAGTGTCCTTTTTTGTAGTGTGCAATTTAATCAATGTTTTAACTGTGAGCCAAAAATACATATTTTATGAATTCTCCTTAAAGGTTTACGATTTTTTCTTTGACTACTAATATACAAAATGACCATTTTATGTCTCTAATGGTTGTGTCTCAATAGTCCAATACAATTACTAATAGAGAACTACATAACCTGAAATGAGCTTTAATATAATTATTTCTGTCCCTGGGTTGTGGGTAATTCAATATGCAGTGCTGATGTACTCAGTTAAACATGGTGGATTTACACACCTACAGTCATAGGTATGTATCTGAAGAGGCCAACTGGTATCATGAATAATAATCATTTCATTTTGCTATTTAGTGAAAATCTGGATTCTGAAAGCCTTATATGATTTTTCTCAGGTGCTCAATATTAATGAAGGAGAAGAAATTTATATGAATTACTTAGGCTTATAGGGAATTGAAACAGAGTCTGCCAAAAGTAGAAATGGAACTCTGAAGTTTGTATTTTAAGATATATGCTTTTTTCAAATGGGTTAGTTGAAAAAACTTTCTAAAAACTTCTTAAGGCAACTAATGTTTATTCTTTAATGTACTGAAATGTGTAGATCATTATATATCCTTAGTGTGGTAAGTATAATAACAAATACTTTATACATAATGATTGGAAAATAATAATGGTGATGTGCTTTGAGCTTGTTTAAAGAGCTATTATGTGGTTCCAGTTTAAGTATCTTTCTATTCACTTTTATACTACTACATAATTTCAGTAATTTGGCATGTTAAGATGGTTCTGCAGCTAAAGGAAACTTTTGGACTTATTGCCATGATTATACATTTGTTTAGCACCAAAGGTGCTGAACTCCAAGGTCTAAAGCAAACACAGAAAGAAACGTGAAGACTATTAATTTAGCCATTGCTACCAAAAAGCATCTATTTAGTAAGTATAGCCAAAGCACTTATAGATCCAACTGGCTTGGAATATTTTTTTTCCACTCTGCCATGGTGGCTGAAATGTCTATAATTAGAGATATTCCTTTGGGTTCAGGTGTTATCACAATTGTTACCTGGAAGATTAAACTGCTACTGCACATAAGCCTAGGAATACTCACAGTTTTATCAAATTATGCAGCTTAGGCAGTACTCTAGAAGAAAAAAAATAGTAAATTGGAATGGGAAACCTCAGTTAATGGATTATCCTGAAAAGGATCATTTTGGGTGGGATAAAACTATGTAGGGTTTAGCTCTGATATAAAAAGTTATTATAATTCTAATTTTCTTGCCATTGAGTCCAAGTATTCAATCTTTATGAGAAAGAAATGAATGGAGATATTCCTCAAATTAAAGTTAAAAATATAGAGGTTCTTTAGACTTGGTGAGATTTTCCCATACTTTCACTTGTTTCATCATTTCAAGCTTACTTATATATTTTTCTTGCATTTCAATTTTTTTCCTACTCTTTAGCTTTTGTAGTTAGGTAAATGACTACTTTCAGGAGTCTTGAATTAATGATTTATTTGTGATCAGGAACAGAATGAACCATAAACATATTACTCGAAGTGTTTTGTTTTTCCCCAATAGACATGATTGATGGTGCTCTAGCCTGGTTTTCCTTGTGATCAATGACTTATATTTATGAAGTGACATGACCAATAGCAACAGAGTTCATTAAGAAATTAGGCTACCAAGTTTCTTTAAATTTTAGGTTTATTTTCAAAAAGGGCACTTGTTATACACTCACTAGTAAGCTATATAATTTTGTGACACTTACTGTTTTAATTAAGTGATGGAATACATTTTTATAAATATCGTTTGGGTCCAGGCTACATATGAGCTTATTACTAGGGTTGGCATTGGGATGAGATGACCACAGAAATAAATGATATGTGTTTTTGGTCTTCAAGACAGTTTCAGTTTAAAGAAAGAGACAGATTTTTTTACATAAATAACACCAAAAAGTAAATTGAATAAGGAAATGGGGCTGTTGAGTAGGAAAGTTAAGCCCACATTTCATATTGAAACCCTGGATCATTAATTATAACATGGGTTTTCCAACTGTGTTCCAGAAAGTCCTACTAAGATGTAGTAGAAGGGGCCACTATATCTAAAATAAAACAAAAACAAACATACAACATTTTTGTTTTTATTATAAAAATATGCATTTTAAAAGATAAAACAAACTTAAGAAAAAGAAACCATAATTTCACACTATCAATGAACTATAAATCCATTAATACTTGTCCCTCTGTCTTCCTTACCCCAAAATGGGATCATACTATTAAAAAAAAAACTTTGTAGCCTACATTTTTACTTAATACATCATGAACTGCTTTCTATGTTAAACAATCTTGTGTAACAGTTATATATTCATACTTGTTTATCCAATAAAAAAATGATTACAGAGAATTTACTATATTACAGATACACTCACTTTCCAGGGATACAATGGATAAACCGAAGCTATGTGTTGCTGATAGTGCCAAATCATACTAGAATTTGGGACAAAAGAATTGGTTGAATAGAAGAAGATGCAGGAAAAATGTATCTTTTTATCTTCTCTCTATTAAGTCATCTTGACAATGTTAACTGTTTGGCCAACAGATGAGTTCTGTTGTTTATGTCCTGTGTTATCACTGAATTTCAAGAACAAGGTACTGCAAATTGTTTAATTTTGCTCTACTCACAAAACAGAAGATGATGTCTGTTCACTATAGACACAAATGAAATCATAAAATAAAGACTTTAAAGGTAGAATAGGGAATTATACGAGGATGGGTTCAAGTCCTGGCTCTATCATCCAAAAATTGTGTGACCTTATTTGAAAGCATTCTACTGATTCCTGGCCTGGTCCTACAAGTTCAGAAAACACCAGTGTAGGTAAGGGAAATTCTGCTTTTTTTTTTTTCCTCTTGCATAATTCTGACCATCTGAAATAACAAAGCATAAATAGAACACTGGTGAAACTTATAGAGGAAAGAGGACTATACTTCTTTTTTCTAGTAGTTACATGTCTTCAGTCTAGAACTGCTAGACTTTTTATAATCCTCTGTCACCTAGCTATTATCTATGTATTGTCTATCTTTATCTAATTAGCAATAAGAACACTTTCCCAGATAAACAAATGTAGATTTTGAATTGATTGCAGAAGAAGTCAGAGAGGGAGAAAATGATTTTTTTCACAAACATAAGAACAAATACGTATTAAAAAATGTGTGAGAATGTCTGTGTCTATGCATATGTACTTATTCCCAATTTTTCCACATTTTGTCCTATACCAGTCATGTGAGCTTCCTGGTAACTTTTCCTCTACCTAACCAAATATGAATGCACCAGGAAGCTCTTTACGTGGGAGTGAGTATGATCTCCAATTGTGTGGGATTGGTCCATATGAATAAAATACTAAAGGAAATAGAGAGCTCTCCACTTAAAATTAGTGCTCAAAACAGAGAGTAATTAGGTTTAGTAGAAAACTCAGTTAAAGTTGTTATGTGACTACACTATTAGAATTAAGAAGTAACTGAGATTTCCCAAGTGATAGCAGATAATTTGCCATTTAGCCTGTAATGAGGTTTGAAAAAAAGATGCTCAACAAGATATCAGCAGTAACTAGAAAGGCCTTTCTTAGGAGGTCCACCCAGTGGGCATTTATTCCTTTATCCTTATAAAAGAGACAAACTGTCTAATGCAATATATTCTCAGTACTCATCATTAGTGCCCCCAAAAAGATTTCTATTGACCCTAACCATCTCTACTGACTATTTCCTGCCCGCTGGCTTTTCCTAGTTTTCTGCTGAACTATTCTGTCATGAGACATGAGTCAGATGTGGTGGGATAGTGCAGAGAAAGAGAAATCACAACCTTCAATGTTGTAGTAATTACATTTTTACTAGAAATATCCAGAGAAATATGATGCAATCTTTAAATGCATATGCAAATAATGTGCAAATTATATGCTAATACATGTGTGGCCCGCCTAACGATTACACATAACTGAATGCAGCCCTTGGGAAAATCTTATTGGAGATCATTGGTCTAATGAAAGTTGCTGCTGCATGCTAATTATAGTGACATGTGTGCTGCTGTATTGCCCCTTAGTGGTGAGGGGGATGACAGAGGTTAGTTGAAGTTAGATGACTGACTGACAGGAATTATGTCTGTCACCACAGAAGTAAATAGCAAAATACTTCTATTCTCTGAAATCCAATTTTTATGTCTTTACATCTAAATTAAAATGCAATCTTGGATGACTACTGACAATGTGTTCAGGAAGATAGGAGTCTGGAGACAAAAGATACAAATTACTAATTGACTGAGTCAGTTTAGTCTTTCTTTGCTATAGTATTTTCACAAATTTTCTATTTCTTACCAGTTGATTAACTCATTGGAAATATGAAGATTATAGAAATATACTATATACATTTAGAGAAGCAATAGTACACTTATTTTTCAAAAATAAGCCAAGTTCTAAAGAGATTTAATACCTCCTTTAAAACAGACAAATCCAAGCTTCACTATGTTCAGCTGTATGACCTTGGACAAGTCTCTTAACATCTTTGAGTCTTGAGTTACTTAACCACAAAAATATGAAAATAGTATATACCTCCTTGGGTAGTTAGAGGATCACATGAAATACTGGTTTACTGAGCCTAGGGTTTGAAAGGCAGGTGCTCCTGAGTCTATTAGATTTCAAATGAGTGATTTTTTAAAGTATTTATTATTTATAGCTAAATATGTTCTCTATTTTATAATTTTTAGTTTTTGATATTGACATTTCCTAATTAGAGAGAGACTCAATATTTGAGGGGTGACCCATTCTTACTGAAGCTATCTCTCAGAAAAAAAGTTAAAAAATAGACTTGATTGTGATGTAGAATATTAAACAGAAACATAATTTGTGATTGTATTTAGGAATCTTGATACCACCATTTGAGACTTATGACTAAGAAATGAAGAGATTGAATTGTGGGGGAAGAGTGAAAGAATTACCTTAATTATTCATTAACCTAATTAGCTTAATTAATTTAAGCAGTTTCCCTGCTTGAAAGAAGTACTTTCCTGAACTTGTTCAGAAATCACATCTACCTTCATTAAAGCCAAAATAGACGTAAAATGTTTTGTGGTTAGCTTATGATAAAGTTCAGGAATCAAAGGACTTGCCAATAGTGTTGTTCAGGAAATGGCTCATGGAAAGGATCCCTTGATTGCTAAGATTTACTGATACTTGCTAGGCTTCTTCTTATATCTTGTTAAAAGGCATTGATTTGCCATTCCTAGAACTATTTCAAGTTGGAAATTTCAGCCTATTCAAGAGCTTCTTGAAATTTTGGCTGAAATCAAGGTATATTACAATGTGTGGGGAAAAAAATCCATTGGAATTTTATTTGTATGTATTTACTATTAGTGTTTAATACATCTAAGCTTATCCTTAGCATTGAGCAGCTTTATTACTATACAAGCAACACTAATAACAGTACTTACTAAGTGCTTTTCTACTGTGAGAATAATAGAAGAAAATACGATTGCTTTGGCAGTATGCTTTTCTTGAATTTGCTCTATTTGATATCTTAAAAATTAAATATAGGTTGTATCATAATGGACACTAAATTGTGCCTTAAATGTAATGTCACATTTTTCCCAGCACAGATGACTTGATTACTAAAATTGAAGTCATTGTCCAGTTCTTAATGACTTAATTATTTGGAAGAGAATTGATTTATCCTTTTTATCTCAATAAACTCCTTACCTCCTGTGTTAAACAGAAGAAGGAAGTATGTTATGAAATAAAATTGAAGGTTTAAATATGTTTGATCACAGTTTTCTCCTCCTATGAAATGTGTGATATCAACAGATTCAACACTTTTAGCTTCAGGAAATGCTTGACTCTCCAAAAGACATATAATGTAGCGTACCTGTGGTACAAGACTATGTCTAATCAGTCGACTCTGTAGCTGGATAGAGTCAAGTGCCATTCATCTGCCTCCCCTGAGATTTGTGGAAACAAGAAGGAGGAGCAGGCATAAGACAAAGATATATAACCATGTTGACCACTGAAGTTCATGGTTAACAACTTAATTATCTAAGTTCAGCTATCACTCAGAAACAAATCTGTGCAATTTAGGCACATTTTATAATTTACAATAGAAATAGCATAATGCTAAGGACAGTGCTGCTAGAATTGGAATCTACATTAAGCATGTTTAATTTAATTTTTCTAATTATATTTCTAATAGCTTAAATATCTGCACTGATAAAACTGTTAACCACCTGCATTTAAATGCCACCTGATGCGTTTATTTTGGAACAGTAACAGATTGGTATAATTTGAGCTCAAGTTCCTCTAAAAAATTTTCTATTAATGGGTCCTAATTTAATCTTTGTGCCTGATCTCAAAATTATGTTATAAGGCAACAATCATTGTGAGACTTGCCATTATCTGGTATTATCCTGTTGTGATCTATTTTCTCAGTTCAAACTTGGATTCATAGATAGTTAAATCAAAAATAGAAATTTGCACTGGCATTTCCATTTTCCTGTGGAGCTTCAACTTTGGAATAATGCCTGGTTAAAAAAAATCAATTCAGTGAAATGTTTGCATAGCACTATGTGAGGAAGGTTAGGTGAATATGCACTACATCTACTGTTCCAAGTGGGCAAACATATGCAAAATGCCCTTATGATCATATAATTTCTATATGGCCCACGTATTTTGGGCTGATAATACTACAATGAAACTCAATTTTTCACCCACATAGTAAGAAGTCTAATCTTTTGAAAATCTGATGAATGATATAGGTCCTCTCCTCCTTTCCCAAAAAGAAAAAAAAAAAAAGAACAGAGAAGGTATCAGCATTTTATCAGACCATCAAATGAGAGTATTCTATTTCCTTTTATTTAGAAATAATCTAGTCCCAGAGAAGCTCATTGTAGTGAAAAGATCAAATAAGCACTGCTGTTCGTTCTTAGACACACAATTGTATTTGAAAACGTTAAGTCTTAAGACAGTGGAAGGAAAAGCTTCTGAAGCTCTGATTCTAATGATACCACTTTTTCACTGAGCCGACGCATAGTCCATGCTCAATATGCTATTATTCAAGGAAGCGTGAGATAATGCGACCATAGGGAATAATATGGTAGTCCCACAGAAGTTCCATCACTAACTAGAAGTATGGTTTCAATTAGCAATGGCAATAATAATACTTATGATTGTTGTAATATCTATTATCATCTTTTTAGTTGAACATGATACAGAAGAGAGTTGAGGGAATCATGAGTTTAAGTGTTAGCTCTAACAAATGTTTGTGTGACCTTGATTTAGTCATTGAACCAGTACATGGCATAGTTTCAGCATCTGTAAAATGTGGAGGTTAAACCTAATGATCCTTAAACGTTAAATTTCTATATTGAATGCAATATTGTAAAGGGTACAAAACAGGAGTTTTGAAATCCACAAGAACCTAGGTTAATATTTGGCCTTTACCACTTATTACCTATGGGACTTTGTTCCACAACAAGCACTTCTATCTTCATTTTTCTTTTGAGTACATTTCAGATAATTAAACTGCTAAGATGGAAGTCAAGATTAAAGGGTAATAGTCCTTGACGCATTGTAGGTGTATAAATGTTTGTTTATTTCATTATGACTACTTCTTTACATGACTATGAATGAGGCAAAAGCGACAGAAACCATGTCAGTAACCAGCGATGGTGTGATGAGAAAACTATGTATGGGTTCATGGTAGCTATGCTTTTCAGAACTATCACAGTAGCCTTTGTCTCATAGTTAGCAGAGAAAATAGACTATGCAGTTCTGAAACTTAAATGCTAAATTTGGAAGCTTGTCCTATATATGGAATAGACTCGTGAGTCCATGAAGATATTGCAGGAGACTAATAAAATAGCTCTACTCTGGGAAATTAATAGATTCTGTTCTGCTTGTTCTTTCCACACTATACTCTCAAAAATACTGCATGATAAGGTTGCTGATTGTGTAAAGGGCTCTTGTTGTAGCACTCTGGAACTGTAAAGTGGGGCACACTATATCTTAACTGTTCAGCAAATGTAAAATGGTAGGAGGTTCACTTTTTCTGCATAGTTCTGAGTTCTTTCCTCTCTTTTGAAGAGAGAGTTCAGCTCACTATGATTTCTGCAATATACAATTATGGGAAATCATGTTTGGATTGACACTGCAGACAGAAATGGCATGCATCATTCCTGTTTGGACAGGAATAGCTGTTGCGGAGGAAGCCAACCTTGAATGACACTGAAGAGCAACATAATGAAGCATGAATTGACAGGTGATGGGATAGATCTAAAACATTGAAGGTCTATATAATAAAATGAGTGAAATAGGTTGACTCGATCAAGTGATATTATGGGAAATTATGTCATTACTGTACTATTTGTTTCTGTGATGAATGAAGAACTCTATTTCCTTGAGTCTGGTTTAAGATTTTTTTCTATTCATAATTTTTTCTAAATCTATTTTGGAAAAAAAAGAGATTCATCTGTAAAGTATTATTGTATTTGTCTCCTGGTCCAAATTGTATATGTCATTTTGTGCAACCCAAGATGAATATTGTGGTAATGACAGTCTTATTTTCTTTCCCTGGTTTGAAAGAAAAACAATTCCAGGTAATGGTCAGTTTTGAGACCACCAGAAAGAGGCAGAACATGTCAAAAATATGTTTGCAAAAATTACTTAACAATCTCTTCACTGATAAATGGAGAGGGTAAAATAAATATGTCAATTAGATTTAGGTCATTCTTAACATTGAGGAGAAATGATTCTTCTTTACTCTTTCCAGTATTTTCAATTTCTGGTTAACAGCTTACCAAGACTTGTGTGTGTCCTGAACCGTATAAGGGATACTAACTCTTCTGAGAAGATACACTGCTTTTTAATTTCCTGAATGCCTTGCTATCACTGACTAGGTAGATAACGGCAGAAGTGAGGTAGGCACATCTCAGAGGGACTTTTACTGATGCCAGGGAACTACCTCAGTACTGGAATAAGGGCTGTGCTGCCAATCACACTGGCTAGCAGCCAGGAAAAACACCTGACAACCATTGTGCACATGTCAGGGGTCAGCTAATAGGTCTTCCTGTTGAAGTTTCAAGATTGACTGATAGAAGCAACTTCGAAGATAGTTTGTCTATATGAAAAGTGACTTATTCGCTGTATTTAATTGTGTGAAAATATGAGTGATCATTTAAATCAAACTGATATTTTAGCATACTTTAAAAGCACTACAAAGGTGAATACTTCTCTCCTTGGGGAAAGCACAAGAAATAAAATAATGAAATCCAGTTAAAATGTAAAAGTGTTGAATTTACTAAGCCCCCTATATCTCTACTTCATTCCTTATTCATTGTTGTCAGATGATAAAATCTGAATCCTTATTGACTCCTCCCTCTGGTAGAAGCCATTCCCTAGCTGGGTCACCCAAGCTATCACTTCTACTTCCCAAGTATCTCTTAGACCTGGCTGCTGCCTTCTACTCCCACTCCCACTGTCTTAGTTCAGAATCCTAGCAACCTTCCCCAGGAATAGCCTCATAATGTGTCATACTGCTCTCATTTCCTTCTGAAAGGCATCCTTCACGTTGCTTCTGGCTTCCCGTGTAAAAAACCCTATCTGAGCGCAGCTCTTATGGGGCCAGATCCAGGGGAGGAGAAGGGAAGTGAGGCCCAGAAAAAATAGATTATCATGGAGTAAAACTGAAGACAAAACAAAAAGGTAAAAAGATTAAAGCGCCCAGTAAGTTATCTACCAAGAAAGAGTTTATATTGCCTTTTACTTTCCGTACTAAAAATGTGCAAACATAACCCCACTGATTGTGTGTGACTACCACACAGGACTTTCCACACCTAGGCCCCTGGCTTATACTGCAATGGAAGAAGAGGAGCAGAAATACTGCCAAGATCCATATGGTAAATTTGATACAACTCCTCAGAGCAGTATTTTCTATGCTTCCTTTTGGGTCTTTTTGAACCACAACACCTCTTACAATTATAGCTTAGAAAGTGTGCATGGACATTGTTTTTATAAAAATGCACTTTTTTAAGCATTAAGAGGTGATTGCTTTTGAAAAATTATTATTTTTATAAAACGAATAAATTTTTCAAATAAATACTTATGTTCTGTTGGTGCAGAGGGTCAGCATATATAATGGCAACTTTGTAAACAGAAATTGAGTTTGAAGTTTATTTATTCCTAGTACTTAACTGACTACAAGGCCTCAGTTTCTGGTCTGATGTGTCTGTCTAGGCAATTGTTTTACTTCCATCTCCAGACTCACTTAATGTTACACTCTGTTTACACTGAATTTGTTGCTGTTTCTGGATCAAGTCATGCTGCTGTCCTACATTCAGCCTTCAGAAATGTTTCCTCTGTTTGCAACATTGTCTCATAATCCATTTTTTTGCCAGCTGTTTCTCACCCTCACACACATGCACAGATGAATACCAAATTCCTCACCATCCTTCAGGCCTTAGCTTAAATGAAACCTCCTACAGGAAGTCTTATTTAACTCAACTGAAGTTTGGTCTTCCTCCATGACCTTATATTTCTCCCATCATAATGCATTTTATTAAATTCTGTAATTGTCTTCCCAGCAAGACCATCAGCTCTATGAGAACAAAGCTCTTGTCACTCTTGGTTACCACTCTATCTTTAGCGGCTACTAGCCAGGTCTCAGGAAATATAGGAGACACTCAGTGAGTATTTGTGAAATAATACCCACAAATGCAATTTGTTGTTTATCAGAGGGGTGTATAAAAATCTCACCAGTTCTGCTGTATAACAACAGACTAGCACATAGTAGACATTCATAAATATCAGTTCAAAGAATGATTAAAGGAGTGAATGAATAATGTGCTAAAAAAGAATCGAAAGTCCCTTTGCCTAAAACGTTTGTTCATAGAACTGGAACTCCTGAATAATATTGTTCATTTCATAGCTCTTAATTCTCCTTCACAGCAGCCAGGCCTGGGAGAATGGAATATAAAAGGATAGGAAGCCACATAGATTCCAGTTTGAGGACAGGTCCTTGGGAAACTGGAAAAAACAAACAATGAAGACCGCAAGATATTGGAGTGGCAGAAAAAGGAGACAGAAAAAAACTGTAACTACCTGCCTGTGTTAATTATTTTGCACCCAGTTGTGGCCAGTGAGAGACTTTTTTCCCTTCACTTCTCAGGGAAACATGTTGGAAGGCTTGTTCTGCAGCAAGGACCTCAGAAACAAAGGAGACATATGCAAGTTCACGAAAATGAAATCCGTGTTTAATTACTAAATATTCTACCTCTAAAATTAAAGGAAAAAAAAAGCTTAAATAATTCAGTTTGATTTGGTCTCATTAGTCTGATTTCCTAGTATTTAGCCTTAATTATGTGATACATAAGCCCTAATTATGTGGTACATATACAGTGCGCTCTCTAAAGTTAAAGATCAGAACGGATACTGACTTAAATGATAAAATATGTTAAATTATTAATGGTAATTAATCTTACAAAATAGGCATAATTAGTTTAAGTACTTTAGATATTATTCTTAATAGCATTACAAATAATATGACACAGTTTGATCATTTTAAAAATAATTTATTGGGAAAAAAGTCTACACAAGCACTGTTTCTTACTCAGGAGAGCTAACCAATTGCTTGGTGCTGTCAAAATATATCTAGCTGTCCTTATTGCAAAGGTGAGTTTGCTTTAACCCAACAAATGCTGTGTCCTAAACAAAATGGGGATATTGCTTTTAAAGAATACTTTTTCATGGACATAATCATCTTTATAACAGCAGTACCTATGCCTTTCAGGGTTTAAAAATAGTTTTTGATTTAATTTACTCTGGGTATTGTCCCACGAATTGTTCAGAACTGTTCAGTTTGTTTTTGTATTTAATTTTGTATTTAGTATTCATATTTATATTTAGTATTGCTATTTTTTTTAAATTTTCTACTGAGGTCAGTTTAAAAGTTAATAATTTCACTTTGATACCACAATCCAAAGTGTTTGGTTTTAATTCTTTTTCCTAACTTTGGATAAATCCGCTATTGTCAGTTAGTATCTAGCATAGGTTTAAATTCTGAAAAGTTCTATAGGAATATAAAAGAAATAGTTTGCTTTTAAAGCAACATTTTAAAATGGATGTTCTTCTATTGAATGGGAATCAGATAACTGTTCATCTCTTCTAACTGGAGTTTAGGGATGAAGAATAAGATGATAAAAACTACACATCAGAAATCATATTCCTTACTCTCAAAGTTTTACTAGTGTTCCCAGGCCAGGCTTAAAAATATTCTGACTGAATACAACTGAGGAAATCTTACAATCAAACTGCAGAACCTTCTTTCACACTGTAATAGAAGAGAATCACTGGAAACGTGATTTTGTCAAATAAAGTCCTAACGCACTGAGCACAGTGGAAAAAGTCTATAGTCCCAGCTACTAGGGAGACTGAGGCAGTATGACTGCTTGAGCCCAGGTGTTTTAGGCCAGCCTGGGCATCATACTAGGAGAACCCATCTCAGAAAAAAAATAATCCTGATGTGATAAGATTACCGCATTAGACATAAATCAGTCTTGAACCTTGATGTTATAAGATTCCACAATAGTTAAAAAGTAGGTGAAAAATGATAAGGATTATCTATCTCTAAAGTCACCCAGGAATAGTTTCTAATATTAGAGATTTTTTCTAATGAAATCCTTCCACAACATTCAAATCAAAACTGCATTCTTTTCAGACATTACATTCATTTGATATATTCTTCCAAGTCATCATCACCAACAGTTTAAGCACACATCTCCCCAATATTCAGGCTCCCAAATTTGATGTGAGGCAGCATTGATGTGATAATAATTCAAATTTGATTCTGCTGCATAAGTACTTGTTAAGGACAGAGAGTAAAGACTGGCCCCAGCAAGAGAAGGCTAACTAAAGTGGGGACATTCAGGGAAACGAAATGTCCGCACTGTCACAAAGTTTTGCTGAGAGAACTTGAAGCAGTAAAGGGTTGCAACAATGGTTTTGATACTTTAAAAAAAAAACAGTAGAAAATTTTCTTTGGATGAAATCTTGTACAGAAACTCATCATGTAAAAACAGATAAAACTGACATTTTAAAAGTCAATGAAAACAATGCAGGTATTTAGCCAAAAAATGTAAAATTTGATATTATGAAGGACAAAACAAAACAACCTTAGCATTCAGATGATTTCTCTATTTTGTGTTGCACCATTTTAAGAAAATCTGCCCAGATATGGACTATGAACAATTTCATTTTTATTTTTCAACAGATGGCCTTGCATTTTAGACTGCTTTTCAACTGATTATGACAGTATTAACAAAAGAAACTTTCACTTGACGTATGCAAAGAAGCAATATTAATCCAGTAGCATGTTAAACTATTGGTTCATGTGTTTTCACTTAATTATATTTTGTTGTGATCTATACGTTTATGAGTGATTTTATACAAAATATTCTTATTAAACTCTTTATTGCATATTTCATATTGCTTAAGATATTGCACATTATGTTATACAATGTGGTCTTTATGAGGTCTCTGACGAGAAATTCCAGTTTGAACTTGTGCTAAAAACGAGTGGTGGTTTTAGCCTAAAAACAAAACAAAACAAAAATTGGTGAACATGGTGAACTGTGTAATTGCCAAATCTTACCTAGTCATTTTGGCTGCAAAAGTACTTGGAGCCACCAACTATGGCCAAGTACTGGAGAGTCATGTCTTTATACCAAGAATTTTAGCCTCACTGCCAGTCTACTTTTTCCTTACTTGCCTCTTTTGTGTATTTTTCTGAACTTTAAAATTGCTGTATAATATCATACATTATCTTAGGTATTATCATGTTATCTGAAAAAGTCTAAGATTAGGGCAACATAAATGATAGATAATGTAAAATAATCTTTTGACCATTTCTCTCACTGATTTTCCCACTCTTGAAAAATAGGCTTGTATAATTGGATCTAGGGCAGTGTCTGCCATTTAGAGGGTACTAAACCAATGATACTAATGAAAATGAATTAATGAAAATACTAATAATTTTATACTATAATTCTATACCTCTTTGCTATTGTGAATAGTGCTGCCATGAGCAAACATGTGCATGTTTATGATATAATTATTTATATTCTTTGGGTATGTACCCAGTAATGGGATTGCTCATGAAATCAACCTAAATGCCTATCAGTGATAGACTGGATAAAGAAGATGTGGCACATATACACCATGGAATGCTATCCAGCCACATAAAAGAATAAGATAATGTCCTTTGCAGGGACATGGATGGAGCTGGAGGCCATTATCCTTAGCAAAGTAACACAAGAACAGAAAACAAAATATTGCATGTTCTCACTTATAAATGGGAGCTAAATGATGAGAATATATGGACACATAGAGGGGAACAACACACACTGAAGCCTTTTAGAGGGTGAATGGTGGGGAGGAGGGAGAGGATCAGAAAAAATAAATAATGGGTACTAGGCTTAAAACTGGGTGATGGAGGCCAGGCGCAGTGGCTCACGCCTGTAATTCCAGCACTTTGGGAGGCCAACGCGCCCAGATCATGAGGTCAGAAGATGGAAACCATTCTGCCTAACATGGGGAAACCCTGTCTCTACTAAAAACACAAAAAAATTTAGCCAGGTGTGGTGGAGGGCGCCTGTAGTCCCAGCTACTCGGGAGGCTGAGGCAGGAGAATGGCATGAACCTGGGAGGTGGAGCTGGCAGTGAGCCCAGATTGCGTCACTGCACTCCAGCCTGGGTGACAGAGCGAGACTCCGTCTCAAAAAAAAAAAACAGACCCTGGGTGATGAAATACTCTGTACAGCAAACTCCCATAACACAGCTTCATCTATGTAACAAACTTGCACTTGTACCCCTCAACTTAAAAGAATAATCGGCCAGGCACAGTGGGTCACGCCTGTAATCCCAACACTTTGGGAGGCTGATGTGGGCGGATCACCTGAGGTCAGGAGTTCGAGACCAGCCTGGCCAACATGACAAAACCCCGTCTCTACTAAAAATAACGAAAATGATCTGGGCATATTGTCACACGTGCCTGTGATCCCAGCTACTAGGGGGACTGAGGCAGGAGGATCGCTTGAACCTGCCAGGAGGAGGTTGCGGTGAGCCGAGATCGTGCCACTACACTCCAGCCTGGGCAACAGAGTGAGACTTCACCCCAAATAAATAAATGAATAAATAAATAAATAAAAGATTAATGAACAAAAACAAACCAAAAAACACAAAAAATTCTATACTTCATTTTATAAAATTCTATAACTGTTTATTAACTACCAATAAAAATGTGTGATAAAGGCTATTAATGACGGGGTTTCCTTTTTTACTCTATAAGCATATTTACCATCTCAATAAGTTACAAATATCTTAACATACCCTATGCCATTTTATATGTATACTATGACATGTAATGATTCTTGCCCTGTTCTTTGTGTTGGAATGTTTTTGTCAGTTTTAAATGAAGTGTCACTTCCTCTTTGAAGGTTTTTGTAACTCTGTTGAAAGAATTTGTCACTCTTCCCTTGAATTTTTAATGTAACTGGCTCAAAACTTTATGTAAGTATTTATCAAACTGTATTTTAATTATCCCCTAATATGTTTATCCTGCAAGTCTGTGATCTCCTTAGGGATAAATAACCAGACTTCCTCATCTTCATACCTGACATGGTATGAATGTTTAATACTTTTTACTAAATATATAATATTAAGCAAATTAAAAAATGGCTATCGATTCAATAGTTTTTAATATCTTCAATTTCAAAAATATTTCTTATAATTGCTGTTATTTGCACCAAGTTTTGCTAATATTTAGTTTTACTTATTGAGATGAGTTTTTAAAAGTATCTGTTATTCTTTCCCTAAATTTAGAGATAAGTAGTAGGGGTAAAGTCTCCAGTGTTCCCGAAATTTGTAGGAAAGTTAGTAAACATTTTTAGGGATTGAAGACTTTGCCAGTATACAACTATACAAATATATAATATTCATAAAAATATTTAGATCTATGCATAAATTTATAATATAAATAAATTTATATTAATTGATTTATGTATTATTAAACCATGGACTGTAAATAAATTGATCAATTATAAATATATTTGCATATTTATAATATATTTATATATTCCAATGTATATATTATAAAATTTACAAAATATTTTACATAAACATAAAACTAAATATACATATACATATAAATACATATGTATACTTATATACACATATATGCAAATTTTTATATTTATATATTTATATATGCATATGTATATTTATGTATACGTGATGTATTATATATATTATGTATATACATATCTGTATGTTTATATTATGTTTGTATATGTATATACATATATACATATAAAAATGTGTATATACAAAAATATACATATAAAATATATAAATGTATATATGTATATAGAACTATATACATATAAAATGTATGTATGTATATACAAATATACACATATAAAAATGTATATGTGTATATGTATTCTTGGCAAAGTCTTAAGCATATGTATATGCCTAATTAAGTAATTAAGCAGGAAAGCAATAAGCAAAACCATGTAATATTTGAAATCGCACAGAGCTAGAAATTTTATTTTCTGCTGATGCTGCACAATGCATGGAGTTGAATGTTTGGTAATTGTTACTCTGTTTATGTCTATCTCCTGGCTTTAAAGATAGGTAAGCCTAGCCTGAAATCTGAAGAAATGTGATGTTTGAGACTAAGCTCACGAAACTAAAAAATATGTTAGTGTGCGCTTTAGAACTGAGTGAATATTTTCAGCTATGAATAAGCTGCAAAATGATAAATACTTGGAATGTCAGTTTTACATGTCTAATGTAACTTTAATATTTACTTGTGATCAATTATGACAATACTAGTGCTATAAAACAGGAGATTCATTTTTCTATTCATTTTAAATAATCTAATCACTTGACATATACATATTGATTTCTAAATATTTTCTTTGCCTGGTTGTCTGGATTTTCATTGATTGTAGGTTCAAAATCAATATTTCTATAAGAAACTTTTAGATTTTTAAAATTAGTTTAGTTGCTTTATTTATTTATTTTTCTTGACTTCTGGGAAAGCTACAAAATAGACACAATTACATAATATGTGGTTTTAAAGTTATAGCAATATGTAGTTTTTAAATTGGAACGCTTTGGGGCGGTATTAGAACTTAATGAGAGAACAGATATTAAAACTGATGAGCTCCATATTACCTTATATTTATAATCATATTTCAATATTATGTAATTGTTAGGATCCATGATAATAATCTCAATATGATAATATACTTGTGGAAAGTAATGGTGCTAATTTGATATCAGGCTGCTGCCTTGCATCATTCAGTTTAATAATTATAACATCTAAAAGTTAGCGTACAAATGGTGTCAGTTCTCTCACTTGTTTCATCTTGGCTCGCTCCTCTCTGACCTTTCCACTTGCTTCTCAGTTATTAAACAGAAGACTCAAGATGTATGAAGAAAACTTTTAAAATCATTTCTTAATTTTTTCGATTTTTCCTGAATTCTTTTGCTTGTTAGACATCAAATACATATACCTTTAGTGTATTATTGATTGAGAAAAAACATTTAGGTAGTTTCAATATTAGATATCAAATACATATACCTTTAGTGTATTATTGATTGAGAAAAAACATTTAGGTAGTTTCAATATTAGATATCAAATACATATACCTTTAGTGTATTATTGATTGAGAAAAAACGTTTAGGCAGTTTCAATATTTTAATAAATTTTATTTTTGTTGCCTAATTTTAGTTTTTTAATAACTTTTTTGTCAACGCAGTGCCTATTTTTGAGACTTTAAGAAACTACTGCACAGTTTTTTTCTGTACTTTTTAGGTTACTCATTTTTTTTCCCTAGCAAATCTTTTATAATTCATAATCCAAAGGAGGGGTTAGAGAAGAGCATAAGAAGAAGAAATAGGAGGAGGAGGAGGAGGAAGAGGAGGAGAAGAAACTAGAGAACAGAAGACAAAAAGAGGCATTCATTTTCTACATCCAGAGCTTCGGAGAAAATCTAGCTACAGTTAAATGAGTAAGAGGAAGTTGAAGCCCTCCCAGAAATATGGGAGAGGTCAGTGGCAGTTAGAACCCTTCAAGAAAAGACAGAGCAAAAGCACCAATCCAGCACAGGTTATTCTTGAACTAATTTGATATTCAGGAAACTAAGTGTGAATAAATAACTTGCCAAGTCTCAGTAATTCTGTAGTCATTTTCTACTCTGCTAAGCGAAACAGATCTTACCAACACATCCATTACACTCTGTATTGAGTGATAAATGTCTTTTAAATCTTAAACATTAAGTTTCATCAGAGTGAAAAGGAAGAAAACCTACTTTCTGACTATAACAATCAGCTTATGTCTTCACTGGAAAAGGTGGCACTTGAGTTAGACCTGACCAGCTTGTCACTAAGAGGGATAGAATAGTGTCCCTCCCCCCATGTCTTGAATACTTCATGTCAAGACAGAAGAAGATATTGCTCAAAAAAAAAAAAAAAAAAAAAAAAAGGGATAGGTAATTAGGTAGGGCTGGCTGATTACATTAGAAGTCTATGATAAGGATTTGGAAATTTATATAGAAATCACTCAATAGAAGGAGATTTACATGGTTGGAATGTAATAACATTAAATTTAGTGTCAACTCTTTAGTTGGCTTCTGGAGAGGGAAATCTGAAGGAGAGGCTAAAATAAGCCCAGTAGATAAGTTGAGACCCTGGGATACAGTGGTAAAAATGGGGATCAAGTGAAATAATAAGATTCATAAAATGTTCTTGAAGATAGTTAGCTTATTTATTTTATTTTTGTTTATTTAACACTCAATAAGAGGTTATCATCTATTAGAAACTGTTTTAAGTACCTTGTAAATATTAATTCATTTAATTTGTAAAACTTCAAAATATTTGAATAAAAAAGAAATAAATTAAAAATGGCTACATATTTGTGTGGTTGTAGTCAGAAGAGTTAATTCATTGAAAGTCCAACTAATTCAATGTCGTCAGAAGAGTTAATACAATTTAAATTATATTTAAGTTTTAATATAATTTAAAACAACTTTGCCATGGAATAACTTATAGTTATAAACATATAGTTATAGACCTATATGGCTTGTATGTTTAGTGAGATAATCTATAAGAAACAACTTTATAAACATCAAACTCCTGAACAAATGTACAAAATATTATTATTCTGATTGTTCAAAATTCACCACACACTTTGGAAACAAATCGAATTTAAATAAGGCTGCAGTCAGGCAGTGCATTATCAGAATTGCAAGAGAACCAGGCAACAGTGGAAAAAAATGCTTGCATGATACCAGAGATATATGGCTATTATTGGGAAACTGTTATGTGACTATTTTCCATGTACTTCTTAGCATATTTTTGAGATGGAAAATCCATGGAATGCTCCATTTTCCTTTTTGCATTAAGGCTTTCATAAGAAACTCATTGTGCCAGTGTGAAAATTTTGCATAGTTTAATAGTTTCCATGAATCATGAAACTACTTTCAACCCACACATCATTTGACCCTTATCAACTTTTACACACTAATCCCAAAGGATGGAATTTGGATAAAATAAAGAAGTGCCAATCACAAAAAATTATTCTGGATTAAAGACAAAGATGAAGAAATTATTTTGATTGTGGTATAAATACGCGTTACAACATTCAAAGCAAAATGTTGAATCACATTAGAGCACAACGAACTGAAGTGAAAGACTTAAGTTAGAAAATGAAACTCTGTGGATACAGCAGTGCAATGAATCTGCTTAATATTATTATTTTTTAAGGGTAACTACACTAACTTTTATTTGCACTACTGCATAAATCAGTTTTCAATTTCATTAGTTATATAGTCCAGAAAAAATACAGTCTGGACTTCTTGGAGAAAAATCTACATTTTCATTGAAAGTTTCATCTACTCTGATAATTTCATATAATAGTTGTAGGCTTTGTATTATGAAATATTTATCTATAGGCCTGGTCATTCCCAGATTTTCAGATTCATACATTTAAATACGTACTGTAATCTTCCTGTTGAATAGGCCATATAAACCTCAAACTTAACAAGTTCAGAACAGAACTGATTATCTCCTCTGCTCACTTGCTGCCACATACACTGACACCAAAATTTCTTCCTCTTTTTCTCTTTTGGCAGTGATTGGGAAAGCTTGAAAACTAAGAACGTCTGTGACTCTAAATCACCCGTATATCTCCAGTGAACAGTTGATGATTTTACCTCCTAAGTATCTCAAATCTGATTCTTTCCTTCCTGATCCAATATCATCCATGTGCTTACTAACTCTCTCCTGATTATTGAAATAGCCTCTGAATTAATTACCTTGACATCATTGTCTTCCTTATCTAATCAGTTTTTCACAGTTATCAGACTGATGATGCCAATATGCAAATCTTTGATTTTAAAATTAAAATTAAACTTAAAATTTTCTATTGTTTCCTAAAGCCTAAATTATAAATCTAAATTCATATTTTCTGCTCTACTACACAAAATTCAACCTTCAGCTTTAGCAAGCTCTAGGAAATAGGTTTGATAGAGATTGTCAAGGTATGGCCAGATGGGTCTATTCAAAGTGAGGTATGGGCTTTGGTGTTCTAAGGAGTAGAGTGAAAACTCAGAAAGAGAGACAAGCATGCCTTCATTTATTACCATCTATTTAGTGAGCAGTTAGTAGATACTAGGTGCTGTGTGAAGACTGGTAAGGTATAGTCTTTGCCCTTAAGTTGTTTCGGGATGTCTATGAGAAACATTTAAACTGCTGTTTGAACTTGCACATCTGTTTTTGACTAGAGTAAGAGGTGGTGCCTGAGCAGAATCTTAAAAGACACTTAGGAGTTATTCAAGAAAAAAAAAAGAATGGATTTTTAATCATAACGAGAGTGCCAAAGGTACAGAGATTCACAGGGTATTATTACATTGTAACAACTACAAAACATTTAAGCTAGACAGTCAGGGGTGGTGTGTGTCAGTATTGACAAGATAAGAAGAGATCAAATCAAAGTCCTTAATTGTCATTGTAAAGTGATTGAACTTTGTTATTTGTACAGTAAAAATTGGTATATGTTTGCTTTTTTGAGGCTAGAGTACATCGATACAAAAAATAAAAGTATATAGAAAGTAGAAATTAACAATTCCATTTTAATGCCACCTTTAAAGTATGATGAACAGAGGTGACTTGATCATCTCTGCATTTAGAAAGGTTCTTCTGATCTTGGGAATAGATAGAAGGGGACCAAGACATGCAGAAAGAACATCAATTTGGAAGATGTTGTTATAATCCAAACAAGAAATAGTAAGACTCTGACAGAACGGAGGAAAGTGTGCATATTTGGAGATGTTTAAGATGTACAATTCACAATAGGTGAGTATTTGAATAAGGAAGTTAAGTGAATGAGAACGCACAGATACGACTAGCAAAACTAGGAAAATGAAAGCAGAGTTCATTGCTCTGATGCAAAACACAACTGTTCTAGAAATGAAGAACCAATACCAACCATCCATTTATATACTCATATTGCATGTTTATTTGGATGGCTCAGACTTGTTTATAGTGGCTAGGTTATAATAAGATAATTATTCCAGTAATTGGCTTACAAACAACAAAACCTAAAGTAGTATAAACTACACACATTTTTGATTGGAAGTACAAGGAGTTATAATATATATGAAAGTTCTTAATTTTTCTGTATATGAGTATGATGTTCCTTTGAAGTTAAGAAGGTGTGTACTAAGTTGTGGGTATTGATACTGAACACCCCTACGTTTTCAATAATCACTAGCCCTCCTTCTCCTGTCTATTGTTTTTGGACAGGAGAGAGTTAATAAGGCAATGCAATAATAAAGAAAAGAACATGAAGAGAAAAAAGCTATGTGACATTAAGATCTACTGGGGCACTGCTAAAATTGTTGAGCTTGATTTAAACCTTCAACCTAATTTAAGAAGGAGGCATTCTTCATCATTCTAAGCTCAAATCCTGAATATAATTAAAGCTGTAGGTTAAAGCTTTGATGGAATAATTTCCAGGTTTCTCTTTTCTAGTTCTGCATTTTGAAAAATCTTAATTATTATTCTATTTAGAACTTCAATCACTTAAATTTACAACTTGAGTGACTTTAGTTCAACCAAAAAAGTCTGATGTTTTCTGTATCCAGATTTTCTGTTCTATTTTTCTTTAATCTTTTATTACCAACATGTCTAACAACTAAGGTCTTAAATATTCAGCTCCTCTTTGCTCTATGTTGAAAACAAACAGGGAACAAATTAGAGTTGCAGTTATTTTAGAGAGAGGATAAGATCCCTAATGAATTCTGGAAGCTAGGGAAGTTGATTTGTGAGGGATGTGGATATGCGTGAGAGATGTACAGATATAATCTAGTGAGGAAATTTGAATCACGCCTCGAGGCACAGGATGCCTGTGAACCAATCATTACATAAAGACTTTTTTGTTGTCCCATGCTTTGGCCTCTTGGTGAGGTTATTCTTTTGGCAAATGATCTATCTTAATATTACACAAGGAAGCTTTGTATGGACAGTGCATAATCAGAGTTCTCTTGTCCGACAATAATGTAGGGAAAAAAATGTGTGCAATATCAAACACTACAGAACAGAATAAAAATAGTATTCCTTTGTTACATAAATATAAAAGTAATAGTGAAAAGCAACGACTTAGAAAGAACACTGAAATTATGAAAACTTGGTGTCTTTGGAAGATTCTTTGTAGGATTTAAGCAGGAATTTGGTGCTTTGGAGTATATATTCACATCACTAATGAGAACATTAATAATATGTGCTAATATGTATTGTTAACGTGTACTAAATGCTTTACATGTGCCATTATTATACTAAGTAATTTTATATATTATTTCACATACTTCTAAAACCAAATAAAGAGATTGGTATAGTTAACTATTCACGAATCCCAGATAGGGGAACTGAACCTACAGTTGTAGTTCAGAATTTCAACTAAAGTCCATTGATTTTTAGATATGGTCCTTCCAGTCACCATCCAAGATTTCTTCTAAGAGTAAGGTGTATTGTGGCTCCTTAGGAACTGCTTAATGCTATGTGATAAGATGTTTTGTTTAGTATTTCACTGAATTAGATCTAAGATACTTATGTAAGTATTATATGCTGAAGAAAATGTTGAAACTGTGTTTACCTGTCTTTCATATTTTCAACATTTCAAAATTGTATTTAAATCATAGATCATTATTTTACAGTTCATGGTTCTCTAGGAGATAAATAGAGGTGCTTTAGGGTACCAGTGGCCTTCTAAAATTACATCTTAAACATAGCGTACTTGCAGTTTGTTGTATTTTTCTGGAAACTGATAATATTTTATAGCTGCATATGATCCAAAAAAAGTTTAAGAAACTTTAGCTGGATGTTTTGAAAACAAATGAAATCTAAAAGTAACACTTTTACCAAAAAAAGTAAAAATCAATATTATCCCCAAATTTTAATAGGAATAATGACAGGTTCATAAATGCTTAAAGACTTAGAAATAATGTCACCAGAAAACAGTGATTTTAAAAATTATTCCTTAGAGATTAGAGTATTAGAGTTACGTGATGTTGACTCACTAAGCAATAGCAAGCCCTGTTAAAATTCTGTATTTTGAATTTGTTTATGTCAAATATGACTATATCAAATCCACTTAACATGAATCTCTCAAATCTGTTTTAAAATTTGGTATGGAGTGGTTTGGATTACTGTTTTTATGTGGTTTGACTATTATTTTAATTTAAACATAAACTTTATTTGGTAAGTGTGTATGTGTCTTTATGAGAGACTGCCAGTCTATTCAAACGTGCATAAATTTACATTTCTACCAGAAATGTATGAAAGTTCCAGTTACTATACATTTAGATCAGCAATTGATATTTTCAGTCCCAATTTTAGCTCTTCTAGTGAGTTTATAGTAGAATCTCACTGCAGTTTTAATTTGAATTTTCCTGATTGCTAATGATGTTGAACACTGTTTCTTGTATTCATCATTCATTTGTGTATCATCCTTTGTGAAAAATCAAATGACTTTCCCAATTTTAATTGAGTTGTCTTCTTGTAACTCATATGTAAACATGCTTTTTATATTCTGAATATAAGCTTTGTGTCAGTTTATGCATTGTGAATATTTTTTCACAGTTTTTGGCTTTCTTTTTCATTTATTTAAGGGCTGAAAGATTCTTAGATAAATTTTGATAAAGTAAAATGTATCAATATTTTCCTTTTATGGACTCAGCTTTTTGTGGCTTGCCTAATAAATCATTGCATAGTCCAAGTGTGCAAAGATTTCCTACTGTGTTCTCTTCTAGAAATTTTATATTTATAATTTTAATTTTTAGATCTATGTTCTATTTCTTGTTAAATTTTATTTGTTACATAAGTTAAGAATTGAAGCTCATATGCATATCCAGTTGTTCCAAGGCTATCTGTTGAAAAAACTACTTTTTCTCCATTGAATTGCCTGTGTTTTTGCCAAAAGTGTTATAATTGTAGGTTTTTTCTAGATCTAATTAGTTCCTATTAGTTAGATTCTAACTAGTTTGTTAGGACATATGTGTGTCCTAACAAAAAACACACTGTTTTGATTACTGTAGCTTTATAGTATAAGTGCTCCAACATTGTTATCGTTCAAAATTGTTTTTGGCTTTTGTAGGTTATTTGCATTTCTATTTAATTTTAGATTCAGTTTAATAAATACTACAAAAAAGTCTTCTGGTATTTTAGTTTGGATTGCGTTAGATCTAGAAATCAATTTGAGGAAAAAAAATGATATTTTAATATTGAGTCACCCAGTTCATTAACCTGATACACTTTTCATTTATTTAAGTATTTAATTTCTCTCAACCTGAAAATGTTTGAGACAAATAAAAGTGGGTGTTTCTTCAGACTCTTCATTCAAGTAGAGTTATTTTTAGTTTACTTTAATATTTGTTTATCCCTCTCTCCAAACTTGGAGGATCTCAAAGCGTCTACCTAAGCTGCAAAAGAGAAAGAGGTCTATGTTGGGGTTGGAGAAATTGGAGTCTTCAAAATTACAAAATTGTACTGTAAACTTCCACATGTTGCTTCTCCTTACAAGCTCAGCAGGTTGGAACTTTACTCTGAGAGGGTATAGCCAAGATCTTTGTCTCCAGTACCCAGTCAAGGACTAGGGTTTCTCCTAGGCGTGCCAGGTCACCAGCATTTCTAATCACTCTCCCGTTTGATATTGCAGAAGCTCTTTCTTGGCAAGAGCAACAGAGAGGTCCAGGGACTCTTTTGCCCATCCAACTCCTACGTGTAGGGCAGGAAATCTACTCCAGGAGTGGCGAGCCAAGAATACTGGGCTCTCATTATCATTGCTGCAGCTTGCTCATAGGGCAATGGGCTCCATCCTGTGAAAGCCAAGATGGGAAGGCCAAAGGCTACTACCCACATCCATCCAGTGTTCCAATAGTAGACTGAGTTGTCGCTCTTAAAGAAGCAGACTGATGTCACCACCCCAGATCCAGAGTAAGGATTCAGAGGAGCAGATACAGAGATACCACATAGAAGGTGACAGGACACAAGAACAAAGTGTTCCATAACTCTTTCTAAGGGGATTGACTTCCTTTGGGACAGAATGTGGGATAGCACAAGCCTAAGGACACTGTCTAAAGCAATAGAGATTTTTGGTGGAAAGCAATTAAGAGGAGGCTGGTAGACTTATGAGAACAAAATGGACACCAGTAGACCAGTTAGAAATTATTTTTTAAATTATTATTATTATTTTTTAAGACCAAATCTCCCTCTATTGCCCAGGCTGGAGTGCAGTGGTGCGATCTTGGCTCACTGCAACCTTCACCTCCGGGGTTCAAGAAATTCTCCTGCCTCAGCCTACCAAGTAGCTGGGATTACAAGCGCCCACCACCACACCTGGCTAATTTTTTGTACTTTTAATAGGTATGGGGTTTCACCATGTTGGCCAGACCGGTCTCAAACTCCTGACCTCAAGTGATCTGCCCGCCTCGGCCTCCCAAAGCGCTGGGATTGCAGGCATGAGCCGTGGTACCTGGCCACCAGATAGAAATTTAACAGAGAGAAATACAGAAAGAGACAGGGAAGAAGAACCATCATTGAAAGAGCCACACAAAAATGTATACAGGAATGTTTGTAGCAGCATTATTCACAGTAGACAAAAAATGCAAACACCCCAGTTTCTAACAACTGATAAATAAACGTGGTGTATTCATATAATGAAATTTTACTTTGACAATAAAAAGGAATAAGGAACAGATGCATATTACAATGAATGTATAGCATAAACCTTGAAAACCTAAGAGAACAAAAAAAGTCACATAATTCACATTGTATGATAATATTTAAATGAAATGTTCAAACTCAGCAAGGCTATAGAGACAGAAAGTAGGTTAGTGGTTGCCTTGACCTGGGGAGATTGGGTTTGAAGTGAAGGGGGTGATTATTGATGAGTGTGGGGTTTTTCTCCTGGGTGATGAATATATAAAATTCATTGTGGTGATAGTTGTATAACTCTGAATATACTAAAAAACCGCTGAAATATACACTTTTAATGAGTGAGTTGTATGTGAATTATATCTTTAAAAAGTTGGTAAATATAAAACTACAACATCATAGTAATTTATGTATATACAGCCTATATATATATATACAAAATGTTTTGGCCACTTTGTCCTTCCCTTTAAAAGCTAAAGGGAAGACCCTTTAAATGCTAAAGGGAAGGACAAAGTGGCCAAACATTGTGTGTGTGTGTGCGTGTGCATGTACACACAAATGGTTTAAAAATATATATATATATATGTATATATATGGTTTGAAAAAACTTTATCTCCTAAACCATGGTACTGATGATAAAATGTAATTCTAATGAAGACAAGAAGGAAATATGGTGGTCCATTTAAGAGAGGCTTTAAAGTAAGTCACTCAGACTCCTATCTATAGATTAGCCCTTAATCTAAAGAAGAAAAGAGCCTCAGTTGGTAGAGTTCAAGCTTAAAGTTCTAGCTATTTAAAAAAAATCATATTTAGCTTTTAAAACTTGTATATTGTTAATGGTGAGAAAGGGACAGAATATCATGACTGATGGAGGACTTAGAAAGCTTGTATATATTTTTCCATTAGACACGACTAAAGAATATTTAATAAATCTTATTTTTAGAAAAAGAGGAATTAATATAAAAAATAAATTAATGATCAATACCGTTTTCATTTAGTACAGAATTACTCTAAATACTATCAATGTTTTCTCTCAATTGCCACTCTTATAAATCCTTTCATGTTGCATCAACTTTCTCCCGAAATTTTATCCAGATTACATGTAACAAATTTAAAACAGTTGATCTACCCTCCCTCCCTTCCACCTCATGCAGTGTTAAGATAGAGATGTGCCTTTCATTAAAACATTCATCTTCTCATGCTATGCCAGAACTCACCTGCCCTCGTTGGCACCCTGTTATCACAGAGCTCTGGTTTACAAACTGTAATTATCCCAAAAGGAGTCACAAAATGTGCTTTATTTGAGAGTCAAAAAATATTGGAAAAACATTAATTTTATCTCATTCTTTAATAAATGTTTATATATGTCCCACAATATCCCCATTATATAATTAGTACAGTAGTACGAGTACATAATTTGTAAATACAGTACACACATATGGGATATGTATGCCCAAAAGTTATTTTTTACAGATGGCAAATGTGATACAAATTTTGAGGCTCTATGTCCTTAAGGAATCACTCATCGCTGGAGGCAAGGGTTTGACGTTGGAGAGGGCATTTTTTGCAATGACTCTTAGAATTTAGTGGGTGGGAAGGGGGAGCAGAAAGGGATTTTAGGTGTAGTGCATAGCACAGTCCTGATCAAGGATGATTTTTCCTGAGGGAGGGTAGATCAACTGTTTTAAGTTTGTTAAACGTAAGTTTGTTACATGAGTCCTTAAACACTTTCCAAAGAATCACTGAATAGGCAACTGGGTGTAAAACAAATAAAAAATAACAAGCACTGGATTTGATTCCCTAAATAAGCAAAAGGCATTCTTTTGCAGTTTGATTTGCAACATTTTCCAGAAATGCCGCCACAATGGAAATAGAAGGAATTTTTTAAAAAATCATTATTTTGGAAAATCACATCATCTTTAGCAACCATGTCAGTGATTATTTGCGTTGCCAATGCAACACATCTGTTTCAGCCTATATTTATAAGCATTAAATTCACAATGGTTCCACATATAAGTGCAAGTATCTGAATTCTTTATCAGGTCTAATGCAATCATGTCTGGCATTTATGCCTTAATATTTACATTATTTTGTTTAAATATTTTCTTTTTATTTTGTCTTTATATTAACTTTTTGTTTTTAGTTTATTATATACATGTTATAATACATATAAATGTTATTTCCAGGTAGCTAAGTGGAGATTATCACATATTTTATAATATTTCATATATATAGATATATACTTGTTATTAAAATAGATCTTTGAGTCAGATACGGTTGAGATCACTGCCCTGTGAGATAAGAGCCATATAATATGTAATTTGCAGACTTTGGTCCCTGTCATCAGCTCATCATTTCATCATCCACCTTTGCAACTGCTCCCCTCATGTTTCCCAAATATGCCATGCACTGTTATGCCTATTCTGCTGTTCTTCTTATTCCTTTTCCCGGAAAAGTGGTTATTATTTTTTGTAAGTCTCTGCTCAAATGGCAACCCACTTAGAGTTTATTACTCTCCTGCCTGGGTGACCATAGCATTTTGCCCTTATCTCCAACATAACACTCCTATTTCTATCTTCCCAATTAAACCGTGAGCTTCTAAAGGGCAGAGACAATGTCTTTTTCAGTCTTGGAGGGCAGGGATTGTGTTTTACTAATTTCTATCTCCACAGCTTCTAACTTGGTTGCCTTATAATTGCTTATTGACCAATCATTTATTCAATAAAATTGTATTCTTCAATGAAAGAATAGCAAATATAAACACCTTAATGCATGACATTTATTTGGATTATTGCATTTTTAAGCCTTTTTGTTCCCCAGGATTAGAAGTCTGTGGACCTACTATTCTAAACTCAGTTTGCTTTGTTGGTGGCTTTGCCTGCCATCCGTCTTCATCATCTCCCCTCGTCTAGCATCTGCTATCACTGTCTTATTTATGTTCACATTCTTCAGTGGCTCTAGCTATTGCCTCCAAATTATGCAGATTTCTCACCTATTCTTTCTCTTCATATCTGGAATCAGAAGTATGAAGCAGTAAAAAAAAAAAAAATAAGAAGAAGAAAATACTATGCCTTCCTCACCATTCATTCTCCGGTGATTTTTACTCCTCTGATTAGAATTGCCAGTCCCTTATCTTGGCGTTCTGAATGCCCAGCTCAGTTGCTATCCAAATCAATTGTTGGACTACGTCTTTCCATAATACCAAAAGTTAGCAAATAGCCTTTGACTTTAGCATGAGAAATATCTCATGTATGCCAAGGCATGCTGTTTAATTAATTGCAGTAAATGAAATCGAGTTTTCACACAAATATGATTTTTGTTAACAAACACAATTATGGAAAGCAATAGAATTTGTGTTACATCAGCAAGTTTGTTTCTTTAAGATATTACATAAGAATTTATAATTATTCTGGGATACACAAGTTTATTGAATTTAAATTAATTTATAAATAAATGTTCTTGCAAGATTCAAACGGTAGTTAAAATAGTTGGAAGAGAGGCAAAGCCGATGACAGTATAAGGAGGAAGCCAATGTTATACAATTCAGCGATAGCTAATTCTTATTTGTTTATTGATTATTTCAGTATATTTCAGATACACTACTTGTTTGGTTTAAGTAATCACAGCTGATCATAAACTATGGAAAGTCCTATATTAAAATAAGGCAGTTTTATAAGAAAAACACACTAATTCCTGAATATGGTCTTTGAAAACTCTTCCATATCAAAAATTCTATGAGTCTTTCTCAACTATGTTTCTGCCAATAGAAATATGATCTATGGGATAGAAGAGATGTGACCTTATGAACATCCCTGTAAATTTCCTTTAACAGAATCTTCTGTTCTTACTAGTAAAATAGAAGATTATACTTTTGGAATAAAAATTCATTGAAACGATTAAATAATTTTTTTAATGTGCAATAAACTACCTTGTCTGAATAGTTAATATTAAAATAACTGATACAATATAAATGCTCTTTACAAGTCACAAAATATAAAGAATTTTTCAAGTCTGAAAATCTTTTCAGAGACTTTCTATCCTTTGAGACCAGAAACATGTAAGAAGATATATCATTTTGTTTCCTTGTGCCCAATCCTCTTCCTTTTCCATTTAATTCTGCAAATTTTTCTTAAATATATTTTTGTAGCAAGGAGAATCTAACTTCTATTTATACCATTAATATTATGGCAGGAAAAGAGCATTTAAAGGATACAGAACTGGAAAAGATAATAGAAAATATATATATCTAACACACATTGGTATTTTATAGCTAGGGAAACTGAGTTCTGAAATTCTGAGGCACTTCTAAGGCACTCAGTAAAGCAGTACTACTAGAATGTAGATTTTCTTAGTATACAGAGCCTTCTCATCATTGCAAGAAGTTTATCCACCTGTGTTAAGGCTCTGGTTGGAATATTTTGGGGGAGAAAAGAAACATGATTCAGCTTTTATTATTCTCTCTTCTCATCCTTCTGTTTTTCTAAACTTCATAATTAATCTTTCTTCTATATGTCTCCAATAAACAATTATCTGTTTTCAGTAAAGCCACATTTGATGTCAATACTTCTCAACAGCTCATCACAAATGTCCCTTACAGTAGTTGGTAATTTAATTCATTTTATCAGTCAAGTCCAGCAGCTAATATCTGATATTCAGGAGTTGTATACCTGGATAGCTTTTGACATAGACCATTTACTCACCAGAATTGCAAATCAACGACTTTGGGACAGAATTTGGTTGCAGGTGCATTTTTCTTTAGTTGCATGGTGTTTTAAAAATGGAAAGCAAATCCCTTTATTAAGAACAGAATCACCAGTGTATCATTTGCTGTATTTCCTACTACTTGTGTGTATGACACCTGATGATCAGTTTCCATTGTGATTATAGAACTGAAACCAATATGAATATTGCTTTGTGTTTGTTTATTTCTGTTTCTGGAGAGGAGGGTGTTTGCATGTTTTCTTCCAATGGAGAAATTATTGGGAGAGAATGGAAATAGTCGTTAGACTCATCATGCCACTGATGCTTCATAGACAAAGACTTTGCACTTAACAGGGAAAGTTTAAAAACATTTCAAATGTTTCTTACTGTGCCTAATATTCTGACATTTATCATAGCCCTAATTCACTAAATAGACATTTGCATGTCTAGTAATGTGATTAACTGTGTTGCTTAAAAAATATAGTCTTACCTAAGTCTACTATCTTTTAAACTTCTTTTAAAATGGTTGATTGTAGAATAAAAGGCCAAACATTAAGACAGTTAATTTATATTTTAGTATATATATTTGAGTATTATGAAGTTAATTTTTGTCATGATGATTTTAACTAGGAGCACAGTAATAATATTTTAGTTTATATTTAGTAATGTTCTATAAAATTAGTGCATTGTCTTTTACTGTAAATGTAATGGCAAACAGCAAAGGCTAAATATTTTTCAGGTGAGTTTAATGTCATTAATGAGAGTTTTAAAGTATGTATACATTGTAGATTCATTTAGTAAATTGAAGAATCATATGTAAGCACAATAGTTAGAAGTTCTACATTTACAAAGAATGTTTAAAATGAGATTTTGTAAAAGAATATTTTATGAAAATTAAAGATGACCTGCCTAAAAACTATAAAAAATATTATGTTGCTAATTTTGCTTCAAATATACTTCCTTTGCAAATGTATTAAAAATTAAAATCAAAGAAATGAAAATTTTTGTTTCTAGCAAGTATGAATATATAATTTGCTATGAATCTTAATGAGCATATCAAAACATCAGATGATAAAAGAGATTGAAATACTGCTTGCAAACAACAAAATTATGAAAATTAATGCTTCATGGTCTAAATATTATTCTTCATTGACCAAAAAAAATGTAACTTCTGTTTGGGTATACATAAAATACATAGTAGTTGCTTATACAGTTTTATGAAAATAGAGTTTTATTCTGAAGTTATTACATATTTTTAGCAAGAATACTGACAAATTATTCTTATCACTTTTTCGTTATACTTCTCAACATTTCTGATAAATATCTGTTCGATTTCATTAAATTATTTAAGTATTTTATATTTTACTTTTCCTTTTAAATTTTTGTAAGAAGGAATATGGTTTTAAAATTTTAATTTTTCTTTTTTTTAAGTGTACTTCTAATGTGTATTAGATCTAAAACAATGGCTTGATTAATATTAATACAGCCATTTTTTTTTTTTGTATTTTAAAATTTGTATTCTACATCACAACACTAGAAAAAAAAAATCTGTCCCTCTGCCGGACTAGTGTTAGTTTGATGATTATACTAATATTAACTGCTTCACTTGAGTAAGCAAAGAGGAAGTAAAATACCAGTCAGACCAGCTGTTAATTCACAGAGTGTTGTACTACGCTTATTAAAAATACCCAAAAGATGTACCTTTGTGGTTCAGTCTTTTGAATTAGAATCAGAATATTAATCATGCCTCAGGCCTAAATTAAACATTGGAAGGCCCCTTAAGAATTTTCACCAAATTTTCTTGGATTTTTCTTTATTGGGTCTTCCTGGACTCTGTTTAGCTCTGTAATTGCTTTGCTCCTTTGTTGATAGGTTAAAGTACAACGTGATTTTCTCCATGTCACAATATTTAGGAGGACGGCTCAATGGTCTACTCCAAGTTGCGATGTGCAGCTGAGACACCTATTTGTAACAGAAATAGTGTTTATAACGTTAAATAAGGTATGAAGTAAGAACAATTATGTATCTCAGTGTCTGTAGTTAATTTTAAAAATCTGAATCATTACTGTCTTCATATCACTGTTATTCTAGCAGGGTTATCTTAAGTGATCCTGCCAAATGTGATTGACCTCTTATATATGAGTATAAATTTTAGTTTTATTTAAAAACAGAAAAACTAAGAAAAAGCCGAAATTCTAGCATGGTCAAAACATACTATTGTCTGTTTTCAGAAAATGTTCATTATTACTAATAAATAAATATATGCCCCATTACTTACACGTATATGTACACAATTTCAAGGAGCTGAAGCTTATGATTAACAGTAGCATTTGTGCATCTAACTGTCTAAGAATTGTTTCTAAAGTATATTATTTATACTGAAGTTCAATTTGAGCTCCGGACACTAGAAACCAAAACAAAAACATTATGATCTTCAACTATTTTTAAAACGTTTAACATATCTCTATTATGTCATTTACAAGGCAAAGGGATGAAATAGAAAGGTATGTTAACTCGAGACTATATTATTTTAAAAAACAATTAATGATAATAACAAAAAACTCATGCTTTTGATACATCACAAAAGTTCCTTTTTCATTTCTCCATTGAATTTTTAATAAACTGCTAATATTCAAATAGGAACCATATTAGTTCTGAATTCCCTCATAATTATTTGTAGAAATATAAAATATGTCTGTTGAAATTGATATTTTTATTATTTATCAATAAATCTCAATAATAAATTGATATTATTAACACATTTAGTAGAAGAAACATGTTCAGTTTTTTTAAAGTTTGCTTAATAATATTTGAACTAAGCTGACACATGGACTTTATCTCGGAAGCATCTGTATATTGTGTATCAGAATAATAGGTGTTGCTCTATGTGATTAAAACAAACAAAATGCTTAACAATTCATGCTACTATTAGATAAAAACAAGTGAGGGTGAATTGTTAACTAGTTTAAATTATCAGTTAAATATATGTTACCTAATTACCATTACACAAGTTAATAGAGAGAAAATATAAATTCATCTGACCTGATAGGTATCTAAAAAAGCAGTGCTGCACACTGTTAAAAACACTTTGGGTAGCTATGAGTTACCTATAAAACAATGCAATAACAGAAAAGGAGGTACACATTTCAGAGGGAAGTGTGAACAGTGAATGACTGGGGAGGACTTGGGGAACCTAACTTGGCCAGTATGGTACTAGTAGTGCTGTGCTGTAAAACTGAGTATCATTGATGTTCTAAATTCAATTTCATCTTTCTTTATCCCTTTTCTGTGTAGCTACTTGAGTGACAGACAAATGAATCACAACTTATTAATTGGAATGTGTGAATTTTGAAATAATTTGCTAGTTTTTGAAAATCGAGTACAATTTTGTTAAGCATTTCTATCAGAGATCAAACTGTGACCAACAAAGAATAGGTAACTGGAGGAAAAATGTCCAGTCCTTCTTTGACAACTTTAGTAGTGAAAATTATCACAAATCCAATGAAATGTCAAACATTTAGTAGATTGAAAACTCATGAGACCTATGAGATTATGAACATTTTATATTAATCCAAATCATAATGGCCTAGAATCTTTTTATAGAGAGGGGCTGTTATAATGAATCTTTATAGCCCAAATCTAAACATTATAAATATTTTACAAATTTGTGTTTTGTATTTCTCCATTTTTTTGGAATACATCAAAAGCATATCCCAAATAATTTCACCCATAAATACTAAGGGAAGTGTTACTAAGAAGTAATATTTTTAATATGTCATTTTTTGTTGTAGTATTTTAAAACAAATTTCACAAATATTATTTTACTCTGAATACTTTGGTATGTATCTCTAGCCGTAAAAGCATGTTAAAATCAAATAATATTAAAAATGCAATTCCTTAAAAGCATCTAATAAAATGGTCTCTGTCCAAATTTTTCCATTTTTGACCTGAGCTCTATTTTTCAAACAGTTTTTGACTAAGGATCTAACTAGAGTTTATATGTTGTACTTAGTCAATTAAGCCTTTTAAATCTTCAAAAATATATAACTGCTCATTCTACTTTTTTTCTTGCCATTGATTTTTAATCACGGGTATTTACCTTGAAGAATTGTCTACATTCTGACTTGGTTGATTTTCTTTGTATTTATTGTAAATTTATATTTAGAAGTCTGATTCCATTCAGATTTAACAGGTACTCTGTGCTTTGTATTTTATCTCATCAGAAGGCACATATGTGTAGTTGCAGCACTTTTAGAGATATATTAAAGCATATCGGTAATAAACTGAAAGAAATATAAAAAATTTACTTTGTTTTAATTTTTAATTGTTGTGGGTACATAGTTGGTGTATTATTTGTGGGGTTACTTTACTAATTTTAACAGCAAAAGATTTAAAAATAAGATATATGTCCATCAATAGAAAACTGATCAAATAAACAAGAGCATACTATGCAGCTGAATAAAAATATGGAATATAATTTCCAGGATATGATGTTATATGAAAACACCATTTTGAAGAAATACACAAGTTGGTATGTGTATAGCAAATATGTATATAATGTAAAGCATATGTGTTAGGTATATAGCATGCTACCACTTAAAAATGGGTAAATGTATGTATATACATGTATATATAGTATATTATATTTAGTTATATTAAAATGTACATATAAAAGATAACATTTTAAAAGTGTACATATATTTATATGTTATATGTGTTATATACGTATATATGCTATATATGTATATATATGTGTGTCTCTCTATATATATACCTGCATGTGGGGGAACAAATAGAGTGACTGGGACAGTGGTAGAGACTGAACTTCCTGGTAAATAGAGTATAGATTTATAGACATAACTCTGGAACAATGTAAATAGTTTATAAATTATAAAACAAAATAAACTAATTCATCTTTATATCTCTGGTATGGTATATATCTAACAGCAAAAAGGCCTGCAACAAATCCTAAGTTATTTTTCATGACCATATCAGTTTGTAATGTTAAAGTTATCCTGAAATACTTGTGTATATACTGTGGAATATATCAAAAGAATAATTATATCATTGAGAGGCAGGATTTTCATTGTGGTTAAAAGGGAAACATATTTAAGAAACCCAATTAGAAAAGTTAAAATCCTGTGTTTGAATTAAAGTCATTAATAAAAGTAGACCTTATGTCTTAAGAAACACTGACACAAACACATAAGCCCACACAAACACACATTCTGTCTCTCCACTCAGAAGGCTAGAAAAATAACTAATCTTATATCAGTAAGCATTCTGAGCACCCTTAAAAATCCTCTGTGCTCTGCCTATTCACCCCTTCTACCACCGTAACTCCTGGCAATCACTGATATTTTCGCTGACTCCATAGTTTTGTCTTTCCTAGAGTGTCATATAGTTAAAATCATACACTATGTAGCTTTTTCAGATTGGCTTCTTTCACTTAGTAATACACATCCAAGTTTCCTCTATGTCTCAATATCTCATTGTATTTTAAAATTATTTTGTTTTAGATTAAGGGGGTACATGTGCATGTTTGTTATGTGGGTATATTGCTTAATGGGTGGGAATTGGGCTTCTAGTGTACACATCATCCAAATGATGAACATTGTACCAAATAAGTAACTTTTTTACTGTCACTCTGCTTCCACCCTCTCTCCTTTTAGAGTCCCCAGTGCCTATTATTTCTACCTTTGTGTTTATGTATATTCATTGTTTACCTTCCACTTGTAAGTGATAACACACAGTATTAGATTTTCTGTTTCTGAGCTAGTTCACTTAAGATAATGGCTTCTAATTCCACCCATATTGCTGCAAAGAACATGATTATATTCATTTTTATGGTTATATGGTATTCCATGGCGTTACATGTCACATTTTCTTTATAAAATCAACCATCAATGGGCACTTAGGTTGGTTCCATAACTTTGATATTGTGAAAAGTGCCGCAATAAACATATGTGTACAGGTGTCTTTTTTATACAATAATTTATTTTCATTTGGGTACACGCCAAGTAGTGGGATTGCTGGGTAGAGTAGTAGTTCTGTTTTCAGTTCTTTGAGACATCTCCATACTACTTTCCATAGAGGCTGAACTAACTTACATTCCCACCAACAGTGTACAAGTGTCCCGTTTTCTCTGCATCCCTGCCAATATCTGCTGTTTTTGACTTTATTGTAATCGCCATTCTGCCTGGTATAAATATCTCATTGTGGTTTTAATTTGAAATTCCCTGATCATTAGTGAGGTTGAGCTTTTTTTCCTGTGTTTGTTGGCTGTTTGTGTATCCTCTTTTGAGAAATAGCTGTTCGTATCTTTTGCCCAGTTTTTAATGGGGTTGTTTGTTTTCTCTCATGAGTTGTTTGAGTTCCTTGTAGATTTTGGATATGAGTCATTTGTTGGATGCATAATTTGCAAATATTTTCTTCCATTGTGCAGGTTGTCTGCTTATACTGCTAATTATTTCTTTTGCTATGCAGAAGCTTTTTAGTTTAATTAAGTCCTATTTCCCTATTATTGTTTTTGTTGCGTTTGCTTTTGGGGTCTTTGTCATAAATTCTTTGCCTAAGCCAATGTCCATAAGAGAATTTCCTATGTTTTATTCTAGGATTAATACAGTTTCAGGTCTTCCAGTTAAGCTCTTTAATTGATTTTGAGTTAATCTTTAGATATTTTGAGAGCTAGGTCCCCAGTTTCATTCTGCATATGACTAGTCAATTTTCCCAGAACTACTTATTGAATAAGATGTCCTTTCCCCTTATTTTATTTTATATTTTTGTGAACTTTGTTGAAAATAAGTTAGTTGTAGATATGTGGCTTTACTTATGCATTCTCTATTCTGTTCCATTGATCTATGTTTATTTTTATACCAGTACCATGCTACTTTAGTTATAAAATGCTACTGATTTTCGTACACTGATTTTGCATTCTGAAACCTTAGTGAAGTTGTTTATCAAGTCTAAGAGTCTTTTGGGGGAATCTTTAGGGTTTTTCTGGGTATATGATCATGTCATCAGTAAACAGAGATAATGTGACTTCTTTTTCACTTTGTATTCCTCTTATTTATTTCTCTTGCCTGATTGCTTAGGCTAATACTGCTACTACTATGCTGACTAAGAGTGGTGACAGTAAATATCCTTTTCTTGTTCTAGTTCCTAGGGGAAATGCTTCCAACTTTTTCTCATTCGGTATGATTTTGCTTGTGGGTTTGTCATAACTCATTTCTTTTTAGCACTGAATTATAGCACATTTCTGGCTGTACCAAAGCTTATCTATATGCACACCTACTATAGAATATCTCAAGTGCTTCCAAGTTTTGGCAATTATAAATAAAGCTGCCATAAATATCGATGTGCAGTTTTTTGCATGGATATAACTTTTCAACTCTTTCGGACCGCAGCTGCTAGATTGTATGGTGAGAATATGTTTAGTTTTGTAAGAAACTGCCCAAACTCTCTTCCAAAGTGGCTGTACCATTTTACATTACCACCAGTAATGACTGAGAGTGCCTGTTGCTCCCTATTTCAACCAGCATTTGCTGTTGTCAGTGTCTTGAATTTCGACTATTCTAATAGGTATGTAGTAATATCTCATTATTGTTTAATGTTTTATATCATTACCTAATGACATATGATGTTATGATCTTTTCATATGCTTATTTGCCATCTGTATATCTTCTGTGATGAGGTGTCAATTTAGGATTTTTTTTTTTTTTTTTTTTTTTTTTTTTTTTGAGATAGAGTCTTGCTCTGTCACCCAGGCTGGAGTACAATGGCATGATCTCAGCTCACTGCAGCCTCTGCCTCCCAGGTACAAGTGATTTTCCTGCCTCAGCCTCCTGAGTTGCTGGGGTTACAGGTGTGTGTCACCACACCTGGCTAATTTTTGTATTTAATAGGGATGGATTTTCACCATGTTAGCCAGGCTGGCCTGAAACTCCTGACTGCGTGATCCACCTGACTCGGCCTCCCAGACATTTTTAAATTGGGTTGTCCACTTTCTCACTATTGAGTTTTAAGAGTTTTTAGTATATTTTAGACAACAGTGCTTTGTTAGATATGTGTCTTACAAATATTTTCTCCCAGTCTATGGCTTGTCTTTTTATTCTCTTGACAGTGTTTTCAACAGAGGAGAAGTTTTGTATTTTAATTAAATCAAATTTACCATTTTTTTTTTCTTTCATGGATCATGCCATTGAGGTTGTATCTAAAATGCCATTGCAATACCCAGGGTCATGTAGATTTCCTCCCATGTTATCTTCCAGGAATTTTACAATTTTGTGTTTTACATTTAGGTCTATAATCCATTTTGAGTTAATTTTTTGTGGAGTGTTTCTCAAACTTTTTCAAAAAAATTGAAGATAAAGGAATATTTCTGAATTCATTTTACAAGGCCAGCATTTCCCCGATACCAAAGCTAGACAAGACTACAAGAAAAGAAAATTACATGCCAATAACCCCGATGAACATAGATGCAAAAATCCTCAACAAAACGTTAGTCAACTAAAATCAACAGCATATTAAAAGGATCATTCACCATGATTAAGTGAGATTTGTATCTAGGATTAAAAAATATCATAGTTCAATATATGCAAATCAATAAATATGACACATATTAACAGAATAAAGGACAAACATCATATGGTCATCTCAGTAGATGCAGAGAAAGCATTTGACCAAATCAAACATTTCTTCTTCATAAAAAACTGTCAACAAATTAAGTCTAGAAGGAATGTATCTTAACACAATAAAGGCCATATATTACAAGCCCAAGGTAGCATCATATGCTGTGGTGAAAAGTTGAAAGCTTTTTCTCTCAGATGAAGAATAAGGCAAAGATGCTCTCTCCTGCTACGCCGCTTCTATTCGACATAGTACTGGAGTTATACAGAGTAATTATTCAAGAAAAAGAAAACATCCAAATTGTAAAAGAAGAAGTTAAATTGTCCTTGTTTGCAGATGACATACTCTTATGTATAGACAACCTTACAGACTCCACAAAAACTGTTAAAACTAATAAACCAATTTAATTAAGTTGCAGGATACAAAATTAACATACAAAAATAAATAGTGTTCCTGTACACTAACAATGAACTATCCAAAAAAGAATTTTTTAAAATAAAATTCTATTTACAATAGATACCAAAAATACTTAGGAGTAAATTTAACCAAGGTGAAAGATCTGTGCATTGAAAACTATAAAACATTGATGGAAGAAGACACGAATAAATACAGTGTTCATTAATTGGGAAATTAATATTGTTATATCTGTCTACCAAAGGTCCATACTACCCAAAGCATCTGTACTAACTAAGGTGATCTGTAGATTAAGTGCAATCCCTGTCAAAATTCCAATGGCGTTTCCACCGAGATTAAAAAAACAATCCTACATTCATATGGAACAAATTGTTGCCAAATAGACAAGCAATCTTGAGAAACAGAGCAAGACTAAAGGCATCATACTACTACAAAGCGATAGTAGTCAAAACAACATGGTTCTGGCATGAAAAAAGCACATAGACCAATGGATTAGTATAGAAATCCTAGTAATAAATCCAGGAATTTACAATCAATTGATTTTAGACAAAGATGCAAAAGGACACATGATAGGACAAAGATTTTCTCCTCAGTAACTGCTGTTGGGAAACAATATCCACATGTAGAAGAATGAAATTGGATACTCACCTCATACCAGTTGCAAAAATCAAATCAAAATGGATTAAAGATTTACATGTAAAACCTGAAATGGTAAAGATACTAGAATAAAACATGGGGAAAATCTTCATGACAATGGTCTGGGCAGTGATTTTGTGCGATATGACCCCAAAAGCACAGACAACAAAAGCAGAAACAAACAGGATTACATCAAACGACAAAGTGTCTGCACAGCAAAGGAAGTAATTACCAAAGTGAAGACATGACCCACGGAATGGGAAAATATATTTGCAAATCATACATCTGATAAGGGGTTAACACTCAAAATATATAAGGATCTCAAACAGCTGTATAGCAAGAAAACCAAAAACCTAATTAAAAAAATAGGCAATAGACTGGAATAGACTTTCCTTTCCTTTCCTTTCCTTTCCTTTCCTTTCCTTTCCTTTCCTTTCCTTTCCTTTCCTTTCCTTCTTTCTTGTATTTATTATTATTTTTTTTTTACAGAGTTTCACTCTTGTTGCCCAGGCTGGAGTGCAGTGGTGTGATCTTGGCTCACTGAAACCTCTGCCTCCTGGGTTCAAGTGATTCTCCTGCCTCAGCCTCCGAAGTAGCTGGGATTCCAGGCACCCGCCACCACTCCTGGCTAATTTTCTGTGTTTGCTGGAGATGGGGTTTCACCATGTTAGTCAGGCTGGTCTTGAACTCCTCACCTCTGATGATCTACCTGCCTTGGCCTCCCAAAGGGCTGGGATTACAGGCATGTGCCATCGTTCTTAAAATAAGACATAAAAATGGCCAATAAGTACATGAAAAAAATGCTCATCATTACTAACCATCAGAGAAATACAAATTAAAAACATAATATGATAGTACGTCATGCATGTTAGGATGGCTATCATCAGAAAGAGAAAAGATGACAGCCGTTGGTGAGGTTGTGGAGAAAAAGGAATCTCTGTGCACTATTGGTAGGAATGTAAATTTGTACAACCAGCATAAAAATGGTATGGAGGTTCCTCAAAAATTAAAAATAGAACTTCCATGTGATCCAGTAGTCTCAACATCATGTTGTACACTGTAAGTATATACGGTTTATAGCTGTCAATTAAAAACAAAGCCTGGACTTAACAATATCCTAAAATCAATGACGATGTAAGTTTGACATATTCCTGGCATACTGTAGGCCTAGGAAGTAGGGAATGTTGGAGTGGACCTATTATGTGTAACCCCTACAACCTTCCTTTAAGCATTTCTTAGATGAGGCCAACAGAACACTCCATCCTTTTAAAATCAAGATGTGACTGTCCTCCGTAGGCAAGGCACAACAGTAGGAGGTACCACAATGAGATGGGATTTGGTGGTTTTTATGGAAATAATGGGATTACTGAGTGGAAGAGGCCAGATCACGGCCTTTACCCATTAGAAAAGAAGTGTGTACGATGACTGTAAAAAACACAGAGATGGAATAGTAACCAGAGATCTATGATATTGCCTGATTAATATGTCATTAGGGATAAAATAAGTGAGTACCTTACTAAGGTATTGCTTGACATATTTAAACAAAAAAAAAAATCGGTCTGGTAAACAAAAACCTAATATAAATTGACATGTGAGGATTTATGGCCTCTGATCTAGTTGTCTGTTCTAAGTTTGTCTTCCCTGAATTCACTGATAGGAAATTAATCTCTATGAAGCAGTCTATTTCATTTTTAATATGTCTTTATAGTTTCCATCTATTGGTTTTTGCTTTTTCTTCTATATCCACATAGAGATAATCTAATATCTATTCTACTGGGAGATTCCTTAAATATTTAAAGACAATTTTGTGGTTTTTCTCCACCCTCGAAGTTTTAAATTCTTTCACTATTCTGGTTGCTATACATTTGCTTTCCAGTTTTTAATGACAATGTCTGAAATGCTTCACTTGTGTGAGGTGGACCTCCAAGATTTGGTGAGAATTCTGTCTGCCGTACTCCAGTTATAGTATTGGTTAATGTAGTCTAAGATTAAAATAGCTTCATTGTCAGATTTGTTGCAATGTTGAATTGAATAAAATGTTACCCTAAAAATTCTGGAAAAGATGGAATAAACAGATGCTCTTCAATAATGTATGCTTATGGTAAATCCTTTACAGAGTACCCTCCTGTAACCCATATTGTTCATCATTTACTAGTTAAAACATATCAGAAACTCTAGGTTTGAAATGGGTTTCAGACATTCTGTCTTGGATTTGATGGCTTCAGTGGTGTAGAATTGGCTTATGTTCATGTTTCGTTCTAAGCTAAGATATAGCTCAAGGACACATAGTGAAAAGTTAGGTCGGAATGGAGTTTGTACCATACACGATATATCTTACCCACTAATGACTGCTGGGTTTCATCTGACATGCTCAGTTTCCACGATGCTAAAACTCTGCATTTTCAAAGGACACATATATGCTGACAAAAATAAAATCAGTGTTGAGTATTAAAATAAGTCTGGAATCAACATGCTTATGAGAGAGGTTGCCTTAATTCCAGTCCACTATCATTCCCCACCACCTTGATGGCAATGAATCCATACATGGAATGCTTTTATTATACCTCCTAGGAGCTATAAGTCTAGCATATTCTCGAGTAGTTGGATTTTTCCTCTGATGTTGTTGTTAATTAGACTGTTTTATTCCATTATTATTCATGTAAAAGTATTAACATTTTTTTTCCAGCTCATTTCCCCATCCTGAAACTTGAGAAAAGTTTTTTTTCAAAGTAAAGTAACTCCTGAGTTCCTAGTTAATATTTAAAAAGAGCTTTAATAAAATAATACATAATCCTTTCAAGAACATACAATTTTTAAGCCTAAACTATTCCTATCATTAAGAATTTACGGGGAGACTTCAACACTCCACTGTCAACATTAGACAGATCAACGAGACAGAAAGTTAACAAGGATATCCAGGAATTGAACTCATCTCTGCAGCAAGCAGACCTAATAGACATCTATAGAACTCTCCACCCCAAATCAACAGAATATACATTCTTCTCAGCACCACATCGTACTTACTCCAAAATCGACCACGTAATGGGAAGTAAAGCACTCCTCAGCAAATGTACAAGAACAGAAATTATAACAAACTGTCTCTCAGACCACAGTGCAATCAAACTAGAACTCAGGACTAAGAAACTCAATCAAAACCGCTCAACTACATGGAAACTGAACAACCTGCTCCTGAATGACTACTGGGTACGTAACGAAATGAAGGCAGAAATAAAGATGTTCTTTGAAACCAATGAGAACAAAGATACAACATACCAGAATCTCTGGGACACATTTAAAGCAGTGTGTAGAGGGAAATTTATAGCACTAAATGCCCACAAGAGAAAGCAGGAAAGATCTAAAATTGACACTCTAACATCGCAATTAAAAGAACTAGAGAAGCAAGAGCAAACACATTCGAAAGCTAGCAGAAGGCTAGAAATAACTAAGATCAGAGCAGAACTGAAGGAGATAGAGACACAAAAAACCCTCCAAAAAATCAATGAATCCAGGAGTTGGTTTTTTGAAAACATCAACAAAATTGACAGACCACTAGCAAGACTAATAAAGAAGAAAAGAGAGAGGAATCAAATCGACGCAATTAAAAATGATAAAGGGGATATCACCACCGACCCCACAGAAATACAAACTACCATCAGAGAATACTATAAACACCTCTACGCAAATAAACTGGAAAATCTAGAAGAAATGGATAATTTCCTGGACACTTACACTCTTCCAAGACTAAACCAGGAAGAAGTTGAATCCCTGAATAGACCAATAGCAGGCTCTGAAATTGAGGCAATAATTAATAGCCTACCAACCAAAAAAAGTCCAGGACCAGATGGATTCACAGCTGAATTCTACCAGAGGTACAAGGAGGAGTTGGTACCATTCCTTCTGAAACTCTTCCAATCAATAGAAAAAGAGGGAATCCTCCCTAACTCATTTTATGAGGCCAACATCATCCTGATACCAAAGCCTGGCAGAGACACAACAAAAAAAGAGAATTTTAGACCAATATCCCTGATGAACATCGATGCAAAAATCCTCAATAAAATACTGGCAAACCGGATTCAGCAACACATCAAAGAGCTTATCCACCATGATCAAGTGGGCTTCATCCCTGGGAGGCAAGGCTGGTTCAACATTCGCAAATCAATAAACATAATCCAGCATATAAACAGAACCAAAGACAAGAACCGCATGATTATCTCAATAGATGCAGAAAAGGCTTTTGACAAAATTCAACAGCCCTTCATGCTAAAAACGCTCAATAAATTCGGTATTGATGGAACGTACCTCAAAATCATAAGAGCTATTTATGACAAACCCACAGCCAATATCATACTGAATGGGCAAAAACTGGAAAAATTCCCTTTGAAAACTGGCACAAGACAGGGATGCCCTCTCTCACCACTCCTATTCAACATAGTGTTGGAAGTTCTGGCTAGGGCAATGAGGCAAGAGAAAGAAATCAAGGGTATTCAGTTAGGAAAAGAAGAAGTCAAATTGTCCCTCTTTGCAGATGACATGATTGTATATTTAGAAAACCCCATTGTCTCAGCCCAAAATCTCCTTAAGCTGATAAGCAACTTCAGTAAAGTCTCAGGATACAAAATTAATGTGCAAAAATCACAAGCATTCTTATACACCAGTAACAGACAAACAGAGAGCCAAATCAGGAATGAACTTCCATTCACAATTGCTTCAAAGAGAATCAAATACCTAGGAATCCAACTTACAAGGGATGTAAAGGACCTCTTCAAGGAGAACTACAAACCACTGCTCAGTGAAATAAAAGAGGACACAAACAAATGGAAGAACATACCATGCTCGTGGATAGGAAGAATCAATATCGTGAAAATGGCCATACTGCCCAAGGTTATTTATAGATTCAATGCCATCCCCATCAAGCTACCAATGAGTTTCTTCACAGAATTGGAAAAAACTGCTTTAAAGTTCATATGGAACCAAAAAAGAGCCCGCATCTCCAAGACAATCCTAAGTCAAAAGAACAAAGCTGGAGGCATCACGCTACCTGACTTCAAACTATACTACAAGGCTACAGTAACCAAAACAGCATGGTACTGGTACCAAAACAGAGATCTAGACCAATGGAACAGAACAGAGTCCTCAGAAATAATACCACACATCTACAGCCATCCGATCTTTGACAAACCTGAGAGAAACAAGAAATGGGGAAAGGATTCCCTATTTAATAAATGGTGCTGGGAAAATTGGCTAGCCGTAAGTAGAAAGCTGAAACTGGATCCTTTCCTTACTCCTTATACGAAAATTAATTCAAGATGGATTAGAGACTTAAATGTTAGACCTAATACCATAAACATCCTAGAGAAAAACCTAGGTAGTACCATTCAGGACATAGGCATGGGCAAAGACTTCATGTCTAAAACACCAAAAGCAACGGCAGCAAAAGCCATAATTGACAAATGGGATCTCATTAAATTAAAGAGCTTCTGCACAGCAAAAGAAACTACCATCAGAGTGAACAGGCAACCTACAGAATGGGAGAAAATTTTTGCAATCTACTCATCTGACAAAGGGCTAATATACAGAACCTACAAAGAACTCAAACAAATTTACAAGAAAAAAACAAACAACCCCATCAAAAAGTGGGCAAAGGATATGAACAGACATTTCTCAAAAGAAGACATTCATACAGCCAACAGACACATGAAAAAATGCTCATCATCACTGGCCATCAGAGAAATGCAAATCAAAACCACAATGAGATACCATCTCACACCAGTTAGAATGGCGATCATTAAAAAGTCAGGAAACAACAGGTGCTGGAGAGGATGTGGAGAAATAGGAACACTTTTACACTGTTGGTGGGATTGTAAACTAGTTCAACCATTATGGAAAACAGTATGGCGATTCCTCAAGGATCTAGAACTAGATGTACCATATGACCCAGCCATCCCATTACTGGGTATATACCCAAAGGATTATAAATTATGCTGCTATAAAGACACATGCACACGTATGTTTATTGCAGCACTATTCACAATAGCAAAGACTTGGAATCAACCCAAATGTCCATCAGTGACAGATTGGATTAAGAAAATGTGGCACATATACACCATGGAATACTATGCAGCCATCAAAAAGGATGAGTTTGTGTCCTTTGTAGGGACATGGATGCAGCTGGAAACCATCATTCGTAGCAAACTATCACAAGAACAGAAAACCAAACACCGCATGTTCTCACTCATAGGTGGGAACTGAACAATGAGATCACTGGACTCAGGAAGGGGAACATCACACACAGGGGCCTATCATGGGGAGGGGGGAGGGGGGAGGGATTGCATTGGGAGTTATACCTGATGTAAATGATGAGTTGATGGGTGCAGCACACCAACATGGCACAAGTATACATATGTAACAAACCTGCACGTTATGCACATGTACCCTACAACTTAAAGTACAATAATAATAAATAAATTTAAAAAAAAAAAAGAAATACCATAATGAGAAATAGAAGCCACTGATAAGTAATACTGTGTCCTTGCATTATTAATTGTTTCTGTAAATGTATATGTGTATCACCCTAAATACATATATATTGCTTAAAAAAAAAAAAAGAATTTACATTCTCTGAAAAAGAACAATTTTGAAAATAAGCATACTTAGCAAATAATAAACAAGGTGTATATGCCTGCTATTGATATTTTACAAGTTAACTATCTAATGTATTTCAGTTTATATTAGGGCTTGACGACTTTGCATAGCATTTGGTGAATCACATGTTGCAATGTATCTTCCGTTGAATTCTTTGGAATAGACACTTGGAAAACAATGAAGTTCTTGACATTGTACACATAGTTTTTGAGATAAATGTACCTGTGCATTTATCTGAAAAAAAAAAATTCAGACTTGTTAGATTTTCACAATGGCCCATAAAATAGATCCCACAAAAGATTAATAGCTTTGATAGATAAGTGTGATATGTGATATATTTACAAACTGATAATCTTTACTTTTAAAACTAGGGTTTTTGAAAGGGACGTTGGAGCTTTCAAGTAGGCTATTCGTGAGTGTCAGGAGATCAAACTCTAGATGGCAGGTTCACTTCAGATTGTGCTCCATTTGATCTGGCTGAAACACTGTGGATATTAGTTCTTTCAGAATATCTCTGGAAAGGCTAACACAGTAGGTGTGTTTATAGCTCTTCAAAAGATTCATATTGGGAGACCTGGAGATTAATGATCTTTCTTGCACAAGGCCAGGTATAAGCTCAGGTAGCCTCCTAGGCAGTCCTGCACATTGCCATGGCAATGGATTTCTAACCTGACCTGGAGAGCCAATACCTGTTGGAGAAAGATAGGTCCTTCATATCCATGGACCACAGTTCTTTAAGAAATGAGGTTACGCGTTTTATTTCACAGTTTTATTTTTTAATGTTCTTATATTGTATTTATAAAGAAAAAGATTAAATAAAACAAAGTTAGATAAATTAATGGGAATGAATACCACTAGAAAGAAAATTTACAAATTTTCTGGTCAGTGGGACTTATCAAATACCGATGACTTATGTCTGAAGTTAATTCACATAATTAAGACAAAACGCAACTTTCCTGAAGAAAATATCGGGTTGTATTTTAGCAGGGGTGTGGGAGGGGATTAAATCCTGTGGGCTATCATATAGAAAACGTTTTGATCAGTGTCCTGCAAAATAATTCTGAATAACATGAACCTTATTCTTTTGTAGTGAGAAATTAAATTGCTCTAATGTAATTAGCTGGATTTTAAGCAGAATTTTGCTTTTCTGCTAACAAAACATTTGGTGTACCATATCATTTCTACTTAAGCTATTGTTTTATATCCATGTTCCACAAACTTTAATGTGCACAAGAATCACAGGGGAATCATGTTAAATTGCAGATTCTTATTCAGTAGTTCTGGAAAAGGGCTTGAAATTCTGAAATTTTTATAAGCTCCCAAGCTAGGCCAATAGTGCTGGTGCCCAGGCCACACAACTGAGTAGCAAAGCCCTATGTGATATGGCTATTATATTTCTTCAAATATACTAGGTAATTGAAACATTTTCAGTTTCATATTGAGATATTTTTTGATACAGAATGTTTTCATTAAATAAAATTGAATAAAAATAGATTCATAAACAGGTCTGTATTGAAAGAAAATAATAGTTCATATCTGAATTTTTAAATATGCTAAAAGTAAACATGATTTAGGTTTGTATTTTTGAAAAAATTGATTTTACCTGATGGTTCCAGAGCCACATAAAACCTCTATGCTTCATTGCCATAGATATGCTAGCTCCTTTTCAATGGATATTTTTACATAGCTTATGATATCAGAAAGCTGGAAAAACTTACTGGCAATTTCTCTGTCATTTATTTGAATGGTGAGATAGTTTCAAACAATAGTGACTTTAGAGAATAACTTAAAAGTACACACATACATGTGCCCTGCGCTCAAAATTCAATGTTCATATGTAGCACTGCATAGGATGCACCTAGTTCAAATCCTCAATCAGCACGTATTTGACCTGCTGAGAACTGGCAGTGTTTTGGACCACCATGTGGCTTGCTTCCTAATGTACAGTAAATTTCTTTTAAAACGAAGGTCCGTGAGCTTTTTGACTTTGGCAGGAAGGACAAAACAGGAGCATAATGAACTATAAATTTTAGTGTATTTATGAGTATTTATAGCTCACTGCAAGGTTTTACTTTCTGTGTTTTTCATACATTTCAACTGAACTTGGCTCTGGCAGGAGATTCAGTATGTTTGACCTTCTGACTAGAACAGTTACATCAGGTCCACATTAACTGGCAAATGTTTTATTTTGTGGAGAGAGTTGCAGCATGGGGGAAGGTTAGAATAATTTTCAATAAAACACACTCTTGGTACTACCTTTTGGCAAAAGTTTGCATTTGTTTTTTACTTCATTTTAAAGGCAAAATTAACAATTAATGTTAATTGTAACACTATTACTCTTTAAAATGCAGCTGCCATAATCTTTTAACTTTAATTATCATGTGTCCGTGTGAGAGCTTTTGAATGTCAAAATGCTTTTGAATGTGAAGGGACAGGTAACACTGCTTTATAGCCTTCTGCCTATTCTTGGGATTATTTACCAATTGCATAGATTTGAATCTCTAGACCTAATTGTCTTGTACAGCTGCGGGGATGATTGTCTGAATTAACCGAATTAGACTTGCTACAAAGACAGGAGAAATTTTTTGATTGACAATGATGTCTCTGCCACTTCAAATGTGGCCTAGTACTTCATGCGAGATGTATCTTTGCTATTCTAGCTTATTTTCCTTCACACCAGCGCCACATGGCCACAGTAGGATAAGAGAGCGAAACGCTGTGTGAGCCTTCCTCAGCAGGAGCAAGTCCTGCAGGCCTACTGGGGGGCGGAGGCCTCTGAGAAAGGTGTCACAGAAAGGTCCACTCGAGAACCAAAAGTGTCACTCAAAAAGCCCTTACTAGGTGGCAGTGCTCGGGGAGGAGTGTAGATTGGAACAAAATATTCTTATTTTCATTCAATAGAGCAAAAAGTATTTACAATTATGTTCTTCCAGATTAAGTACTTAAGGCCTCTTGTTTTTATCTCCTTTTACAGTTTTTTTTTTTTTTTCCTTAATCACCTCATTAATTTCCAGTTTGGTTTAAAATATTCAACAGGCTGGAACTATATGGCTCATTTGATTCTACTTTACTTATTTACTTTTTCAAAGCAAAATGGATAAAATCAATTAATAAATTTAAGCCTGTTTGCTATGATTTGGAGAGCTGTTAAATAATACATCTTCCTTTCTTCACTAAAGTGCTATAAAGTAATTTATCTGTGAGAATAAGGCAAAATGGCAGACTGTTGTCTTCCGAAGGCTTAAGTTCAGTTCTGCTCAGAGCCAGGATATGGGCTAAGCAGCCTGCACAAGGATTCTACCATAATCTATCAATGAAATTCTTAATTGCTGGCTTTATTACTTATATGAAAAGCATAAACAATTAATCAGTATTCTGATTCTCTTTTTACATGTGTATAAATCTATTTTTATGATGATTCCTATGATGTGTTTGAGTTTTAAACTAAAACTAAATCTTGTGTAAGGAATGGCAAAACCACTCTTCAGCATGAATTTGGAAAGCATAATGATTGATAATAGCATACACGCAGGCAAAGACACAGAATCTGAAATATAGTCAAGTATGTTAGAATGAAAAAGTGCCTGTCTGATGGGAAGAATGGATAGGGTATGGATTAAGGCTAGTCAGGGAAAAGGAGTATGTTAATGATGCCCAGGAGAAGAATGAAAGGGATTGCTAAATGCTCTAGGGAAGGAAGTCTCCAGACCCATCTGAGGTGGGCAAACTTCTGACTGTAATAATTTCCAACGTAGGTATAGCTTGTTCTCCTGTTTACAAAAGAGAAGTAAAAACACTAGAAAATAGGTGTTGAGGGGGTGGGGTGCAAGGAGAGGGACAGCATTAGGACAAATACCTAATGCATGTGGGGCTTAAAACCCGGATGACGGCTTGATGGGTGCAGCAAACCACCATGGCACACGTATACCTGTGTAACAAACCTGCACGTTCTGCACATGCATCCCAGAACTTAAAGTGTAATAAATGAATTTAAAAAAAAGAAAATAAGCATTGAGTAGCACAGCTCAATCAGTATATGGTAGTAAATATAATCTACTCAAGGGTGTCATGGGTACTGAGTTGTATATCATAATTAAAGTGCTTAGACCAATGCCTGGGACAGTTAGTGCTCAACACACACTGGATATAATTTACATATACATACAGACACAGCTAGTGAAAGATAGAGATATATACTACATGTATATGCCATTTATGAAAGAAAAAATAAATAAATCACAGAAATCTACAAAAGAAATTTACACAATTTTGCATAAGGCTAGAAATGTTTACATTTTCTGTTTTATTTTTTAGTTTAAAATTAAGTAGTTACATGCTCATTGTAGAAAAGTAAAATGGCACAGAAGTATATACAATAAAACATTATAATGTATACATCTTTTAGCAATTTTTACAGAATTTTTCTATTTAGACATATACATATACATACACTGATGTGTATGTATACACACACAAATAAATAATTTTTACTTTACATTCATAAGCACAAATGGGCTCAGATACATTTTATCTCTATATCATTAGCTGAGTAGGAATAAGCAGAAGCGCCGGGCGCGGTGGCTCACGCCTGTAATCCCAGCACTTTGGGAGGCCGAGGCGGGCGGATCACAAGGTCAGGAGATCGAGACCATGGTGAAACCCCGTCTCTACTAAAAATAGAAAAAATTAGCCGGGCGCAGGGGCGGGCGCCTGTAGTCCCAGCTACTCGGGAGGCTGAGGCAGGAGAATGGCGTGAACCCGGGAGGCGGAGCTTGCAGTGAGCCGAGATTGCGCCACTGCACTCCAGCCTGGGCGACAGAGCAAGACTCCGTCTCAAAAAAAAAAAAAAAAAAAAAAAAGGAATAAGCAGAAGCTTTACATGAAGATATTTTGGTCACACACACTTGTATTACAACTTGATTACTTACAGTGTATTAGCCTAACATAGTTGATTTCTTTTAGAAGTATATCTTTATCTATCTATCTATCTATCTATCTATCTATCTATCTATCTATCTATCATCACGGAGGAATCCAGTAGTATAAACATAGTTGCTATAACAAATACCCAGTGAAAGATATTTTATAGTTTCCTCTTAAAACTCTGCATTAATGACCTAATAATACTCTGTGATAGCTTTTGGAAAATGTGTGAAGTTTCTGACAGTATGTCAACAAAGTGTCAAATATTGTGAGCAAGAAGCTATGAACTGGAATCATAGTGTCACCAAGTGTTAAAGCTGGAGGGACCTTAGACCCCCTTCATGTTGAAAGTAATGGGGCTGAAGCCCGGGAGGATTTAGTGATTTGTTCAAGGTCACAAACCGAACAGTAGAACTTTGGTCCCCTGGTTCCCAGTCCTCATCTCTTTTAGATTTCTAATTTTGCTTCTAACTAGATTTATTGTTTAATTTTATGTAGAACAAAACACAGATTATAGAGTAGAGTCAGAGATTTTTGGGAATCTGAGTCATTTTAAAGGTCACTCATTTCTTATTAGTCAGAGTAAGTAGCTATCTATCCCGATCATTATTTAAGCATTTATTCCATGTAACTCCTAGTGATATTACTTTCCCTTTATTCCATGTAACTCCTAGTGATATTACTTTCCCTGACAATGAGAAGCAGTAGTCATAGTTTTAAATAAAACTCATCCCTCCCTTTAAATCTACTTTTTGTTGAAGGAAGTATTTTTTGTCTTTCTTTCTTGCACTCTAGCTTTTTAAATAGACATACCTTTTGTCTTTGTACTACTAGATCATGACAGTCAAGTAAATAGAAATTATTATCGCAAACACAGGCACACAAATACATGCAAATGCCCACGCATGTACACACAGACACACACACACATACACACACACACCCCACATGAAGCATTTGACAGAAGCTGAGCACTTTCACATATTCTCACCATAATTGCAAATTAGTTGAATGTTCTCAAAAGTTCACTTTATAGATGAGAAAACAGAGTTAAAGAGTCATAGTTTTTCCAAAATAAAGGCCCAAAACTAGGTCTTTTCCTTTCAATATACATAGCCATAATGGATTATAGATCTTTAATGAACAATTAAGATAAATGAGACTATTTTAAAGAATACTAAAATCTTTTGTATAATGGTTCTGTTTTCATATTTGGATCCTTTATATGAGTGTCTGCATTAAGAATTACCCAAAATAAAATAAAATCTTAATTTAACAAAATTAATAACACAAATTAATATGTAGAAATTAACAAATTAATATAAAGAAACTTTATAAATCATAGACTTTTAAGATGATCAAATAACCTTGCTGATCATCTAGATATAAAAGAAAATTAAAATAATATTTTTACCTAATATTTAGTGATAAGGAGTAATATTTTGTATTAGAAAATCCAAACTTAGACTAACGTTTCTGTAGTTTAAATTTAATATTTAAAATCTGAATCTTCTTTGAAAGATAAAACATATATTTTTTCAAATTTTTATTTATTTAATAAACAAGTAAAAATTATATATACGTATGGTATACCATATGATGTTTTGCTGTACGTATACGTTGTGGAATGGCTAAATCAGGCTATTTGTCATGTCCATTACCTCACATAATTATCTGTTTGTGGTAAAGACACTTAAAATCATTTTTTTTTAGCAATTTTCAAGTATACAATATATTGTGGTTAACTGTAGTCACTATGATGTACTATAGAACTCTTAAACTTATTCCTTCAGTCCAGCTGAAGTTTTGTGTGCTTTGATCACCATCTTCTCAATCCTTTCACCCCTGCTACTAATTCCCAGGACTCTGGTAACCACTATTTTACTCTCTGTTTGTGTGAGTTCAACTTTTTTAGCTTCCACATTTAAGTGAGATCATACAGTATTTGTCTTTCTTATGTTGAATTATGTTGTCTTAATTGACAGAGTTTCCTTCATTTTCAAGGCTGAATATTATTCCATTGTGTATATATACTACATTTACTTTATCCATTCATCCACTGATAAACATTTAGGTTGATTCCACGTCCTGACTCCTGTGAGTAATGCTTCAATGAACGTGGAAGTACAGATGTCTCTTAGACATACTGATTTCCTATCCTTTGGATATATACCCAATAGTGGGATTGCTGGATCATATTGTAGTTCTATTATTAGTTTTTTGAAGAACTAACTTTGAATATTTTAAAATTGACATTGTGGTCAAATATATTCAAAGTATATTTTTATTTATAATCTCAAAGACATCTATCTTTAATTTAGAATGATCTTCAATAGGGTGGTATCACCTTCACTCTGTTTTACTATTTTACCTTTCCTCCTTTAGCCATTTAATGAGTTAACAGCTTGTGCCAGAGTCTTTTACAATGAAAATGATGAGTCATGGTGTTTGTGATGAGTCCTGGACTAGGAGCCGGAAGACCTGTGTTTTATTCCTGGTTTGTCCAATAGCTTGCCATATGCCTTTAGTGAGATCATTTACATTTGTGAGTTTTAGTCTAGTCTTCTATAAAAAAGGTGTGAGACTAGATGATCAGAAAGGTTCTTTGATCATCTTGAAAGTCTATGATTTATAAAGTTTATTTCTATATATTAATTTTGTCAAATTAAGATTTTATTTTATTATGGGTAATTCTTAACGCAGACACTCATATAAAAAGATCCAAATATGAAAACAGAACCATTTTACAATTACTACACATGTATGCCTCCATGAAAATACAGTCTTATAATTCCTAGGGCTTTGTTAACATGCTACCAAAGTAACTACCTTCCTAGGGCTTTGTTAACATGCTACCAAAGTAACTACCCTCCTCAATGAAAACAATTTGTACATCTTTAAGATAAATTTGTGTTTAATGTAATTACTCAGTGATAAATTTATTTAGTTAAACATGTGAGTCCAAATGGTACCCTAATTTAGATGAGGTGTGGACATTGAAACTTAAATTATAAGACAAAATCTTGAGGCCATACACTATATTCACTCTTCACAATATGTGGGCTCAGTTTGGTGACATTTCAAAACATGATGATGGATTTAGTGATACCAAGATTTGTCAGCAATTCCCTACATATAGTCTGAAATACATATGAAATACTATGAACCTCCAAGAACTAATAAACCTACCTACATGTTTTTAAGATCATACATAGCATACATTTCAAGACTCAAATTGTGTTACAGGTTTTAATTTTTGAAGCCAATTTGCATAACACACTTTACTGACATCAAAAATGGTGAATAAGATCTGGTATTTTTCTGTTTGTTTAAACATCTCTAGCAAAGGGTTAAGATAAAGATATATTTAGTTTTTTGGAAACATTTACAGAGTAGAATGCCTATTCAGTTCAAATCAGAAAATGCAAAATGTTCATGGCCTTTTATGCGTACATAGATTCCCAGGATCTGTTCACACTGCTCAGTCCATGGCAGAAGTTTTGGTGGTCAGCCTTACCTAGTCAACATTTTATTCTCTTCTGCTGCAGAGGAAACCTGCCATCCAGTAGGTATTGATAAAATCACAATTCTACTGCTCTTTAATATGCTAAAAATCCACTGTACTAGTTTTCTGTGGTTGTTGTAATAAAATTACCACATACTTGACTAAAAACAACAGCAATTTAATTCTCTTGCCATCCTGGAGGCCAGAAGTCTGCAGTCAGTTTCTCTAGGCCGAAATCAAGTTATTGGCAGGGTTACATTCCCTCCACAGGCTCTCGCTCTAGGAGAGATTCTGCTCCTGACTCCCAGTTTTTTGCTGGACGCTGGTGCTTCTTGACTTGTGGCCACATCACTCTAATCTCTTGTCTTTATGGTCCCGTTGCCTCCTCCTCCTCCTCTTCTGGTTTTCATGCTTCTCTCTTCTAAAGCTTCTTGTGATGACATCTGAGTATCTGAGTATCCACTCAGATAATTCAGGATAGTCTCTTCATCTCAAAATCCTTAACTTAGCCACATCTGAAAAAAAATTAGCATATCAGGTAACATACATAGGTTTGGGGGAGATGGAAAGTATCTTTGGATGTAACTTTGGGAGCTGTTATCAGCCTACCACATCCATTCTTCAGTTAGTCAGTACTTTGTGTTTAATGGGTTCTTAAACTGCACCAGGTAAAAAGACTCCCTGTTACTTAAAAATTTGTAAGTCAGTTATAGAAAATTCACCTATACATGTGATAAGAAGAGTATAAAGAAGATGGGAGACAATAAATAAAGCATAGTTACTATTTAAGACCAAGGAGGTAAATTTAAATTACACTAAGGTATTATTTAATATTTAAATTTAATGTAAATAAAATATGACAATTAGAGTGGATCAAGCATTTTTCAAAACCAAATTTAAAAAAAATAAAATCTTTTAATGCTGCTTTAGCTGCGACTGTTGATTTGCTTTTACTCTTGCTGTTTCCGAAGCTTGGAAATGCATTTCCTTTCACCTACTCATTATTTCCTTGTTGTCTTTCATGTCTCAGCTTCAATGTTACAACAGCAAAATGGAGGCTGAATCATATAACCTTGATATATTTTAAGTAGCTCTAATCACTAATGAAGATTTTAATTACTTGTTTGCTTGTGTTAGCATCTCACTTCCCTACCAAGAAGGTATCTTTATGAAAGTTGAGATCTTTTCTATAGAATCCCAGCCCCTAGAACTGCAACTGGCATAACAGATTTTTATAAGTATTGCTTAGTAAATTAGAGACTCCCTAAACATTTAATTCAGAGGTCACTTTCTCCAGGAAGAATTCTTGAACTAACTGCGCAGGAGAAATTTCTTCTTCTCTATGCTCCCATCTTCCTCTGCTTGTGCTTAAAACTAACATTCGTCAAGTTGCATATTAACATGTTTGTATGTCTATCTTCTGAGGATACTGTAAGTTCCTGGAAGGCAAGGATTTTATCTTAGGCTGCTTCATATCCATAAGTTTATATTCATACTGGTGCCTGGCACATGAAAGTCACTCAATGAATATCTTTAAAATGAATTACTCTTTGAAAACCATGAAACTATCATAAAAACAGTTTGTTAAATCTATCTACAATAGTTTTATGCATCAGGATGACTAGCCTATAGTACTCAGTTATTTAATCAAATACTAATCTTGGAGTTACTGTGATTTTATTTTGTAAATGTGGTTAACATCTATAATCAGTTGACTTTAAATAAAAGAAATTGCCCTCTTTAATGTGGGTAAGGCTTATCCAAACAGGTTGAAGGCCTTGAGAGCAAAATTCAGGATTTCTCAGAAAAGAAATTCTGATTCAAGGCTGCAACATTAACTCCTGCCTGACTTTTCCTACCTTTGGGCTTTCTCTCTCTCTCTCTCTCTCTCTCTCTCTCTCTCTCTCTCTCTCTCTCTCTCCCCCCCCCTCTGCCCCCCCCCACCCCACTCTTCCCTCTCCCTTTCCCTCTCTCTCTCCCTCTCCCTCCTCCTCTCCCTTTATACTATCCACCTTTCCATTTAAACCTAACTTAGGCCTAACTTAGAGCAGTGGTGAGAGTTTGACCATATCTAAACAGATTAGACATGAAGCAATTCAGTAACCTTTCGAAGCCATGACAGTAGAAAATTAAAACTGAAAATAATATGTCCAGAAAGGAAATGAAAAATAAATTGACCCTGAAAAATTAAATGAAGAACTAAATAACAATTCAGAAAAAATAAAAGATGAATTGACATTATAAACTATTAGAAAGTTTATATTATATTCAGTAGCATTTACTTTAAAAAGTAGGGTAGTACTAAATGGTATTTTAAAATGATTTTTATGCTGCAGATCCTTAAAAAATATATCAAGTTATTAGTCATATACCATAAGAGAAAAGGGATATCTTGATCATTTTTTGAGATATTTTACAATTAGTTTGTAACTTCTCATGAAGTGAACTTTTCACTTCAGAGCACTTCAGAGCACCTACTTCAGAGCACCTCCACTGTGAAACTTGACCAGGAAATGAGGCAGTTTCCATTAGAAGTGGTTCCTTTGAGGCTTTCTCTACTGCAACTGAGTAATGAAACTTTATGGTGTGGCTGCATCTCAGGATCCCAGGCACTGACTTCCTTCAGTGGCCTGGAATGAAGAAGATAAAAGCTAGTTATTCTCAGCTCTCACTTTTCCTACTCTATTTCATCCAAAATGAACCTTTCTTTTCAAAAGCAAAGCACGATATTCTATCCACACTGGATAAAACTAAGTAAATAGATTTCCATGTTAGCAGAATTTGAAAAGAAACTGTATTTTATAGTCAGGATCAAGTCAGGATCATTTCTCCAAACATATTTCATGTGTTTTGGTATTGATATTTAGACATGTATTTTTATTATCTTTTTTGTTTTAGATTTTTTTTGCAATAAGATCATAAATAAAAAATTATGACTATTGAGAACTCTGTTGGGATTTTGATATACTAATAAAAAATGACTCCAGTTAAGTAGGTTTGATTAAATCTGACTTTCCAGATGAAGACAAAACGTGTCAAGAATCAGAAGACTTTACTTGGTTTTTCAGGGAGTTGGAACCACAAAAGAGCCTTCCTTTACTGGAAAGAACTTTGAGGTGACTAGAAAAGGCAAGGTGCAACGGATGTCATGGACTAAAGTAAAGAGTAGAGGCCAGCGATTTACAGCTCGAGAATTTCAGACTCAGCATGAGCATTTCAGATTCATCATGTCTAAAACCTAACATCTTCTAGAAATTGGCCCCATTCCTGACCTTCTAATGTCCATGAATAACTCCACTCTTCTCCAGTTCTGGGCTCATGTCAGTTTTCACTCTTCCTCAATTGTTCCTCTAAATCTAAATCCTCTCCATTAATCATTTGTTTCTAGTTAGGTTATTTGTAATTTTTTGCGAATCGCTTTGTTTTACTGCAATCAACTTAACCTGATTTTACACTATTGTATTGGCCTTTAACTAGATATTCTGACATCTAATCTCCTACTTCTTCAACTTTTTGTGCATTCACAGTGACCCGATTAATCTCTCTATAATGCAACTATCAGGCTTACTTACCTTAAAAATTTTAAATATGCCTATGGATTATAAGCAGGATAGTCAAGATCCTTTCATCTGTCACTCTGTGTTCTTCCAACAAGGACCTTACCTCCCTCTTATATACTTCTACTTTCTAACATGCCAAATAAATATTCTCCTGCTTTCCAAACACAATTCAGTGTATATCTGCACTTTACTTTTGAATGTGTCCAGTGTAAATTCTATATAAATACTATGCCTCCTTTAGAAATGGAGCCAGAGATGTCTTTGTTTAAGAAACCATGGTTTAGTTCCAGCACAAAACAACAAAATCCACATCTGTCTCTTTTCCTGTGGTGGGTATTTACTGACACATAGCAAAATGTACTAGAAAGAATCATATAGGTTGGATTCTGGCTCTGCCATATGCCAGCTTTGGAATACAGGCAAATGACTTAACCTTTCTGTCTGTTTCCTTATCCATGAAATTGGGATTAAAATATTTACTTTAGTGTAATTGTTTATCTCAGTTGTTTATTATTATTTATTGCCTCTCTCCCTTCAATGGAATATAAGCTTAAGAAGTCAAAAATGTTGCCTGTTTTGTTAACTGCTATTTCCTTCAACACCCTGAGTGATGTCTGGAACAGAGTAGGACATCCATACTATTTGTTGAATGATAAACGATTAGCACCTGGTAAGGGCTTCACAAATGGTGGCCATAATCACCATTGCCATCATTCATTATACATCACCTTTTAATGCTGCCTAGCATAGCTATTTATTTTTCAAGCGAAATTAAGGTTATTCCTACTTTATAAGTCTTTAGTAACTACTTGGTGATTGTCCTGTCCAAAATTGTACCAAAGCTCATATTATCTAAGATTACATGAAGTTCATGATTTGAGGAAACAAATCAAAGTTTATTTAGTGGCATTTTCTCCCTAAGGACCACATACTCACATTTTATTGCTAGTAATCCAACTAGAGATTATCAGCTGCCTCTAGGCTCTTTATGCCATACATATTTACTTTTTTAGCAGCCATTTTTAATTATTTTTGATTCCTCTTCAAAGCCCACAAAATAATAACATGTCACATTTTAATAGCGCCTTAGAGAAAATTATTTCTGACCAACACATGAGTGTTTAAATTTACAAGACATATATGTAGGAAGTGATGATATTATTAGGAAGTCAAATTTACAAGACATAGATATAGGAAGGGATGATATTATTAGTAAGATTCTTCCATGAGATTTCAGTGGTACTGTTGGAACATCAATTTAAAACAGCTAACCTTTCTCTCAATCCAACCAACCTGGAGGATAATTTTTCAACCATCCAATGGATCAATTAGTCTTATTTCACACAAAAATGTATTTTTGGAGGAGAAGAGGTCTTATCTTTAGCTACACTCAAGCTACACTGCAGCTTGAGTTTATTATATTCAACTCCTTCCTGTGCAAAATTTGATAAAGAAGAAATCAGGGCAAGCATGACTAGTAGTGGCTCATGGAGTCTGGCCACTCCTGCATCAGGAAGATATGCAACCCACCAGGAAAGTACAAGACCTTCCCGTTCTGGTTCACACAGACTATTCATCTACACAGAACTAAAAGCTAGGTATTATTAATCCCAATTCACAGACTGAGTTATTGAGATTCAGTGAGGTTAATCAACTTGTACGAAGTCCTGCTTCATACTCGGAAGGCATTTATTTGCTTATGAAAAATCAGGTACTTGGACAAGTAGAATCAATGATTGGCTTTAAATAATTTTTTTGTACATTTCTTTAACAGTATCTATAAAATGATTTGTTTTGCTATGAATTAAAAAGCAACCTTTTAAGTTCCTCTACCAGCTACCTGTCTTCAAGTGCAGATATACACAAGATGAAAGAAAGAGGAGAAAGCAAAAGTATTTGATCAGGAATCATAGTGATGCTATCTTATATTTGTACTCGTTTAATAATTTTGGCTGAATAAATGGTATCTTAAAAAGAGAGTAATGCTATACAAGCAGAAATTTTATATAAATCTCTAGTAAGCTAGCCATGAATATTAAACAAAAGTTGTCCTTTTTATAAAAAAAAAATTAAAAGAATATTTTTTCTTAAATCACAAAATTATGTCTCTGAAATTGGAGCTCTTATACTTTTTGTGAGTCTTCCCTATTATTTTGTAACTGCAACATGAATATAGATTCCAAATATTGTGATTGAAAATCCTAGAGGGGATTTTTGTGAAACTTAACAGCAAAATGTAGTTGACACTCATTCTCTGTTACCCTAGGGCTATAGTTTTGCTACAGTTTTGATCATAGTCAGAGTGGATTCATTCCTGTCAGCATGGTGAATTTTATACTCATATCACAGGTATATTTTACAATCCTTTTCCCTTTTTTAAGTACAAACAAAGTAAAAATAAATTCAGTTATGCTATAAAATTTCAACCAAGATCTAAAAAATATATATATGAAACAGATACAGGCCGAAATCTGTCCCCTTTCAAGTCTGGTTGTCTGATTAAATTTACTGTAATGCTATTATTGATGTAAATATTAGCATGCATTTATGCATACATTTATTTACTTAACACAATCACTTTAATACATCATGATAAATAGAAAATCAGAACAAAAGAGTTACGTATTTATCAATTGCCCTGTAATTGTAAGAAAGCAGTGGCTGTGTGTTACTAAACCTTACAATCAGTGTAATACATTATATATCATCTTTTAGCTTTAAAATATGTTTTAAGACCCTATTCCCTATTGCCCAGGTATTAGACACCAATGACAGTTGCTTTCAATTTTTTAAAAAAGTACATTCTGGTTGTAGGTTCCCAAGAAGGTTAAATATAAATTAGTCATAAAGCCAATGGAATAGACAGGAAATGATTAGGCTGTGTGATTATTTCTAGATTTATAGTGTTTTAACACTACTAGTGTTTAATTAAGGAAAAAAGGAGTCAATTTTATTTTATGTGATTATTTAAGACCTCAAAAATTAATGTTCTTCTTACTCTGTAATGCTGTAGTTCTAAAGCAATGTTGAAGACAACAAAGTCCTGTTTGATAGTCTAGCCTTTCAGCGAACAGCTCTTCTTCCTGTCTTTGATGTAGGAATGGTTTATTTAATCAATTATTAATCAAAGTTATGGCATTCTTCTTATATATTTAGGTAAAACTAAAAGATGACTTTCCCAAGCCTTATTGCTTAAATAAAAGTTTAAATAGACTGTGCAAACACTTGACTTTGACAAGGCAGATATTGGAGTGATTTAAGTTTTAGAGAGTTATGGTCTCAATTGGATGCTTAGATGAAAAGGGATGTGTGTGTGTGTGTGTGTGTGTGTGAGAGTGTGTATGTGTGTGTCTAGTGAGATTTTCTAGCAATAGATGATGAGCATGTGCCAAAGTATCCAGAACACTTTTGATAACCTTCCCTCTGATAACAAAAGCCAGTACAGATAATTTGATTAGTGTTTTCTTTGCACAGGTGTTAAAGTTGACAGGAAACAGCTGAAAGACACACATAGTGGTGCAAGCTGGGCAGCTGGACACTTTGTGCATGGAGAATCTTGAGCATTTGGTAACATTTGGCAGCTTAACACAGAAAAAAATGACTGCTAGCAAAATCTCAACTGCTGCTAATTAGCAGCAATGAACTGTGGGTAGGACAGTGCATTTTAATGTGAGAAGATTTTTACAGTAACCACCACACTAAGGGGCGGGGGGGTATAGAAAGAAATGCTCCCTAGCTGACCCTAGTGGCAATCCAAGCTGCATATTGCAATAATCCTGTAAATTACTATGCTTTCTTATACAGTAACTTGGAGTTAATTAGTAATTTAACATTCCTCTACACTATTAAATGTCTTTTTTGCATTATATTATGTTGTTTCATGGGCTTACCTTAACACTAATGGGGTTTTGTTATATTTTCTCAAAACAGTAACAGTAAAATAAAACTGAGCTAGAAAATTAATTAGTTATCTTTTTACCTTTGATTTACCTGTTATTAACAATTAAGTGGTGGTACACATTTTTAAAGTGGTTTCAGAGGTTACATTGAGATGAATATACTTCCAGAATATATTAGAGAGGAAATGTGAATAAAAATGAATAGTGTACATTCTTCAAGTGACTATGCCATAGATGCAGAATGCAACGCAAACATATTTCATATTTCTGCTCTAATAGAGTGGTTTAGTAACGTGGGTGGCAGAAGGGAAGGAGGAATAGAGGTAGAAAAGGAAAGCCTATTTATCTACATTTTCTAATTAAAAAAAAATCTTTGTAAAAAAACATCCATACCATTCTTGAGTTTATGTCATAAATGTTAATGTGCTGGAGTGAAGCAGTAGATTTTAGCATATAAGAAAAATATGCACACTTTTGTAGCTTTGTAGTTTGTAAATGCCAGAGGATTTTGTAGGATTCTGTGATGAGGGAAATGTGATACTCAAAAATTTAGGTAATATAAATTAATGCAAGTCATGATAACTTTCAAATAGAAAACTCTGAGATGAGGGATTGTGGTAAATGAAATTATTCTGAATATTTGAACAGAAGAAAGAGGTTAAATTTGTTAGTATGGTGTTTTCTTAAAATTTTTTAACTAGCCACCTCTTTCTCCTCCTGCAATTCTAATTTTCCTGCTGAATGAAGCAGACAAATAAAACAGTATTGCGTGCTTGCACTTTAAAAACTGTTCTTATGCATTTGAAATGGAAATTCTACTGTAGTGTGTGTGTATATTAAAGATAAAGAAAGTGTTTTTATTTGTCATCTTAAAGATCAATGTGAACTTGACGGTGGAACAATTTAGTAAAAGCAGGGCTTCAGAAGAAGAAAAGCTACGGATGTACGTGGAAAGGAATGAATTCAACACAAAACACTTCCAAAAGATTTCGTCTCTTGGGGCTCCCTCTAAAAGTGTCTGCTACCATTTAAAACCCCATCCTTTGCAGCTGGATTTGAACATACCATAAAAAATTCATCCACGCTTTAAGAGATTTCTGCTTTTCTGTCCTCTCTATTGTTAGACAAATTGAAGTGTGCACTCGGAAGGAGAGTGGCAGTGAACTGCGAATTTATTTACTCATTCGATTCTAATATTGAGAGAATCTACTCTCTCCGTTCAAAGGGTAGAGCAACAATGCAAGTGACATCAGGTCACCCAGCACTTCATAGCTACCTGTGAGATAGAATTGTTCTCCTTGCAGATAGGAAGTGACTGAAACCTCTTTTTCTCATCAATGTCTATTATGATTGATGGCTCTATGGTCACATTGAATATGCCCTTTTTAAATAATTCACAATGTCATCACCATAGTACTAGTTGATAACTAGCCTGTTATTTTTACCTTTGTTCATTCACTATCAGAAGGTTAGATAAATTAAGTACTGTGGATTTTGGTAGCATTTAACCAACCAAAGTAGACTGTTTATAGCCCAACACAACAACAACAGCAGCAAACATTGATTTTATTTTTTACTGGCACTCTGAATGTTCTCTCTCTCTCTCTTCCCCCAGTGAGTGCTAAAAGGAAAATCAAAAAACGCAGAAGCACTTGTAGAATGCTTTAACTTGAAACCACACTTCGGTATTAAGCTATCATAAGATTTTCAATATAAAAAGCAGTCACACTGCATTGAGATATATGGAATTTTACATATTCTGTACTTATTTAAAAATAACCTATCATATTTATTTGATGTGTCCATAATAATAAGATTTATAATTTACTTCCAAATATCTGATGCATGAGTTGTTAAACCAGCATCTGTACTAAACGGCAGAAAAAACATTTATTTAAAATGTAATGCTTGATATCGGGAGTACACTACATAAGAAATAATATAATATTTCAGTTATTTTCTAAGTCGGTTGGAAGTCAGAGTTTATTTAACTTTTGAAATGTGGATGCAGGTCATCAAAAATTCTTCATTTTATAAGATACAAATGATTATATAGCAGTTTTGACCAGTGCTAGTTATTAAAATGAGTAACAATGTGCCTTTTATAATGCAAATTTTGTTATGTTACACATAAATTGTTGAGAGGTCAATTATACAAATTCAAAATATCAAACAAAGGAATTGACTTATGTCGCCTTAAATAAACAAACTTTCTTTAGATTTTAATTTTAACATATTGTAACATAGTAACATATTATTTAACAATATAATACAATATTTAACATATTGTAACATAGTAATTCAATATATTTTATTTGTGCAAGTCTCTCCACAGAGTACAAATGCTTCAAATCTCAGATTAAGAATACTAATTTTCTTTACTTTTCTTTTTCTTTTTTTTTTTTTGAGACAGAGTCTGACTCTGTCACCTAGGCTGGAGTGCAGTGGCGCGATCTCAGCTCACTGCAACCTCCGTCTCCCGGGTTCAGGCCATTCTCCTGCCTCAGCCTCCCGAGTATCTGGGACTACAGGCGCCCGTCACCACGCCCGGCTAATTTTTTGTACTTTTTAGTAGAGACGGGGTTTCGCCGTGTTGGACGGGATGGTCTTGATCTCCTGACCTCGTGATCCGCCCACCTCGGCCTCCCAAAGTGCTGTGATTACAGGCGTGAGCCACCGCGCCCAGCCTAAGAATACTAATTTTCTTAAAACTTAGATATGCTACACATATTCAACCTACAATAAGTTATATAATTTTCAGAGATAAATTATGGGCTTAATAGAATTGTGTCTTTATAAAAAAGTTTAACCTTGGTGTTTTATTTTTAGGGTCCTAATTTTGGATGTTTATTATTTGTTGATTTTATTGTCCAATTCTGTTTCTCAAAGTAACAATGTCAGGTGGAATGAAAAAATATAAAGTGAGTCTAGACTTAAAGTATGTGCTTAAAGTTTCAATATGTTATAAATAAAAGAGGTCGAATTGCTAGGTAAGAGCTGTCATGTTATCAGAGATGCTATAATTGTAAGTATAGAGTGCTATTCGTTCATTTCCTCAATAAATATTGGCCACTAGGAAATGGAGAGATAGTTTATGTTCTATCAGGGAAGACAGACAACATATTTTATTTTTAAAATTAAGGCAACCTCAGATAGCAATACATCCTTTGAAGAAAATAAAGCAAGGTGATGTGCTAGAGAGACATTGGGGAAAACAGGTCTTGAGAGCATTATTTAGACTGAGTGGCCAGGGAAATCCTGTATGGGTGAGACTGAACTGAGAAAAATAATGCACAGGTACCAATCATGCAAAGATCTGAGGCTAGAGAATTCTAGATCAGCAATTCCTAGATTTCTATTATGGCAAAAACAAACATGGTATTTCAGAATGACTAGAATGATGAGGAGAAAGCCCAGACAAGATGAGGTTAGGAAGTCAGGCACAGACCAGGGAAAATGCTGCATTTAGGTGCTAAGACATTTGGATATCACTGTATTCTATACACAGTGAAAAGCCATTGAAAGGTGTTAAGCAGGATAGTGACGTTATTTGGTTCCTGTTTTACAAAAAATTCCTAGCTGTAGAGTTAAGACATTTGAAGCCTTGCTGTCACCTCCAGTGTGTGCTACTTAACTTCTGGGAGCCTCCATTACTTTGACTCCAGTATTGAGTAGTGCCAATAAGAAAGATAGATAAGAAAGTGCCTAACACAGTGCTTGGCAACTTGTAAAGGCTCAATGAATATGAAATCTCTTTAGTGTTCTTACCTTTGGTTGTAAAGTTTCAAAATGTCTAAGCACAGGATTTGGACACCTTATCACTATGAAGGTTAATTAAATCTCATTTTAATATTAATTTATCTTCATGAGAAAATGAAGTAACAAGTTGATCAAAGACAGTTACTTGTTTCACAGGTGCTATCCATTAAGCAGCTATAGGTATTAGTAAAATAATTACATTTATGGAGACCTTAGCATGTCCTAGATACATCCTAAGCTTTTTGCATACATTTGCTTATTTATCTTACAATACAGACATGAATTTATGCTATGATTATTCTATTTTACAGATGGAGAGAGGGCCACAAGAGTTATATAACTTTCCTAGGTCAGAGCAACAGAAATAAGATATTAAAATGAGGTTATTTCTTCAAAACTAGTATCTTAACAATATTCAGGGCTTAGGGAATTAGTGAACTTAAACATTTGAGATTTAATATAGTTAATATATATTCTCAATTTAGAGGTCAACTGATACATACATAAAATGAAAATTTGATTTGTTATTATAAAACAAGTGGCTTAGGCTTTAAAATATATAGTAAAGAATATAAAATGAAAAGACTGCCGAGTTGAAAACAATCTTTTTCAGACTCCCCCTTTTAAAAAGCAATTTTATTTTAAAAATGATTATTTTGAAGTAGTTTTATAAATAATTCAAATATTTTCTCTTTATGTATTGTTGTTTCTTAACTTTTACCTAAATATAACCACATGGAACACGTGAAAAGTAGAAAATAAAACAAATGGAAAAAACCTGAAAAGTATTTAATTAGATAAAAATGTTCTTAATTGAAATAAGTGTTATTTTCTTTTCCCTGTGATTAAAAACTCAATTTTACTGTTAAAAAATAAAAGTCAGCATTTTAAATATATTTAAGAGTCTATTATCACAAGAAATTCTAGCCAAAAGAGGTAGTGCAATGTTTTAAAAATTAAGGTTCAATTTTGTTTTTTTTATTTCATAAAACTTTAAAGAAGTGCTTGTACAAAGAGATGGGGGCAATTAGAGAGGAAGCTAAGAAATCAAAGATGTAATAAAGAGAGAATATGCTTTGAAATTTGTGGAAGCTTGAAAATCACTATTTGTTTTTACTTAAAAAGAAAGAAAAAGTAACTACTCAGGAGCCTGAGGCAGAGAATTGCTTGAACCCAGGAGGCAGAGGTTGCAATGAGACAAGATCACGCCACTGCACTCCAGCCTGGGCGATGGGGCGAGACTCCATCTCAAAAAAAAAGAAAAAAAAAAAAAAAAAAAAAGAACAGAAAAGCAAAAAGAAAAAGTACAAGGGAAGACATGGAATAGTGGAAGCATGATTTCCTTGTAACCAATAAAATACATTTTATAAAAATAGCTCTTTAAAACGGGATTAAATAATCTTTAGCTATCCTAAAATTCCCGTGGCTTTCTATATAAATGGCCATCCTTTAGAATGCCATATTTGAGGCTTTGCCTAACTTAAAAACATTCATTTATTAAAATAATAACAATAATATTGTTGCCGTTTGACCACCATATTTCAGGTAATATGGTAGACAACCTGGGATATAAAAGTCAACAGTAATCAATGTCCAGCCTCAAAGTAGGAGAATTAAGACAACTATATGTAACACAAACCAATATACACTGGGCTTGGTGTGTTGAGCTGGTCAGTTCATATGGTGATGTGATAATCATTTCACTGTGGTGAGTTTAAAGTTGTAGTTGCCGTTTTTTTTCAGGAACGATTCAAGTATGGCTTTTTATTAATACAAAAATTATCTCTGTGTAACTTTTTCCATCAGTGAATATTACAATGTAATCTATAAAGATCTCACATTTCCAAGATGACTGATTGAATCTCAGTTGTTGAAGCATCACTAGTACTTACCTCAGCAGGGTTAAACTTGACAAGTGGTAAAAGAAAGACAAAGCAAAACAAATTAAGCAAACATCCAGACATGCATACATACAAATAATCCAAATAAACTAGAAAGCAATCCAGTATATCCCAAATAAATTTAAATTGGAAAACCCACAGTAAATATATGGAGCATTATCAATATGAGAAATGGCCAGCATAAATATGAGGGCATCATGAAGGTAGGAGAGTCCATAATAACAATAGGAGGTTGTTCAAAGAAACATGTTAAGAAAATGAAATACAAAGTTCTAAAGAGAGCCTGTGGAATGGAAAGTAAATTGAAGAATTAAAAAAAGGGGATGGGGAATAAGGAAAAGTAGGAAAGCAGTGCCATAAAAGGAAAAGAAAAAAATATATATCTTTGACCAGGCGCGGTGGCTCACACCTGTAATCCCAGCACTTTGGGAGGCTGAGGCAGGTGGATCATCTGAGGTCAGGAGTTCAAGACCAGCTTGATCAACGTGGTGAAACCTCATCTCTACTGAAAATACAAAAATTAGCCAGGTGTGGTGGTGGGCACCTGTAATCCCAGCTACTCGGGATGCTGAGGCAGAAAAATCGCTTGAAACCTGGAGGCAGAGGTTGCAGTGAGCAGAGGTCACACTAGTGTACTCCAGCTTGGGCGACAAAAGCAAAACTCCCTCTCTCTCTCTCTCTATGTATATATATCATATATATATGTATCATATATATGTATCATATACATGTATCTCATATATATACCTCATATATGTATCATATATTTGTATCATATACATGTATCTCATATATATACCTCATATATGTATCATATATTTGTATCATATACGTGTATCTCATATATATGTATCATATATATATATGTGTGTCTTTTCTTATTATTCTTTGAAAAAATTAAAGAATTTACATTGGCCCGCAATGATGAGAGCAGCTTCAGTATGGTTATTTTGTGGGGGAGGGGGATATAGAAGGGACTGGTTATAGGAGGGATAAAATATAAAGTTAGAGTTTCTTAATTTGAAAGTTTGACAAGTATATTTTATGACAGTGTTGGCACAATGAAAAAAAGTATTTTGCTTGTTAAAAATATTTTAAATTTATATAATTAATAATTCAGTAAAACCATCCATTTACACTTTTAGCTGACATTTTGAAATATGCTGTGTGTGTGTGTTTGTGTGTGTGTGTGTGTGTGTTTATGAACTCATGGTGTTAATCACTCCCTACATAATACAGAATTATTTGGGACTTTAAAAATTGAGGAAAATTTGAGTAAAATTTTCTGAGGTGAATGTCAACAGCCTTGATACATGATGATGTTCACTTCTGAGAATATGCATAATTCCAGCCAGGTATCAAATCAAGCCACAACTGGAGATCTGAACTCTAAGAATAATATCAAAAAATAATTTGGTATGTGATGGCTGAAATGATCGCAATTTGGATAACATGCTGGTATTTACCTTACAACATATATGCATGTAAACTACTAGGGTCTAATCAAAGTGAAAATAATTTTGAGACTGAATCAGTCTGGCAACAAAACATCAATTCCTTGAGCAACTAGACTCACTGCGCTATATAAAATTTTCCTAAACAAAGATACAAGTATCATTCTGTCATTTCTAACACTCTCTTTCTCTTACATAAAATACAGCTTTTTTAGTGTAGTATATTATCACATACTATCATTATTATTTTGTGAATATCGGAACCAGCAAAGAATGAACTGATCATCTGTCCAAATCCTCATTTATTACAGTTTTGTAGCAGCATAATAAACAAAACTTATAAAATCCCTGTCCACATGAAGCTCATAATATAGTTTCAAAAGATCAGGAAATCCAGAGTTTAAGTGACTCATAATCCTTATTTCTCAAGGTCTCTCTGCTACTAAATAGAAAATTGGGCCAAGAACTCAAGTTGCCTGACCCCTGATTTATTAACGTTTCTGGTGTTCTGGCCATGAGAGTCAGAAGGTCTGCATTTGTGTTCCAATTTGCTATTCATTGACAAATGTTTTGGAAATGACATTTGTATATGACATTTTCATTAGCTTATATCTAAAAAATACAATTGTTCAAACAAATAGTATATGTATATACTTTTTGTCCTTTAGTGAGTGCTTTTCTTATATATTAACAACAGTTTTTTATTCTTCAGATGAAGAAGGCATGAAACGTGTACTTCAAAGAGTACTTCATGGTCCAATGATAACCCACAGGAAAAAAAAAAATTACAAAAAAACACAAAGGTGCTACTCAGATTGTTAGATAATGTGCAAAATAATTGAACTAGGCTGTCTATGAAATCTTTCCAAATAAAAATTTTAACTCAAATTTAAAACAAAATTATTTATCTTGTTACTGTAATACAAATTTCTTCAAGCTTTAAAAGCTGTTCAAGAAAATACGGTGGTAGTGAAATTAGCATTAAAACTTTGTAAGTTATTAGCTCCTATTAACTGACATTGGATATCTAGCCTTCTAAAGTATACTTTCTCTTCAAGATCTTTCTGTGTTGCTAATGTTTGTCTCTCACACACTTTGCTACAAGTCTACTACAGCAATTCTTGCCTAGTCTTTCGAGCAGGATCTTGTCTTCAGATGACTCTCCAAGCATCTCAGTCCCTTCTAGCAGTTGCCTCTATTCTGTCAGGAATTGCAGTTATCATCAATGTATCAGCAGGATGGCATTCTTTACCAGACCCCGATTTATTCATCTTCTTCAACTGAGGACCACATTCATTTCCTCTACTCCTTTTGGCATGGCAGTTCACCTTTGGTGGCTATACCATTCTTCCACAAGGTCAAAGGTAATTTTTTTCTCTGACCAATAGGTTTACTCTCTTATTTGTCATACTGTTTTAGGACATCCATAAGTGGTATTGACTGAACTCCAATGTTTAGAGAAAAATCTCTTACAATACTCTACCATGCTTCTGGTGATGTCTTAATGAGGTACATACATACACTACAAAATTATTACTGTCTCTTGAGTTTTAGAATAACTAAGTCAGATGTATCATACTTAGCTACTGGTCAATGGACTCTAAACTCAAGTTGATGTTTTAACTTTATGCAATTTGAATAAAAGGATAACACTTTAAACAAAAAATTAACAAGTGGGTGTCATTGACAGCTTTTAAGATTTATTTCTAAATACCAAGACAAAGAACAAAAGATCAATACTTGAGAATCCATGTTCAAAGATCTTTTTTTCAACCTATGTAAGTAATTCTCTAGTGTCCTATGGATGACTAGCCTACTGGCAAGATATTAAGTACCAGAAGACATTCATCTGCCAACATTCAGGTTTTCTAATACAGAATCCTATGTTTACATGAATGACTTCTCTATTTCAAAGATATATGGAGAACGTGAGCACTCACTTTATTTTTCCCTTTTCTGTCTTTAATGGATAATGCATACATGTTTTACTTCTATTGACAGCGTAAAAACATTTGAAAATAAAATGTGTGGAAAATCTCATTGCTATTCATACAAACAAATGGACAATAAGCAACAAAAAGTGTGAACAATAAAAAATAAGACTAACTTCATTATGGCTATTGACTAATGGCCTTGTCTAATCAAGATACATCAAGAAGCCCTGATCTAAGAACTGACTAGCATTATCCAAGAATTTTCTGGATGTGGCTGGAGTGTGAGAATTCCACATTGATTGTGCATATGTTTTAAAGGATTGATCTTCCACAAAAACAAAATAGAAATAAATTACCCTTATCCATAAGAAACAAATTATAAGCAAGATTGGTTTTCCAAAATCCACATTAGATGGGATTGTAGTGTCTGAATGGAAGTCTTTACTTTATGAAAATTATAATTATTTTGATTTTTGTCCACAATCAGCTTGAAATGTTGCAAAACTCTGCAGGTGCTCACTGTTATAACAAAACCATGGGAACAGATGGTGCAAGGTACCAGGCCAGCTCAAGGGATTAAATGTGAGGCTTTTGAAATTTAAAATTAAAGCTGGGTGATCTTGGGAAAACCTGCCTGCCAAACACGCTTGCTTAAAAAAAATAAAAATAAAAAATTTACCCAAATTCTCTTGACAAGCTTATTTACATTCGAATGACTAGGAAATATTAAGTAGTTATAAAGTACTCTTGGCAGGGTGCAGCCCACCTGATCAAATTAAAATATGAAATGCTCACTTCCATTATGGCGCTAAGGCTTTGCATGCAGTGACCCCCCTCTTACATTTAGTTCCTACCAGGAGCCAATTTCTTTGGACAAGTTGGTATATTTATAGGTGCTAAAATAAAGATATTGTAAGCACTGTCTCTTTTAAAAGGACAGAGTGAAATGTTTGGTTGACTTACTAATGATGAGTTTAGGAGATTTACATCCATTGCTATGAGTAGAAGAAATGAGAAAAGAAAACATTCAAAAGTTAACATGCTCAACCAGCTTTAGTTCTCCTAATAACAAAATCCAGGTTCAAAATACATTGAGAGAAACATACTTAAAATATCAAGGTTGTTATATTTATTTTGGTATTGCTAGTATATTCTTTATAATAAAGTAATATCTTATGATGATACATATTAGAACATTTGAGCAATTACTATGAAACACGAAGTATTTTTATATTAACATTAATGCTCCAAACTCCTTTGCATGGTACATATTATCTATACTTACAGTTGTGGAAACATTCTCCATTACTTGCTACTAAGTATTGAAAACTTGAATACAACACTGAATGAGTTTCTCCTCAAAAGCCATATTTTTTTCAGTTTGCCAAATATATTTATGACTATCATCTAATCCTATTAACAATACCCTATGTCAAGGCATATGCAGTAATATCCATCTTACAGATGAAAACAACAGGTCCTTTCAGAGGGTCTGGAATTATAGCACATCACAGAGTTCTGAAATGACAAAGCCAGGATTAAGGCATAATTCTTTCTGTCGTAGTTAAGTGTTATTTCCATTGACCGCTTAATTTGTTTACAGATAACCTTGTAGTAGAGTGAGGCATTTGAAGATGTAGATGTATGTAGTTGAGCTTTTCTCTGTTCCTCCAGAAAATCTATCCAATGGCTTAACATTATGTTTCTTCTTTTCCAGGTTATAGTGTATTTCATGATCATGGGTGGGAATTCTTAAATTCTCTGGGAGAGTTTTTAGGCTTCTAAGAAGTTGAATGAGTCAGACATATATGCAAGATAGTAGTCCAGGCCTTTGAAACATAAGGATAAGTAAATCATAGACCCTGACTTTATGATAGTCATCATCTGAATTGCATAATATATCAGATAGCATGCTGAACATTTTCCATATTTGATTTTATCTAATTTCTCTGAAAATATGTTGGGTCAATATTGTTATTCCTATTTTAAACCATGAAGAAACTAAGGCTCTGCAAAGTTGATTTATTTGTCTAAATCCACAAAACTAAGAGTTGTGGCAGCTGGAATTCATATACAAGTGTGATTGACTAAAGTTACTACATATTCCACCTCTCATAGAAGGGAAGAGAGAATATACACAATTAAAATAAAATGTGAGAAAGTAAGATGAAGTCTCATAATTGGAATCTAAATGAAGTAATATTGAATTATTCTGATCGGAGGACATTCTCATTACAGGTGGTGACATCTCAGTTGAGTCCTTGAAGAAAAACAGATTTTGCCTATTGGCCTAGAGAATGAATGGTGTCTAAGCAGGGGGTACAGTGTCACTAAAGCCACAGAGTCATCAAATTTCATGCTACATTAAGAGAAACGAGGATATAAGTTTGGAAATCTTGATGGAAAGAAGAAATCAAATGATACCCATATAGGGGAAATTTGGGGAAGGAGAAGTTCAAGATCGTGCATTTCTTGGATTTTAGAAGGCTATTACCAGTGCTTGGGTAAGAGAAGCTAGTAGAGCCACTGTGGAGACAAATCATTTTTCTTTGAATGTATCTCTCCAAAATACCCCTTAAAATCTTTCTAAAGTTAAGCCTTAGGTTACATAGGAAAGCTTGGATATATTGGGGAAAAAAGTTACCTTGTTTATGATAATGTGTTATTTCTTTTTAAAGTTACATAACATTTTTCTTTGCTACTATCTTCTCTGATGCATTATCAGCGAAAGCCCAGTGCTTCTCCATGAATAATATAATCTTTATTCCCAAGACTATGGAATAAACATATGTTATAGTAAGCAAGATTTGTCATAAACACAAAGTGTTTTGATGGACTAAAAATTAAAGGTTAATGAAGTCCACTATGTTTTGTAAATCTTTGATAAAGATTTATTTAGAGTAAAAGTATGAATTTTATTTATTAACCATTAGTGAGTTTTTCTAGGGTTTTGGGTATCAGTGCCCAGTTTTTAACCTACTAATAATATTAAAATAGAAAAATTCCAGTAGAGGCTCTGCATTCTTAAGTCTGAAAATGAAACACCTGCTCAGCTTTATGTTTTTTTGCTTCACTCCTGTCTGCTTATAAGAATATTTTAAATGTCCTGAAATGTTGTAGCCATATCTGGAACCACAATACCCAGTATAGCTTTGCTAAACTTGTGGTTAAATATGAGAGTAGATGCAGAAGAAATCATCGCAATAGAAAACCAAAACTATGCACCAGGCGCGGTGGCTCAGTCCTGTAATCCCAGCACTTTGGGAGGCTGAGGCGGGCGGACCATAAGGTCAGGGGATCGAGACCATCCTGGCTAAGACGGTGAAACCCCATCTCTACTAAAAATACAAAAAATTAGCCGGGCTTGGTGGCAGGCGCCTGTAGTCCCAGCTACTCAGGAGACTGAGGCAGGAGAATGGCGTGAACCCGGGAGGCAGAGCTTGCAGTGAGCCGAGATCGTGCCATTGAACTCCAGCCTGGGTGCCTGGGCAACATAGTGAGACTCCGTCTAAAAAAAAACATAAAAGAAAACCAAAACTGTGGAATAATCATAAATTAATTGCTGGGCAATTTTGCTTTTAATCACTTTCCTAAATAAATATTTTTTGTGGTTGACCAGATGAAATGTAAAATTTCCTCATTACACATTAACATCTTAGCAACTGCAGTTCCTCATAGATCTTGTAAGAATAAATTGTCTATTTCTCTTTATTCATTGCAATACTAAGAAGTAATAGCTCATAAGCATTTAGAGAATAATAGACTCAACGTGGGGTGAGATAGAGATTGGGTTCACATTGTGTTTCAGGAATATTGTTAGTACCTGTTTTAATTGTTATGTTATTGGAAAGTGTAGGATACATAGATTTTCTGTATATTTAGAAATGACCATACATAATTACATCTTTTTAAGAATATTTAAGCACACAGAAAAAGGTGTCCACTTTTCACCCAGCTATAAGCTTCATAACCAGAGTAGTTCAAGGCTGAACAGACCATAGCAACCCTTTCAAAATCAATGCATTTTGCAAATCTGATAGTATTGGAGCATGCTTACTTGTGCCTTTGTTAAAGCGTTAGATAACCTATTAATCATAACTTTATTGTTTCTATGCAAGATATGCCTAGAGGACCATTTACTCACATATTAGATGCACTTTATTTTCCTATAACTTTCTTTCTCTAAGAGTTTGTGTTCACTAACTAAATATGTTAGAGTGGAAAGGCTTTGCAAGGCACAGTACATTCACTGTACAACTGAACTTCAAGATCTTGGAAAGGAGTGTGTTCAGGTTCAAGCAACCAGCAGACAATCTGATGGTAGCAGGTGCCAAAGGCGTGGGAGGACCTATCAGTGGCAGAGATCGCAGGTTGATAAGGTTTGATGACACTGAAAGCCAATTTGGTTATGATAATTGACTGACTTTCTTTTCCTCCTTCTTTCAGGTACCTGACCTATCTTGTCTTAGTAAAGGTTTTATATAATTTAATTAGGTAGTATGGTTATAGAAATGAGATAGAACAAAAGTCTTTCAGGATCAAATCAAACCTTTCTGCTTTGCACACTAGACATTTGATTGGGATGTTTTATTTGGCAGATACAGACCGGCAGGAAGAACTAATTTAAATAAACTAGAAGGGATAAAAGTAGGTTCAGGGAGCAATCTAAATTTTTTTAAAAAGGAATTTATAGACAAGGTATTTGTCTGTCTCCTTGTGCTGTGTCATTGGAACACATATGGCTCTTTATATCAGCCTGCCCTATAACAAAGCCAGTGTTTATTCTGGCTGATACTTAGAAATAATATGAGCTGCAGAGCCAAAGCACCAGGGACTGTACTGAGACATTAATTATAAATGTATAGTCCTTAGGGTCTTTTCCTTCAAAACTTTATAGAAAGATTTTCTATTTATTAAAAAAAAACTTGCCATCTCAAACTCTTCTTTTTCCAACTAGAAAGACAATGCCTTCACTAAAATATATATTGACACAAAATCCCATTAACACTATAACCAGGTAAAATATTATCCAGTATAGGAATCCCAGAGCACATCAAAATTATAGTTCCTAGCATTTTGATACATGGTAATGATTTTGGTGTGAAATAATGTATTACTCTATGAAAGGAAAAATATATTACTTTGGTTGAATCCAAACTTTAAAGTGTTTCTCATTTTGAATTATCTATCTTTTTTCAATTTAGAAAGAGTTTGGTTCAGTTGTGTCCTATTTTTGCAATATCTTAGGATTTTAAAATATCACTCTGTTTTGAAATGTAAATCAGCACATATTGGTAGGAGAGGAATGGATTTTGAGTTATATATGGACCAAAACTCTAATATTCAAACCATATGGTTCTAATAATCCAAACTGGAATATTCTTCTTTTAGTGGAAATAATTGGGTTTACTTAGAATCATACAGGCATATCAATTTAGGGTTTCCAGGAAACTTAGAAAATATCATCTAGATGATGAAATAAATTAAATCATTTGCCTATGTTAAATAGTTAATGAAAGACATAGGTATTACATAGTTTATTACAAAATAAAAATGAAACCACTACCCCTACTCTTCAAAAATTCTGTGTTGTAATACAGGTATCAATTCCAGAGGTCATGCACAGAAACAATAATTAGGGGAGAACAAAAGCTATGCATCAGCGATGAGCTATTTCCACTTGCAAACAAACTCAGAACAAATGAACACTGACCATTTCTTATCACGGCATAGAAATCTTTTGCATATTTTCTTCAGTATATCATCCTGACAAACAATTCAGGTTACTTTTCCCTTAAGCACCTAAATATTCACTTTGAAATAAGCTGGATGTGAAAAACTTAAAGAATACTTTCAAATGCTTATGTTTTGACATATTTGGTAACTATCATTCCAGAACTTGCATTCTTCATGGTTTTCAAGTTTTAATTTCTAATGAAGTATAGTGATCTTCTTAAAAATGATTTAATTTAGATAATAATACTGAATATCTTACAGTATTTAAGAAGGTCTGAATATTGTATATTTCAATGTGAAGATTCTAGGGCTGAAAAGAACATTTCTTTTATCTTGACAACAATTGCCTACCTGGTAAAATATCTGTAGTCATATTGATCCCAGTGTAGCTTTGGGTTCCAGGACAATCTATTGACCGCTATCCATTAATTGCAAGACATGAAATGTTAGAAATAAATTCTACTTATGAAGTTAAATAGGTGAATAATCAGAGCAAAATCCAACAGGGCATTTCAAAATCAAATAGAAATTTCTTTCCTTAAGATAGAAAAAACAAACAAACAAAAAACAAAAAACAAAAAAAAAACCTCCTTCTTAGAAATACCAAATAACCAGGACAAGAAACAGAACCACATATTTTTCCTGAACAAACTAGAAGATCACCATCTCCTCAAACAACAATTTATGAAGGAAAGTGAGAAATAGGTGAAGATACTGAAGATACTGACAGAAGCAAATCTCAAAGTGGCAGAGCAGAGTTATCCTAAAAGAGTGGTTCACACTAAACGGCAAACCAAACTACAGTTTGGAATGATGGAATGGATGTGTGTGCTGTCACCTCCGTTAGCATAAAACGGAAGCAGGGATATCAGGAATGAATTTCACAGAGAATGATATTTTCAGAAGCATCATGAGAGTGCAGCAGGGGAAGAGAGAGAAACCCTGCATTGAGAAGAAGGTTAAAACTGACATTGCATACAGTTGAGAAAAAGTAAAGTAAAAAGTGTGTGTCCTGAGAAAAGTTCCTGCTATTCTGGAACATGTCCTTGGCCCCTTCTCTACACGAACCTCTTGCAAACAGCCTGTCGAGGAATAATTTATTAAAAGATGAATTATGGAAAAGGAAATGAACACAAAATCTGCAGAATAATAATCAGAAAGTAGCTGGCCCAACATAAAAACACATTGCAAGGGAAAATTGGAGCAAGACTAAGGGACAACAGTAAAAGAGATACATGTACTAGGAAAACATTGCCACAAAGAAGACAAACAAATACAACCACAAATATTGCTGTGAGTTAAATAAGTACATAAAAACAATGAAGTATCTGACTTTATAAAATAAAAGTCCAAAGTGGAGGTACCAAAGGTGTGATTTTAAACTAAAGGCATTACTTAGAAATGCAGAGAAAAAGTATGATGTAATGAAGTCCATAGTGAAAGCAGTTCAGAAGAGATTTTCATTTCTGAAAAACAAAAACAAAATTTAAAAATCTATAATTATATCGTAGACAACAGATAAGATATTTGAAATAAAATGCAAATGAACAAGGATTTTAAAAGATTAGAGGTCAGGTGCAGTGGCTCACGCCTGTAATCCCAGCACTTTGGGAGGCCGAAGCTGGTGGATCACCAGGTCAGGAGATCAAGACCATCCTGACTAACACGGTGAAACCCCGTCTCTACTAAAAATACAAAAAACAAAACAAAAAAAAAATTAAAAATAAAAATAAGCCGGGAGTGGTGGCAGATGTCTGTAGTCCCAGCAACTCCAGAGGCTGAGGCAAGAGAATGGCGTGAACCCGGGAGGCGGAGCTTGCAGTGAGCTGACATCCCGCCACTGCACTCCAGCCCAGGCGACAGAACAAGACTCCATCTCAAAAAAAAAAAAAAAAAAAGAAAGAAAACGAGATTAGAGAAAATAATACAGAGAGAATGGAAAAAGTAGTTAACTTATATTTAATGTTTGTGAAAATAAAACGAAAAAACAGAAACAGAAAAGTAATATGTTGCAAAAATGTCCAGAAAATATAGAAAACCTGAGTATATAAATTCAAATGGCATATCTTATTCTAAAAGCAAAAAAGATGAAAAGCAATCAATACCCAGCCACTTCCTGGTAAGATTCATTAGTAAACAGCAACAGTATTAAGCCCTAGCATACCAATTGGAATGAAAACAACCCTCTCTGAAATACCTCTTGGGCCAGTACTTAATCAAAACAATAGCTTTAAAATATCTAGACTATAATAACAACATAAACGTACATATCAAAACCTTGTGGTCAATTAAAACAATGCTCAAAAAAAAGTTAAAATTTTTTAATACACAGGTAAGAATAAAAAATAAAGTAAGGCTCAATTGAAGAAGCTAGAAGAATAAAACCAAAGGAATCAGTAAAGAAGAAAGCAAAGATTAATATTATAATATAGCAAAATAATTCATATATTTAATCTAATAGTTTTCCTTTTAATAAGAACCAATAAAATATAAACATTTAGCCAACCTAATTAAAAATGAACTAAAAAAGACACACATATTTGAAATAAGAAATACTACTCAGGGAAAAATGATAGAGAAAACTGAAGTAAATAAGCAATATTCAAATGAGAACTCAGAGAAAAAAAAAAAAATTTAGGGAGATAAGAACCAATATCAGAAATACAGATTGTGGTCAAAGAGCTATCCTCAAATGAGTAGCAGGCCAACCAGTTCAGTTTCACATAGAAATTATACCAAACCTTTAAAGGCCAAAACGCATATGAATCAGATATAGAGAAATAGAGAAATAAATTAATATTCTGATAAATGACATAACATTGATAAAACTGACAAAAAGAATACACAAAAGATCATATCAAATATTCTTATATGTATTTGTATACAAATTCCCCCCAAACTAGCAAATAAAATTCAGTAGTAGTTAGATCATTATCTCAAGATATACCTCAAACTGTATCATAGTTTATCAAACAAAAATCTATAAAAGGACTAAAAGAAGATATACTAGAAATAAAAATAATTTCACAGTGGCAAAATCCTTTTTATTTATAAAACAAAAATCAGAAGATACAAAAGAAAAATAATGGTAACTATAAATGCATAAACAATGAAAACGTTGGACATAAGATAATGTAATAAAGTCAGAGGTAAATATTGTAACTTAAATGACACACAAGAGCTTAAATTTCTTTAATATAAAAAAGAAGATTCAGAATATTAGTTAGAAAAAGATCAACGACACAATAAAGTAATTTATACTCAGTTAATAACAGCAACAAATATGATTTTACAGCGAGAGAAATCCAAAATAAACTTACAATAAGAACAATTTTTCATCTAGAGCTTGGCCAAACTCAAAAGGTCGGCTCTGGGAAATTACAATCTCTTTAAAGAGAGCTGTTTTTAAAATTTAAAGTGGACATACCCTTTGACCAAGTAATTCTACTGGAAAAATTTATCCTCAAATTATAGTCACACATTTATAAAGTAACCTTCTTCTTTTGTGATTTATACACCATTGTTTGTATTTGCTGAGGAAAGATCCTTTTAATTCAAATCTTTATATATATATATAATATATATATATATATATTTTTTTTTTTTCCCCAAAACAATGTCTAGTAATGGTTGTGTCTGAAAGGTGAGTATGGTATTAGATGTTTTTTATTGCGTTGTCCTAGAAGCAGACACTGAGACAGGGAAAGAAAGAAGTGCTCTTCAGGGCAATATCTATAAGGGAGTGAGAAAAATAGAATTGGTCAAAGGCAGAAGTTATAGACGAGTCACAAAATAACAGGTTTCACCAGACCCCACAAGAAACAATGGCACCGAGAAAGCCTACCCTTTAGATTGTCCTAATTTGATATAAGGGGACTGAGGTGGGTCTTTATAGCCCCCACATTAAATGCAGGCTGCTCTCAGGGGGAAGTGGAACTTTGAGTAAGGTGGCTCTCATCAACTCGTCAACTCAGGGCAAGTTCATGAGACAAACTCCACTGAGAACTTTCAGCTGTCAATTCCCTCAGCAGCTGTGGAAATGGATGTCTCAGTCATGCAAGGGGAAGAGGATGGGTGGTGGAATGTAACACACCACAACATGCACTGCACTGGCAGATCATAGGAAGAGGAAATTTCATTTTACTATAAATACCTCTGAATCTTTTCTATTTTGTATTATCATCACAATGTATTTTTTAAAAACAATACCTAGTCAAATAAATAATCACGAATAGCAACCGCAAAACAAAATGCAATGGGACACAAGGATACTTAAGACATTACTGTAAGCCAGAGAGTCACAGCAATAAACATCTGCAAAAGGCAGATATATGAAGATATATGTATATATACATATACATTTTATATATATACATATATCCTCATAATGTATGTATATATGTACTCATATATACTCATATACATATATATATGATATATATCTGCCACTGTTATCAACATGAAAAAATTGGGTGTCTGTCTTTTTTGTCTGAAACTGTACATAATTTTTACCCATGTCTTTTCAACCTTAATTTTAAAATGTGTGTTGGTAATACAAGAGTGCATTTAAAAATATGAGTGACCTCTTAATCTCACTTGACTCTATTGGAATTATTAACGGATTCACCAAAGCTTTATTATTCACCAAACACAAGGTTGTTAACATTTAAGTTTTAACAACAGTTTCCAGGTTGCTTGTAGATGCTTTATTCAACAATAAGAATTGTATTGTGTATAATCCTATGAAAAGATATTGTAGTTAATTGGTGAATTGCTATGGCAGTGGTAAGTATTTTAAACCTTAATTACCTCTTCCTTTTGCTTTCTGTTTCAGATCATCAGTTAGGAAAGTCTGGCAGAGATATTCCACAAAAAAAGTGAAAGTGCATTTAGTTGGAGAACCAAAATGTTAATACTGAAATTTCTTTATTTTACGGATATTCAAAATCTAAATGGTCTTGTTCTTTGTAAAGTTTTAAATTAATGGCTAGGACAGAAGAAAAAAAGACTTAATTTGTGGGAAGGAAATCTCAGATGCAAGGAACTTATTCTTTAAAGCTGCAGAGAAATGTAGTGCATTTATCAGCTTTGAGTGGATATCATTGTGTTTATAACAGAGTGGAGGCACCATGCAATTTTGCTCCTGAAATTGGTTTATATAGATGACTGGTTGCTGTGAAGTGTGTGTCAGAGTTCCATGCAGCTGTTATGAAGTAGTACAATTGTCATCGCTTCTTACATGGTTGTTGAGAAGAGCTTGAGAGCCCAGCTCAGTCAGCTGTTGAATAGATAACCCAACACAGTTAACGTGGCATACATTGTAAAGAATTACATGCTTGCTACAATGAGCTTTGGGCCTTTGGTCTAGATAATAATCCTGGTGGGTGTACCACGTGTAGTGGCTGTCTGATCACTCAGATATAACTGACGAAACATAAAGAAAAATGTCAGTCGGCTGAAAGAAAAATGCTGCTGCAAGTTTGTTTAAGGTTCATGTAAACTGCTATGTGTATTTTTTAACCCCAAGTCTCCCAAGAACTTGACTGTCATGCTAAACGTCCAACACTAAGATGCAAAATCTGAAGAGAATGACCTATTTAAGGCTGTATTTAAATATATTCATGTACATGAAAGCACTGCCTATCTGTTTTGGTTACAGAGACTCAGCATTTCTGTTTCACAGAAATAAAAGCCTTTCTGAAAATCAACTTTCATATACAATGTATAAATAGAACACTACTAGAAAAGATAATTATTGACAACTTTTGAGTCATGGTGGCATTTTATGTTAATTTCCCAGAACATTAAGAATAGCAATGTAAACATTCTGGGTGATTGTTAATTATAATGAAATGAAATAAAAAAGTGGGAAGAAATACCACTATTTGCCATTTAAATGTAAACACAAACACTGGGATAATTAACATGCTATAATGATGTTCGTGAAGCCCAAAGGAGATAAAAACCACAAAAGTCATAGGATTTCCAACTTAAAGCTTTTATTTATTTTTTAAGTTATCCTAACTTACGCTTCTGGACTTGCTTGTTGCAGTCCATATGGCATGTCGCACACATGGCTTGAACTTGGACTACTTTGATTCCTACACTCATTGGGAGGATTTATGGATATAACATCTGCTTAAACTTGGAGACATTTTTATATTTGGTAATTTATGTCTTCGAAAATTACCACTTTATCTCCCTAACTTCCATAAATAATAATTTATTCATCAGCAAATAATGAAACTCAGAAAATAAAACAAAGTCCTGGTTTTCAATGAGTCATATGATAGGAAACTGAGTTTTCGCACCTTGAGCTAATTTCAGTTTCTTATTATTATTCCCTCAAATCTCCATATTTACAAAGTTGGAGAGAACTTTGCGTTATCTTTTAGCTTTATCTCTTACCAAAAGCATGAATTGCTTTTAAATTTTTATGACTGATTTTTATAATAATAGTAATAGATTGAACTGAGAAATGTCTTAATAAACCATCTACCAGTCAAAACGCGATTCTTTTAACTCCTGTTCCTATTACTTATATTTCTGGGGATTGTCTTCTGATGAGCTTATTTCTTAAATCAGTGTTTTTAAAAATGCAGTCCAGATACCAACTGCATCAGTCGTCCAATATAAAATTTCAAAGATTTAGGTATAGTAAGTTGCATTATTTATCAAGATCCTTCATATGCACATTAAAATCAGAGGCTTTTCCTTGCATTATATTAAAGCCTATTAAAACTTGTGAGAAATAGTTGTAGAGTCATTAAAATCTAGTTTTCTGTGATAATTACTATTGTAAAATTAATATTTGTCATTAAGGCTATCGAAAAATGATCAACTCACACCTAATTAATTGCAAACCAGGTACCATTTTTAAATAACAATGCTTTCCCGTATATTTTCCTCCCAATAAATAAAATCTTCAAGCACTTTTTAGTGCTTGAAGCACACTAGGGGCTATACAACACATAAATAATATTATACTCTATCCCATTTTTTATGATGTGAGTTTAAATTTTCCAAAATAAAATATTTGAACATGTTGTATTAAAGCAAATAGAAATTGGGAAGATTCAACATGACCACGAATTCATTTCCAGTCCTCTCATCAGAAGTGATTCTATTTTTCAACCTCTTGAATCTGGGCTGGCCTTGTAAACAGCTTTGGCCAACGGAATGAGAAGAAGTGACTGTACGTGACTTCTGGGCCTAAATCTAAAAAGGCTTTAAAAGTTTCTGTGCTAATGCTCTTGTAACACTACTGCCATGTTGTATGAAACCTGGGCTCTCCTGTCAAAGGGGTTATGTGGAAGAGATTATAGACTTCCTACTAATGGCCACATTAACCACCAAACTCATGAGCGATGCTATCTTGGATCCTCCAGCCCCAATTGCACCTCCAGTGATTCCTTCCACGTGAGTAACACAAGACAAAAGCAGAAAAAAATCACCCCACTGAGCCAGCCCTAAATACAAAGTCATTAGTACATAAATAGTTATTATTTTAAGCCACTAGGGTTTGTTGTGGTTTGTTACACAGCAATAGATAACTGAAACAAATGGTGATTATTCTGATGATGTCCTTGTTTGTAAAAATGGCACCATGATAATAATAATAACAGTTTCTATGTCACGATATTAACTTATCTTTCAGTAACTCTCATTCTAAATAAAAGAATTTAAGCATAGACTATATACATTTGTGGTTGAAGAAACTGGATCCCAAATATTTTTCTCTGTGTTATCAACTAAGCCACCTTAATAATGAAAATGTTATTCCATAGACAGTGTTTGTTTTTATTTTGTCTAAATGAAAATAAATTCACCACTTTTGCCTGTAGGAAATGATTAATTCTTTTAATACATTGGCTGTGTTTGGTTATTTAGGAGAAGAAAACTCATCCTTTTCCTGATATAACAGGATCGTTAGTTGTCTCAACTTGATGATGATCCCTAAAGAAGACATATTTCTGGGATATATTAGAACTCATCTGAACCACTTAATGATGAAGAGATGAACTTTTAAATAATCTATTATCATTTTTATTATCTGTTTTAATGACACCATTTGCCTTCTTGTTGCTTCTTTTGTGAGAACTGGGTTTACATTAAGTAATTTCTACTAAGCTATTGTTTCCAAAGCATATACCCTATTGACTTCACCACTTTTCACAATGTGCTTTGGGCATAGTCATCCACCACAGCCCTAAGGTCTCATTCTGCCAATCTCAACATTTTACATCCCTAAAGACATATTATTGTAGGAATTCCCTTGTTGATCTTTCGTGGGTCACTTTCTATTTATTGTTCCTCTTAGTAAAATGACAGCTGACCCTGAGTCTAATCAACATATTGTTTGTTAAAACATTCCACTTGGTAAATATACAGGTTGTTTTACAGTGATTTTTAAAATACATTCCATCTATTCAAGCCTGGCTGCATTTCTGAGCAGCAGACATAGGTTATGTTCTAAAATATAATATATTTCTGTCTTTCTTTTGAGACTGATATACTGGACATTTTTGAGTTTGATGTACTTGTTTCTTTCCTTCACCCATCACTTAGTTTGAAGATTGAACACATTAACAGAGAGGTCTCTCTTTGAGAATCTTAGCCAGAGTCATTGCCAGGATTTTACTTTAACAGGAAATGCTAACAACATGTCACTAAAATCCATACATTCCTGTATGAAAGGCCAAGTTCATGTTTTGGAACCCATAGATTGATAGAGATTACTTGATATAAACCCACTTCTCACAAAAGAAACAACATGAGTCAAATTTAGAAAATAAGCAAGCAATAACAAACACAACAAATCATTTTGAAAACCTATCACCATTTGCAGATTGATAGTAATAAGTAAATGAAAGAGATTTCTGGAAAAGCAGCAATAGGCTTGACCATTTCTCAGTAGTTAATTTTGTTTGTTTGGATGTTTTAGTTTTTATCTTTTCTTTTAAAAAATATTTATCACTAATCATATTTACAAGACTGCAAATTTGTATAAGATTACAATTAATACATACATCTCCTCTCTGGATTTATTGATGTACTCAATTTATGAGAATTTATTAATTATATACCTTTAAAAATTAATAAAATTTGAAATAAAAAACATACAATAGGAGGTTTGTATTTGTATGACTAACACACAAACTAAGTCAGTTTCTAAGGGAGAAATCTACAAAGTGGTTGCCAGGCCTAGCATTGCACAACTACAGAAGTTATCTATGTTTCAGAAGGTATGTGTTAAAAATTTAAAATTAGAATAAATCACAAGTTAGATATAGAAGATTGTTACCTACCAGATCAATTTCCAAACACCAGTTAATTTCAAAGCACTCATTCCTGTTGGTGTGAGATTCTCAGCCTCCTCACTCTCAAAGAGGGCACTTGCTGTGCTCCCAGCAGGAAGCCCAAATTCAGCAGTGCAGTTAGGATACAGCTCTTATGCCTAGTAACAGCAAGGGATTGTTCAAATATGAAACACTTGCTCTGAAAAGAGCTTCCTAATATATGTGCATGTTTATAATTTGGTCTCTCATGGAATATTATCATATATAACCCTGAGAGCTCTCACCACTCCCAGCTTTGCTGGGGTCGAACTTTTTATTTATGTAATAAAAGAAAATAATGTCTATGACATAATTATTTTGAGACAGCTAAATGATTACTATTTGACTAAAACTTTTCCTCCTACTAAGAGTGCACTGATGATAGATCCCATGACTATTTCACATATTCTTTCAACAATTCATATTGTGATTAACTTGTAGTATCATTTGGTCAATAATAAAGCACAGATACATTCACTTATTCACTAGTCAACAAGAATTTATTGAATAACCGCTATGTGTTAGTGTCTCTTAGATGAAAAAGAGATTAGACTAAACAAAATACAATGTTCAGCTGTCATAAAGCTTGCATTCAAGTGGGGAAAATAGCCAATAAAAAATAAGTAAATAAGTTAGTATGGTTGAATGCACACACCCACACAAGTAAAATCAGAGGAACTCATGAATGATAAAGTATGATAGAAAAAGAGTGAGTAAAAGGGGGCATTATTTTAGGTAGGAAAGCCAGCGAAAGTCTCTCTGAGGGTATGATAGTTTATCATAGACCTCAATGAAATAAAGAAATGAGACAACCAATTATTGAGAGATGTGACATTCCAGACAGACCTTGAATGAATAACTTGGTACAAGCTCCCAGGAACAAGAAAGAGGGCCAATAATTAAAACTGCCACAATCACATGTGTGTTAGATTTGTCCAGTTGCTTTAAAACAAATTTCCACTTATATTTTAATTAACTGTGTCATAACTTTCTATTTCAGCCTCACTGCAACCAGTGCTATCTTATGAAGTATTCCCCTCTCAGTCACTCCTGCATCCTCCACATGCTTTTGCAGTTTTGAACTTCCAAACTGAACACTGCACTGCCAGTGGTCTGTTCTCTGTGGATGCAGACAGTTCTACAGTTTTATCTAGACGACTATGCATGCACACTACTGGCTTCACTGCTTCTCACAATGTGCTTTCAACATAGTGATCCACCATGACCCTAGGATCTCATTCTGCCCATCTGAACTTTTATATCTTTAAAGACATATTGTTGTAGAAATTCCCTTGTTGATCTTTGGTCACTTTTGTTTATTGCTCCTCCTGGTAAATGACAGTTTGAATTTCTTTTCTTAAAGGTTCTAGCTCCTTGTTCTGCAAATTGCTATCGTTGTCAGCCTCATTCTTTTGTCATACAAATTGTAGACAAAAATGTTAACTGCCATATCCTAGAGTGGTGCCTGTTCTTCCTCAGGGCAGAGGGTGATCCAATGAAATCTCATCTTTGACATCAGACTTCTATCCATTTTGCACAAAATAAAGATCTTGCACCTCCAAGTGTGATGAAAGAACCTGTGTAACCAACAGCATCGGAAACACCTGAATGAAGAAATTTGGGCCTCACCTAAGTCTTATTGGACCCAATTCTGCATTTTTACATGAGCTCTAGAAAATTCATATACACATTCGTTTTTAAGAATCTCTGTACCAGATGACCTCACAGCAGATTTCTTCCTAATTATAAAGGTCTTTCAACATTGTCTCCAAGTTGTCAGGGTGTAAGTGATTCTCCTTAGAAAAGGAAAAACATGATACAAACCAACACACTACACTGTATTATAATTACCTCCAAATTTCATAATTTTGGTTGTACATTTAAACTTTTACAATCAGATAATTGTTTTGCCAAATGCGTCTACTTAACCTACCTAATGCTTAGTTTGACTTTTATGTTAGTTAAAATAATTATACATTATTTATTATTAGATACAGTGTCTAAACCATGTATAGCACGCAGGTCTTAATATGTTGAGGGTCTCTTGAAAAGAAATAGGTTGATCATCAAATTATCTCTACTGCCATCATTTCCTATTGTATATGTTTGTCATTAAGCACAGGGCTCAGTTCTAGACACACCTCCCTCATTTTAATGGATATTTTGCTAGGATTACCCTGAAATGTAGTACTCCACTCAATAGTCTGAAAGAAAATCTAAATGTTATCTCCTCTATCTAGAATCATATTACTTAAACTATCAATATAACGCACTAATATTAAGGAAAAACAAAATAATTTCTTATTGAGATATTTTTATTTATATATGTAAATGCTTGGGCATTTGTCAACATAATGAAATCATCAGATTTTTGTCCATAATAATAGAATCACTGTGAATGTGATAATTGCAAATGGAGATAGATACAGGTGCTTCAGATTGACAAATCAAATGCCACAAGCAATATTGCTATTGGTGATTTAACAAAATGATGTGCAACTCAGATAATGTTCTGAAAAAAACAACATAATCTTCCCTTAATATTCATGGACTTGCCATCTTTAACAAATCAGAGCATATTCAAACTTTGAAAAATGAATTTTTGTTTCAATTAAACTCAGAATTATGTTTTATGTTCCGATAATTAAAAGTATCTTTAATAGACTTTACATTTTAGAACACTTTTATATTTGTAGAAAAGTTGAAAAGGTAGTACAGAGAGTTTTTTGATATGATCCCTTCACCCATTTTCCATATCATTAATACTTTCATTAGTATGGTACATTTGTTTCAATTAATAAAGCAACATTGAGGAATTGTAATTAACTAAAGTCTATAGTTTATTCAGATTTCCTTAGTTTTTCTCTAATGTCTTTTACCATTTCAAGATCCCATCCAGGATAACATATTACATCTAACCTTTTCTCCTTAGACTCCTCTTGGCTGTGGCAATTTCTCAGACTTTGTTTTTGACAACCTTGACAGTTTTGTCAGTTTTGAAGGATGCCATTCTACTGGAATTTTTCTGATGTTTTTAAGGTTATACATCTTTGGGAGGGAACAACATATCATAAGTACATACTATTAAAGTGATTTAACACTCTTGATATTGACTGTAATCATCTGGCGAAGAGACAAATAGTTTTCTCCACTATAAAGTAACTCATTCACTCAACTCCCTTTCCATAGTGTCTTTCTTAGAAGGAAGTCACTGTGCACAGTCCACACTTAAAGAGCACAGACTTATGTTCCTCATCTTCAAAGGTGAAGTATTTACACAAATTATTTGAAATTCTTCATAGTAGATTTGCCTTTTTTCCCCCACTTATTTAACTATTCAATTACTTATGTATAGCAGTATGAGCACATTGATACTAATTTTAAATTTTAGGTTGTAATCTCATACTATTTTATTTATTTTGCTGCTCAAATTGCTCCAGCTTTGGTCACTGGGGGCTCCTTTAGTTGGTTCCTATGTTCCTTTGTTATACCCCCATTGGTGTAGGAATTTGTTCTATTTTGTTTTCTGAGCCTTTTCTTAATTTCTGATACTATAACATGCTCCAGGCTTATTGTGTGTGCTTTTTGCTTAGTCCTAGAATCAGACATTTCTCCAAGGAGCCCTGGTTCCTTTTAGGTGGAGAAAGGTATTAGAAACCAATATAAGGATATTAGTTGTTTTCATTGCTACTAGGATGCCGTTGCTTGCAGGCACTCTCAAATGACAAAACAGGAGTTTTATGTACACTAATTTGTGTATATTGTGTATACTAATCCTCTGTCTACACACACACACACACACACACGGGTAATCATCTGCATCTAGATTAAGCTAAAGATGAGTTCAGAGTAATATCTTCAACTCTAATTCATTAGCACATACCATATGAATTATTCTGGCTTCGACTCTAACAATGAAAAACCTGGAGCTCATTATCTATCATCCAGTAACTTAATCATTCAATTTTAGTCTACTTGTATAGCAGTATTATAATTTTAACATGTACCCCTTAAGGCGGAAAATACTCTATCAGCTGTAGTATAGGGCTGTTGTGCAATTTTCTCTGGGCTTTTGCTTTGCAGACTCCACTTATTTCCTAACTTACTTAGGTCAGCACCTTTTCTCTCCACCCTCTGCCTTAAGGTTGTTTTGTATATTTACAATACCGTTAGATTCATTTATATTCTTCCTTGGGATTCCTAGGCCTCCTAATGGTTTTATTTTAATTTGTATGTATTAAGATACACTCTTTGTGCTGTAAAGCTTTGTAGGTAGTCAAATAAGTAATGTCTTACATTACGGTATCATAGAGAATAGTGATGACAATCTAAATATCTCATACCTATTCAATCCCCTTTCCCCTTTATAAGTACCTTTGCCTACATAATGGCTGTGGAGATTTGTAAATTCCCTGAGCAACAGAGAGCGTTATAGAATATTCAGCATACCTGGTTCTCATCCACAAATGACAGTAATGCTCTTCCATCAATATGAAAAACAACATTACAAATTTCCTAAACAGTCTCATCCCATTGAGAACCATTGAACTAATAGAAAGCCAATATTTATGCAGTAAATAAAAATCCCTTTAAGAGACAATAGGCAAATTATATATAATTTGGTTGCTTCCTCTGGTTTTTCTATAAATGTGTATGGACAAAAATTTATATTACTGTAATGTTTCATGCTGTCTTCCTTGGTATACCCTCTAGTGGTCCTGAAAACATCTGGGCAATTTAGTCTTTTAAAAAATCAGAGCCTAATGGTTAAATCTCCAATGCATAGGAAAGGAAATCTGATAAAACATGGAACATGTTTATCTAAAATATTTTAAAATGTTTAAAATGTATTGTTGGACAGTTTTTGATCTTGCGCTATAAATATGCCAAACTATGAAAAGACAGTGAGGGTGAATTTGGGGACCCAGTCAAAGAAGAGATGCTTTAACTAAATAGTTAAGGTGAACATATATGGAAGGAAGTCTGTGCACTTGAAACTTTATATAATTTTTCCGGTAACTTTATTCTACCTCACAGCTGCAGACCCTTCCCTAACAAGAACTGGCAGCAGTGATTGCTGAAGACAAATAATTTAGCACTAAATTTGAGTAAGTTAGAATTATACTCTCAATATTGCAGAGTTTATAGTGATAGATACGTATAGTGAAGTTATCAGAGTACCATTTTACAACGTGGCAGGTAAAACAACTATTAATAGCCAGTCTTTTTTTTCGTCTCCCAGTATCTTGCAAGGGGGCAATTTGTACAGCAATTTAAAAAGTCTTATTGAATACTTAGATCTTTATATTATACTTTCCATTGTATACTTATTTTCATTATTCTCCTATTTATTGAGGAATCTCATAGAAGCACATGGTTTCTACTATTATATGTGTAAACTACTTTTTAATCTATATCCAGATCACAGATCTCCTTGTCTTCTCCAGATCTATGGAGTCAATGGGCATGTAAACTTGAATGTATCAGGACTCTTAATCATGTTCAGAACTGAATGCACTAGTTTCTTCTCTTAGACTTCATGAACATATAAGAGTCTACCTTCCCTAGAACTCATCTTTTAATTTTTTTTGTCTCAGCTACTGAAGATAAATAGCTAAGGGTCACTTAATCATGTTTTCACTTTTTATTTAATAGATAAAAATTCCAGTTCATTTTATCTCTTAATATATCTTACATCTGTTTGCTTCTCTATCTCTACTGTTGCCTATATAGAGAGGAATAATATAGAGGCTTATGAAGTTCTCCTATTTTCAATTGCATTTCATGTAATAATAATCTGATCTTTCTAAAATTAAAATCTGGTTACTTCTCTCATTCTTGATTTTTTTATTTGTTATATCATATTGAATCATGATCTAAATGTCTATGCTTTTTTAATTTCTATAAGTCTAGCCTTCACCTCCAAATACTCAATGCAAGAAGAAACTGTTTACCTGTCCCTCAATAAGTCATAAGGTACTGTCATGGATTTAGACATATTGTACATAATACTTGAAATGCCTTGTCTTTTCCCTAATCTACCTTGTGATTTCATTTTTATCCTCTTACCCCAACTAACATAGGAATATTTAATCATTCTGTAAGCATTATATAAGCTACTCATTGTCCTAATAATGCTGTGTAACAAATACAAAACCTCAATGGCAACAATAATTAATTAGGGTATCAAGACGGCTTTGCTGATCTTGGCTGGATTTGTTCCTGTCTCTGCATGTCAGATGGTAGTTAGGGAATGTGGACTGGTATCAGCTGAAAAAACTAGTAAGATTCATCTGTTATTTCTTGCCACATCATCTAACAGTAGGCTAGCCTGAATGTGTCTTTATGATCATAGTAGAGGTGCAAATGAGGACAAGTAAAAATATCCACAACTTCTTAAAACCTAGGTTCAGAAATGACACACTGTCACCTCTACCTCATCCAATTGATGAAACAAGTCACATGAGTTGAGGAAATGTACTGCACCTTCAAGGAGAAAATTCCTAAGTCATGTGGATTCAGAGAAAGGTAAAGAATGAAGCCATTAATGCAACTATTCTATCATACATCTATCAGAGCAATTTTCATATTTTATTAAAATTATTTTTACATGTTTTCTTAGAAAGTATGTTCTTTGAACAAAAAGAGCATGTTTCATTCAGTTCTCTGATCCAGGGACATATACCTAATGGTTCTTAATATGTATTTATTAAATTGTTTATCATAATGTAATTAAAATCTAATATGTATATATGACACATATTATATATTATACATTTAATTAAAAACATGTATATGCACAATATAACTTTTTGAAAAGTATGTGAATATTTTCATAGATTTTAAATATAATTTTTCAAAATGCTAAAAATTATTAATATGTGATGAGTGATAGCATTTGTTTTTATAGAGCAATCCTAAATATAAACATTAAATATATAGCATAATAGCAACTAAGAAACTTATATGGTCAAAATTCATATGGCCCAAAGAGATAGTTATAATTTTCTTTTTGATAAGAATTTACAATTATACATTTGTACTGCATAAGGGCAATATTATGGAAAAATATAATTTGCTCAGACATTTTCATTGCAGTTATATTAGATGTAATCCTTTTACAAAATTAAATAGTTTACACATGACACTGTATTTTTAGTGATCGTTAATTAGTTCAAGTATTAAAAGTGTAGGTTAATATTAACATCCCCATCTTACAGAAGTAAAATTTTCTTCTTGATAATTAGTGTAAGTAGAACATATACAATTCTTACCATGTTTTTTCCCCTCTGTGATGAAAAAGAAAAGTAATAAATGGTTAGGTGTATTATAAAACCTTCTCTCGGTGTTGTTGTATACTGATCGAGATAGCCATTTTGATAATATGGATAAGATACATAAATTTTAGTATTTCTTTAAAATTTGGAGGGACCTTACTTAGAAAAAATAAGACACTGCTGAAACAATTTATTTATGTTGCATGTGGTTTGAATTATTTTAAGAGTGCACATTATGAAAGAATATTAGAATCCCTAAAGCCACTTTTTGTCCTGATTCCCTCTTGTCTCACTAGTTATCTCATACCAGGGACGTTCAGTAGATGAGTGTTTTTGTTTTCTCTCTAGAGTTAGATAAATTAAAATACTTCAGAAATTTGTTTATATTTCCAAGCAAAGCCACATATTGCATGGCAATGAGTCCAGCAGAACTGTTTAATATATCCTTTGATATACTTAGATCAGTTAATAGAAGCTGCCTTAACTACTGTTTCAAAGCCAGACTTGAGAATAGTGTGAGGAATTGGAAACTCCCTATTCTATTAGAGAGAATATGAATTGTTCCAAACTTTTACAAAACTGAAGTGATAGTATCTATCTCAACTGAAAATGGCAGTAGTTTTTTAACACCTTTAGAACATCTCTCCTATAAAAATAAAACAAATAATTTGGGGGCGAGGATTTGAAGTGCTCCCAACTGAAATCATTTTGAATGTTTTTTAAAAAGGAAAAATATTTGAATAAATTTTGTTAAACCCCTATGCATGAAAGAAGAGCATGTGCAATAATCTAACACAATGTCCATGAAATATGTAGTAATTTCTTAAAGCAAATTGCAGAGTAAAAAGAAAAGTATTAAAGTTTATTTTTTGCTAAAACATTTTGAATATAAATTTATGTTTATATAAGTTTTGTAAATATAGTGATTTGTGTGGATAGATTTCATCCATCTCTTATCGTTGGTTACTCCAGGGAGTGGGTATCATGTAGCAAGATCAAGAGGTGGCCATTATACTTTACTTTCTTCTTTTTTCTTATATCAAATAACTTATTTCAATGGCTTCAAATAACTTTTTACCTAAAATCGTAATAATAAAGGAATATTAGAAAGAAAAGAAAGAAAATTTTTATCAGAATATTTTTTTGTTAGAGGATTTCATACAATGAATGGCTAGGAAGTTGAAGCTATTGAAAATTATGATGTAGAATTTTATTGTTGTTTTTGTTTGTTTGTTTTTGTTTTGAGACGGAGTCTCTCTCTGTTGCCCAGGCTGGGCAATGGCACGATCTCAGCTCACTGCAAGCTCCTCCTCCCGAGTTCACAGGATTCTCCTTCCTCAGTCTCCGGACTAGCTGGGATGACAGGTGCCTACCACCACGCCCAACTAATTTTTGTGTTTTTAGTAGAGACAGGGTTTCATTACAGTGGCAAGGTTGGTCACGAACTCCTGACCTCAGATGATCCACCCACCTTGGCCTCCCAAGCGTTAAGATTATAGACATGAGCCACCGCGCCCGGCCAATGCAGAATATTAAACAACAGTTTCTGATTTGTTAGACTGACTCTTGGTTGAAAATGACAACTTACAGGACCTTACTCATTTATTTCCTCATCTCCCCATTGCCCTACTTTATTGTCCTTTCTGTTCTATGTTATAACATTAAACCAATTTTTCCAAAATTGATATTTAGGACTTTATCCTTTAAATTATAGCACTTCTCAGAAGTAAATTGTATACTAAAATTTTATTAGCACATTATTTGTTTTGAACGATTGTATATATTTCAAAGTTTGGATTAGGGCTTAAGCTTGGCTCATATGTATCCATGTAGTCCTGCTACCCTAAATACTTTAGCATTATCTTTGAGACAGAAATACCGCAGATTACTGATTTCAGGTCCTGGTTCTTGAAATTTTGTATTTTGAGCCCTGAATTTCTCTAACCTTCTAACTCCTTTCAATTCTAAACTCATCTGATCTCTATGCCCTGGCTGCAGCTTTTGCCAACTCTACTGTCAGTGTCTAACACTGGAACTGAGAGATTCCTTAAGCTACATAATATAAAAAGGAAAAACCAGGCTTGAGGCAAGAGATGGAGCTAATGCAGTAATAGGAAGGAAGAAACACCAAATTACTTGAGGCTGAATGCAGAAGCAATTGCAGAATGCACCTAGGCTGAGGCTTTGCCATGGAATGTTTGTAATTTTGCATTAAAAGCTAGGCTGGAGAAGGACTCAAATGATAAGCATTTAAAAAAATCTTTATTTCATCTGACTTAAGAATGTTAATGTTTGATTGCCTGATAATTTTCTCACCAAAAAGGTAAAATAGAATCAGCTATCATTTTTAAAAATTTTCTTTGTGCTGAGAATTGTATACCCATTTTATACTCATTTAATGTTCAAACCAACCTTATGAAATGGGCAATATTATTATCCCTATTTTACCTAGCACACTTTCAGCTAATTAAATTGTCCACTCCTACACAATTAACGTGGTAGATCTGGAATCTGAACCAAGAAAATCTAGCTTGGAATCTTAGCTCTTGGGCACAATGACAGGAAACACCTTCTCTCCCCTCCTCCATAACTTATTCTTCAAACCATGATAAGCTTTAGAATTAAGGACTATGTATTTTTTACCACCCAAACCCCCAATCTCTCAGGGCAGCAGATACCAGCTAGAAGGTTAGAGGGACACAGCCTAATTGAACCTATTCATATTAAGGTAAGAAGTATTAGTCACTAAGCGCTCCCAAAGGTATTTTCATTTTTAAAGAGAGTGCTTATTAAAACAAATTAATCTCTCATTGGTGAAATGTTCGCTTGTGTAAAACCAACAAGTGAAATAATTTAGGAATGTGAAAGGAAAATATTTTCGAGCAGAAGTTGCCATTCATTAAACAAATTGAACTACAACTTCCCTAAATTACCCTTTTTCTTATATAGTAACTTTAATTTTGTGTGTTCCAAACCAGATTTTTGTGCTATGGCTTTGTTTTTCACTGCTAGTCTCAATTCCAGTAAGAGTGAGAATACTGCAGAATAAACAAAGTGGAGGAAATGGAGAATGTAAAGAAAGTGGAAGAAAAGATAAATAGCCATGTGGGGGGACTGCATGTACAGCATTGAGAGGACTCTGGAGAAATGATACATAAATAGAAAAATGTGAAGTTATCAATTCATTCAGATCTATTGATGTCAGTAGTCATTAACTATTTTATAAGAACTGCATAAATTATTAGCATCTAGGATACATTCCTAAAATAATTAAACACACATATTCTCTTTGAAGCCCTTATCAAAAAGTAAAACAACACATATGAACCAATTAATTTTAATTAACAACTACAGGTTTCTAAGATAAATTATATGAAATTAAGTCAATTAATATCCTTCAAGGTACTTTAATCCAGAAATATTTTAGACTTCAAGTTAGTTTCAAATGAGTACTAGTGTGTGTGTGTCTCTCTTGCATATTTAAGGATAATGACCGAAATCTACTTGTAAGTTTCACAGAATGAAAAGACTAAAATCACAGTGTCAACAGCGATTTTGGAGATGAGTCTTCTAGGTAAAAATATAGATAAAAAAGTGTATGAAAAATAATATTGTTATTATCTTTTCATTTTTTCCTTTGTTTCAAAAGTTCTAGGCAAGAACTTCCAAATCAATGGACAGCACATAGCAGCAACAACTTTATTGAAATTTACCAAACATGGAAGTGAGAGGAGCCAGAGTAATGGAGGAGAGATAAATACACGTGCCTAATTCTAGTGAATAATAGATCATCTTTTCATCTTTTCTGCATCTTCGTGTAGAAGGCCTGCACTGAGAATATCCTTCAGAGTGTGAAATTGCCCCATGGTGTTGTTGAACAAGTCAAGAATATTTTATGAATTTAGTCATCTATCCTGACTGTTCACTTGCACTGATAGACTGTCCAGTTTAGAAAAAAAATCACCATTATTTTATGAGACTGTATTTAGTCAAATGTATATAAAATGTGCATGCTAACCTTTTTATCGTAAGCAAAAATATAAATTTGAAAGTTTGTGTGACTGAGCACATCAAAATATAATTTTCAGAAACAGTATTTTTTTCATCCAAACCTTGTACCTGAACTTTGCTGTGATGAGATCAGTTACACTGACACATCTCTTGCATGTAAGAAACCCAAAGCCCACAAGTCACCCTACTAAATTGTTTTTGTTTCTGTTTCTAAAATTCCAAACACTTGGATCATTGATTTAACTGTCTTCTGAAATGTGTAATTGCAAAAACATTCTGAAAATTAAAATGCCTACTTTCTTTTACTCATCCATTACTACTGAGGTGTTAAAATAATTTATTCCATTGTATTAACGATTGCTTGATGCATCAAAAGATAATTTGCCATGTAATTTTGTTAAACCTGAAACTGTAGCATATTTTCTTGATAATACCATTAATATATCAAGAGTAAATAAAATGTTTAGTGGTAGGCACATTAATTATCGCCTTCATCTATCGGTGTTTAAAACTTAGAAATAATTAAATGTGCTTTAATAAGATATGGTTCTGAGAAAGCAGGATCATTTATGAATTGCTAGAGGTGCGTGGAGCTACGTTTCCCTTGAGAGACGGAATTTATGCCTAACACCCCGCTGATTGTTCAGGAGGTAAAGAACCAATAGCTGCATGTACAGAGGTTTAATTTAAAGTGTGTTTCTCACTAGGCTGCTCACAACACTTAATTAAACTCTGCTGTTTTGGCAATGACAAATGCTGTAGTGCAAAAGGAACCTGAGTCGCAGTGACTGAGAAGCTTTTGTAATTTCTTTCATGTGCATTGGCAGCCAGATCCAGATCAGAAAAGAAAGCAAGAATAAAAAAAGACATGTTTAAGGTGTTTGGACAAAGTTGCCACTTTCATGCATTTATTTGAGATACCCAAAAGTGCTGCATTATTTAAAGGATTTAATCATGTGGTGTTTGTGGAAACTGTGGCATGTGATCAGGGAAAACAATTTGAAGTTGTTTCTAAGTCGTGGCTTTTGGAAAAATCCTCTTTTTCATTAGCAATTATAAAACCTGAAACGATAATTGATTCAAATTTAGATCAATATGTAGAGCTGTTATTTCTAGGCAGTATTTCCTGCTATATTTTATATATACTTTATACTGTATGTCTAAGTTCATTTCTGGGTATATATTCAAAATTAAGAAAGTCTATTATATGAATCAAAGAAGAAAAGCCAAATTTTCGTATTAAAAAAAATCACAAAGTGAAGCATAGGCAATCAACTTTTACAATTCTACCTGTTGAAACGCTTTTAGTTTGAAAAGTATCCTAAAACTCTTTTTATATACAGCTATCATCTCTTCTATACAGGCACATTAATGTAGGGTCGTGCTTTTAAGAAGACACAGACTTTTAACTCCATTTTTATATTGTTCTTATCCCAAAACGATGTCAAAGGTAAAATGAATAAAATATTGAACAAGATAAATATAGCTGATATTTATTGAATGCTTACTATATGTCAGAAGCCATTTAAGCATTTTTACATGTGCAAATTCAGTCCCCATGAAAATGTATGTATTCTATCATTATCCCCCACAGATCATACAACTGAGGTGTAGAGAAATTTTAAAAACATACTAGATTACACATCTATTTCATGAGAGAGCAAGGATTCAACCCCAGGGAGTCTGCAGAATCCACATCCCTAACCAGTATAACATACTCACAAATTAAAGCATTTCAATCTATGAGCAGAGAAATCAAATCAAATCAAGGTGAAAATGACATACACAGTAGATTTTTTTTCTTTCTTTCTTCCTCTTCTTCTTCTTCTTCTTGTTATTATTATTATTATTAATGGGGTCCTGAACCCCTTACCTCGGATGATCCGCCCGCCTTGGCCTCCAAAGTGCTAGGATTTCAGGCATGAGCCACCGCGGCCGGCATTTTTTCTTATTATTAAGGAACTATACTCTTCCTTGGAGAATCACATTGTTATAAAAAATTTAGAAATCCTTCAACTTCAACTCCTATCTAGATACAGAAAGTGAGGCACAGAGAGGTTAAAGAAATGTACAATATTGCAGAGCTAATAAATTGTAGAGGTAAAAATAAACTAAGCTTCCTACTGCCAATCTTTTCGCTTTCCAATAAGAAACAACTTTCTGACTTATTTCAGATATATGGAATTCTGCATCTAGGGTGGAAAATCTCAGCTTTGCAAGACAGCCTTTCCATCTTTGCACAACTCCAATAAGAAACAACTTTCTGTCTTATTTCAGATATTGGAATCTGCCATGTTGGTTAGACAGTGATCAGGGCTTAATGTTGGATAGTATAATAAAATTTGCTATAAGGAAACAAATAACATAAAGATATTAAGGAAAATGGATAATATAATCAGCCTAGCTCATATCAGCTTTAGATTTGTGGTTCTAGGATATGGCATATTTAAAACTTTATAACAGAAGTTTCTCTAACTAAATCACATCAAGTATTAGGTTATTCATTTAAATGAATATTTGTACATTGAAAAAATTGCTGAATTTTAAAATAATGAACAACTTTATTTCTTTGGTTTATTAACAATGCAGGGACAAGTATCACACTCACAAGGGAATAAGTCATAATTATCTTCCATTTTGGAATATATCGTATATTCAACCTGACAGCTTTTTAAGACACAATACACCAAAGAGTACCACATTTGAAAGGCTGCGAAATAATATCTCCAGGATGAAAGTAACATATAAAGCTTTCAACTGAAATACAGTTTTAGTCCCATGCATTGGCAGTGGAGGCTGTTAAAAGGGGTACAATGATACTGTTTCTGTTTTTTCACCTCTTCACATTCAGGCAATCTCACATTCAGCAGAATTTATCCCTTCATTCATAATATCCCAGTAGAGCATTTTGATCAAGTAATTTTAGTTTTCATAACAGACTTTTCAAAACTTTGTACTGTATCTAGGTTACTTTCAGTATTGGAAAATCACTTATACTTGCATTGGAAATTTATTTTCTACCTTGTAAGGGCTCCATTCATTACTCAGGTAAATAAATATATTTTATTGTGGCTTAAATGCCATCTTTTCACAGATGTATTATTTGACAATCTTATCAAAGTTATTCTTTTTAACTTCATCATTAAATCTAGTTTTCTTCATAGAACTTGTCAAATTTGATATATTTATTTTTCACATATATTTATGTGTATATTTATATTTATATCTCTTCTAAATTGTGAAGCTAGAGCTGTGCCCAGATCTACCTTGCTCTCCATTAAATCCTCAACATTGACAAAGTAATTATTAAATTATTATTCAAACTGATTAGTAAATATTTACCAAAAAATAACAAATGAAAAAATATAAAAACATGGTCAAACCACCTATATGTTCACTATAGTTTCTTTTTATATATTCTTTTTTTTTTTCCAGACCTGTCAGCAGGATGTATATATATCCTTTATTTCTTATTTTCTGCCACTTTGGAAGGGCCTTTACCTGGCTCTTGGGAGATTTGTCCTGCTTAGCCCAGAGTTATACTCTTCTGCTCAGAGAAGAGAAAATTATTACAAGGCATTCACATCCTAAAACATGAGACTACAAAATACAGGTTTTCTGAAGTTTGATAGGTATTTATCTACAACAAAGAGCACATAGTCAAGGAGAGGTAGAATTTTGAAATGAGAGCAGCTGATGTGACAGAATATCAATGTTCTCGTGTTCATTTTGCTTTCTAACAAGCCACGTGATGCCACACATATTTTAACCTCCCTGAGATCTGTATTACTATATGTAATACATGGGGATAATAAAAGTTAGCAGAATTTTGGTGAATTACCAATGGAGTAATATATTTGAAAGAGCTATGACAAGCTAAATAACCATACAAGTTCAAGTTACAATAACAATAATGACCAGCATATTAAAAGAATATGATAGTCAATAATTGTTTTATACAACAAACAATTCTTTCTTTGATTTCTGTTTTAGTTTTTCCTATCCGCAGTTAAAGTAATTTAAGTTTGCTCAAACGTTACAAGCAATTGTTTTATCTCCTCTGCAGAGTATTTGAGCAAATACAGGAAAACACTATTGTAAGGTATAATGATTGTTACAGTTTCTTGTTCCTAGCATCAGTTAAATAGACCTTTTCTCTTCAGTCTTCCCACATTTTCACTATCTTAGATCTTCCTAAAAGCTGAGTGGCTTCTGAGAAATCAAAGCGGTTCCCTCTCCTGTATTTTCACCATGTCCTTGACAATGTTTTAAATGAACTTGAGCTGTAAAGGGGCTTAGTAAATTTCACCTCTCTGGATACTCAACTCTCTTTGCTCACATCCCATCTCCTAACACGTAGTGGATACAGAATGTACTTGAGTGGTTAAGGCTGAACTTCACGTCCTCAACATTTAGAGAAGCAATTCACAGCAGATAGTGAGCAATTCAGCCAGGGCCTATTTACCCTAGTCATTTATTTTAAAAACCCTAACACTAAAACCAGAACATATTAAATGGTAGATAAAAGGCAGTGAAATTGATGAATGCCTTTTGGCAAGTACAGTTGAGTTTCCATGGGGTTTTATACATTATTGACACTGTCAGTGATTTCGGTGATTGTGGCTACCTACAGCTGGGATGTTATTATTACCATGTTGCAGTACTTCTGTTGGGAGGCTATTCCGTGGTCACAGCTGGAAGTGTTAGTGGCATTTGATGTTCATGACCTGCAGTAATTGTACCATTTTATAAGAGGAGTTCACGAAATCCATAGTCAAGAATTAAGCTGTGCCCAACCAAGTGACTTACGCTAGTAGGCAAGAGAATGAACAGGAGTGGCCTCAGTCAGAATTCAATAGTTGCCACGAGAGACTGAGCAGGTCGTTGTGAGGGTAATGCTACTGTACAATGGCCCCAATCTACACAGAAGTCTGAGGTTGCTGTGTTGGCACTGATACGTTTCCTTCCCGGCTGTCTTTGGGGTAGGAATTTTGTATGCCTTTAAGGCCAAGTGAATTCTACTCCATAAATGTATTATGTGATGAATAACCCTTTTACTTTCTCTGAAATTTTTTTCAGATTATAAAAGTAATACATGTTCATTATGGATAATTTGAACAATACAACAAAGGATAAAGAATAAATTTGAAATCACATTTAATCTTACTGCTCAGAGGTTACCAATTTTAATATTTCTTTGGACATCTTTCCAAATATATATGCATGCACAGTTTTTACAAAATTGAATTAATGCTGTGCATACAATTTTTTAAACAAAATAAATCTGTATTTCTACACTTAGGATTAGGACTTAATTAATGGGCTGATTCATAATATAAACAGGAGTCAATGAAATTATTTCAGGCTTCTGAGATAAAGAATAAGTTGATTTATTACAAAAATATAAATTGGACTTTTAACAAAACAGTCCTAAAATATGCATCTTTTTTTGTGTACCTTAGAGTCAACTTTATGATGACAAGGATCGCACCTAGGTAAATCAAACAGTGGTTAATCCTATATAGTACAATAGGCATTGAGAGACCACTCTAATACCCTATGCCCCAATTACTTTCCTTGTTAACAATTTCTGATTATCTAAATTAAATCCTGAGAGATCAACCTTTTGAAACAGAGGAATTGTGTATGCAGAAATCCTCCATTAAAAAGCAACCGTGTTGGTGCTGGTGGAGCAGTGCAAGTCTATTATCACTTACTGACGTGGGCTAGTTGGTAATGTCTTCTAAGGCTTTAGAAAGAAGAGAGAAGAAAACTGAGGAAAAGATAGGCAGTTTGTGCCATGGAAATGAGGAATAGGATTCATGTATAAAGCTAATTTACAAGTGCACATAGATAGACTACCAAAGTCACAGAATAGTAAAGATTACCACCTGCAAGGCAGACTACATGTCTACCTGTGTATGTTACTAGCACAATGAACTTAATATGGCTCAGGATAAATATTATGTCCTCAATTCAGTAGGTACCCATAATGACTTCCTTGTTTCAGGATAATAGTTATCTTCTCCCAGTAACTTAAACATTATAGTTGAACCTTCGCTCTCACACCTACTATTAAAAAATACATTGTTATGACTTCTTAATTTTACCTAGTAATATCCATTCTTACCAAATACTGGAGCTTTTTAAACCACTTACTACCTCTCATTTGATCTATGACATTAGCCCTCTAGTTAGTTTTTCTCTCTCCACTATTTCCCCTATGAAGTATTTCTATACACAACAACCCATTAATAGTTCCCATTGTTTAATCAAGCCCATGCTCACTAAAGCTGTCAATAGCTCTCCGTTGTTAATAATAATAAAAGCAAACGACTTAATGACTAAGATATTCCAAATCTTTCTTCACTGTCATATTCTCTCTACTTCTTTTTGGTATCCTATACTTCAGCACACTTGGTCTTCTACTTCTTATAAACATATTTGGTACCTACCTCTGTCACTTGGCACACATTGATTCTGTTTTTGTTTATCTCCTTTTATCATTACTGTTCATAAAAATTATTTCCATCAGCATTTTCTGAAGACAGAAGTGTATCCTCCTCAGAACTGCATCGGCAGAGTTTAGACAGTGATTTCTCAGAGTAGGTGATCAGTAAATGCTGGTGGAGTAAATTTATGTAGAAATGAATCCATATCCTTGAAAAATAAACGTTTTAAGGCAACGATGGAAATCAGTACATATGATTGTTTATTTTATATGCAAACTTGACTGGGCCATTGGGTGCCCAGATATTTGGTCAAACATTATTCTGTCTTTGACGGTGCTTTTTGATGAGATTAACACTTGAATTAGTAGACTGAATAAAGCAATTTGCCTTCTTTAATGTGGGCAGCCTTTATACAATCAGTTGAAGGTTCACATAGAATTTAAAAACTGACCCTCCCACAAGTAAGAGGAAATTTCTCCTGCCTGAGTGCATGAGCTGGGATATCTGTCTTTTCTTGCCTTTAGACTTGAAGTAAAAGATTGGCTCCTCTTGGGTCTGCTGGTTTTCAGACTGGCTCTTATACCATTGGCTCTCCAGGCTTTCAGGCCTTCAGACTTGGTCTAGAACTACATCTGCCCTCCTGAGTCTCCAGCTTACCAATTAGCAGATCTTGAGACTTTTGAGTCTCCATAATTATGTGATAATTTCTTATAAATAAATCATTTTATAGATTTATCATGTGTCTCCTGTTGATTCTGTTTCTCTGGAGAACCCTGACTAATACATGAGATTTGCTGGACAGAAGAGTACTTATAGAAATACATATGATTTCTTTGAGAAAAATGAGTAAGAAAGGAGATGCAAGGAGACATTTCCTCACTGAAATTTTTCCCATAAAACAATTGCATGGATTTTCACAGTTGTTCTCTCACATTACTCTACCTTCCCTGGCCCTGATTCAGATTCACTCATGTGTCACATGAGTCTGAAGGAACAGAGGTTCCATTGCAGCACATGCAGATTGAAATGGCAAATCAGACATGGTTTTTGTTTGTTTTGTTTTGTTTTGTTTTGTTTTTGTTTTGTTTTGTTTTTCTGAGACAGAGTCTCACTCTGTTGCCCAGGCTGGAGAGTGGTGGCGCGATCTCGGCTTACTGCAAGCTCCTCCTCCTGGGTTCACTCCGTTCTCCTACCCCAGCCTCCCGAGTAGCTGGGACTACAAGCATCCGCCACCACCCCTGGCTAATTTTTTTTTTTTTTATTTTTAGTAAAGACAGGGTTTCACTGTGTTAGCCAGGATGGTCTCATCTCCTGACCTCGTGATCTGCCTGCCTCAGCCTCCCAAAGTGCTGGGATTACAGGTGTGAGCCACCGCGCCTGGCCGAGACATGTTTTATTGCTACTCAGGTCCACCCAACTCCTAACCTAGACCGTTTGTAGCGAAGATGAGAAAAGCAGTAACAGAAATTAAAGAAGAATCATTATTTAAAGTGAACTCAATTTATTTTTAGAAAACAATCTAATTTTGAGTTGAATTTGATTCTTTTATCTTGACTTGTTTTTCTATGTCAAACTAGTCAGTTATACTTGAAAATGTAAATTTTTATGTATAGAAATAACTTACAGGCTATTTGCTCGGTGTTAAAAAAGATGGTACTCTTAATACATTACCACCATGCAAAATAAACTTAATTTTATTAGTAGTAACATTTATAACCCTTAATTTTATGTTTCTCCATTAGTAAATCATGAAGTATTTTACCTCAATAGTCTTTTTTATATTTTGCTGTCTCTTTTACTTTTATTGAGGTTTTACTTAGAACTAATCTATGTTCACTTTACAAAAGTTAGAATATATTGATAAACACAAAGAAGGAAAAATGCAAATAATGTATGATCCAATAACCACTGTGATATTTATATTTTTACCGTTATTATTTGTACCTATGAATACGAACATGCATATATATATAATCTTTTAAAATGGAAGTGAAATTTCACCACACAAATGGCTACTTTTATCTTTCTAATTTATACTCACACAAAAAAAGTTATATATATATATACACATAATTGTGTGTGTATGTGTATGTGTGTATATGTATGTGTGTGCGTAAATATACACACATATACATTATACAAACATACATATACATATGTAAATAAAATCTGCAGATATATATACATTTATAGTTACATATCGTGGTAAAGATAGTTTTAATGACTGCATAATAATTCACAATACATTTTTCATTATGTATATAACTAATTGCTTCTTCTATTTTGGAAAGAGTTTCAAAAGAATATTTGTTAGTTATTATTTAAATGCTTGGTAGAATTTACCAGTGAAGCAACTGAGTCCTAGGCTTTTATTTGTAGAAAGATTTTGATCAGTTCCATATCTTTGTTATGTTATAGATTTATTCAGATTTCCTACTCCTTCTTCAGTTAGTGAGGTAGTTTTTAATCTTTCAAAAAAATTTCCATTTCATTTAGATTATATAACTTTTTGTTATACATTTTTTATAGTTTTTTCATCTTTTTCATGTCTCTAATCTTTTTAGTGATCTTCAAGTTTTCATCCCGGATTTTGCAAAAGAGTAATTTTTTTTTAGTTGGTCCAGGTAAACTACTGTTTTTCTACATTTTATTTCTATCTCCCCTGATCTGTATAATCCTCATCATTTTTCTTGTTTCAGATTTAGTTTACACATTTTCTAATGCCTTAAGGTGGAAAGTTAGGTTAATGATTTAAGATTTTTTTTAGTAAGTGTTTGCACCTATAAATTTCTTTCTAAGTAATGCTGTTACAGCATCTCATAAGTTTGGTTATGTTATATATTCTTTAATTTACATCAACATATTTCTTAATTGTAATTTGTGGTTTCCTTTTCTGCCCATTTGTTGTTTAGGTGTGTGTTACTTAATTTCCACACGTTTATGAATATCTGTAATTTCCTTTTGTTATTTATTTCTAATTTCATTTTATTATGATCAGAAAATCACAATTTTGTGTGATTTTGACCCTCTTAAATTCATTTAACTTGTTTTATGGCATTTTCAATACAGTCTATCCTGCAAAATATTTTATTTGTAATTGAGAAGAAACATGTATCCTGTTATTCTTGAGTATAGTGTTCTATAGATGTCCATCAGCTATACTCAGATTACTTTATAATTCAAGCCTTCTATTTCTTGTTGTCCTTCCTAGTTGTTCTATCCACTTTTGAAAATGAAGTATTAAAGTTTTCAACTACTAATGAGATATGTATTTTTCTCTTTAATTCTGTTTATGTTTCATAAATTTTGGGGCTCTGTTATACCCACAAATACGTTTATAACTGTTGTATCTTCTTGATGGGTTGATATTTTATCCTTATAAAATGTCTTCACTTGTCTCTAGTAAAAATTTTTCTTATAAAGTCTATTTTGTCTGATATTAGCGTTACCACTCCTGCTATCTTTTGGCAACTAATTGTATGTTATTCTTTTCCAACATTCTAGTTTCAAACTATTTCTTTGAATCTAATGTGTATCCCTTTGTAGACAGCATGTAGTTGGGTAAAAATTTTGTAAACCCATCTTGCCAATCTCTGCCTTTTGATTGAAGGTTTAATTTATTTACAGGTTTAATTTATTTAATGTAATTAATGATAAGGTAAACTTTATATCTTATATTTTTCTATTATATGTCTTACGTCTTCTTAATTTCTTTATTCCAACATCATTTCCTTCTTTTGTGCTAGTTAGATATTTTATAAGATACCACTTTAATTCTCTTGTTACAGATTTACCATATTATTTTGGAGTTATATCCTCAGTGTCTTTTCTGGGGTTGCAATTGACCTCTTAATTTATTACAAGCTATTTCATGTCAATACTAACTTTATTGAAATTGTATATGAAATATTTGCTTCTAAATAGCTCTCCCCCAAACTTGTGATTTTATTGACATACAAGTTATATGTTTATACATTGCATTTTTATAAGTACAAGTTTATAATTATTACTTTATGCAGTGCTAAAAATATATTTATAATGATATTTAATATTTATCTGTGTGGTTACTATTATTGGTAGTTTTTATTTCTTTATCTTCATTCAAGTTACTCTAGTATCCTTTCATTACATCCTGAAAGACTACCTTTATTATTTCTTATCAGGCAGATCTGCTTGGGGTGAATACTCTCAGGTTTTGTTTACCTAAAAATGCCTTAATTTATCCTTAACTTTTGAAGAATAGTATTCTTGTTTGATAGACTTTTCTTTTAGTACTTTAAATTTGCATACCATTGTCTTCACAGCTTCATTGTTTCTACTGAGAAATCAACAGCTATTCTTATTATAGCTACCTTGTAGATGATGAATTGTTTCTTTCTTGCTCCTTCTGAGATTCTCTCTTTGTCTTAGTCTTTCTACAGTTTGAGTATAGTGTGTCTAGGTGTAAACATCTTTGAATTTTTCTTCTTGATGTTTGTTGAGATTATTATGTTTATTAACATTACCACTCCTACTATCTTTTGGCAACTAATTGTATGGTATTCTTTTCCAATCTTCTAGTTTCAAACTATTTATTTGAATCTAATGTGTATCCCTTTGTAGACAGCATGTAGTGTAGCAATGGGCATAAGCCAGTCAAAATAATTTAGTATTTTTCTTCAGATTTGGAAATTTTTCACTTATTTTTTCAAATATCATTTATGTATTTCTCTCCCTCCTCTTCTATAATTCTTGTTATTCATATAACAAGCTTGATGGTATCCCACAGGTGTCTGAAGCCTAATTTATTTTTACGTATTTATTTGTTATAATTATAATTATTTGCTTTCTTTTCCTCACGCTGAGTCATTTTAATTGATCTGTCTTTAAATTTGCTTTTTCTTACTTCTGCCTGATCAAATCTGCTGAAGCCTCCTCTAGTGAATTTTTCACTTTAGTTATTGTAGTATACAACATTATAAATTTTGTATAGTTTTTTTAAAAAACAATTGCTATCACTATTTGTATTCTCTGTTTTGTGTGACATCATTCTCACATTTTTCTTTAAATCTTTAGATGTGGTTTTCTTTAGTTCTTTCACCTTATTAAAAATAGCTAATTTTTAAAGTCTTTGTCTAGTAAATCCAACATGTGGGCTTTCTTAGAGGTATTTTCAAGTGACTACTTTTTATTTCTGGGTAAGGACACTTTTGGTGAGAACTATACATTTTCAGAGTTCTGGAAATCACATAATCTCTACTCCTTAGGTTTTATTATTATGACTGTTGGATTAGTTACTTTTTCTGAGCTAATTCTCTAATGTCTTTATTCTTTATTGTGTGGACAAGGGAGTCTTTACTTAGCTTACTGATCAGCGAATAGTTAAACAGAGATTTTCTTTAATGCCCGGAACCAATACTTTTTCCAGTCTTTCCTAAGGGACTGTGTCTGCATTTTGGATCATCTCTTTAAAACTCAGGAAGGCAGTTGGCAATTCTTACTTTGCCTTCTTTTTCTGCTTAGGCTGAATTTCAAGGTCAGTGAGAAATGGAAGCACAGATCAGGTGCAAAGACCTGAATATATGCATAACCCTACCTATATAAGTGGCCTTCCATACCCCAGAAATGTGTCAAAGCTTTTGAAATATAGACAACTTGCTTACCACATTTCTGAGATTATTTTGTTTGCCTATTGTTTGCCCTAGCTGTTACTCACTGCTGTCTCAGTCATGATAGCAAACAATTGCTACTGTTTGTTGTTGAGACATGCTCCTAGAGAAAAGGCTATTTTCTTAAGCTCTGAGTCAGGTAAAATAAACACCTTCTAGATAAGATCTTCTGGAAAATTACCAAACATATCAAGGAAAAACAATTGTCTGGGTATGGGGTTTCAAGGAGATTCAATCCACTTCTGCCCCCTCCAGTGGCTGCCAGGCTCTTGGTTTTCACTGTGACTGCAGGCTGTTAGTTTTCCAAGCTGCTGTAAAGATGGTGTAGCAATGGACGTAAGCCAAACGGCAAAGCTCACTGTTCTTACTGTGATTCTGCCATTTTTCTTTAATGATGCACCCTGGATTGCTGCAAGCCTTTGGTTAATTTCCAGAGTTCTGTAAAAGCTGATTTTAGCCAGTTTTCTCATTGCTTTTATGGAAAAGAAGATTTTCAGAGGCACTCCTTCTGATGCCTGAGGCCTACATTTCTATCACTGAAATTTAACATGTGTTTATAGAGAAGAATTACTGAATTCATAAAGAATGGGGAACTAGAGGCAGAGAAATAAAATGAAAATTACAGACACAGTGGAGAAGTTGCAAAGCACAATGTGTGAAAGCATGAACTTTTTGAGGGCATAGTTATAGAGGAGCTGGGTAAGGTAGAGTTTAACTAGTTTTGTAGTACTGTGTTATGTAAAAGCAGTTAAAGATTAACTGATCCTTTTTCTAGTGTGATATATCACATAGCAATAGCTTTAGAGTTATACTTTATACTATATGTAGGATGCTGTGTTCTCCTTTCTATTAAAGAAGTGGTAGGAAAGGTTAAAAGTAATCGGAAACTGAGGTGCATGCCTTTGTAATTTACATAGAAAACTGAGATATGGATGACTACATATGGGTAAACTTCAAAGAAATGTTACCTCTTTAATCATGCTTAGAAAAAATTTTGACATGAATATGTAAGTTTATGCTAAAATATTTACATCATTGAATATTTCTGAGTAAAGTAATTGTCAGTATGTAATACCAATAAAAATACTGAGTTTTAATGCCCTATGGCAAAGAAGATACATATCCGTAGTAATATAATTCATTAAAGCAAAAAATCTATGAAATAAAATAAGTTTTTTAATTTTCAAAGTTGTATACAAATTAAACATTTAATGTAATGAAACCTAAAAATACATTTTAAAATTATTTTGGAGGAATTATTTGAATTCCTTGAAAGAATTTTGAGTGTATATATTCTTTCTCTCTCAAAAGCATTACATTTAGTGTACATTTGAAATGCAATGATATTAAATTTAGTAATTACATAATGGTCATGTACTCGAGAAAATATATCCTGCTGCCTTCTGATATTACAGTACTCAGCATTTGCTTTCCAAGTAAACTTTTGTGGAGACAATGTAAGAAAATGTCTCTCATAGAGCCTGCTGGCTCTTCTAAGATTTTAGGAAGCAAATAATCCCACAAATATCCCTTCATAGGAGATACGTGACACAAACGTACTGCCTAATACAGAGGTAGCTCACCAGCATGAGCGCCTACTACATGAGAGCACTGCACGTTTTCTGTTTTCCAATATTAAAGTCATCCAGGATCTACATCATGTACTCATCTATGTATTTTCAGATCAGAACTCTCCTCTTTTCACTCATTTCCCTTCATCTCTGTCAATATTATTCAAAGATATATGCCTTTTAGCTTCTTTATCCAGTACTATCGGTCTTGTATAGTGCTTCAGCTAATTAATAAAGACTGTGAAGAACATATTCATTTAAGACAAGCATGAAACCTACCTTTGTTGATTTTATTTTCTCCTCCTTTCCTACTCTTCCTTTGTGAGACTATTCTCTTTCTTTGTCTGTCTCTCCCTCTCCTTTTCCATTGTCCTGTCCAACCCCCCACCTTTCTTCTTTCCATGTTCACTTTGTGTGTATGTTTGTGTGTGCATGTGTGTGTGTATTAACACATGTGTGCATGCCTACTAATATTCTCTCCCATTTTCACCTTCTTGTTTTTTTAGAGAATCCAGCAAGCTATCTGAGACACATTTTCATCCCTTAAATTATCATCATAATGTGTTACAGAAGGGAGCAAGTGAAGAATGCCTCTAAAACTTCTTCAGCTGTTCTTTAGAGAATTTCTCTCTTGGAGCTCACATTAGAAATGAGAGCATGCGAGCAAATAACTTTCTCTTCTCTTTTCACTTTATATCTTGGTCAACCTTAAATACATATAGAGCTTAAGTGTAAAAGCCCAGCACCTCCTTCCAATTAGTATTTCTGTGAGAGAGCATTACCAGATGCCTCAAAGTCCGTTTATGATTATTTTAGGGTTATCTACAAATCCAAAAGATTCTGATGTTTTAGTTTTTAGGAGGTAATGAAAAGTGTCCTTGTGCTGACTGGAATGTGTGCACAGAAAGGAGAAAGGGTTAACCACTTTGAGGCAGAGGAAAGGATGAGATTACCTGAACTCTGCTTCTCTTGAATTGCTACAAGGACAGTTGTTCTCAACAGAGCTCGTAAAATAGGTGACAGAATAAGAACACAACTTTAAAACTTATTGCAAAGGTTCATCTAAATATCATAGTGAACTGTGTGTTTGAGCCACTTTTACTTCAACCTTTAGAACGGAAGATGCTGCTAATCTTTCAGTGAGAAATAAGAAAAATTGTAATTATATTTAGATAACATGAATGTTCAAACGCATCATGAGTTAAGATCAACATTCACAACTGCCTTATTTGGTATACTATTTTGTATTTTAAAATTATAGAAATCCTTTAATTTTAAACATCCTTCAAATTTTGAAGAAGACAACCTGAAATATTTACTCAGCCTAAGAAAATCATTCTAGACATTTTGTTATATGTTTTTCCAAACTTATATGTATTTACATTTTACTTTTTAAACTGAATTATTGGTAATACAGAATAACACCTTCTTACGGTATAATAAATGAAAGAAGAGAAGGAAAAAGATATAAAGACAGAGCTAAACATCTCTGCTCTACCACCCCTGTACTTATCTTGTTCTCCTACTATGTTAATCGATATAAAATGATTTTTGTATATTAAAAAAATCCTCTTTATACAAATACATATATTGTATTTCTTTTTACTGATGCAGAATCATACCGTACACATCACTTTGCAATTTTCTATTTTCACTTGGTGTAACACATGCAATTCTATAAGTCAGGACACATAATTCTAATTCAATTTCATTATAACTGCTTTGCATTATGGCATATAAATAAGTACATATTTATGCATGGGAGCACACATAGATGTGTATTTAAACGAACATGAAAGGTATATATTACACTTCATTATCTTTCAAGGGCCTATTTTCTTTTTCTTTCACTTCTCACTTTCCTCCTATTTCTTCTGCATTTCTACCCTGACTGCCTACTCCCCAGATATATAGAAGTGTAGTGCTAATAACCTTGCATGTGGTGGTAATACAATAACCCATGGTTGGTTGAAATGTACAGTGACTGTGTGTATAGGTGTTTGGTGAGGCCTTCGGGAATGTGGTGGCTGAGACACTTTTAAGTACAAAGTGGCTTTGATGGCAAAGACAGAGACTATCTATTGGCCCAGTAGCATAGGCTCTATCTCAATAAGAGTTAGCTACTTAACCATCACTGCTGATAGCAGAAAGTGATGCTGAGCTGTCAGTATGTCAATATTCCTCAATGAAACTATCAAGCTACTGTGTGGCACACACAGATTGATTATATTTGATCCCTTTCCACCTGGAGGTTGTAGCAATTTGTTCTGACAGGATTGATACTTGCAAAAAACAAACAAATAAAAACTTATAGAGAGGTTCTTCCTCTCTTATCACAGTGCTCTGACAGAACCATTATCGAAGGACTTCTATATATCCTTCTTCATTATCCAGAAACAGCAAACCTAATACAACAGTAACATTATGTGTTAACAGCTCAGCAAAAGGGTCAGCTTGGTGACGGTACTGTGTGAGACTGGGGAGCTTTGGATCCATAATAGCTACAATAGGGAAGCCAAGGATATAAAGTATAGGAGTAGAGTTTGTCTCTCTCACCATCACTCTCAGTGACACAATTAAAGAACTTGTGTTTTTCACCAGTGAAATCTTAGGCTCTGCTGGATTAGAGATTCTTCGTTGAGGAAGACTTCCACCAAAAAGTAACTATACCACTTGGCCACTTCAAACTCCTTATGGCACTCTTCCAGGAGACAAATCAATAAATTACCAAACTCATGGGGATGCTTGACCCCGAACACCATAGAAATCTAGTGTTCCTTCTAAAAAGTTGGACTGGAAATGCTTGTCTAGAACTTGTGGAGAGACAGAGGCATCACTTGGTTATTTTGTTCCCAGTGGTTATAGTGAATGGACAATGCAGGCAATCTCGTCTTGAGAAAGGCAAGAACACTCGAGACTGAAATCTTGGTGTATAAAATCTAAATAATCAAACTAGGCAATAAAGCTCCCAAAAGCCTTGCCAAAGGTGAGAAAAATCTAGAATAGGTCAGAGGAAAAAGATCCTAAATGTGAATGATAACCTTACCACAAGCTACAAAAATGGAAAGTGTAGCTCATTTTGTAAACAATCTTACCTTAAATTATTTTACAAAATTGTAATTGTTCACCACTTTAAATAGGACTTATGATAGATTAGATTTCATGGCATGCATGAGTGCATTGTACCAGACCCCTCCTATCTATAATTTCAGATTATCTCAACCTCATTGTTCTCTTATTTCAGCCATGGTTGTAAAATCCAGTTTGGTTTTTACAGGGCTTCAACCACTTTCATACAGTTCTTACTATCAGCATCATGCCTCAGAATTATACTGTCTACTTTCACTTCCCATCTTAGGCTTCTCTGCTGATTTTATTGTAGGGGATATTGTGATAACTCATTTATTGCTCACGTATATGCAACTATTAAGTAGAGAGACATTCACACCCTGTACAGTAAGTAAACCTTTGAGTAGACAGTGGGAGGATTTTCTGAGGGATGTTCTGAGATGCATTTCGTATGGTTTTTCAGATAGTACTGTAATATCAAACTATACATTGTCCTTAAAAAATAATCCATTCAGTAAAACATTTTTGAATTGACCTTCCCCTCTTCCACGCTTCAGTCCTCCATCCTTCTCTCCTAATTCTTCAATCAAATATCCAACAAAATAGCGCAAAGCACTGGGCACATAAGCTAAAGTATCCTAGACCAAAGGTAGAAAGGGATGAAAAATGGTTGGATTTTGGGTGCATTCTGAATGTAGGAGGAAAAATGTTGAAATTTCCCTTATGAATTCATTTATGGTGGAGTGCTGCTGATGAAAAACCATACCGGGGTGAACTTTGAGAGGGTGGGACAGAATTGAGGAAAGCAAGTACTGACAATACTTGTGAGGAATTTTGTTGCATTGTGCTCTCTTAGTTTTATATCATCCCAATTTACCCTCCTAATGTGAACACCTCAGTGTATTATTACTTTATCTTTATCTTTACAATTTTATCTTCATATTTGCATTTGTCTATGTTGATAATCTTTAAAGTTTATTTGGCTATTATTGACCCTCATCAAACATAAAAATTTTATAATCTATATTTATATGTCTGGTTAATAACTTCTCCCTAAAGCCCATTTATTTGTGCTAAATCATCTTTGAGTTTTATTGTTTTGTTTTTCACTTTTAGTTTTTCAGTACACTGGAAATTTCTTTTCTTTCTGCAGATGGTATAAAGTAATGGTCCATATTTATTTTCTCCAAGTTGGATAACATTTATGCCAGCATGACTTGCTGATTAAACCATCCTTTTTCCTCCCCATTGAATAAAAACTTATTTTTATATTTAAATCTCAGAAGAATATTTCTGGAATCTCCGTTTTGACTAATCAATGCATTTGGTTAAGGTAAGGTTAGACTGATAAAATGTTACACCCAAAAGTGTATTTTCCTCTCACATAATAATTCCAATATGGATAATCTGGTTTCGAATGAGAGATCTGAACCTTCTTGTTATTCAGAATCACATCTCTTCTTTTTTCCACATGTAAACTAAATCTCTGCCATGTCTAGGTTCTTGCTTATAGACACGGATCTGAGTACAGGGAGACTTGCCTGAGTGTGTTATGTACCTGATGGAGAAGTGAAACATTGAATTTTGCTAATATTTCATTGGAAAGAACTGAATTATAGTCACATGGCTAAGTTGAATTGCAAGGAATGCTGTGGAAAGTAATTTTACTAGGAATCCATGTGCCCAGCTATAAATTTGTTACCATGGAAGAAAGTAGGGATTCGTGTGGACAGCTAGAACTATCTGCTGCATATGCCCATGCCCATACAATACTGATTTGATTATACATGTTCTGACATCAATTAAAGCAAGGCCTGTCCCCATTCCTGCTTTTGAAATGTAATTTCTGGTTCTAAGTTTTTGAGGAATCGCCACACTGTCTTCTACAACGGTTGAAGTAATTTACATTTCCACCAACAGTGTAAAAGTGTTCCTATTTCTCCACAGCCTCACCGTAATCTGTTGTTTCTTCTTTTTAATAATCGCCATTCTGTCTGGCATGAGATGGTATCTCATTGTGGTTTTGATTTGCATTTCTCTAATGATTAGTGATGCTGATTTTTTTCATGTTTGTTGGCTGCATGAATGTCTTCTTTTGAGAAATGTCTGTCCATATCCTTTGCCCACTTTTTAATGGGATTGTTTGTTTTTTCTTGTAAATTTGTTTAAGTTCTTTGTAGATTTTGAATATTAGACCTTTGTCAGATGGACAGATTGTGAAAATTTTATCCCATTCTGTAGGTTGTCTGTTCACTCTGATGATAGTTTCTTTTGTTGTGCAAAAGCTCTTTTGCTTCATTAGATCCCATACATCAATTTTTGATTTGTTGCAATTGCTTTTGATGTTTTTGTCATGAAATCTTTGCCTGTGCCTATGTTCTGAATGATATTGCTTAGATTTTCTTCTATGGTTTTTACAGTTTCGGGTTTTACATTTAAGTCTTTAATCCATCTTGAGTTAATTTTTGTATAAGTTGTGAGCAAGAGGTTCAGTTTCAATTTTATTCATATGATTAGCCAGTTTTCCCAGGATGATTTATTAAATAGAGAATTCTTTCCCTATTGCTTTTTTTTTTTTTTTTTTTTTTTTTTTTTTTTTTTTTGCCAAATTTGTCAAATACCAGATGGTTGTAGATGTGTGATCTTATTTCGGAGATCTCTATTCTGTTCCATTGGTCTATGTGTCTCCTTTTGTACCAGTACCATGCTATTTTGATTTTGTAGCCTTGGAGTATAGTTTGAAGTCAGGTAGCATGATGCTTCCAGGTTTGTTCTTGCTGCTTAGAATTGTCTTGGCTCTATGGGCTCTTTTTGGTTCCACATGAATTTTAAAGTAGTTTTTTTCTAATTCTGTGAAGAATTTTAATGGTAGTTTGATGGGAATAGTATTGAATCTATAAATTACTTTGGTAAATATGGCCATTTTCAAGATATTAATTCTTCTTATCCACGAACATGGAACACTTTTCCCTTTGTGTCCTCTCTTATTTCCTTGAGTAGTGGTTTGTAGTTCTCCCGTATTAGCTATATTCCTAGGTATTTTATCTTCCTTGTAGCAATTGTGAATGAGAATTCATTCATGATTTGGCTCCCTGATTGTCTATTGTTGGTATATAGGAATGCTTATGATTTTTGCACACTGATTTTATATCCTGAGATGCTGAAGTTGCTTATCAGCTTAAGAAGCTTTTGAGCTGATATAATGAGGTTTTCTAGATATAGGATTATGTCATCTGCAAACGGAGACAGTTTGACTTCCTCTCTTCCTATTTGAATATGCTTTTTTTTTTCTCTTGCCTGACTGCCCTGGCCAGAACTTCCAATACTATGTTGAATAGGAGTAATGAGAGAGGGCATCCTTGTCTTGTACCAGTTTTCAATATCACAGGTTCCACAGAGTCCCACAATAGGCTTTCTGTAAGCTGAGGGTGAAGGAGAGCCAGTCTGAGTACCAAAAGTAAAGAACTTGGAGTCAGATGTTCAAGGGCAGGAAGCATCCAGCACAGGAGAAAAATGTAGGCTAGGAAGCTAGGCCCATCTCTCCTTTTCTCATTTTTCTGTCTGCTTTATATTCACTGGAAGTTGATTAGATCATGCCCACCAGATTAAGGGTGGATCTGCCTTCTCCAGCGCACCGACTCAAATGTTAAGCTCTTTTGGCAACACCCACACAGACACAACCAGGATTTATACTTTGTATCCCTCAATTCAAGCAAGTTGACACTCAGTATTTATCATCATTAGTCCATCCCTTGTCAACTTGAACCCATACACATCTCCTGAGATCATACATAATCTTCAAATAAAGACAATAATGAAGTCATAATTACACCTAACATAATACAACTATCCTTGGTAAAACTGGAAATGCACCAATCCCAACCCAAATACTATTACATAAAGTTAACAATACTTAAATGTTTATATAAAGTCAATTAATCTTATGTCACATGATAAAGGGAATAAAATGAAGATATTTTCTTAGTACAAGTGTATACATGCACAAACATGTTTTTAACAAAAGAAGGAGGAAATACTAGTGACACAGTCCTCGCTTCTGCAGTTGATCTTGTGGTCATAGCTGGTATTGATGACTACTTTCTTCTACTACCCATTCTGTATTTCCTTTGCGCTCAGCAAGCACCTCAGCATGTCATGTTTTTTGTTTTTGTTTTTGTTTTTGTTTTGTTGTTGTTGTTGTTGTTTGTTTTCTGGTGGAGTAACCCAAACCTTCATTCCTGAAGCATATGGGTCATTTGTAGTCCTACCTGGATTGGGCTAATACTAAGAGACACCCTAATGGACCTCCTGTATTCCATGTGTACTCTTCCCTACCTCCGTTGTGGGGTAGTAGACTGATTTCATCTTGATAGACTGAGTCAATCACTTCAGCAAACACTGTAACTCCCTTCATAGCCTGTTGACTTAAAGGTAGGGGGTGCCCAAGTGTCCAGGTGGCAATCTTAACTTCCAGTTTAATGGAATTATTGTTTGGTCTCCTGGAGGCAGCATTCCTCCCTCTGGAAGTAAGACCTCTAAGCCAGCAGAAAGTAATGTTGCAGGAACAGTAGGCAAAATTTTGCCAGTGGATCACTAGGGGTGATGGCGAGTGGTGCCACTTCCACTTCCACCCCTTGATTCCTGGACCTGTGAATCCCGGTTACGGAAGGAACAGTACTATATATTGGACGCTGCTTCTGAGCATATATGGCCATATACTTTGCTGCAGCCCTGCAAACTATTGCCACCTAGTTGGCATGGTAGTTATGACTTCAAAAGGCCATTTCACTGTTCTATCAATCCAGCTGCTTCAGAATGATGAGGAACGTGATAAGACCAGTGAATTCCATGAACATGAGCCCACTGTTGCATTTTTTTAGCCATAAAGTGAGTGCCTTGGTCAGAAGCAATGCTGTGTGAACTACCACGATGGTGAATAAGGCATTCTGTGAGTCCCCTGATGGTAGTCTTGGCAGAAGCATTGTGTGCAGGATAGGGAAACCCATATCCAGAGTAAGTGTCTATTCCAGTTAGGACAAACCTCTGCCCTTTCCATGATGGAAGAAGTCCAGTACAATCAGTCACCAGGTAGCTGGATGATCACTCTGAGAAATGTTGCCATATTGAGGGCTCAGCATTGGTCTCTGCTGCTGGCAAACTGGGCACTCAGCAGTGGCCATAGACAGGTCAGCCTTGGTGAGTGGAAGTCCATGTTGCTGAGCCCATGTGTAACCTCCATGCCTGCCACCATGGCCACTTTTTTCATGGGCCCATGTGCAATGACAGCAGTGGCTGGGGAAAGAGGCTGGGTGGTGTCCACAGAATGAGTCATCCTATCCACTTGATTATTAAAATCCTCCTCTGCCAAGGTCACCCATTGGTGAGCACTCACAAAAGATACAAATATCTTGACGGTTTTTGACCACTCAGGGAGGTCTATCCATATACCTCTTCCCCAAATTTTGTTGACACCAGTTTTCCAATCATGCTTCTTCCAAGTTCCTGACCATCCAGCCAAACCATTGACTACAGGCCATGAATCAGTATATAATCGCACATCTGGCCCTTTTTCCTTTGATGGAAAGTGCACAACCAGGTGCACTGCTCTAATTTCTTCCCACTGGGAAGATTTCCTTTCACCACTGTCTTTCAGGGATGTCCTAGAAAAGGACTGTAGTGCTGCAGCTGCCCACTTTCGGGTAGTGCCTGCATATCATGCAGAACCATCTGTGAACCAGGCCCTAGTTTTCTCTTCCTCTGTCAACTGATCATAGGGAATTCTGCATGAGGCCATCGGTTCAGGCTGGTAGAGAGAAGGCAGGGTGGCAGAATTGGAGACCACGGGCATTTGAACCACTTCCTAATGTAACCTACTTGTGCCCTCAGGACCTGCTCAAGCCCAATCACGTACGTCCACTTCCATTTGATAATGGAATGCTGCTGTGCATGACCCACTTTATGGCTAGATGGATCAGAAAGCACCTAGTTCATGATAGGCAGTTCAGGTCGCATGGTGACTTGATGACCCACAGTCAAATGTCCAGTTTCCACAAAAGCCCAGTAACAAACAGGCCAAGAGATATTTCTCAAAAGGACAGTCGTTATCTGCAGAAGATGTCAGGTAACTTGCTCCAAAATCCTAGAGGCTTCCTCTGTGATTCACCTATGGGAGCCTGCCAAAGGCTCCAAACAACATCCCTTTCTGCCACTGACACCTCAAGCACCATTGGATCTACTGGGTGATATGGCCCAATTGGCAGAACAGCTTGCAGAGCGTTCTCCTATTCTGGACCCAACTCAAAACTGGCAGCCATTCGGGTCACTCGATAAATGGGTCAGAGTAGCACACCCAAATAAGGCATGTGTTGCATACAAAATCCACATAGGCACACTAAGCATTGTGCCTCTTTCTTGGTTGTAGGAGGTGCCAAATGCAGCAACTTATCCTTCACCTTAAAAGGAATGTCTTGACAGGCCCCACACCAATGGACCCCTAGAAATTTTACTGAGGTAGAAATTCCCTGAATTTTAGTCACATTTATTTCTCATCCTTCGGCACACAAATGTCTCACTAATAAGTCCAGTGTGTTTGCGACTTCTTGCTCACTGGAGTCAATCAGCATAATGTCATCAATGCAGTGGACCAGTGTGATATCTTGCAGAAGCAAAAAGCAATCAAGATCTCTCCGAATAAAATTATGACACAAAGTCAGAGAGTTGATATACCCCTAAGGTAGAAGAGCAAAGGTACATTGCTGGCCTTGCCAGCTGAAGGCAAATTGCTTCTGGTGGGCCTTATGGACAGGAATGGAGAAAAATGTATTTGCCATGTCAATGGCTGGATACCAGGTACCAGGAGATGTGTTACTTTGTTCAAGCAATAAAACCACGTCTGATACAGCAGTTGCAATTGGAGTCACCACTTGTTTAAGCTTATAATAAGCCACTGTCATTCTCCAAGATCCATTTCTCTTCTGCACAGGCCAAATGGAAGAGTTGACTAGGGATGTGATGGAAATCACCACCCCTTTGTCTTTCAAGCCCTTGCTGGTGACACTAATCCCCCAATGCCACCAGGGATGCACCATTGTTTTTGGTTTATTATTTTTCTAGGTAGAGGCAGCTGTAATGGCTTCTATTTGGCCCTTCCCACCATAATAACCCTCACCCTACTGGTCAGGGAGCCAATGTAGGGGTTCTGCCAGCTGCTACGTACGTCTATGCCAATTATGCATTCTGGCACTGGGGAAATGACCATAGAATGAGTCCAGGGATCCACTGGATCCACTGTAAGTCAGACATGAGCTAAAACTCCATTAATTACTTGACCTCCATAATCCCCTACTTTAACTGAAGAACCACAATGATGTTTTCGGTCCCCTGGAATCAACATCAGCTCAGAGGAAGTGTCCAGTAGTCCCCGAAATATCTGACCACTTCCCTTTCCCCAGTGCACAGTTACCCGGGTAAAAGGCAGAAGGTCTCCTTGGGGAAGGATATGATAAAGATTCACTGTATAAATTGTCAGTAATGTAGTGCGGTCCTTCCTTAAGGGGACTTGGCCTCCCCTTCATTCAAGGTGCCCTGGGTTGTAAACTGGCTCAAGTCTGGAAATTAATTGAGTGGTGGTGATTCTCTGTTTTTATAATTCAAATTAGTCTTTTGTCCATTCGACCTAGAAGTGCTCTGTTTGTATAATTTAAGTAGAAATGCAGTAGGTTTCCTATCAATTTCACTGCTAGCAACACTGTGATTAATTAGCCAATGCCAGAGCACTACATGTGTCAGACTATTCTGATTGCTGCTTTGCCTCTGCTGTCCATTATGGTAGCTATGCCTACCTTGCCTTTGATGGTTGAGTGCTCCCACTTGGCCCCTGCCACCTCAGGATCCAATTATTCCCAGTGTATTTAAATTTTGTAGTTGAGTGACTGCAGTTCACGCAGTTAGATCTGACAGAGAAGAGCAATTACAGGGTTCTTCAAAAATGCATCTGCTGCCCTCACAAATTTATTGTGCAAGGCATTGGTCAAGGGTATTTCTTCTGGACCCCCTAAGCTTGGATGAGTAGGTCTAAAGTGACTAATCCACTCCACCTTCCCAATCTCCCTAACCCTTTGGATCCCTTCCTCTACATTAAACCAAGGGAGATCAGGCATTTTCAACTTGCTTACAGTGGGCCATTGGTTGGATCTAATCATATAAAGCAGTCAACTTTAGAAACCCCCAAACCAATGAAAGAACTCCATCCTTAATATTCTGTTCCACTAGAACCACTCCTGGTACCAAAATCTGTATTAGTCAGGGTTCTCTTAGAGGGACAGAACTGATAGGATATATATAAACAATAGGTGGTCTGCAAGCTGAGGAGAAAGGAGAGCCATTCCAAGTCCCAAAACTGAGGAACTTGTAGTCTGATGTTCGAAGGCAGGAAGAATCCAGCACAGGAGAAAAATGTAGGCTGGGAGGTTAGGCCCATATCTCCTTTTTACATTTATCTGCCTGCTTTATATTCACTGGAAACTGATTGATTGAATTGTGCCCACCAGATTAAGGGTGGATCTGCCTTCCCCAGCCCATTGATTCAAATGTTAATTTGAACACTCACACAGACACACCTAGGTTTAATACTTTGTATCCCTCAAACCAATCAAGTTGACACTCAGTATTAACCATTACAAGCATGATATTGGGTATATACTCAAAGGAATATAAGTAACTCTATTATAAATATGCATGACCACACATGTTCATTGTAGCACTGTTCACAATAGCAAAGACATGGAATCAACCTAAATGCCCATCAATGATAAAATGGATTTAAAAAATATGGTACATATACACAATGGAAAAGCAGTGATAAAAAGGAATGAGGTCATGTCTTTTGCAGGGACATGGATAGAGCTGGAAGCCATTATCCTCAGCAAACAAACTCAGGAACAGAAAACCAAACACCGCATGTTCTCACTTACAAGTGGGAGCTAAACAATGAGAAGACATGTCCACAGGGAAGGGAAAAACACACACTGGGGGTGGGGTGGGGGGAGGAAGACCATCAGGATAAATAGCTAATGCATTGGGGGCTTAATACCTAGGTGATGTGTTGATAGGTGCAACAAATCACTCTGGCACATATTTGCCTATAAAACAAAACTGCACATTCTGCACATGTATCCTGGTACTAAAATAAAATAAAACAAAATACAATTCTAGTGGTAAGCTATGCAAATTTTTTAATGGAATCTAATTTCAATATTTTGGTAGTTCTAAAACATTCATTTTATTTTATTTTATTTTTTATTTCCAACTTTTATTTTAGTTTTGGGGGTACATTTGCAGGATTACTATTGGGTAAATTGCATGTAACAGGAGTTTGGTGTACAGAAAATTTTGTCAACCAGGTAACTAGCATAGTACCCCATAGGTCCTTTTTCAATCCTCACTCTCTTCCCACACTTCACTCTCAAGAAGTCCCCAGTGTCTTATTGTTCCCTTCTTTGTGTCCATGTGTACTCAGTGTGTAGCTCCCACTTATAAGTAAGAACATTCAGTATTCAGTTTTCTGTTCCTGTGTTAGTTTGCTTAGGGTAATGGCCTCTGGCCCCATCCATGTTGCTGCAAAATACATTATCTCATTCTTTTTAATGGGTGTGTACTATTCCATGGTGTATATGTACCACGTTTTCTTTATCCAGTCCACTGCAGATGGGCATTTATGTTGATTCAATTTCCTTGTTATTGAAAATAGTTGTATGATAAACATAAGCATTTATGTGTCTTTATGGTAGAATAATTTATATTACTTTGGGCAAATACCCAAAAATGGGATTGCTGGGTCCAATGGCAGTTCTGTTTTAAGTTCTTTACGGAATCCCCATACTGCTTCTCACAGTAACTGAACTAATTTACAGTCCCACCAGCAGTGTATAAGCATTTCCTTTTCTCCACAACCTCACCAGCATCTCTTATTTTTGACTTTTTAGTAATAGCTATTCTGACTCGTGTAAGATGATATCCCATTGTGGTTTTAATTTGCATTTATCTAATAATTAGTGATACTGAGCATTTTTTATATGCTTGTTGGCCATGTGTATATTTTCTTTTGGGAATTGTCTGTTCATGGTCTTTGCCCATTTTCTTCTAATATAATTGTTTGTTTTCTTGCTTGTTGATTTAAGTTCCTTTTAGCTCTAGATGTCAGATGCATAGTTTGCAATTTTTTTTTTTTTTTTTTTTTTTTTTGTCTGTTGATAGTTTCTTTTGCTGGACAAAAACTCTTTAGTTTACTTGGTTCCACCTGTGAATTTTTGTTTTCATTGCAATTGCTTTTGAAGACTGTGTCATAAAATTGCTGCAAGAGTCAATCTTCAGAAAGGTACTTCCTAGGTTATCCTCTAGAGTTTTATAAAGTTTTAAGTTTTACATTTAAGTGTTTAATCTCCCTTTAGTTGATTTTTGTATATGGTGTAAAAAAGGGGTCCAGTTTTAATCTTCGGCATATGACTTGTCAGTTATCCCAGAACAATTTACTGAATAGGGTTTTCTTTTCCCATCACTTGCTATTGTCAGTGATCAGATAGTAGTCACAGATCAGATGGTTGTAGGTGTGTGACTTCATTTCTGGGTTGTAAAACCTGTTCCATTGGTCTATGTGTCTGTTTTTGTACCAGTAACTTGTGGTTTTATTTACCATAGCCTTGTAGTATAATTTGAATTCAGGTAGTGAGATGACTTGAGCTTTTTTCTTTTGCTTAGTATTGTCTTGGCCTTTGGCCTCTTTTTTGTTTCCAAATGAATTTTAGAGTAGTTTTTTTTTTTTTTTTTTTTTTTTTTTTCTGATTCTGTGAAGAATGTCATCTGTAGTTTGATAGGAATAGTATTAAACTGTAAAATTGCTTTGAGTATTAGGCCATTTTAGCAATATTGATTCTTCCTATCTATGAGCATGAAATGTTTTCCATTTGTTTGTGTCATCACTAATTTCCTTCAGCAATGTTATGTAGTTCTCCTTGTAGAGACTTTTCACCTCTCTAGTTAGCTGTATTCCCAGGTATTTTATTCCTTTTGTGGCTATTGTGAATGGGATTGTGTTCTTGATTTGGCTCAGTTTGAACGTCATTTGTGTATAGAAATGCTACTGACTTTTGCACATTAACTTTGAGTCCTGAAACTTTGGTGGCAGGTGTCCTGAAACTTTGGTGACTTAAATTTGAGAACTTTCTAACTCTTTGATGTGGGTGTTAAGCACTATAAACTTTCTTCTTAACACTGCTTTAGCTGGATCCCAGAGATTCTAGTACGTTTCATATTTGTTTTCATTATTTTCAAATAATTTCTTGATTTCTGCCTTAATTTCATTCTTTAACCAAAAGTCTTTCAGGAGCAAGTTGTTTAATTACCATGTAATTTTATTGCTTTGAGAGATCTTCTTGGTATTGATTTCATTTTTTACTGTACTATGGCCCAAGATTGTGGTTTGTGTGATTTTGTTTTTGGGGATTTATTTTTTTAATTTGTTGAGAATTGCTTTTTGGCCAAGTATGTGGTCAATTTTAGAGTATGTGCTATGTGCAGATGAGAAAAATGTGCATTCTGTTGTTGCTGCATAGAGTGTTCTATAGATGTCTCTTAGGTTCATTTCAGTAACTGTTGAGTTTAGATCCTGAATATGTTTCTTCATATTGTACCTTGATGATCTGTCTAATATTGTCAGTAGGGAGTTGAAGTCTCTGACTACTATTGTGTGGTTATAATTGTGTTCATAAATCTCTAACAACTTCTTTTATCAATCTGGGTGCCACAGTGTTGTGTGCATATATATTTAGGATAGGTAAGTTTTATTGTATTGAACTCTTTATAATTATGTAGTGCCCTTCTTTGTCCTTTTTGATTGTTGTTAGTTTAATGTATGTTTTGTCCAAAATAAGAATAGCAGCCCCTTCTCCTTTTTTCCTGTTTGCCTGATATACCTTTCTCTATCCCTTTAGTTTGAGCCTATGGGTATCCTTTCATGTGAGACAGGTCTCCTGAAGGCAGCATAGAGTTGGGTCTTGCTTCTTTGTCCAACTTGCCACCCTTGTCCAACTTGCCCCACTTGTGCCTTTTAAGTGGGGCACAGTTACATTTAGCACAGTTACGTTCAAGCTCAATATTAATATTTGAGGATTTGATTTTGTCATCATGTTATTAGATGGTTTTTATATAGACTTAATTGTGCTTTAAGTGTCAATGATTTTCACACTTAAGTGTGTTTTTGTGGTGGCCAGTAACAGTCTTTTTTTTTTCGTGTTTAGTACTCCATTAGTAAAAAACCATACATAAGGCAGGTCTGGTAGTAACAAATTCCTTTAGGATTTACTTGTCTAAAAAGGATTGTATTTCTTCTTTGCTTATGAAGATTAGTTTAGTGGAATATGAAATTGTTGCTTGGAATTTCTTTTTCTTTTTTTTAATTTTTGAGATGGAGCCATATTCTGTCACCTAGACATACCACAACGCCTAGCTCTTTGTTTTTTTTCGTTTGTTTGTTTTGGTTTTTGTTTTGTTTTAGTTTTTTGGTAGAGGCGAGGTTTTACCATGTTGCCCAGGCTGGTCTCTAATTCCTGAGCTCAAGTAATCTACCCACCTTGGCCTCCAAAGTGGGAATTTCTTTTATTTATGGATGCTGAATATGAGCCCTCAATTTCTTCTGACTTTTAGGGTTTCTGCTGAAAGATTCACTGTTAGGCTGATAGGGTTCCCTATGTAGGTGCCTTTTCTCTCTAGCTGACTTTAATATTTTTTATTTCACAGTGACTATGGTGAACTTGATGACTATTTGTCTTGGAGATGGTCATCATATATTGTATCTTGCAAAGATCCCTGAATTTCCCAGATTTCAGTGTCAACCTCTCTAGTGAGTTTGGGAAGATTTTCAAAGACAAGACCCTCAAATATGTTTGTAAGTTGCTTACTCTCCTTCCTTTTCTTTCAGTGATGCCAAAGAGTCACAAATTTGGTCTCTTTACATAGTCGTATATTTCTGAGATATTTGTTTATTTTTTTAAATACTTTTTTTCTTTACTTTTGTCTGACTGAGTTAATTCAAAGAACCAGTCTTCAAGCTCAGAAATTCTTTCCTCAGCTTGGTTTATTTTGCTGCTAACACTTCTGATTGTTTTATGAAGTTCTTGTAGTTAGTTTTTCATCTCTGTCAGGTCACTTTTGTTCTTTCTTAAAACAGATACTTTATCTTTCAGTTTTTGTGTTGTTTTACTGGATTCCTTAGATTCCTTGGATTAGATTTCAGCTATCTTCTGAATCTTGATTTTTGTTGCCATCTAAATTCTGTATTTTACATCTGTCATTTCAGCCATTTTATTCTGGTTAAGAATCATATCTGGGGAGCTAGTTACAGTAATTTAGATGTAAGAGGACATTTTGGCTTTTAGAGTTGCCAGAGTTCTAGCACTGGTTCTTTCTCATCTGTGTGGACTGATGTTCTTTAACTGTAGTGACATTTGAGTATCATCAGTTGGTTTCATTTCTGGATGTTTGTGGAGGGCTGAAGCTTTGTGTAGGGTCTTTATTTGTAGCTGAATTATTGGCATTGATTTCACAAAGAGGAATATTAGCCAAGTTTTTTTCCCATTGAAGTTTCAGTGTACACTGCTCAGGTAATGGGTGCACCAAGATATCAGAAATCACCACTAAAGAACTTATCCATGTAACCAAAAACCGCCTGTTTCCCAAAAACTATTGAAACAAAATAAAGAAAAAATGGCTGGACTAAATGTATCTACTATAAAAACTCATATGATCATTTCAATTGATGCTGAAAAAATATTTGATAAAATTTACATCCTTTTATAATAAAAGCTCTCAAAAAACTGGGTATAGAAGGAACATACCTCAACACACAATAAAAGCCATATACAACAGACCCACAGCTAGAATCATACTAAATGGGGAAAAACTGAAAGCATGTTCTCTAAAATCTGGAACCAAACAAGGATGCCCACTTTCACCTCTGTTCTTCAACATAAAACTCAAGTCCTACCTAGAGCAATCAGACATGAGAAAGAAATAAAGTGCATCCAAATTGGAAAAGAAGTTAAATTATCCTTCTTTGCAGATGTTATGATATTTTGTTTAGAAAAATGGAAAGACTTCACCAAAAAACTATTAGAACTGATAAACAAATTCAGTAAAGTTGCAGGATACAAAATGAACATACAAAAGTCAATAGCATTTATGTACGTCAACAATGAACAATCCAAAAACGAAATCAAGAAAGTAATCTCATTTACAATAGCTATAAGTAAAATAAAAGACCTAGGAATAAACTTAAAGAAAGCGAATGATTTCTACAATAAAAACTATAAAATACTGATGAAAATAATTGAAGAGGACACAATAAAATGGAAAAAATATTCAAATTTTATAGAGCAGAGGAAGCAATATTGTTAAAACGTTCATACTACCCAAGGAAATCTACAGATTCAATGTAATATCAAGTTAAAAAACTTCTGTACAGCAAGGGAAACAATCAACAAAGAAAGAGACAAACCACAGAATGGGGGAAAATATTTATAATATATTCATCTGACAAGGGATTAAACACCAGAATATATAAGGGACACAAACAATTAAATAGGAAGCAATCTAATAATTTGATTAAAAAATGGGCAAAAAACCTGAATAGACATTTCTCAAAAGAAGACATACAAATGACAAATAGGCAAATGAAAAGGTGTTCAACATAATTGGCCATCAGATAAATGCAAATCAAAACTACAATGAGATATCAGGTTAACCAAGTTAAACTCGCTTACATTTTAAACATAGTCAATAACAAATGCTAGTGATGACATGGAGAAAAGGAAATCCCCATACATAGTTGGTGGGAATGTCAATTAGTACAGTCACTAAGGAGAACAGTATGGAGATTCCTCAAAAAATTAAAAATAGAACTACCATACGACCTAGCAATTCCACTGCTAGGTGTATACCCCAATGATAGAAAATCAATGTATCAAAGAGACATCTGCACTTCCATGTTAATTGCAATGCTATTCACAATAGCCAAGATTTGGAAGCAACCTAAGTGTCCATCAATAGATAAATAGAAAAAGAAAATATGATACATATGCACAATGGTGTGCTATTCAGCCACTAAAGAAATGAGAGCCCATCATTTGCAACATGGATGGAACTGGAGGTTGTTATGTTAAGTGAAATAAGCCAGACACATAAAGACAAACTGCATGTTCTCACTTATTTATGATAGCTAAAAATTAAAATAATTAAACTCATGGAGATAGAGAGTAGAATAATGGTTACTAGAGACTGGGAGGAGTAATGGGTAGCAAGGGGGTGGTTAATGCATACAAAAAGACAGAATAAATAAGATTTAGTATTTGATAGCACAGCAGAGTGATTACAGTCAACAATAATTTATTATACATTTTAAAATAACTAAAAGAATATAATTAAAATGTTTGCAACAACAAGAAATGATAAATGCTTGAGGCGAAGGATTGTTGCAAACATTCTAATTTACCCTGATGTGATTATTATGTATTGTATGCCTGTATCATAATATCACATATACCTCATAAACATATATACCTACTATGTACCTATAAAAATGAAAACAAAATTAAAATTAAAAATTAAAAAATAAAAAAGTATAACTTATGTATAAAAGAGATAAACTGAACATAAACTTAAATATATATTACTTTTCATTTCATAAGAGGAAATATACAGTAAAAGAATGGTGGTTTTCAATATATTATTTTCTGAATCCAACTAACAATTAAATAGGGACAACTTAAGTGGGTTTCTAAGTTATTTTTCTTTAATTAATTTTCCAAAGAGAATAAAAGTTCAAGTTTTCAAGTTAAGAAAGAAAGAAGTTGATATAGCAAAGAGCTAGCTCTCAGATTTCCAAAGATTAAGTGGAAATTGTGTACATTAAACATATAACTATGTATATTTTATGTATATGTACATATATATGTCAGCTGTATTGCATAGGGTAAATGATTATATAATCCTCAGTTTGTCACTTATATGCCTCTCTATTTATATTTTGTTTGCTCATATATTGAAAACAATATGTCTATAACTTATAAAATGGCAAGGGTTAAGTTAGATGAATCTCTCAGTACTCTCTGTCAACTCAAAGTAAGAATTCTAAATATCATGAAAACATGGCCATGGTGAATAAATAATACAATATAAAGATAATAGAAAAATTGCTTGTGTCATTTGTGTTTGCATTTTCCAATGAACTGAATTCATTAATGGAAAACATTTAGTAAGTTAACTTTTAATCAGTGTATTATGTATGCAATTTTCATGGAAAATATTCTCAACAAAATTATAGTTCCAGATTTGTGGACATATCAGGATTGGGAGAGATTCAAAAAAAACCTGGAATTTCTTTGAATTATGATAGGCAGAAACCAGGAATTGTTAACTTTGTGAATACTAAACACAAACTCTATAATTTTTATTCTGTGTAGAATATGTGTGATAAATGAGGCCAGATCTGGCTTTGACATCCAGTTCCAACCATAGTTATTGGACATGTAATTTCAGGAAATTTACTTAAGTTTTTGAGTCTTACTTTTTTAATCTACAAAATTTGGAAAATACACCAATCAATTCAAGTTTTTTTATGAGAATCAAGTGAGTTAGTCTATGAGAAATAGCATTATTATAAAAATTTACAAAAAATAATATTTAAAAATGGTATCTATGAGGGTGTAAAACTTTAACATGAGGAAATTATCTCATTACTCAGAAGGAATATAAATGTAGAGATAGAAGTCACCCAAATATTATTATCTTCCCATTCCCATAATCTTATTTATTCTCTCCTATCATTAAAAATCAAGATCTTTTAAGTGTAGAGACTTCCCTGAGACTTTCAATACTAAATAGCAAGCAGAATATGAAGGATAAAAGGGGATGTCTAACTAAGACAATCAAATTGCATGTGTGTGTGTTTGAGTGCTGTTATGCATGTGTTTGAGCACAGTACATAATATCTATTTTAACCTTTTATTTGGCTTTGCACTTTTGTCCCACTTCTACAGACAAATACTTCTATATATCAGAAACTTATAAGGGAGAAGTTACATAAAGTTGAGCAAAATTTAAAATAAATTACAAAAGTCATATGAAAGTAAAATAAATATAAATGCCAAATGCCTTTGACATTATTTAGAACCCCTTCACAAACTCTTGGATTACAAAGAAAATATATTATTTTTTCAAAATGAAAAATATTTAAAATAAATCTTTCATCCTTTTCCTTCTCTTGTTTCTTCTCCTTGCTACTCTTTAATATTACTACTGATAATTGCACTAATTTGTAGTAAAAATAGTAACAGCAATTATTATTTCTTTGTTTTGAGAACATTCAAAATCCTCTCTTCTAGCGGTCTGAAAACATACAATAAATTTTTATTAATGATAGTCATCCTACAGTGCTATAGAATGCTAGAACTTACCCCTTCTATCTACTTGTATTTTTGTATCCAGTAACCATCCTCTCCCTTCTCCTTCCCTGCCTCTGGTAACCAGTAGTCTACTTCTATGAGCACAACTTTTGTGCCTCCCACATGAATGAGAATTTGTGATTTGTGTCTTTCTGTGCTTCACATACTTCACAAACATAATGTCCTGCAGTTCCATCCATGCTGCGGTGAATTACAGGATTTCATTCTTTTTCAGGGCTGAATAGTGTTCAACTGTGTGTGTGTGTGTGTGTGTGTGTGTGTGTGTGTGTGTGTGTATAACATTTTCTTTATCCATTTATCCTTTGATAGACATTTATGTTGATTTCATATCTCGGCTATTGTGAATAGAGCTACAATAAACATGGGGGTCCGCAACTCTTTGAAATATCCATTTCCTTTACTTTGGATAAACACACAGTAGAGTGATTTCTGGATCATATGGTAGTTTTATTTCCAGTTTTTAGAGAGCATTCATACTGTTTTTCACTGTGACTGTACTAATTTTTATTTTCACCAGCAGTGTATAAGAGTTCCCTTTTTGCCTTGAATTGATACTTACATTGTATACATGTACTAAAATGTCCCCCTGTGTATTTTATAATATGTACAATTATTAGGTGTCAATTACAAAATATATATATCTATATATAATGATCAAATCCATAAAGACAGATACCTTAGTATCTAGTAGACTGGAAAACCACAGATACTGGGAAATACTGTTTCTAAAATTTCATTCAATTAAATAAACTCCTCTACAAAAACTATGAAGAACAGCTATAATTTACTTTGAACCTACAAGGCAACACTATAATTTGCAATTCACTCATAATATTTGTAATTTTTAAGTGATAGCTGTTATAGAAATTATCAGAGCATCTTTAAATCAATGTGGTAATTTTTATTTCATGTATGATATGTTTTAATATGATACTAATGTATCTACCAAGATGTTAGAAATCAGAATAGTGGTTACCTTGAAGGTTAATTACTAGGAAGAAGCAAGAAAAACCTTTTTGGTGCTGGTAATGTAATATCTATTGATTGGGGCAGTGGTTTTACAGGTGTCTTATTTTGGGAAAATTAATAGAGCTGCACATTTATGATTTGCACACATTTCTGTATTGTGAGATAATATAATAGTAACTTCTCCCCAGTTAGTACCCATTAATATCTTCTGATCTTTTCCTGAATGATCTATTCCACATCTATAATCCACTAAGTTAAGTTGGGTTGTCTTTGACCAGACAGATGATGAATGGTGCTTTACCACTCAATGTTATTTTTAATTGTGAAGAGCTATTGACAAGTTTAAGAACACCAACATCTAGAAAGGGTTAGCTAATCAATACATATAATGTGGGTCATTGGTTATTATTTAATGCTGATGATTATTCAGTGTTCTTTGTCTGTTGTCTTATGTAAAACAAAATCATTTAAAAACTGGAAGATGCAGTGTAATCTCCTCTAAAATATTGACAGTCTATCTTTATTTGTGTGGCATGCTTCTGAGAAATGATCACTAGCTCTGGAGACCAAACTTATCTGTCAAATTCTAGTTTTTGAGATTTTGATCAGATTACTACATTATTTTTAACTTCAGTATGCTCATATGCCTGCTTATAAGGTAACACTAGCAGACCTGTGGATTCTTCTTTTCTTTTAACATTCAATGTATTTTATTTGTATTTGTTCTTGAATTTCTGACTATTCTACCTTCTTAGCATACTTTTCTAACTCTAAGCTTAAAGTGAAAGTTTTTGAGAATTAAAAAAATAAAGCTAATCAAAACAAACTTTGAACTGCACTAACAGGAACCTTAAGTAAATTGCCTGCTTTTGTTGTGAATTCTTATCCTCTTTAAAAAAGTATTTTTGTCATTTCAGATATTCTATTGCTATTTTTTAAGCAAGTCATTAATATCTTCAAAATTTTCTAATACAGTTGTATTACATTGTAATTAGGAGTAGGTATCTAATAGTACCTAATAACAATAATAGCAAGATTTATAACAATAATAAAATATTAACAATTATAACAACAGTGTTAAAACGGAAACATCCAAAACAAAGTTTCTAACTACTTAAAGCAAAAATTGGCAGAAATAAAATTAAAAATAGAAAAATTCACGACTATAGTTGGAAACTAACAAGTGGATAAAATATTAGTAGGAATATATAATTGAACAATACTATCAATAAGTTGATCTAATGGATGTTTAGAGAATAATGAACCAAATAGCAGCAGAGAAAGTCCTCATGTGTGCATAGAACACTGATCAATATCGATTATATGCTGGGCCATAAAACAATATTCTATTTTTATTTTATTTTATTTTATTATTTATTTATTTATTTTGAGATGGAGTCTCGCTCTGTCGCCCAGGCTGGAGTGCAGTGGTGCGATCTCGGCTCACTGCAACCTCAACCTCCCGGGTTCACACCATTCTCCTGCCTCAGCCCCCCGAGTAACTGGAAACACAGGTGCCCACCACCATGCCCGGCTAATTTTTTGTATTTTTAGTAGAGATGGGGTTTCACCATGTTAGCCAGGATAGCCTTGATCTCTTGACCTCGTGATCCGCCTGCTTTGGCCTCCCAAAGTGCCGGGATTACAGGCGTGAGCCACCAAGCCTGACCTATTATATTTATTTTAAGAGATCAAAGTCATCTAGAATATGTTTACTGGTCATATGGCATTTACTTAGAAATCAATAAGAAGACATTTGAAATTTTAAAAGTATACTACTTACTAAGTAACCCAAGGATCAAAGAGAAAATCACGAGGAACATTAAATACACAATAACTAAGTGATACTAATGACCTAACTTACCAAAAGTTATGGGGAGAAGTTAAAGCAACCCAGATGTAAACTTAAAATTTAAACAGAATTAAAAAAAAAAAAAGTAAGGTATACACAGGATCAAATTTTCAAATCAGACTTACACAAATTAGAAATTTTCCCCAATATCAAAATTTCATAATAATTTCTAAGACGCAGACAATCTCAAATCACAATCTCTAATCTCTTTACTTCATTATTTCAATTAAGAACATAACCATGGGCCAGGAGTGGTGGCTCACACCTGTAATCCCACCACTGTGGGAGGCCAAGGCAGGCAGACAGCTTGAGCCTAGGAGTTTGAGACCAGCCTGGGCAACATGGCAAGACCCTGTCCCTACCCCCAACAACAACAAAAAAATTGCCTGGATTAGTCTGGTATGGTGGCAAGTGCCTGTAGCCCCAGAAACAAGGGAGGCTGAAGTGGGAGGATCACTTGAGCTGGGAAGGTTGAGTCTGCAGTGAAACATGATTGTGCCACCACACTCCAGTTCGTGGGCAACATAGTGAGACTGTCTCACCCCCACCCCCCCCCAAAAAAAAAGAAAGAAAAGGAAATAAAGAACACTAACCCCCTTTCCTTCCTTTATACCCATCAGCTGATATTATACACTTTTCTCATTTAAATATCAGTGTGCAACCCTTCAACATGTCTATCTTGGTCAGCTTGGACTGCTATAACAAAACGGCATAAACTCAGTAGCAAATGGCAACAGAAATGTATCTCTCACAATTCTGGTGGATTGGAAGCCTAAGATCAATGTGCCAGCCGACTTGATGTCTGGTGAAGGCCTGTTTTCTGGTTCACAGATGGCTCCTTCTCGCTGCATCCTCACATGGTAGAAAAGGCAAGGGAACTGAAGCTTCTTTTCTAAGAGCATTAATCTTGTTCATAATGGCTCTGCTCTAATGACCTAATAACCTCCTAATACCATTAGGGTTGAGATTTCAACATATGAATTTTGAGAAGAGATAAACATTCAGATCATAGGAATGTCCTTTGCAAATTTCTTAACCTTTGCTATCTCATTGTACCATTATTAACTTCCAAAAGGATGTGTGAACTTGGCAGTCAGTCTCTGCACTCCTTTAAAAGTTGGATAAATTACATAACTGGGCAGTTTGATGACACTAAAATTTCCTAACTCACAGTCCTAGACAATAGAGACCTTGAGTCTATCCCCATCCTGTTATGTTATTATTCTCATCCCATTCACTCATCCTCCGCCATTAGGATTTCAAAATATCTCCATTTTCCTCAAAACTCCTATTTTTCTTAGATAAACTACCCATTAAGAAAAGACTTTTTCACAGAGACAACTGAAGTCATTGGACTGACCATCATCTTATCATCATTTTTATAGATGTATCTTTAAGTGATCCAAATTATTTTTTATTTCCTGGTACAACCAGAAGGAACTCAATCTCATGTAAAATCAGTCTTTATGACTCTATTCTAGACTTTGTTTTTTACACCTTCATAGGAACTTACTGCCATCTGTTATTCTTTCTGTATCTTGTATACTTGTCTTACTCTATCGGTTCCTTCTGATGAGTTTTTAAACAGATTTTGTTTCTCCTGCATAAACAAATAAAGTGAAAAAAACCTTCATTCTGTCCCATATTTGTTTAGTGTAAGATTTGATCTATCTTCTTGATACATTAAAACTTCTGGAATAAATTCTCTATTCACAAAATCCATTTGCTTACATTTCTCATTTTTTGTTGTCTGTTGTTTATTCCTATTGCCAATGTTGTCATTAATCTTCATATTAATAATTCCAAGGATACATTTCAGATTTCTTCTTCCTTATTTTCTGAGAAGCATTTGACCCTCTTGAAAGCATTCTTTTGTAACTACTCTTCCATTGCATTCTATGTCAGAACGTTCTCCCAATCTTCCAAAAGCTTTGACAACTCTTTCTCATTGTCTTTTGCTGGCACCTCCTTCTCCTCTACATTTTTCTTATATGTTGGAATGTTTTAAACCTATATTCTAATTCTCATTTCTTCTTATACTATTCAATCTCTAGGAGATTATACATAACTTGAATTATGAATGAATATCATCATTTATAGTACAACTTCTTGAGTTTTAGTACCAATAGCCTCTTCTGTATCATAATTTTGATGGTTCACAGCTCTCCAAATTCGGTAAGATTACATTGATTTAATTATCTTCTTCCTATTATTTCTCTTTTATGTTGCCTTTATCCATCACGTTCCTTCAAAAAACTGAGTCATTTTGTATTGTTTTTCCTTGCATCTGTTAATTCTCCTCATAATCTAATCTTCAGATCAAAGACAGGATGATTATTATAAAAATTCAAATCTGATCATAATTCTTCCCTGGTTTCTCTAATCATCGCAGTCCAAGTAATAATTGATGATCATATTTAAACAAGTCTTGAGACTTTTTAAAATTTAAAGATAAGCAACCACTTAACATGTTTAAACAGAAATGAATATGTATATGCAACATTAAATATCAGAAGACAGAAAAGTTTGAGAGTAGTTGTTATTCCTGTATGAATATTATAAAAATATTTAATTGAGCAATAGCCCAGAAAATATACCTTATGTCTTTTCAAAATAACATGTAAATGATTTAATATAGCCAATTGGAAGCTAAGTTAAGCTTAGAAAAATCTTGATATTAAAAAAACAACTTTATATAAGTATACTAATGATTAGAAACCTCTTAGAAATAGATATAAAATAAAATAATGTTAAGGTAAAAATTAAGATGAAAATTAAAATGTATATGCAATTTTTAAATAAAATATTCTAAATTGATTTAAGATAAAAGACACGGAGCACACTAAGCTTCACCTCCCCATGTCCCCTTGGAGGGAGGACTTGTTTTAGCAGCTGATATCAGACAGCCTCTAGCTGCAAAGGGCAGCCTTTTATGAAGGCTTGCACTTCCCAGGATTGTATAATCTTATAACAGATGTATGAGATAGTATAAGGACAGTCGTTTTGGCTCAACATGGGACAATTACAAATGTATCATATATCCTCCAGAGTCCCACATGGGTTACCTAAGATGATATGGCAAGCCTGCATCACAGTTCAACTTCTCCACCTACTCAGTCCTGCTTCCAACCATACCTTCCACAAGTGTTGATCCCTAAGAAATATCCTGCATGCTAAAGTCTGTATCAGCATTCAATTTCAGAGAATACAACATACAAAAAATGATCGGCTATGGTTATTTGGAGATAGTAGCACTTTCACTTTTTGTTTACACTTTCATTTTACATATTTTACAACAAGCATGTTTTTTGTTTTTCCTTTTTACATGTGATCTTATGAAGAATTGCATAAGTAGCGTCTCGTATTAATGTGAAAAAAGTATAAAAAACACAAAAAACTTTAAGCAGAAATGTAGCCACTTTAAGGAAAATGCAATGACTTAATAATCACAATGACAAATCTCATTTGACACTTTGAACAAAAAGATACCAAAATTTCAACGAAAATAACTATAAAGAGCATGTTGTCTACAAAAAGTTCTGTCAGTTTCTTCAAAGGTGTGCGTCATTGCAGAATCACGGATGAAATTGCTTTTGTTTTTAAAGAATGCAAATAGAAATTAATAAATTAAGCATATAATCTGTAAAGTTAGGAAAAAAAAAAATGGAAAGAAGAAAAAGCCATGGAAAAATTAAGCTACTAAATTTTAAAAAGTAAAAAGAATTATAAACTTAATGCCCAAAATGTAGATATGGCACATGAATAAAAGTCAAAAAAAATATTAACAAGCATGTGACAAACATGTAAAAAAGATCATAACTATGCATATAATGTGAATTTAAACTAATTACCAACCTACAACCACGTGCTAATGTGGAAATCTCTAAGGAACTAATGGAGTGGAGAAAATATAAATTATTAAAATTAATTTGAGAGAATGTTACCCAAATTACTTTTGATTAAATTGAGTATTATTTGAATTGATAAATAATTATATCCAGAAATTATGCCAATTTCAGATATTTCATTGGAGTGATTCATTACAAAATTTTAAGGAATATTAATTTACATATAATTTACTCCATAGGGTAGTTAAAATGAGTTAATTAATTAATTTGAAGATGTTTTCATGGCCTTAATGTTAAAAAAGCTTTATCAGCAAAAGATAAAAAATGGAAAACTACTGACAAGTCACATTTATGAATATCCATTTATTAAGCATGCTAGCATCTATACTAAGTACTTTACATGCATTTAACACCTTCAGCCATCTAAAAGGGTAGGATATTTTATAATCATCTCATTACCCATAAAGATACCAAGACTTAGCAGGTTTGGAAAAGTGGCTTATGAATACAAGGCTAAACTAGGAAAGAAATGGGATATAAATTCAGATTTTTCTAATTCTGCATTCAAGCTATGAAGTTCTACAACCTACTCACTCAAAAGTTAGAAATACAATATTAAAAAATATCCAGTCAGAGTATTAAAAATGATGAAGTCATCAAATATGCTATTTTCTACAGATGAAATAATAATCCAATATTCAGAAATGTATTCATATAATTCTACACATCAATAGTTCAAAAGGGAGAAAAACATGAACTCCTCTCAAAATATGCTAAGAAGGTAATTGGATATATTTGATATTTATTTCTAATTTATTTAAAAATGCTTCCATTCTTTAAAGTTATGAATAGTCAAGTTTACAGTCTGGTGAACAGGCATGTTTTTAACCATGAGTTTTCTAGCACTTGGCACAATGGCTGTTTATTGTTTGCTTATATCAGTCAATATTACCTACAATGAGAAAAAATAAGTATAATTCTTATTAAAATTCATACTTTTTGTATTCTCATATTTGTCATTTTATATCTAACCAACACATGAAAAGAAAAAACAAAAGCTATAGGAAAGGAAAACAGCAATATCATCACTCACATGTGATAGGATTCTTATCCTGGCAAACCAAAGTAAGTCAACTGAACGATTATTAGGATAATCAAAAGAGTTCAGGAAAATGACTGGTAATAAAATAAATATTCAAAAATTAAGAATTCCTCAATGAAAGCAATACCATAGAGAAATATAATGAAAAAATTTCTTTCATAGTGAATAGAAAAAATGAAAATTCAAATTATTTAATAACTGTGTGTAGGTCCTGGAGAAAGAAAACCATGAAATTTTAATGACAAACATATATATGTTTATATGAACGTATATATTCACATATTCAAATGTACTCATATATACATGCACATATATGCATACATTCACTGACAAATACACATACACATATGCATATGTATTGCTTACACTTATTGAACTATGTATTTTTATAATTTACATATTCATATATTTATTTTTGTTTGTAAATTATTTACATTCATTTATTTATATTGTTTTTAATGAGAGGATATATCATATTCTTAGTGAAAAGACTATTGCAGAGACGGTATCTTTCCTCAAAACGTTTTATGAGCTTAATTCAACTTGTTAACAATCTTTCAGGCTGCCAAAGACTTAAAAGATTAATAATTCTCAGCATTGGAAAACATTTGCAGAATTACACACTCCTACAGATTAAACATGAAAGTATAAACTGGTATAGACTTTTTGCAGAATACCCTAAAGTTATTTACCATTTTTTTTTTTTGAGACAGGGTCTCCCTCTTGGCTCTTGTCGCCCAGGCTGTAGTGCAGTGGCGCCATCCCGGCTCACTGCAACCTCCGCCTCCCAGGCTCAAGCGTTCTCCTGCCTCAGCCTCCTAAGTAGCTAGGATTACAGGAGCCACCACCAAGCCCGGCCTATTTTTATACTTTTAGTAGAGATGGGGTTTCGCCACGTTGGCCAGGCTGGTCTCCAACTTGACCTCAGGTGATCCGCCCTCCTCGGCTTCCCAAAGTGCTGGGATTACAGGAGTGAGCCACCGCGCCCAGGCTATTTACCAAATTTTCAACAAATAAAGAATATATCTTTACCCAGCAATGGTACTTTTAGTAAACTTAGACATAGCTGCTCAATTGAACAATAGATTAGAGAACAGGGATAGTTTGGGGCTTCAGCTTGTGGGCTGGAGAAAAACAATTCATATACTATTCCCATCTTTATTAATATCTATACGCGAACACATATTTGCATACAATATGCCTTTTTAGGTTAACAAATATAATTCAGTATTTGCATAACAAAATGAGCACTGGAGATGACAGAAATGGTGATTTACAGGAAACACAAAAGAAATTTACTGAGAACCAAAAATAATAAGTATTGAAACAATTATCAGGGCTTCTTTGGAAGCGATTATAAATGATCTTTTAGAAATATTATATGAAGGAGGATGGGCGCGGTGGCTCAGCCTTTAATCCCAGCACTTTGGGAGGCCTCGGCGGGTTGATCACGAGGTCAGGAGATGCAGACCATCCTGGCTAATACGGTGAAACCCCGTCTCTACTAAAAATACAAAAAAATTAGCTGGGCATGGTGGCGGGCACTTGTAAGTCCCAGCTACTAGGGAGGCTGAGGCAGGAGAATGGCGGGAACCTGGGAGGCGGAGCTTGCAGTGAGCCCAGATTGTGCCACTGCACTCCAGCCTGGGTGACAGACCAAGACTCCATCTCAAAAAAAAAAAAAAAAAAAAAAAAAAAATTACATGAAGGACATTTGAATTGTATTAATGAGTGAAAGAAGCCAATCTGAAGAGGCTATATAGTGCATGATTCCAACTACATGACATTCTTGATGAGGCAAAAATTATAGAGACAGTAAAAAGATCTGTGGTTACCAGGAGTTAGGAGGGAGAGAGGGAAGGAGGGAAAGAGGGAGTGAGGGAAGAATAAATTGGTGAAACCCAGAGAAATTTGAGGTCAGTGAAAGTACTTTGTATGATACTATAATGTAGATATACACTAGGAAGAGTAAACAATGTAAAATGTAGAGTCTGGGTGATAATGATGTGCCAATGTAGACTATGCTAGGGAGTGTTGATAATGAGGGAGGCTATGCATGTGAGGAATAGAAAGTATATAGAAAACTCCTCTACCTGCCTATCAAGTTCATTGTTAACCAAAACTCTTTCAAAAAATAAAGTCTATTAAAAAGTAAGTATGTGATATCTGTGATTCCTTTGCTTGCTTGTAACCTTCATGGCTCATCATTTTACTAAAAGTAACAGCAAATCTCCTTATGTTGCCTTCAAGGTCCTACTTAATTTGTCCTTCAACTCATCTCTTCAACCTCGTATTGGTTTACTGCACCATTTTCTCACCCTGCTGTGCCATATGACCTTCTTACTTTTCCTCAGACATGCCAAGCACTATTCTTTGCATTTGTTTTTTTCTCTGCCTGAAATGCTCTTCCTTTTTCCCTCTCTTTCTTCTGCTAAACAGCTACATATATCACTTTCTAATCCGGAAATGAGAACTTGTCAGAACAAGTTGTCCTCCACCAAGTCCTACCCCTGACCATGCTATTTAAAAGTAGAACGTGTTTCAGTTCAAAGACCTCAACGGGAGAACATACCTGGCACCTTCCAGGAATAGCAAAAAAACCACTGTGACTTTAGAAGAAAGAAAAAGTAAATCACTGTTATTTCCTGATGATGGGGATTTGGGTGTATATTAGCTGTGCCTTTATGTTTTCCTGTATCTTTGCAATTTTCCATTATGAGAATGTATTATCTAAATAATTGAAAAATTAGAAATATGATGAAGAAATAAAAGTTAAATTGATAATAAATTAGGTCACCCCAGAACTTAACAGCCAAATATGTGAGTGACCTGTATACAAGTGTGTGTTGCAGCCTCTTTCTTCTTACCGTGGATAAATGTTTCTAATGGTGAAATATCACAAAGATCTCCTATGAAATTAGTGCCTCTTTCTGCTTCTGTGACTGCGTCTTGAGCCTTATGCTTCATTTGCCCTGTAAGCCTTCTTGGTCCTACCTTGGAGTTCTCTGGGCCAAAAGAACTGGGTAGATCACACCAATGTTCTATGCACCATTGATAATATTTCTAGTAATCAGAAAAAGTGTTTGAGTTTGAAATACCTAGGTATCACTAATTTATATTTCATTATAGTTCTATAGTTTGTAAAGCAATTACCTCTTAATGTGTTGATTAAGTGGACAGTGAATTCAAGAAACGAGTGTCTAAATGAGTCCGTCTTTATTAGATATAACATCAAGTCATTTTTTAAAATATAAACTATTGAAATTGAATGTTTGATGTTTTCCTGAATATTAAAAATATATCTCTAATAACAAAGCTTATAGTTCGATCTCTATATGGAATAATATTTGATAGAGTAGAATGAAAGTATCCGCATACAATATGGTTGAATAATTACACATTTCACTAAGCCAATTTAACATAAATTCTTCCTCAGAATTAAAGCTAATCATTACATATTATAATGATTATATAAAAAGTGATCACCATACCATACATGATTTTTTGCTTTATAATGTTTTCACCTATTAACATTAACATAAGATACCAAAAGATGACAGTAGCATTAGATCCATGCAGTACTTTATAGGATAAGCTCACCACCATTTTGAAGAGAGAACATACCAAAACCTCCAGCCTATTCCAAAATAAAATGCAATTATCTTCATGCAACATTTAAAGAAAGAAAACTATTATTTGAATAAAACTTGGTTTGATTGAGAAATGAGACACCACACAATGAATACAAGATTAATGCTGATCACTAGAGAAGGTAAGTCAATATGTAGGAAATGGGTTTATGAAAAGACACATTTTAATATATTCCACAGAATTTAACAGATTTCACACATGAAATAAATTAATTACTGTCCCTATTGTCAAGGCCATAAAAAATTTTTTCTTAAAATTGAAAATATATATGAAAATAACATTTTCTTAAAATTGAAAAATTCTTTCTTAAAATTGAAATTTTTTTCTTAAAATCGAATATGGCCTTTGCATCTGGTAATTGACCAGACAAACATGTGATTAAAAAAAAAAGGATAACTTTGGATTTGTTCAATTTGTTTGTTGCCTAAAGGTAAAACTCTACTGATTTTCTTCTCATCTCCTCAATGAAGTCTTTGCACTGATTAATCTCCCAGAATAAAATATGAACTAGAATGGCATTCTTTCCTTTATATGTCACTATCTCTCATTACACAGTTCATATACTTGAAATCTCCTCCTGAGAAAATTCAACTACATTTTTTTTTCCAAAATTAATCCTGAGGTAAGTTTTTTTACAAAAATAAGACAAATAATAATTGCCATGAGAAAAAAAGACACCTTTATGTTAGGTTTTACTTTCTAACTTAGAACTGTACTTAATATCTTTTTTCTCTTTAAAAAGATATTCGTGTAATAGTGCTAAATTTACATCATCCGCTATGTAGTGTATCGTACTAGAAGTTGGACAATACTCTTAATCTCTTCTTTTGATAATAAAACCCTCAAAATGCTTGACAAAGGGATTCACATATAGGGTTCAAAATTTCTAAGTAGATGATGGCTATGGGCTAAATTGTGTTTTCCCAAAATTCAAATGTTGAAACCCTAACCCTCCCAATGTGATGATATTCAGAGATGGGACTATTGGGAGATAATTAGGTTTAGATAAGTTCATAAGGGTGGAAGGGTGGGGCCCTCATGATGGGATTAGTGCCTTTATAGGTAAAAGGAGAAACACCAGAGTTCTCTTTCTACCATGTGAGGATGCAGTGAGATGTCTGCCCAAAAACCAGAAAGATAGCCTGCACCAGGAACTGAATCAGCCAGCTTCTTAATCTTAGACTGCACAACCCCCAGGACTGAGATAAATTATCTGTTGTTTAAGGCATGCAGTCTATGGCATGTTATAGCAGCCTGAGCTAATATAGTATGTATAAGTATAAAATAATTTGTCAAATTGTATTATGTTATGAAGAAAAAATGAGGGCAAACGAATTAAAGAGTGCTGCAGAAAGGCATGAGATTATTATTTTATAGAGCATAATCAGGGAAGGATTCACATAACCATGGCAAAGTCATGAAGGATGTTTGAGCAGAAGTATACATTTCTAGGAAAAAGTCACCACAAACTGATAGAAAAGCACACACAAAGTCCCGAAGGCAAGAATGTGTTTGTGAATTCTGGGACAGAAAACCAGAAAGATATGTGGTGGGAGATAAAGTGAGGAGCAGAGAGGGATTAGTGACGTGGCGCCTTGTGCACCATTGAAAAGTTTTACTCAGAGACAAGAGAAATCACTGAATGGTTTTGAGCAAAGGAGTAGCAGGATCTTATCAATGTTGTTTTTTTTTTTTTTTTTTTTTTTTTTTTTTTTGAGACCAAGTCTTGTTCTGTCATACAGACTGGAGTGCAATGGCACGATCTTGGCTCCCTGCAACCTTCACCTCCTGGGTTCAAGCGATTCTCCTGCCTCAGCCTCCCGAGTAGCTGGGACTACAGGCGTGCACCACCACGCCTGGGTAATTTTTGTATTTTTAGTAGAGACAGGGTTTCACCATAATGCCCAGGCTGGTCTCGTATTACCGACCTTGTGATTCACCCGCCTCAGCCTCCTAAAGGGCTGGAATTACAGCCGTGAGCCACCGTGCCCAGCCTTATCGATATTTTAAAAGTATCACTGTTTTTTTGTGTAGTGAATTGACTATAGAGGAACAAGAGTACAATTAGAGAGACCAGTGACTTTTGAAAGCGTTCAGCCAAGATTCCACAATGGTCTAGATCAGAATATAAACAGTGGAAGTGACCGGAACACTTTGGATGTATTTTCAGGAGCTAACAGAACACCATACTTATGCCAAAAACCTGAATTGGCTTCCTGTCATACCATGGTCTGCAAAAACTTACAGGTTTGGTTCCCTGGCTCCTTCTCCCACCTAATTTCTGTTACTTTCTTTGTGAATGCCCTCTAGTGAATCAAATTTATTCACAAACATCATGTCCTCAGAGAAGTTTTCTCAGAATACCCTGCCTTATCCTAAATCCATCTACATCGTTTCACTCTCTTGTTGCTTGGATTTCTTATCTTCATAGCACTTATAAATACATATCTATTATTATATTATTTATTCATTTATTCATCTGTCTCCCCTTTAAAAATATAAGCATAATAGGAAATGTCATATTTTGAAATGGACTTGAATAAACTTTATGTAAGTTTGACTTGAAAATAGCTATTACTCTTAGATGCTGATTATGTCATACATTGCTGAAAAATAATCTAAAATCTTACAAATATTTATTGAATTCTATATTCATTTACAATTTGTGTTCCATACCTTATTCATTATGCTGTTTTCCATTGATTGATTACATCTTAATCATAAAACGTAAGAAAAACTTATTAAGCCTACATGTTATATCTTCTGTCACATTTATGATCTCATATTCAAAAAATGAAATTTCTATAAAAAACAGAGTTATGTAATCATGTGATTGTTTTATTACATTAGTTATCTAATACTACAAATGTCCTTTTAGCAAATATCATGTTCTTTTATTTTTAAATCAATTCAAAAAGTTTACTGAATTCCTAATATATATGAGGCCATCAAGCTAGACAACATTCCCACCCTCAAAAAGCTTATAGTCTAACAGTGGATCCATATTGCTATCAATATGGGAACAGTTAATGGCTTAATATTGAGACTTCTAATAAACACAACATGTCTCCATTTGTTTAGTCTCTATTTAATCAGTGTTTCATAGTTTTTAACATATGCATGTACATACTTTATTAGATTTATACCTAAGTGTTTCATGTTTTGGTGTTTTTTTTTTAACTTTTAAGTTCAGGAGTACATGTGCATGTTTGTTATATAAGTACACTTATATCATGGGGGTTTGTTGTACAGATTATTTCATCACCTAGGTATTAAGCCTAGAACCCATTAGTTATTTTTCCTGACACTCTCCCTCCACCTACCCTGGGACTTTGTTGAAGTTGTTTATTAGCTTAAGAAGCTTTTGGGCTAAGATTGTTCGGTTTTCTAGATATAGGATCATGTTGTCTGCAAACACGGATAGCTTGACTTACTCTTTTCCTATTTGGATGCCCTTTATTTCTTTCTCTTTCCTAATTCTCTGGCCAGGACTTCCAATGCTATTTTAAATAGGAGTGGGGAGACAGAGCATCCTTGTCTTGTGCCGGTTTTCAAGGGGAATGCTTCCAGGTTTTCCCATTCAGTGTTATGTTGGCTGTGGGTTTCCATAGACGGCTCTTATTATTTTGAGGTATGTTCCTTCAAAACATAGTTTATTGAGAGTTTTTAACATGAAGGGATATTAAATTTTATCAAAAGCCTTTTCTGCATCTTTTGAGATAATCGTGTGGGTTTTGTCTTTAGTTCTGTTTATTTGGCAAATCACATTTATTGATTTGTGTATGTTGAACCAACCTTGCATCCCAGTGATAAAGTCTACTTGAGCGTAGTGGATAAGCTTTTTGAAGTGCTACAGAATTTGGTTTGCCAACATTTTGTTGAGGATTTTTGCAATGATGTTCATCAAGGATACTGGCCTGAAGGTTTCTTTTTTGTTATATCTCTACAAGTTTTTGGTATTAGGATGAGGTTGGCCTCATAGAATGAGTTAGGGAGGAGTCCATTCTTTTCAATTGTTTGGAATAGTTTCAGTAGGAATGGTACCAGCTCTTCTTTGTTTATCTGGTAGAATTCAGCTGTGAATCTGTTCCGTCCTGGGCCTTTTTTTTTTTTTTTTTTTTTTTTTTTTTTTGGTTACTCGGCTATTTATTGCTGATTCAGTTTTGGAACTCATTATTGGTCTGTTCTGTTCGGGGGTTTAATTTCTTTCTGGCTCAGTTTTGGGAGGGTGTATGTGTCCAGGAATGTATCCATTTCTTCTCAATTTTATGGTTTATATGCATAGAGACATCCATAATACTCTCTGATGATTGTGTTTTCTGTGGGGTGTATAGTAATATCCCCTTTGTCACTTGTTACTGGACATCATTTGCAAATAGTTTATTGTGCATTTTTACATGTATGTTCTTAAGAAATATTGGTCTGCAATTCTGTTTTCTTATCTTTTTCCTGGTTTTGGTATCAAAGCAATGCAGGTCTCATTACAGGAGTAGAAAATCTTCACTTCTCTTCTATTTCCTGAAAGAGATTGTGTTGAGTTGGTATTTTTTCTTTCTTAAATATTTGTTAGAAACCACCAGTGAAGCCATATTGGCTTGAAGTTTGCTTTGTTTGAAGGATTTTAGCTACAAACTCAGTTCCACAAATCCTTGTATAACAATGTAGACTATGTATTTCTTCTACAGTAAGCTTTGATTGTTTGAGACTTTCAAGGTCATAACATTTCATCAAAGTTGTTGATTTTATGGTATTTAAGTTGCTCATAATATTTATTTCCTTATTATTCTTTCATTGTCTGTAATATCTACAAGGAGATTCTGCTTATCTTCTTGATATTTTGACAATAATTTCTCTTCTTTGTCTCTCTCTTTTTTCAGATTCCCTTTTTCCTGTTTCTCTCTCTTCAGTCAAGATGGCTGAAAGTTTATAAATTGCATTGATCTTTTCAAATAGCCAGCTTTTTATTTGACTGATTTCCTTGTTGATATTCTCTGTTTTCAGTTTCATTGGTATCTTATACATTAATTGCTTCCTTTCTTCTACTTACTTTCTGTTTAACACTAGCTTTTCATATATTCTTGGAGTGAAAATCTTATACTATTGATTTAAAACCTCTTTTGTAATTTATATCTTGATTTTAATTATATTATATAATTATATATTACATATATAATTAACACAATATATTATGTGTTTCTATATAACATATATATTATATGAATACATATATGTATATGTAATTTCATATAAATATATAATAATAGTTATAGCATTTAATTTAATTACCTTTATTTCTAAGTACTATTTTAGCTGCTTCCCCTACATTTTAAAATTTTTATTTTTTGTTAAATCCCAAATATTTATAATTTTCCTTATGACTTCATCGTTAACCTCTTTTAATTAAGACATATTTAATTTCCAAATATTTCAGGATTCTGCAATATCTTTCTGTTAATGATTGCCAGTTCAATTCCACTTTATTCAAAGAGCACATTTTGTATTATTTCAATTTATATTATTTTCTTTTGTTTATTTTATTTTCCAGCATATACTTACCCTGATGAACATGTCATATGCACCTGAAATAATATGTATTTTGCTGTCTTTCTGTAATCATTAATTGGGGCAATTTGATTTACACCGTTGTTTTGGTCTCGTATAACTTTAATAGTTTTCTTTTTTTTTTTTTTTGAGACGGAGTCTCGCTCTGTCGCCCAGGCTGGAGTGCAGTGGCCGGATCTCAGCTCACTGCAAGCTCCGCCTCCCGGGTTCACGCCATTCTCCTGCCTCAGCCTCCCGAGTAGCTGGGACTACAGGCGCCCACAACCGCGCCCAGCTAATTTTTTGTATTTTTAGTAGAGACGGGGTTTCACCGTGGTCTCGATCTCCTGACCTTGTGATCCGCCCGCCTCGGCCTCCCAAAGTGCTGGGATTACAGGCGTGAGCCACCGCGCCCGGCCAACTTTAATAGTTTTCTATGTACTTTTTCTATTGATTATTTATAGAGAAGTGTTGATATCACCAATCATTATTTTGATTTGTTTTCTGTTAATTTCTACTTTTATTTCTATCAGCTTTTGCTTTATGTATTTTGATGCTTTTTAGGCAGTACATTTATATTTGATATTACTATCTCTTCTTGATGAATACACACTTTCATCATCTTGTAATGTCCCTCTTTATCTTAAATAATAAGCCTTGTTTTGAAATATTGAAGTATCCACTCCAGCTTCTTTTTACAGATTAATGTTTGCATAATACATTTTCTTCATACTTTTATTTTTACTTGTCTAGATTTCTATACTTAAAATGAAACTTTTGAAGGCAGTATATAATTATGTCTGGCTCCTTCCTAACAACGCCTTTCTTTTAACTGGTTTGTTTAGATTGTTTACCTTTAATATTATTACTATTATGGTATATTTTTGTCTATCATCTTTTTAGTCATTTCTCTCTGTTTAAGTATTTTTCCATCCTCTTTTTGGGTCTACTTTAAATGAAACAGATTATTTTTTATTTTTCCATCTTATCACATTATTATTTATAGGTATTTAAAAAATTGTGTAACCCTAAGGTTTACTCTCTTTCTATATATATAGAGTAATATATGTATATAATATATATATATTTGATTAATCATAGTCACCTTCAAATTATAAATTGCTTTATGTGTAAGCTATAAACCTATAAAAGTATACTCCCACATTCTCTTTTTTATCTGTTCTCATTTTATCATATATTTTACTTTATGTAATACCTTGCTAATGTATTTATTATAGACCATCATTTTCCTTTTAGATAAATTAGCAACAAAAATGTCTTACATACTTTAATTTTCAGGTTATTTTTATTTTTATTTTTATTTTTTTTGAGACGGAGTCTCGCTCTGTAGCCCAGGCTGGAGTGCAGTGGCCGGATCTCAGCTCACTGCAAGCTCCGCCTCCCGGGTTCACGCCATTCTCCGGCCTCAGCCTCCCGAGTAGCTGGGACTACAGGCGCCCGCCACCTCGCCCGGCTAGTTTTTTGTATTTCTTAGTAGAGACGGGGTTTCACCGTGTTATCCAGGATGGTCTCGATCTCCTGACCTCATGATCCACCCGTCTCGGCCTCCCAAAGTGCTGGGATTACAGGCTTGAGCCACCGCGCCCAGCCAGGTTATTTTTATTTCTTGGTCCGGATTTATGTTTCTGTCTGACATTATAATTCTTCTACCTAAAATCTTCCTTTACCATTTCTTGTAATTCAGGTTTTATTTGTCAATATATTGTTATTTCTCCGTTTTTGAGAAATATTTTTGCTATGTTTAGAATTTTAGATTGACAGATCTGTTTCACTTTTGTTTCTTTCAGCACTTCATGTTTCACTTCATTCTTCTGTCTTGCATGAAATACCTTTTCTAATTCTTATCATTATTCATATTTATTTGATTAATCTTTTTTTATTTTTCTAATTCAGTATTAACTTCAGATCACAAACTTTAGCAGTTTTTATATGATATTTCCAGGTAATGATATTGGGATTATTTGCCCTGTGTGGAGCTCTTGAGATTTTTGGATACATAGTTTGATGTTTTTCATTATTTTGGAAAAATTATCACCCACTATCCCTCCAAGAATTTCTTCTTCCCTTTTCTCTCTTTTTCCCCCCTTAGATTCCAGCTATTGTATATTTAGAATGTTGATATTGTCTGAGATCTGTTTAATGTTGTGTCAGTTTGTTTAAATTATCATTTATCCACTTGTATTTCAGTTCAGATAATTTTCATTGATCTATCTTCAAATTCAACAATGTTTTTCTTGATAGTTTTGATCAATTGGTGAGTCTCTGGAAGATATTCTTGCTCTCCATGATTGTAGTTGTTAAAATTTCTAGTGTTTTCATTTGATACTTTCTTAAAATTTTATCCCTCTACCAAAATTATGTATTTATTTATGTATATTAGCTATTATTTCCACTAGAATCTTTACTATATTATTTATACTTATTTTAAACTTTCTCTCTAATAATCTCAGCCTCTGGGCCATTTCACAATTGGCTTCTGTTGTCAGGTATCAGATGACACTTTTGTTCTTGCATATTTAGGTATCTCTTAACATTTTATTCATCACTGTACATCCTGTATATAAACATAATACATAGAGACTGAGGTATGTACGTCAAGAAATAGGAACCCCTCTTCATTTGTGGTAGATTGAGTCAACCTATTTAGGAATTTAGTTGGTTTTGGTTTTTATTGTCCTGCAGTGACTTTTAGTGCAGCACTGGCTTCATTTTTCTCTGCTATAATCACCTGCTTAAAGTAGAGATTACATACTGTCGGAGTTTTCTCCATGTTCCTGCTTCAATCTCAGCAGGAACTCTGAGACTTCAGAAAGGGTTTCTGTCTGTATTCTTGCCTCTCTTTCCTCAGGCAATGCTACCTAACCTAGTGCTGGGAAGTGGAGGCAGGGGTTCTCTGCTTGCCTGACTCAGTTTGTGTCACAGAAGCAGAATATTTTATATAACTGTTAAAATCTTTCAGTAATCATTTGCATGACACTGTATGTTGAAAGTTTAGGTATAAGTAACTAAATTGAAATATTTTGCTGAGAACTAATAATTTGAATGCATTATTTTGTATTAGAATATAATTATCATTATATTTTCACAAAGTAAAATGGTATCATTTTAATGATGCATTTGCACTAAACCTTGTCATTTGTTGCTGCAAGGAGATATTCATTATCATTCAAATTATTATTTACTTCTAGGTAATTTGTCTTTTAATCCTGGCTGTTTTTAAATTTTTCTTTTTCTTTAAAAATTTGAAATCCTATGTCAATAAATCTGAAGTTTTTGTTTTGGATTGAAGTTATCCATCTCATAACACAGTGAACTCTTTGAACCTAAAGACTCATTGGCTTTTGTTTTGTTTTGTTTTTTACATTTTGGAAAATCTCTATTATTTCTTTCAATAGACCGTCTTCCTAAATTTTCATATTGTTTTTCTATCACTCTTCAGAGACATGCAGTAAATTTTCTCAGTCTAGTGTTTAAATAACTGAACTGACATAAATTCTGCAAGTTTTGAGAATGTTGTTTTTAGTTAAACATGTGGAGACAATTACCATTTAATAATATACTGGTCAAGGAGATTAATCTTATTCTCTTTCGTATATACTCAGTCTCTTTTTTATATTTTCTCTCATTTCATCTGAGTTCTGTTTTATTTCCTCAAATATATTACACAATTTACTCATTTTCTCTAAGTTTCTGTCTATTTTTTTGTTGGATCCATCCATTCGGTTCTTCATTTCAATGAGTATGTTGTATTTCATTTATTCTCAGATGCATATTTTAATATTTTATTATCTCTGAATTTGAGACATACTGGCTACCTGATGGCATGCTAAAATTATCACCAGGTGTGTGTTATTATTAACTAGTAATTGTCTCCACATATATAACTAAAAACAACATTCTCAAAACTTGCAGGATGTATGTTAGTTCACTTATTTTTTAAAAATCTCATGTAGATATTGAATTTAAAAAAGAAAATGTATTGCTAGTAGTTAATGCCAAATTCACTGGTCATCTCGTCTACCTGCCTGTTATCTAAATCATTGCTCTCAAGTTCAAAGTCCCATCTACCTACCTCTCTGAGTCACATCTAATACCTTCAAGTGGTAATTTGAAAAACCAAACGAATAATATTTTGCTTGTCTTAAAATGCTAATTTTTCTAATTAACGCTAACAAAAAATAATGGCATAATTTTCCACCAATTATCACTTAGTTAAGTTTAATAAAATTAAACATATATTTGAGAGACCACTATGTACATGAAAATAGCTGAAGATATAGCTTTTGATTCAAATAGACATGTTTACAAAATTAGGTTCTCCCATTAATGCCTGTACAATAAGAAAAAAAGTCACTAAATCACTCTAAGGCACCTAATGTTAACTCACTATCAAGTCTCCAGTCTTCCCATCTTCCTTAGTGATGCAAACCCAACTTGGAGTTTAGCACCAAGATTAAAGTCTGTATTACTAGCTTAGATTTTTGTATCATGGGCTGTGTGGCTAGATTATGCCCTATATGATTTACTGAGGAAAGTTGTGTGGAAATTATAGGAAAGTTTCTTGGAAAAATGGGGCAAAATCCTTTTATCTTTCTCACTTTTCCTGCTACTTACAGTGTGAATGTAATACCTGGAACTCTACCAGCCATCTTTGACCATGTGTTAATGGGCTGCATAAGGCAGAGCAGAACGATAGAATTCTGAGTCCCTGATGAAACTTTGGAGCCACATTGGCACTTCTGGTCTTCTTATATTTAGGAAATATATCTGTAAACTTAAGGCATTGATATTATTTTAAAAATATTTTTCTATGCTGATGAACTAGCTTGCATCTGCTCATCTATAATGTTTAAACAATTACAGTAATGCTATGGTTTGGCTGTGTCCCCTCCCAAATCTCATCTTGAATTATAGTTCCCATAATCCCCACCTATTGTGGGAGGGACCTGGTGGGAGGCCACTGAATCATGGGGGCGGTTTTATCCATGCTATTCTCATGATAGTAAGTGAGTTCTCATTAGATCTGATGGTTTTATAACGGGTTTTTCCCTCCCCTTTACTCTGCCCTTCTCCTTGCTGCCACCGTGTGAAGAAGGTTGTGTTTGCTTCCCCTTCTACCATAACTCTCAGTTTACTGAGGTCTCTCTGACCCTGAGGAACTTGATTTGATTAAACCTCTTCCCTTCATAAATTATCCAGTCTTGGTTATTTATTCATAGTAGCATAAGAATGCACTAATACAGTAAATTGGTACTGCAGAGAATGGGGTGTTGCTACAAAGATGCCTGAAAATGCAGAAGCAACCATGGAGCTGGGTAACAGGCAGAGGTTGGAACAGTTTGGAAGGCTTGGAAGAACATAGGGAAATGTGGGAAAGTTTGGAACTTTCTAAAGTCTTGGAGGGCTCAGATGGCAGGAAGATATGAGAAGGTTTGGAACTTCTTAAAGACTTGATGAATAGCTTTGACCAAAATGCTGATAGTGTTATGAACAATGAAGTGCATGGTGAAGTGGTGTCAGATGGAGATGGAGAACTTGTTGGGAACTGGGGTAAAGGTCACTTTTGCTACGCAAAGAGACTGGTGGCATTTTGCCCCTGCCCCAGACTTAGAACTTGAGAGAGATGATTTAGGGTATCTGATGGAAGAAATTTCTGTTATTGTCACCCAGGCTTGAGTGCAGTGGTGCGATCTTGGCTCACTGCAAGCTTCACCTCCCGGGTTCATGCCATTCTCCTGCCTCAGCTTCCCAAGTAGCTGGGACTACAGTCACCCACCATGTCCAGCTAATTTTTTTGTATTTTTAATAGAGACAGGATTTCACCATGTTAGCCAGGATGTTCTCCATCTCCTGACCTCATGATCTGCCCACCTCAGCCTCCCAAAGTGCTGGGATTACAGGCATGAGCCACCATGCCTGGCCAATGGAAGAAATTTCTAAGTGGCAAGGCATTCAAGAGGAAGCAGAACATAAAAGTTTGGAATATTCGCAGCCTGGCCATGTGATAGAAAAAACAAACAAACACACACAACTACATTCTGGGAGAAATTCAAGCTGGTTGCAGAAATTTGCATGAGCAACAAGGAACCGAATGTTAATCACCAAGACAATGGGGAAAATGACTCCAGGGCACATCAGAGAACTTCACAGCAACCCCACTCAGCATAGGCCCAGTGGGCTAAGAGGAAAAAATGGTTTCCTGGGCCAGGTCCAGGGCCCCCACTACTGTGTCCAACCTAGGACTTGCTGCCTTGTGTCCCAGCTGCTCTAGTCATGATTAAAAGGGGCCAATGTATAGTTCAGGCCATTAGTTCAGAGGGTGCAAGCCCCAAGACTTGGCAGCTTCCATGTGGTGTTAAGTTTGTAGGTATACAGAAGTCAAGAATTGAGGTTTGGAAACCTCTGCCTTGGTTTCAGAGGATGTATGGAAGTGCCTGGGTGTCCAGGCAGGAGTTTGCTGCAGGTGAAGAGTCCTTATGGAGAATCTCTGCTAGGGCAGTGTGGAAGGGAAATGAGGAGTTTGAAGCCCTACACAGAGGCCCCACTGTGGTGCTTCCTGGTGGAGCTGTGAGAAGAGGGCCACTGTTCTTCAGACCCCAGTATGGTAGATCCACTGACAGCTTGCATCATGCACCTGGAAAAGCCACAGGCACTCAATGCCAGCCCAAGAAGGCAGTCAGGAGGGAGGCTGTACCCTGCAAAGCCACAGGGCTGGAGCTACCCAAGACTATGGTGACCTGGATGGGAGACATAGAGTCAAAGGAGATCATTTTGGAGCTTTAAGGTTTAATGACTGGCCTATTGGATCTCATAGTTGCAAGGGGCCTGTAGCCCCTTTGTTTTGGCCAATTTCTTCAATTTAGAATGGCCGTATTTACCCAATACCTATACCCCCATTGCATCTAGGAATTAATTAACTTGCTTTTTATTTACAGGCTCATAGGTGGAAGGGACTTACATTGTCTCAGATGAAACTTTGGACTTGGACTTTTGGGTTAATGCTAGAATGAGTTAAGACTTTGAGGGACTGTTCAAAGGGCATGATTGTATTTTGAAATATGAGGAAATGAGATTTGGGTGGGGCCAGGGGTGGAATAATATTATTTCGCTTTGTCCCCACTCAAATCTCATCTTCAATTATAGTTCCGAAAATCTCCACCTATTGTAGGAGGGACCTGGTGGGAGGTAATTGAATCATGGGGTGGTTACTTCCATGCTGCTCTCATGATAGTGAGTGAGTTCTCACAAGATCTGATGGTTTTATAAGGGCTTCCCCACCTCTTCACTCTATCCTTCTCCTTGCTGTCACCATGTGAAGAAGGATGTGTTTGCTTCTCCTTCCACCATGATTGTAAGTTTCCTGAGGCCTCCTCAGCCTTGCATAACTGTGAGTCAATTAAACCTCCTTCCTTTATAAATTACCTAGCCTCAGATATTTCTTCATAGCAGTGTGAGAACAGACTAATACAGTGACTGTTCTTTAGGTTTTTTGTTATAAACAATAAATTAGGAATGTATGAAATTGTGTAGCCCAGTGCCTGGCACACAGATATTGTTTTAAAAATGTTAGCCAACTGTGTACATTACAAAAAAGTCATTAATGTGATGTCTTCCTTTGAAAATATCACATATCATAAAGCCCATTTTTCCCCTTTCTATCTTCCACAACATGACACGTAGTCAATAACAACGTGATTTGAAAATAATCAGAATATACAAAATTATGTAAAAATATATCAAAATTCAAACAAGCTAAAGAATATGTGGAATTCCTTTGAAGCCTTGTGATTAAATATATTCATTTTTTATTTTTTTTATTTTTTTATTATTTATTTATTATTATTATTTTTTGAGACGGAGTCTCCCTCTGTCTCCCAGGCTGGAGTGCAGTGGCGCGATCTCCACTCACTGCAAGCTCCGCCTCCCAGGTTCATGCCATTCTCCTGCCTCAGCCTCCCGTGTGGCTGGGACTACAGGCGCCCGCCACCGCGCCCGGCTAATTTTCATATTTTTAGTAGAGACGGGGTTTCACCGTGTTAGTCAGGATGGTCTCGATCTCCTGACCTCATGATCCGCCCATCTCGGCCTCCCAAAGTGCTGGGATATATATTCATTTTTTAAAAGAAAATTATTTCTTGTATATGATGCATATGTTATGAATGGTTACAATACAAATCAATCATTCCATATATAAATACAGCCCACCAAAATTTACCTATTCTTGTAAAAGTGTATCCCTACAAAACAAAATTTGATTTTTGAAGTGTGTATATTAAGATTTAGGTAAATATATATCTCTACATATTTGAAGTTTTAGAGTAAAATATGGTCCTTTAATGCCTTCTTATAAAACTGTTACATTTTCATTATGTTGTAACCACAAATTTTCTACAAAATATCCCTGGAAGATCAAACCTGTCTTTAGATTGAGTGAAAAATGTACAAAAGTGGGGGATTTTCCTTTGGCCTACTTGAAGGTAATAATTAAAGTTTTGTATCTCTGCCCATTGTTCTGGGGTTACATGGATTCAAGCTTATTGACAGCCCAACCCTGGTATTACATTTTCTACGAGACAATATATTCTATCTGGTCAACAGGAGATAATCTGAATATCAAACGTGAGTTGCATTTTTGCGGTTGACTAACTTCCATATGTATTGGAAGGCAGGGTAACGATAGTGGAGCATTTAGGCATCTTTACTTATAATTCATGTAACAGGTAAAGTTGGCTCTTGAATCACTATGAATGTCAATGGGTGCCAAATCATAGAAGTTTCTGCAGCAAGCATCTTAATAGTCCCAATTTTGTAATATGCGGAGTATGCATACTTTGTTATGACGGTTGTTTTCTTACAGACCTTGCATATGTAAGGTGCAATTCTGCAATTCCTCTTAGAAGCACTAGTCTTCATTTTATTGAAAAGCAGAACAAGTAGTGGCATAAAACCTGTATAATTCACAGGCTTTTAAGTTAAGGCCTCAGGCAAACCATTCTTTCTTTTGTTTTGTCCCCCATACTTGCAGGGCAATCTCAATGTTAACTTGCTCTACACTGAGAGGATGTATTATATGCTGACCTCCCCAAATAATAACTATCAAATGTGCTTTATATCTTCTCTACCTTACGATTGATTCTTAACCTAGTTTCTCTTTATTATATTATTAAGTGAATATTATATAAACATTAAGATGGGTGATTTTGTCCATAAAAGATGCATCTTTTTAAAACCAAAGTAAGACTGAAAATAATGTTTTACTCACTTGGAAAGTGAAAGTGAAAATGTTAATGATCCTGTGCTGGAATGGCACTTACCTTAATACTGATGTAGAGGCGGATACCATATTTATCTTAAACTACCCCAGAGCAAAGAACCTGTGAAGAAGACAGTTACCTTCGGAACCATATTTATCATGTAAATAGCTCAGAAAAGGATACTGCCAGTTACATCTTTAAAATACAAAAATGCATGCATTTCACTATTTTGTAAATGCCAGAGAGATGCAGCATCCGTTAGAGTTAACGGTGCGGCACTTTTGTGTTCAGTAGCATGAATCATTAATCATGAGACAGGCCATATTCTTGTACTGCTTCTGCTTTCATTACTTGGCCTAATTAAACAGTTCTCTGAACTGGAATCTCAGATTCCTCTGTTACAGATTATCATTAATTATGGTGAAAGTGCTCAGAGATGTTGGACTCAATTATATTCTACTCAACTCTGGCACCGTGTGATTCATTGCGCAGCCTGCTCTGCAGATGTACTCTTTTCTTATCTCGCACTCCCACTTTTGTAAATTGGGCTCTGGCAGCCAACAAACTAAGAGTTATGTGCTGCGTTTTCATTAAAAACATGTTGGAGAAGCACAGACCAATTAAGGATTCTGTATTTTATAAGGAGTGATGAGATGAACAGTGGATTCTGGGAGAATTAGCTCTGTGAAGAAGCAATCTCAATCTTATTGTATTGCTAAATTTGGTGCTAGGTTTTTTTTTTGTTTGGTTGGTTGGTTGGTTGGTTGGTTTTTTTTGTTGTTTGTTTGTTTGTTTGTTTTTCAATTGATTAAGTCTCTGTCTTGAAACTTTTAAAAAATTAAAATAATGTATTGCAAACTTAATAGAAAGAAACTCAAAATTGTGTTTGGTGCTTGTGTGAGCTACTGGAAATCATTTCCAGTGACATATGCCAAACACATTATAGCTCAAAAGACACTAATTTCTTCAACTTTGACAGTCATTTTTATGCTATGTAATACAATCTCTTCTATAGCACTAAGTTTAAGCAGACTGGACTACTATTTTGGCATAGACAAAGCCAGAATATCAGGATTTGCAGGCTTTGGGTACTGTTTGGGATGTGTGTTTGGGGGAAGGGGAGTGTATGATTTGACATATGGCACATGCGAATCAAATTATCCCAAAGTACTTCTATTGCATTTAAAATTTGTTTATTTGTTTAAGGATTCTATTTTTTTTCTTCTTTTATTCTCCTTCCCTCCCTTGTTCTGTCTCTCCCTGCCTCTCTCCTTCCCTCACTCCCTTCTTTCCTTCTTTTTTGTCTTTCTCTTTCAGGGGAGTCAAAAGATTTTTCTTTTGTTCAAATAATACAGAAACTGTATTTTAGTAATTAAAATGTAACAAAGTTTATGATAAAATAATGTCTTCAGTTTCCCCACGGACCACAAAACCATACCAAAAAACTTAAATGCTTAAAATCAATAGTATTTTAGCATTTCATGAAAAGAAAATATGTTTATCTAATTTAAATGTGAAAAACACAAAAATGAAATTTTATTTGCAGATTATACTTAAGAAGTTGCATGGCCTTTGATACTTTATGGATCATAATTCAGAGATTTTACAGACACTAAACTGCAGTGATAAACATGCAAATATATTTGGGAAGCGTTTAAGAAGGCTATTCAGTTTTCTCTTCCTTATGTATCATAAATTCTAAATTATAGTAGAAATACTTGGCATTTAAAACAGCTGGTCTGAAAGTGAAATCAACTGTCATTCAATTTACCTCTGATGTCATTTTAAAAAATAAATTGTCAGGGTTTTACCTGAAAACGTTTATTTAATAAAAGATAAGTGTTAAAATAATTTTATAATATGAGAAGTTTGTGTTATTATTGATAAGATGATATAATTATATCATTCAATGACAATTTTTTTTAAATCTCAGGGCAGAAGAAAGTGACATCTATAAAGTTACATCTATAGTGACAGAAGAAAGCTTTAAGAGCTGTTCTTATAACTGATCATTTATTTAAATGAAGCAAATAGATTAAAGCCAGTATTTTCTAACTGATAAATTTGTTATTCTTATGTGATAAAAATACTATTTATTCAAAACAAATATGAGGTTAATGGTTTCCTCTTTTTTTATTTCCTCTTTCCACTTTAAAGATATGGTACCAAATCAAATAGACAAAACTGCTATGCTTGTCTCCCTTTGTTTCTCATGTGAGAAATTAACAAAATAGCACACAAGTAACTCTTATCACAAAGCTATTCTCAGAGGTGAAATATGAACAGCATTGTCTTGGTTCAAGCCAACTCAACTAGTCACATGTGTCATCATTATTACTTGCTCTCTATTTTCACAAGTAAAACTTCTGTTTATTTTGTATTAAAAATTGTCTTGATCCTCATCTGAAACTCATTTTCCTACATCATGAGATATGTACTGGATATATTCATCCACAAGATCAGACCCAAAAATAAGGGAAGGGGGCATCTCTTCTCTTATTTTTATGTTATCTAAAAGTTTCTGTTTTGATTTTTCCTAAATGAAGTTTAATTTTTGTATATTTTCATTGACTATGTGTCCATTTTTCCTAAATGCAGGTCAGGAAGAGAACAGAAGTAAAACGATGTGGAGGAAAAAAGTTCTAGATGTAAGCCTTTTGGCTTAACAGTGTGTAGGTTTTCATATCCTGCAGTAGTTTCAGGTTTTAATATATATGAAAATCAGTGGTCTTGTATCTATGCATATGTGTCGTCTATAATATAATTTTGACAGATGGTGAGCTGGATAAATCTAGTCCCTGACTATAGAAAACCTTGGCTTGACTTGCACTCTACCAAAACTTGTTTTAAAAAGCATTCACATGTATTTATTTTTTAAATAAAGATTCATTTTTTGGCCTGCCCTTATTTCTCATTGAGATGCCGGCATCCTCATCTTTGACAGTCCCATATACGCATTTTACCTGAGTTGTGATTTTTTTTTTTACAAGATTATTCCATGCATAATGCTGATGACTATACTATTTTACATCTCCTCCTTATTAAAAATAAATATGTTACCTTGCCCCTGTTTGCACCCTCTAAAATTCTGACAACAATATCTTACTTAAAAACAAATACAAACCTAGAAACCAGGAAGCGGTTTCTCCCAGTAGCAGCTCCAGACAGACTGCTCATTGAAAATGTAATACACTGCTGCCGTGTCACAGGTCAGCTGGCAAATGGCAATCTGAATTTTAAAAGGAATATGAATAAAATTCTGTTTTATTTTGAAAATGAACTTTCTGCCCTCCATCATGAATCCAATATATGTCTTAATCTTCTATGCTCTTGAAGCCTGCGGCTCCTGGCTGAGTCCTTTGACTCCTGAACCTAATAAGGAAATAGGTTGTTTTCTCATCCTCGTCTCATTTTTAGAAGGGCTGAAACAAACAGTCCCCTATTTCAAATGTAATTGACAAAGCATAAAAACATGTATGTTATATAATTTTAGGTTTACAACCAAGCTCAGCACCGGGATGTTTTATTTTTAAATTTGATTAAGATGTTACACCTTTGGAAATGTGCTGTCAAGGTTTGAAATCAAAATTTCCAAGTATACGATGCATGTTTACCTTAGAACTGTACATGTGAAGCTGATAAAGGATAGAATGGATAATGGTACACTTCAATTGGGAACATTTTCATTTAACCTGGACATTATTTAGAGCCATACAGAGAGATGTATAGACAGAATTTAAAAATGTATATTTGTGGCCATTGTTGCTGTTTAAAAATCAACTGGGTGTGTGCCATGTCTGTAACTATGTTTGCTTTTTTCTCCTAAATAGAAGTTAGTTCATTATGCTATATTTATAAACTTATTGTTTACACATTCATTTAAATTAGTGACTTCTAATTAGAAAATGCTTTTCTTTCCAGAAAAATAAGGTTTCAATTTTTGAGTGTTTGTCCTTTTTTATTTGAAAATTCTAGGAATAATATATCGTCATGGCATAATTATTATTGTTCTTTTTTAAATAAAGTAATTGTAGAAACTACTCTTTAAGAAGAGAAATGGTAGAATTTAAAGCACTTAAAATAAATACAATTAGGCGTCCTATGCTGTTAGTACATCTTATAATTATATTTGTGTAGCATTATCACAACCTAACTGATCATTCTAAGGACATAAAGGCTGACATTTCATTGTGTATGTGCATCTTGTGTGTGAAACTGAGAGAGAGGTGCACATGAAAAGTTAAGCAATTAGTTATTTTAACACTTGGATTTGGTTTTAACCTAAAACTAGTCCATTATTGTTTTTCAGAAGATAGTTATATTTTAAATGTCTTTTTTTATTGTATGGCCATTCTAAGCTTAGAGCAATTAGCATATTTACAATGATACTTTAATTATTAAATGTTAGATACATGGAAAATTTTTAAAAACTTTAATTTCCGTAGCTATATCTAGTCCCTATTCCCTTTCCTGATATTCCAATAATACATAGGCTCATAGAAATCATGAACTGATATATACTTGATAGAGTCATTCATGATTCAACAAATAATTATTGAATATCTAAATAATGAATTAATAACTAAGTATATTAAGATAAATAGAACATGGTGTAGCAACAATAAGATGGTCTTTTAGTTAATCAGACAAATAATATAAGAGTTCTATCAGTGAGACAAGTGAAATGATAATGGTAGCAAAAGGTGAGTTAAAAGCACATAGGAAGACAGTTAACCCGGTGTGGGGAAGAGGAGCCCAGGGAAAACATTGAGGGAAAAGTCATGCTTAAGAGTGTTCTTAAAAGATTATGTGAACTATGTTAGATGAAGAGAAGCTTTAGATTATCTTCCTAGGGAGTAAATTAATTTTATGCAGGCATGAAATTTTTTAATGTGTAAGTAAAAGAAGCGATAAGTGTGTGTTGAATAACTGACCATATGAAATATAGAATCCATATTGTGGATTACTTCTTATTAATAATATTTGTTTACTGCTTCCTCATCAGATAGCAGCCATGTAGTTTGGAAGATAACGGCTTCAGGTCCAGGAACATGTGTTGCTTAGGGTAAGCCCATTAGAAGAGTTGTATTTCCCTAGAGAATTATCGTTCCAGGAACTTAGGTTTATATAAATTATCTTATAATGATACACAGATATCTTATCTTGGTTCAGATATGGGCATATGACTTTGGTTGACACGATTATACCATAGGATAGTGATTTTCTTTCATATCTGTAGGAATGATAAACTCTGTCTCGTACCAGATATGAAGGCAGCAGTGATGCTATAGCTGTAGACATGTCCACATTCCAAGCAGGAAGAAGGAGCAGGACAAACAGTAGAATGATACACAGGCCAGCTGGGTCATCCTCCAATAAAGAACCTTCCCAGAAACCATACCCAGTGAATTGTTTATATCTTAGTGGCCAAAACTGTGTCAAATGTCTACTTTTAGCTGCAAAGGAAGCAGAGAAAATATTTTCACCTGGCACACGGCTCCCCCAAGTAAAGTGCAGCTTCATTAGTAAATAAAATAGTGAGAATTGATATTAGGTAGCCTACTAACAGTTTCTAACATATAGTCCTTGACCTCAAAGTGTTCATAGTCTATTCTGGAAATGTACATATAAAAATACTTAAAATATATTTTAAATTCTACTTCTACCAACAAGGTATTGCCAAGGAGAGAGCAATCTTCACATGATAAACATTTACCTGTAAGAAAGCAATAGATTACATTTCCCTATGTAGAAATTCAAGGCAGTTTCTAGCTTCAAGGCACAACAACTCCAATACTGTAGAAAAGAAAAAGAAAGAAAGAAATTAATACATTTTGAAAACCAACAATGGGCATTATCTGTGGACTGATTCCCTGATGCATTGTTTGAGAGAAAATAGCAAAACAAAACCAAGGTAGAAAGCCAAGGCAACATTTGAGGCTTTTCTCAGAGCACTCTTTGCTACTTCACTAGGAAGATAGAGAAATGTGGTGCCTGACAGCCTCAGTCGCTGAACCTTCTTGGGGCTATAATGCACACAGTATTAGCAAGTCCCGTAGCCAACTCATGGGAAAAACAAACAAACAAACAAACAGCGGTCTCAGGTACTAAGAGAAGGCAACCAGCCTCCCACAGCTACAGAAGGCTCCAACACACCATCTTCCGCAGAGTTTGTGCAGCCCACATGAAGCACAGAATTTTCATGTGGTAGAGAATAAGTACATATCACCAAATAGCTAACATTGAATACTGCTTGATAGTAAGTGAAAGTAGCAGTCTAGGAAACACAAATAATAGAGCCAACTGAAAAATATTACTGAATAGTGAAATGACACATACCTAAAATAAAAAGCAATTATTCTAAAAATTTCAAAATTTTTGAAATAAAATATGCCTATTCAAATAACAAATATTAATATAATATCCAAATAACAGAATGGATATTGATAAGGAGCTAAGAAAATCTTCCTGTACAAAATTAAAAAAAAGTGAAGAGATGTAAAATATGAAATACAAATGAAGAGACATGGAGGATATATTAAGACTTTCCAACATACATCTAAAAGTAGATCCAAAATTAGTGAGTTAAAAGAATAAAAGGGAAAAGAAAATAAAGAAGAGTCCCTGAGACTTTCTCCAAAACTTAGTAGAACTGTTATTTTAAAATAGTTCACTAAGAATCGAACAGATCATTTTTTCACACTTATTTATATTCAACAAAATGAGAATAAGGCTGGCTTCAAATTTCTAGAAAAAACAGAAAGTTACTTTAAATCAGGAATGATTTTCCATCTTTATCACCATGCAAGGACCAAGGTTTTCTAGTCACGCAAGAACTCAGAAAGTTCACCTGTTAAACACATTAATAGAAAATGTATTTCAGCAAAAAAAAAAAAAAAAAAGAAAAGTGGATTCAGAATAAAATGGGTGTTTCAAGAGGCAGTAAAGAGCACACATATCAGTTAGACGAGATCTGGTGTGTTCAGGGTGGTTTGGCTGTAGACAACACATATATCAATTAAACATAATGTTAGATATAAATAAATATTGATACTATTAAATAATTACTTTAACAGCAATTTGGAATATTATTCCAGATTATAACAACATGGATACTGATCAGAGAGTGATTAGGAGTAAAAAATCCAAGCAAAATACAAATGTATAAATGTCTTTGTCTTCAGTGGAGTGTGTGCAGGGGTGGAGAATATTTTCACAGGCAAAGGGATAGGCAAAGATTTCTTAGAACATTAAAACCATATGCATCATAGAAATATGATAAATTCACTTTATTGACATTAAATACAGCTGTTCTTTAAAAGACAGTGTTGTGAAAATAAAAAGTCAATTAATAGAAACTACCTGCAAACATAGTGTCAAAGAACTATCTAGAATATGTAAAAAATACTTACAAGTCAACAATAAGAATAACAAATAAGCAATTGAAGATGAGTCAAATGTTTTCATGAGCACCTCACAAAAGAAGATTTTGACTGGCTGAAAACCAAATGCAAAGGATCTCTCTATCAATATTCATCAAAAAACAAGATACAAACTGAAGGAACAAGCAATTGAAAGCACAGTGAGATACTGCTATTCATGCCCTGTTGAGGGGTTAAAATTTAGTAGCTTGACAATAGCAAATAATGGCAGAGATGTGAAACTCTGGGACATTACTGGTTCTAATGCAAAACTGTACAATCTGGAAATTACTTGGCTAAAATTAGAATTCAAAAATACATATATATATATTTGTAGCTATTGTAAAATGTGTTGAGTTATTGATTTGATTCTCAGCTTGCTTGCTGTTGGTGTATCGCAGAGCTACTGATTTGTGTACACTAAATTTTGTACCCTGAAACTTTTCTAAATTCATTTATCAATTCTAGGAGCTTTTTGGAGGAGTCTTTAGGGTTTTCTAGGTAAACAATAATATCATCAGCAAACAGCGACAATTTAACTTCCTCTTTAGCAGTTTGGATTCCCTTTATTTCTTCCCCTTGTTTAATTGCTCTGGCTAGGACTTCCGGTACTATATTGAACAAAAGTGGTAAGAATGAGCATCCTTTTCTTGTTCCAGTTCTTAGAGAAAATTCTTTCAACATTTCCCCATTCAGTATTATGCCGGCTGTGGGTTTGTCATAGATGGTTTTTTTATTACATTTAGGTATGTCCCTTGTATGCCAAATTTGCTGAGGGTTTTAATCATAAAGAGATGCTAGATTTTGTCAAATGTTTTTTCTGCGTCTATTGAGATGATCATGTGATCTTCATTTTTAATTATTTTTTTGTGGTATATCACATTTATTGACTTGCATATGTGAAACCATCCCTGCATCCCTGGTATGAAACTCACCTGATTATGGTGGATTATCTTTTCAATATGTTGTTGGTAAGCTAGCATTTTGTTAAGGATTTTTGTATCTATGTTCATCAGGGATATTGGTATTTAGTTTTCTTTTTTTGTTGTGTCCTTTTTTTCTAAGATAGGGAGTAAGACAAAAATGTCCACTCTCACCAGTCTCATTCAATATCATGCTGAAAAATTAACTCAGTTCAATATAACAAGAAAAAGAAATAAAGTATACACAGAGTGGAAAGGAATAAACAAAGATCCCCATTTGCAGGAGATATGATTGCACAGAAAATATCAAGGAATCTATACAAATAATTACATAACTAATGAAAGAGTTGGGCAAGGCCATCAGATACAAGGCCAACAAGCAAAAACACATTTTTTTCTATATAGTACTAATAATTAATTGGACATATTTTTAAAATAACATTTACATTCACTCAAAAATCAAAAGGCATAGCTACAAATCTAATAAAACGTGTACAGAATCTATGTACTGAAAACCACAAAACACTCATAAAAGAAATCAAAGAAGATCTAAATAAATTGAGAGACATACAGTGTTAATGAATTGGAAAACTCAGTAAGTAAAAATGTCAATTTTTTATTTATTCACAAAAAGATCTAATACAATTATTATCAAAATTCCAGCAAAATATTTTTTAGATATAAACAGGTTTACTTTAATGCTTACATGGCAAGGTAAAGGAACTAGAATAGCAAAAAAATTTTGTAAAAGGATAAAGATGAAGGGGTTATTTCTCAATCTGATTTCAAAATTCTTATTATAGAGCTATAGTAATCATACTGTGTGGTATTGGTAGAGAGATAGACATACAAATCAGTCGAACAGAATACAGAGCCCAGATAATGACCCCATACAAATACAGACAACTGTTGTTGATAAATGTGCAAAGGGATTCAATGGAACAAAGATATCTTTTCAACAAATAGTGCTGGAACAATTTGATATCCATAGAAAAAAAAACAAAAACAAAAACAAAACAAAACAAAAACCTTGTACTGAATCTCATGCCTTACCTAAAAAAACTATCTCAAAATGGATTGTTAATTTAACAGTAAAATATAAAGCTGAAAAACTTTTAAAATATGCCATAGGAAAATATCTTTGAGACTTAGGACTTGCTAAAGAGTTCCTGAATACCTTTGAGATCTTGGGCTAGCAAAATAATGATCTATAAAAGAAAATAAATAAATAAATTGGTCATTAAGATTAAAATATTTTTCTCCATGAAAGACATGCTCTGTTAAGAGGGTGAAAATACAAGCAACAATGGGAGAAATCAAGTACGGAAACTCAACAGAAAGAGAATAAATAACTAACTTTCAAAAATAGACAAATGACAGTTACTTCATCAAAGAAAACATAGATGACAAGTAATCACATGAAAAGTTTTGTATTATTTGCTGTTTGTAAAATGCGTATTGAAACCATGATGGGGTAGCACTATACACATAGTAAAACGGCTAAAACTTTTGTAAAGAAAATACTAAAACAAAATTGGTAACAATAAAGAACAGAAACTGTGATTCATTTCTGGTGGAAATGCCAAATGGTACAGTTAGAAAAATAGTGTAGCCTGTTGGTGGGACTGTAAACTAGTTCAACCATTGTGGAAAACAGTATGGCGATTCCTCAAGGACCTAGAACTAGAAATACCATTTTACCCAGCCATCCCATTACTAGGTATATACCCAAAGGATTATAAGACATGCTGCTAATAAAGACACATGCACACGTATGTTTATTGAGGCACTATTCACAATAGCAAAGACTTGGAATCAACCCAAATGTCCATCAGTGACAGATTGGATTAAGAAAATGTGACACATATACACTATGGAATACTATGCAGTCATAAAAAAGGATGAGTTCGTGTCCTTTGTAGGGACATGGATGCAGCTGGAAACCATCATTCTAAGCAAACTATCGCAAGAATAGAAAACCAAATACAGCATGTTCTCATTCATAGGTGGGAACTGAACAATGAGATCACTTGGACACAGGAAGGGGAACCTCACACACTGGGTCCTATTGTGGGGAGCGGGGAGGGGAGAGGGATAGCATTAGGAGATATACCTAATGTAAATGATGAGTTAATGGGTGCAGCACACCAACATGGCACATGTATACATATGTAACAAACCTGCACATCGTGCACATGTACCCTAGAACTTAAAGTATAATTTAAAAAAAAATAGTGTAGCAAGTCCTTGTAAAGTTAAATCTACGCTTACCTTGTGACTCAATAGTCGCACTACAAAGTATTTACCCTAAAGTAAGGAAAACTATGTCCTCACCAAAAACTGTACATGAATATTTATAGCAGCACTATTCATAATCTTCCAAACTGTAAATGACCTAAATGTCTTTTAGGAAGTGATTGGATAAACAAACTGTGTTGCATCCATAAAATAGAATAGTAATAAAAAGGGATGAGTTAGCCAGATAATCAAAGTTATCATCAATAGTATTAACTCATGATAGTACGTATTCTTGATGTGGTGTGATAGAAATGACAAAGGTAGACTTCTATGATCTTCCTCCCCAAAACTCATATAACCTCACTGTAATTATGAGAAAAGCATCAGGCAAATCCTAATCGAGGGACATTCTACAAAAAACCTCACCAGTACTCTTTGAAACTGTTAAAATCTTCAAAACTGAGGACAATCTGAGAAAAATGCCACAGCAAAGAGGAACCTAAGAAGACAATGCAAGTAAACATGATGTAGTATCATTAATGAGACCTGGAAACAGAAAAACGGCATTAGATTAAAATGAAGGAAACATGAATAATGTATGGACTTTAAATATTGGTTCCTTAAGAGTGAAAATATACCATACCATTACAAGATATTAATAACAGGTGAAACAGTGTGAGGGCTATGTGAACTCTGTATACTATCTTCGTATTCTTCTGTAAATCTGAAACTGTCTGAAAATGAAGAGTTCATTAAAATATTTTTAAATGCATGAAAATAAACTTGATAATTAAAGCCATCCATGAAAGAAAGTTTTAAAAATATGAAGCGAACTATTGATATATACAACAACTTAGATGAATCTCAGAGACATTTCTCTGAGTGAGAGAAACTAGTCTCAAAAAGTTGCTTACTGTATGGCTCCACTTAGGTTCTCAAAAATACCATAGTGATGGAGAACGCATTAGTGATTGTCAGGGATGAGATGCTCGAAGGAATTTGATTGTGAAGTGATAGCAACAGGAAATTTTATGGGGTGAGAAAACTATTTCATCTCTTTGATGTGGTAATGGTTACTCAAATCTATAGAGTAGATCTGAGTGTTAAAACTCAAATTTACATCAAAAAAAGTTTTATATTGATTAAAGATAAGTAAATGTAAAAAATAAACAAGTTATAGAAATGTACATATGGAATGCTTCTTTGGGGATGAGGAAGGGAAAGAAAAAAGTACGTTGAGCTCTGTGGGCTTCTATGTGCATGGCAATCATCTGGAAGAGTAAAGAACCCACTAAACGTAGTTATTTGGGCCAAGCTGGAGAAAGACTATTCATTATTTTCCTTTAAATATTTTTGAGTTGGTTATTTATTTTAAAAGTAAATGTAAAGAAAAAATAAAATAAACTGTACCCAAAGATTTTTACAGGAATAGTCATAGCTTTTTTCTTTATAATAGCCAAAACCTAAAAGCAAACCAAATGTACATGTAAAGTAGAGGGAATAGATAAATTGTGACATTGCCATGTAAGGTATTATTTGGCTTAAAAAGTAATACAGATGAATCTCAAAAGCATTGCGCTACTCAAATGGACTCAGTCATCAAAGAGTACATACTATATAATTCTACATATATCAAATTATAGAGAAGGCAAATATCTAGTGTAAAAAAAACAAATTATAGATTATCTGGAATGAAGGGAGTTGTAGCATCTAGGGGAGGAGATGACTACGTAGGGAGTTGAGGGAATTCTTTGGGGTGATGAAGATGTTCTATATCTTAATTGTGTCAGTGGTTAAATAAGTGAATACATTTGTCAAAATTTATCACTTAAATGAATGCATTTTATTATACATAAATTATACCTCCAGGTTGATTTTTTTAAAGATTATACCTTACTTAACATTGTAATTTAAAAAAAAAAAAAATAGGGCTGTTCGAGGGGGAATGGGAAAATGGCTTGGAGAAATTGATGTCATTTTATTTCCTTTTAGTTTCATGCTTCTTTCAATTTTTAAAAATCTGGTTGATAAACTGAATCTTGAATGTAAATAATAAATATTAGTTTCAGAAATTGTACATAATTTTAAATTTAAAGCCATGATGTAATTATTATCTCTTGTTTTTCAGCATGAGAAAAGTCAATAACATTTTTCAGAGTACAGATGAGGTATCTGTGAGCAACTAGAATGGGAATCATTATTCATTTGACAAAGAACAAAATCGAGTAAAGTCCAAGCACTGTGATGGGGGATTAGGGTCTCTAGAGAGCATGGTTCATGACAATTTTTGGTGGCAAGGAAAGGCATCACCATTTCTAGTATTTATTTTTTTGTTCCTTTTTTTCCCTTATGAATTGTATGAGAGAACTAATATATCTCTCTTTGTAATCCTTTTAAATTTTTCTAAACTGATTGCTATGGAATGATATATGATTGTGGTTTAATTTATTTGTTCTTGATTAATAGTGAAGTTAAATGTCTTATTTTATATTAACTGACCATTTGGATTTCAACTTATGTGACTTCCTATTCACATCTTTGTCACTTATTTTACTTCCTTGTTTTTTTTTGCTCTTACTCTGTATGTGAGTTTCATAATATTAATTCTTTGAAAGTTGCATGTGTTGCATGTATCTCTTCTGTGGCTTGTATATTTCTCTCTTTTTCTTCTTTCTTAATGTTTACTTTTTGTATTTTAAATCTTAGGTGACTAGTTCGCCTAGAATTTACTTTTGAGAATGTTTTAAAGGTGAGAATATTAATATTCTTCTTTCCATTTGCGTGGGGGAGTTAAACAATTGTTCTGTCAAATTTATTGAATAATTCATCTGTCCCACTGATTTTAAATGCATTTATTTGCATACATCAAATTTCTGTATATGTATGGGTCCGAATCATTGGTATCTTCATCCTTTTATCAATGATGAATTACCAGAATTTCATTAGCACTATATTTAGTCTTCTAAATTGTAGAACAGTCTCCCAATCTTGCTCCTCTTTTTCAAATTCACTATGCCTATTCTTGAATATATAATATGATCAGCTTGAGAACGTTTGTAAAATAAACTTTTGTGAATTCACTTGAAATTGCAAGTAATAGTGGAAGAATTTTCATCATGATATTGACTTTTCCCATTCATAAACATGGTGTATCTTTAAACTTAACTTGCATCTTATCTTCTGTGTCTAAATTTTATAATATCCACTGATGTTAGAATTAATCTTGAATATCTTATAGGCTTTGTTACTTTTCTAAGATGCTCCATTTATTAAATCATAAAGTTTTTAATAATATTTTACTGACATAAATATGTAACTTCAATTTAAAATAACTTACATCTACTAATATTTCTGTAGATGTGTCTGGGTTTTTAGGTAGACAATTCCTTTTCTGAAAACATCCCTTTCTGTTTCTTCTTTAATTTCTAAATTTTAAAACTTATTTCATAGTTTAGAATATCTAATGCAATACTGAATAGAAGTATGATACAATACATACTTGCTTTGTACATGGATTTAAAGGAAACTATTACATTTGCTTTGAAAAACAATGTTTGTGTAAGTTTATGGTAAATAAAACTTATGAAGAAAAATTTTTCTATTTCTAGTGTTACAAAATGTAAATGTGATTTAATGGTTTATTCTTTATTGAAATTAACTATTTTCATTTCTACTTTAATATTTAATGTGTTGGTTGAAATAGATTTTTAAATGTTAAATCAACTTTGAACATTATGATTTGGTATGTTTTTAAAGATTATTTTACTATGTTTATATATAAAATTAGTTTTGGTCATCTTTCCTCATATACTTCTTGCATTGTCTGCTATAAAAACTTATAGTATCCTTATAAAATTATTTGGTAATCATTGAGTTTTTTACTCTAGAAGAATTTATATAATATTGGGCTTCATGTTGCTTAAATGCAAAACATAATATGTTTATAAAACATATATGGGAATGCCTATTGTTTGAGTGAGGGACTAGGTATAGATTTTGCAGATACGGATATACAGAGGTACTATTTTTTCATGAGTAGGGTGGGTAAGTTACAGTTTTTAGAAACCATCTAGATTTTACATCTTTTTATACACATTTGTAGGATTTTAGCTATTTTTTTAAACTGGCAACATTGCACATATTTGACATGTAACATTTTCATTATCGTATAATTCTAAATGTTTCCTAGGTTTCATTACAATTTCTCATGTAATCCACTGTTTACTTATAGTAGGTTATTACATAAAATTTAGGCTATATTGTTACTTAACTCTCCCTTAGTTCTTTTCAGCTTAGAGAAGCTATCCTATACAACTACTCCCACATGCCATTTTTTGTGAAAATATGTATTTTGTGTCCTAGAACCTGATGAGGTTTCACAAGTCTACTACTGCGGGCTACAAAAATTCAAATTCTCTACATTATAAATATAGGCATTATATATGTTTGTTTGAACTTAATATTTGTTCACCATGTTGTTCAAATCTATATTTTTACTGATTTTTTTTCTACTTAATTTATCAATAACTAAAATAAGTATACTAAAATCTATACAAGGGGATTTGTCAATTTCTCCTGATAATTATGCTAATTAATGCTCTGTATGAATTTGGAACTAGTTAAATAAAACAAAACTTTGGAATTGTTATATTTATTTTCTGGAATTTTCTTCTTACTGTTTAAGTATATTTATTTTTAAACTACTAGAACTATAACAGCTTTATTTATGTTAACTAGGATTATTTACAAATTATTTTAAATACCAGGTTTGGTCAAATCAGATTTGTTGCATTTATTGATTTTTATTATTTATATCATATTATTTAAATATTTACTTTTAATTGCTTTCTTTTCCTACCATTTTCCTTTTGTAATCTTCAACTTGTCAAATTTTATCTATTCCACATTTTACCTCTATTACTAAGAAAATTAAGCATTAAACTCTTAACTTATATACTTAATAAAGTTTAATGTTACTAATTATTTCTCCCATTCTCACAAAAATATCCAAAATTTTTAATTCCCAAAACTGTTACATTTTATGTTTGTTCTTTATTAATCAGTATAATATTCATGATTGTTACAAAAATTATTGTTTTGTACTGTCAGAATTATTTAGTTTTACCCACCTGCTTTTATATATATATATAATATATATAATATTATATATAATTTGTTCATCTTTGCTTTGTATATCTCATTCCTTTTTCTTTCTTTTAATTTCTTTCTTTCTGATTTATATCATATAGTCATTCTTTTGGGACTGGCATGTAAGTATTCTTCTGTTCCTATCTCATTTTCATTCTTTAAAAACAAATATTTGGTTTTATCACTGGAAAAAATTTGTATATTTGTAGGGTAAAAAGCATGATGTGCCAATAAAGTTGTATTTAATGGAATGTGCAAATCAAGTTCATTAACATATTCATTATCTCACATACTTGTCTTTTTTATGGTGAGAACATGTAAAATCTAGTCTCTTAAGAATTTTCAATTATACAATGCATTGTTATTAATTACAATTATTATGTTTTACAATATATCTCCTGAACTTATTCCTCCTGTACAACTCAAATTTTGTATCCTTTGACCACCTCCCCGTCCCCCACCACCTCACTCAGTAACCACTATTTTACTCCACTTCTATGAGTTAAACTTTTTAGATTTCACATATAAATGAAATAGTGAGGCATTTGTCTTTCTGTGATTCGATTCATTTCACCTGGCATAATATCCTCCAAGTTAACTCATGTTGTCACAAATGACAGAATTTTCTTTTTTTTTTTAAGGCTGAATAGTATTCCATTGTGTGTATATATCACATTTTCCTTAACCATTTAAACCAAGTTTAAAAAATAGAACTGCCATGTTACCCAGAAATCCCACTACTGAACATGTATTTTTTTAAAAAAATGAAATCAGTATGTCAAAGAGATCTTTGTACTTCCATGTTTATTGCCACATTATTTACAATAGCCAAAATATGGGACCAACATGTGAATATCCAGTTTTCCCAGCACCATTTTTTGAAGAGATTGTGTGTTCTGGGCAATTGTGTTGAAGATAATTTGACCATAAATGACTGGATCTATTTCTGCATTCTCTCCTCTGTTCCATTGAAGTGTACCAGTGCTATCCTGTTTTGTTTACTATATCTTAGTAAATGATTTTGATATCAGGTAGTGTGATGCCTCCAGATTTGTTCTTTTAACTTAAGATTGCTTTGGCTTTTTAAGGTTTTCTGTGGTCCTGTGTGAACTTTAGGATAGTGCTATTTTCTTAATATTGTCACTGAAATTTTTATAGGGATTGCACTAAATCTGTAGATCATTTTGTGCAGTTGGATATTTTAAAAATGCTAATTCTTCTGATCCATAAACACAAGTTACCTTTTCGTTTACTTGTATCTTCTTCCATCATCATACAAATCTTTCATTCTTTAGTTAAAATTATTTCTAAGTGTTTTTTGATGATATTTTACGTGGAATTGTTTTCTTAATTTCTTTATCAGATAGTTTATTTCGTGTATAGAAACACTACTTATTTTTGTATATTGATTTTGTATTCTGCAACTTTACAAAAATCATCTATAGTTAATACACTTTTTGTGGAATCTTTAGGATTTTCTATATATAAGATGATATCTGCAAACAGAGGCAATTTTATTTTCTCCTTTCTGATTTAGATGTTCTATTTCTTTTTAATAATAAATTAGCTATATAATTGAGACGTGATAAATATTTTTCCCAGCACCTTAAAAATATTTTCTCCCATTAATTTTTGTCTTCTTATGTTGCTCTTAAAAAGTTATCTGTAAACCTAAGTGTCATTCTGTTACATGGACTCCCATTTATTATCTTTGGTCGCAATTAAGACTGCCTTCCCTCTTTTAGTGAACTTCCTTATAATATTTTAAATATTGTCTTTAGGACTTAATGTGCAAATGCTTTTGGCATCTTTGTCATGACATCTTTGCCTGTGCTTATGTCCTAAATGGTATTGCCTAGGTTTTCTTCTAGGGTCCTTGTAGTTTTGGGATTTACATTTAAGTCTTTCATATATCTTGAGTTAATTTTTGTATATGGTGTAAAAACGGGGTCCAGTTTCAATTTTCTACATATGGCTAGCCAGTTCTTCCAGCACCATTGATTAAGTATTGAATCTTTTCAGAATAAAATACCTAGGAGTACGGCTAACAAGGGAAGTGAAGAACCTCTTCAAGGAGAACTACAAACCACTCCTCAGAGAAATCAGACACAAACAAGTGGAAAAGCATTCCACGCTCATAGATCGGAAGAACCAATATTGTGAAAATAGCCACATTGCCCAAAGTGATTTATAGATTTAATGCTATTCCCATATAACTGCCACTGACATTCTTCAGAGTTAGAAAAAAACTATTTAAAAATTCATATGGTACCAAAAAAAGCCCGAATAACCAAGAAAATCCTAAGCAAAAAGAACAAAGCTAGAGGCATTACGCCACCAACTTCAAACTCTACTACCAGGCTACAGTAACCAAAACAGCATGGTACTAGTACAAGAACACACACATAGGTCAATGGAACAGCATAAAGAAACCAGAAATAAGACCACACACCCACAACTATCTGATCTTTTACAAAGTAATGCATTTCTAGGAACACTTATACCTGAAAGTCTTTCTTGGCTTTGCAATTTTTCTCAACAATGCTTAAATTTTCACTGAAGTTCTTCTTTATACAAAAAAAACTGGGTGATATTTTTCTTGCAACCACCCAATTCATAACTAATGCTAATCTGTAATTTTTTGAAAATTACCAGGTATAAATATTAACAAAAAAAGCCATCTACATACCAAAAGACTAAAACAAAAAACTGAAACGTTCTCTCAATTTCAAGACTAGTTGGAACTATAACCAACTCTGTACTATATACAGGAGTCACCTAAAGCAATAATACAATGGTACAAACTCAGTATGGGGGAGAAAAAATGCATAAAAAAAATATTTGAAAATGTAGCAATATTAATAACAGATTTTATCAATTCTACTAAATAAAATAAAGAGAGTACAATTTGTTAAATTAAATTTATTTTTTAGGCAGTTGGGTTATAAGAATTAATAATACATGAAAAATACAATTCAGCAGAAGAAATCAGACACAAAATATATAAATGAATAAATGGATAAAATACCTTTTAATAGTGGTAAGTTCTAATAAATAGATATAATCTATATGGCGGTTAAGGACTCATCACATGGAGATATGTTACATAATACGGTCAAGTAAAACTTTTCTCCAGTAATTTTTGAATTGTTATCTAAGAGCAGGTAGGAGCCATTATAAAAACATTTAAGACAGTATTCCTCTACCCTAGCTACATATTGGAATCATCCAAGAAATTTTAAAAAATACTCTTGACTGTTCCCTCATCCAATCTCCAAAATTCTTATTTCGTCAATTTGGGTTGGAGCACATGCACTGTTTTATATTATACCCCTTTGGGGTTTGGAATTTTCATTCTCATCCATGGCTGAGAGTCACGGATGAGAATGGCCTAAGGCCATGGTTTTCCACACATTAGAAGCACCTGAAGAGTTTTTAAAATCTCATTTCTCAAGCTGCTTTCACATCAATTAAATCAGGATATCTGAGGGCAGGTTCCTGGCATCAGTCTTCTTTTGTAACACTCCCGGTTATTTCAGTGTATAGACACACTGAGAGCCTGTGTTCTGGAGGACGAATATTCTAAGTAGAGGAAAGAACAAATGCAAAGGCCCAAAGGCAGGGGTAAGCTTGATGTTTTCCAAGTCCAGAAAGAAAGCCAGATTTAATGGAGGGAATAGAAGTGTGTTCCAAGATGGTATGGTAATGGCAGTTTCAATGAAAATCATCTAGCTATGATTAATCAGAAGGATAATTAGTATAATTTCTATTTAAAAAATTTTTTGGCCACTGCAGAGATTAGGCAATATATACACAAGAATAAAAGCAGGGATTAATAGAAGTAGTCTAAGCAAATAAAGAATATATAAAATGAAGTTGAAGAAATAACTATAAGAACAAAATAAAAATTATAAAAGAGTAATTTGTAAAACACTATAAAAATAAACTTGAAAATTTAAGTGAAATGAGTCTTTAGCAAAATACACCTGAATTTCTAATAGACCAGTAAACTAAGATGATAATAAAACATTTATCAAACCACTCACAAAAAGAAAAAAAAAAAGGCCTGTATTATGAGTGAATAAACAAATTAAAATGCTATTTAAATGTATCCAAAACATAATTTTAAGAACAAAGCTTCTAAATTGATTTTTTTGACTCTATCATAGCACTGATGGCAAAACTGGACGAAGACACAAAAGTCAAACCAGCAAACCAAAATAGCAATACAAAAATATTACTTATTGAAATGATATCAAGTTGCAAAAAAGTACTTCCTATTGACCAGGTCTGAAAAATAATTAGAATTTTTTTAAAAAATTCAATGTTAAAAAAATTTTTTTAAAAGCATATTATTTATGCTGTATATAAAAAATTACATTCTGTGTGCAGATGGATTTCATTTTAGACATATAAAGATTATTTCTTTTCAGAAAACATACTAAAATAATATGGTAACTAACATATACACAAAGACACTTATTAAGATTGAAATTAGTTATCGATAAGACCAAATAAATATTTAGCTACTCTGTTCCTCACATTCTGTGAGTTCTGTGGGTTGCTTTATGGCTGTAATCTATGAACTCTACTAGGCAATGCTGAGCTGGGCTGAACTGACTGGATTCAGGCTGAAGGAGTAACTTATCTAGACCATGTGGCCCCCATGGTATAGGTCACAGGATCAGGGTTAGTAAAACAACATAAACCCATTAAAAATGTCTTTACCTGTGTATCGTTGGTCCAATCAAGTAACATGGTTCAACTTAAACTCAATGGAGTGTAAAATTCATGGGAAAGGTGAGGAGAAATACATAATTGAAAAGAAACTGTAAAATCTACCTCTTAAAATAAACAAACTAACTAAATAAATAAACCCTTAATATTATATGAAAATAGATACCTTCATAGAAGAAAATTAATATCTATATCTTCATAGAATAATATAACAGGGATTGAGCTATCACAAACCAATGCCAACCTAAAGCTTAACAACTTAAACATATTTTATTAAAGTGATAGAAATGAAACAGATCCTTACTTTACCAGTATTATTGAATAATATTCTGGAAATTCTCGCCAGTGCAATTAGAGAAGAGAAGGAAATGCACAGAATATAAAATTGAAAGGAGAATAGAAATTTAACACTTTTTGTGGATGTTATGACTATATAAGCAAGAAAACTCAAGAGAATATACCACAATCTACAAATAATAAAAGAATGTAAAAAAAAGTGAATGATTAGCCAATTAATATAAACAGCAGCTTTCCTGTATACAAACAGTGGCAGGTTAAGATAGAAAGAAAAAGTTCTTTTGTTAATTAGGTTAGCATCAATGATAATAATAATCAAGAGTATAGCTAACTAGAAATCTACTGACTTTATTTTAAAAAAAGATTACAAATCTGATATATTGAATGACAAACATATAACTGAAAGATATCAATAATCTTGAATGAATAGTAAAAAAAATCATGTTCTTTGATTAAAAACTGTGTTTTTATAATTCTCCCTAAATTAAATTCATAAATACTATTCAATAGAAATGAAAACTCCATCTGCCTTTTTATCTGGAGGAACACTTGACAAAATAACACTGGGGTTCATCTAGGAAAATAAATATGTGACAATATCCAGGAAATTTCAGAAAAAGATCAGTAATGTGACCCCTGCCAGATATTAAAATGGCCACTAATGTGGGTCTGTTTAGATAACTTAAGATTCTTTTATATAATAATTAATATAAAGCTATTAAAAACAAAAATATGAATTGTCATATGCAGAGTTTCAGGACATTATTTAAAATATATAAAAATATTAAATACTATTATAAATTTTAAAACATACATATCAAATGTTTCTGAAAGAATATACTTAAAACTATTAAGCAGTTACATAGTCTCAGAGGCGCTAGTGGTTTTCCAGTAGGAGGAAAACTTGTACTTTTTATTGTCTGATGCTTTTTTATCATATGCATGTATTACTTTAGTTGTTGTTCTTAATGCTCAAAAAGCTTTTGAGTGCTGATGGGTTATAATGTATCCAGGAATTGAAATGAAATGTATACCCATAACAAATCATATATTTAAACATTACTGAACAACATGCATTCAAATCATTTAAATAATTTATTTATTTAATGTATATACTATACTATTAAATTTAAGGCATTCGTTTATCCCGAAAGACATATTTAGCATAAATTTCTTTTGTTTTAATTGTTATAATATTTGACAATAACTGAAAATTATTTGATGTTTCCATTAATTTTTACAGTTTTTACTCTTAACTTGCCATGTGAATGTGTTACCATTCAAAAGAGCTAGCCAATAATATCTGGAATATTCTCATTTAGTAAAAAGCTCAGTTAACATCATTCCTTTCAGACACAAGGTTAAGGAACATTGACTGAAGAATCATGATACAGTGTTCAAGAAATCTACCATTTTATTGAGTGGCCAGCGAGATAATTATAGTTTCTCATAAAGCGACAATCCAAGTATTCTTTAAACCTCATCCTTTGCTGGTGTTTCAAAATTCCAAACTAAAAGAGTTCAAGTTATTGTGATTTTCAAATACAAATATTTCAGTATCTGAAATAACTGAACTAACTCCCTAAAATATATAGAAACAGTTAGTGAAGGCTAAATGCAAAGGAAATGTACCATCTTACCTTAGTTGCAACCAGATCGCTAAAACAACTTTGCCCAAGAATCTGGCCCTACGGAAACATATTTGCTGTTGAAACAAGGTCTCTTTGCTAGTTATTTCGTTGCATGTCCATCTGCTATGTTGAAATTTTGCCAGCTCACAAACTGGTCTGCTATTTTCAGTAAAGCATGTGCCAAAGCAGCACATGGTTTAGACTGGCAGATTACATAAGGCTGTGAGTATCCACTATAATAAAAATTTAGTCTTTTGCCCAGTATGTTTGATCCTTAAATTGCTCACTGCACGCTCATTAACTCAAAAAAAAAAAAAATCCCTTGAAAGAGATGACATACTATTAGTTTACTTTACTGTTAAGGAATCTTGACAGAGATGAAATGACTTAATCAGAGGCACAGGTGAATATTTAACGGAATGTTTGTGTTTGTTTACTGGAACTACATCTTCTCACCTGAGGTTTTGATGTTTGTATTGGAGGGAAAAGTGTTAAAATTCAATAAGATATAGATAGATATTTTCTGAAAGAGTAGTTAGTGGTGAGAAGGAAACACTTGAAATAACACAAATTATTACAATAATTTCTGATGTATATGTCTGGAAATTCTTAATTTTAAACCAATAATTGAACTAATTCATCTTACAAGTCTACTTTGGTGGTTACTTTGGCTTATTGTACTGGTATTCTCTGTACCATAAAGGCTATTTAGAAGTTTTAGGAATATTATCCATTTCAACAGAATCCTTTGGAAACTTTTGAACATAATTTATTTAAAGAGAGAAGTCAGATGACGTTTAAAACTTTATCATCGTTTACAATCTTTGTAAAGATAAAACATATACGAAAAACTTAAATAATTACTAGCATGCAGGGATGCAAGCCTACTGTTTCAAAAGACCTAAGGATATATGATAGTAAAGTTTCGTTACCATCAGAGTTAAAAACAAGAGTTTTGATATTTCATAGTTCTTCAGATTAATTGAAGCTTTTCATCTTGATTGAATTTCTAGGTTTGCAAAATAATCAAACTGGTCCCAAAAAGTTTTGCTAGGCTCTTTTATTAAGGACTTTGATGAGCAGTCAGACAAGCACGCCAATCACATTTGTGAATGGCATGAGGGGAATGTAGAAAATGTTCACCTATTATCGATATCTGAAAAAATCTCTAAAGGCAAAACATAGGTAACCCTGTAAGGTTAAAATATTATAGCAGTTAATGTGAAGTTATCATGTTCTTAGGTCTGAAAAATTCAAGTTTATAAGGATAGAATAAAGAAGGCATACCTAGGATTAACCCATGTAAAAATCACATTAGAGTTTTAGTTTAGCTTAATAATAAGTGTGGATGTGGCCAGACCAATCGCCACACTCAGTTGTGAGAGTCATAATTTGAGATGAATTTTGATAAGCAGGAGTAGAGGACACAAAACAGGATCATGAAAAACTAGTATATAGTATAATTATAATATACTAATACATATTATATTATATAATAATGACAAAAGTAATATATATTGTGTATACTGTATATTATAATATAATATTATTATGTAACATTTTATTATATAATATATATTGTTATATAACATTTTATCATATAATACATATATAATATTATATAAGATAATGTTGTTATATAATCTATAATATTATATAATGCCTAGTTTGAAGTAACTGAGATTACGTAATGTAGAGAACTCAGGCAAAATGAAATACGTATTTTAAAATATTTGAAAGACAGCATATGGAAATGTATTTAGCCATGATTTGTATAACTGAAGAGGTAATAAGAAGATCCAAAAGTTGAAAGTTACTGGGGCCACGTTTCAATTCAAGTTAAGATAAAACTTTTTTTTTTTTTTTAACAACTCAAAAACAGAATGAGTTTTGAAGAGAAAAATGCTTGAAGGGCATATAAAGAGGTGAAATCATCTATTAAGGGAAGGAAAGAAAAGAAAGGGATTTAGAACATATTACCTTAGCAGTCCTTTTAAATTCATACATAATTTTAAATATAGTGTTCTTTAGACGCTAAAGCCAATTGGTTGACTGTATATATATATATATACACACACACACAAATTATATACATATAAATTATATATAATTAATGAGGGGTGTGTGTATATATACTATATTTGCATTAATGTTTGCATACAAGCATATCTGAAAAGTTGAAAGTTTTTAATATTGTGATAAGTTGATAAAGTCTTGGTAAATATTTATTAGCCCTTTAGAATGGAAAATTTTGGACTCTAATCCCAGTATAATATCAGTTGACTTCCTGCTTAACTGTTGTAATGATTCTACTCTGCTTACGTGGTTAAAATTGACCGGAGATAAAAGTGACAGCTAGGGCAGTGTGTACAAGAACAGAAAGGCAAGATAGAGGTGGGTTCCTTGAAGATGACAAGAGGAAGCTAGGATTTGCTGTAGGAGGCAAGAGGCCACTAGTAAACGGATTCAGAAGGGAATGGTTTGGTCTGAACAACAAGAAACAGGGAAATGTTAAGCTCTCAAAGGTTTCCAAAATAAAAGGGACATGGAGAATACAAGATTTTATATGTCCTAACCCTGCTATCTAACTGAGAGGCACACAAAAGAAATGGGCCAGATAAAACTGGCATTTATCAGGAGTGGAGCAGATACACCCTTAACCTGGCGACTCTATGGCAGACTACAAGGAAGAGGCTTACTTGTTCTGGGAGGCGAGTTCAACATCGACACTAAGGGATAAAACCTGAACAAAGAAAGGCAGGAGTAAGTCTAAGGACATGAGGTGGAAACCTAATGGGATTGGGCAGCAATTCCCGTTTCCAAGGGCGAAAATGACTTTTACACTAAGCCTCAGCAAGTGGCTGCGTTTTCCCGGTTCCCGTGCTACAATGTGGTTAGCCATGACGCTGCCTGATTTATAACACTGTGGATTTACTGACTTCTGTTAGGGGCTACAGTGCATTCATTTTTCTTCTTTTTTCCTTTTTTCTGTAGAATAGATATTTACTTTGAAAAAATTTTTCATCATTCTATTATATATACCTTTTGTCATACCAGCTAGATAAACGATTTTGAAGAGTTTCAATTTTTCTATTTTTCTATATATATAATAGAAAACAATTTCCTTGAAGTGGTCCTACATTCTATATGTTAATAGTGGTGAGATTTAATTCTTTACAACCCCACTCATTTCTATTTTCCACTTATCAGTAAGGTTTGTCAGATATGTAGGTTTTCAAGAAAATAAGTGTGGTATTATGTATTATTATGGAATTTTAAACTACTGCTATTTGTCAGGTTAATGGCATCGATTACATGAAAGTAACATGTTACTTTCTAAATACTATTTGTTGACTGCATAATTCCAAAACTGAGGTGCATCTGCAGGAGCCAAAATCCAACAAAACTCACCCCAAAAGGACTCGTCTAGCTCCATTAAAGGAAGTAGTTCTTTAAACATCCTCGAGTAATCAGTTCTCAGTGTATGTTTACTATTCATGAAACATTGCTCTAAGGAAATGAGAGAGAGAGGGAGAGGGATGAGGAAAGGGGGAAAGAGAGAGAGAGAACAAATCAGGAACTTGTTCACCTTCAGAATAAAATACTCAGAGGTAAATCAGGTAAGAACATTAAGGGAGGGAATGGTCTATAAAATTGGCATCAAGCCACATGTTACAACATAAGGAGGTGAATAGGAACAATACTCAAGCCTTAAAGTTACCTTGATGAAGAAAACAAATCAAGATCTCCAGGTTGGAGTATAATTTACAAATTTATACTGGATCTTATAGTAAATGGTCGATTGCGGCAAAAATTAAGCAACCCTTAAAAAAATATCTGAGATAATTCTACTACAAATTAATGCTATTAAGCACGTTTTAATCCCTCCATTTAAATTTTGTTCATGTCCCCCATAAAGCAACTTAACTATATAGGTGGAATTAGATACAGAAAGTGCATGGCAGGTGTCTGGATCTCAATATGAGATTATATGAATGAAAGTGTCCTAATGGAAGGTGAGAGAACATCTGAACATATAAGTCCCTGGGTGCCTTTGGGCAGTCACGTAATTCAGCACGTCTGCAATTCAGGGAATTTCAAATCAATTTCCAAGCCCCAGAAAATTCTAAAAGTCCACCTATGGGATAACGAACTATAATTTTTGCATGTTTTATGTTAAAATATTGAAAGAAATGTTTATATTTATTGTAACTAGAGGCTTCATACCTATTTTTCTATTTTAAAGGAGGAACCTAGATTTACATTTTGAAACAGAATGAAGAATAAGTACTGATGATTGATAAGGCATCCACAGAGTTGGAGAAACAAATTTGGAATAGATTCTCATCACTTCTTTATCATTAGTTCCTTTCCTTATTTAATCAGCATTTTGTGTTGTTATACTTAACAATCTTTGATTTTTAAAATATTTCCCATGGCTTACTATCAAGTCAAACTGAATTATCAGCCCTATCTTATAGTTAAAAATACAACAATGTGGTCAAATTGTAGAGCAAAATAAATGTTTAATGGGTTCATAATAAAAAATTTGAATAAAGGAACTTTTATAAATGTATGTCTTAAACATTCTTTGACATTCATTTATATTCATTGTGACAGTAAAAAAAGTTTCCAGCATGGAAATGGACAGAAAAGTACAACGAGCAAGTCTAACTTAAATAATCGCTTAAACTTAAGTCATGCAAGGAACGTTTATTATAATAGAAGAACTTGAAATTACTTGGAAAAAAGCTATGACAATTGGCAGATTATGATTCAAGCACCTGTAAATTTTTATGACACTATAATGTTTTAAAAAACGCAGGAGTAGGGAATCCATATGCTACTCAGTTTAGGATAAATTAATAAAATTCTGCATATTATTATCTACTTTAGTGATATCTTTGTGGTATCTTCAGTTAAACTGAAACTACTGTAAATCAATTCAGTAATAGTTACTGAAATAAAGAAAAAGAAGATAAAACCTTGAATAAATGTACCAAGGAAAAAACATTATAGTCTTGGCATGTTTATAGTTCAGTAGAACATTAGGTTAGCAATTTAACAAAAACCAAGTCTTCCAAAATATTTAAAAGCAGTGATGTATTCTTTCATACAACCTGGCTAGTGATTTCTTTAAAGATCTAGTGAATACATGGGCATTTCTTTCCTGTTGAAGCCATGGACAGTTATTGCACTTTAACTAAGTAACACAGGGGCTGTCTTTTTAAAGAGAGGACAGCCATAGTTTTTCTCAGGCTTGGACATTTGGTATTGGCAGTTTTGCTGTATGAAATCAGGCGAAGCTGCTTTTCTAGAGTCTGCTATTTATCTCTTAAAAAAAAAAAAAAAAAAAAAAACCAAAGTTTGACTGACACTAATTTCCTGAACAAGATACTCTAGAAACTCCAGTTTATCTTATAAAATCATAACAGACAAGGTTTGTGATGTCCCCTCCACAAGATTCTTTATTCTGTCAGTTTATAGCATTTGAAATGACGGAAAGGGATGCGTTCCTTTCATATGCCATCCAGGAGAACAGAACCTGTCACCAACAGTGTAATGTGCTATGTATTATCACTCTGAGTGATCCAGAGGCCCAGAGACTGTCATCTTTTTAGACTGTACAAGTCAACACAAATAAAACTGAGGAGGCAAATGATAATGTCTCAGATAGAGCCAGGCTCATTCTGGCCATTACTTTTTATTCAAACCTTACAGATGACATGATGTGAAAAATGAGCCTATGTCTAGTTCAATGCCCATTAGTGTGTGAGCACATTATCTTCCACTTTTCACATTGAATCTCTCTGTACTCACTCTGCCAGTGCGAGTTCAGCGGCCTGTCAGCGAAAGGGGATTTTGACTACTTTAAAAAAATTTTATCTTATTATAAATAAATACTAAATATTACCTTTCTCTTCATAAATTGCAAATAATGTGAGCTACTCATTCAGAAAACGAGGCCCAGTGTTTCCTAAAGTTTCTAAGAGATGACTCTTCTGTTTATAAATAATTAGAGGTGGCAACCCAGCTGTTGTTTTGAATAAAAAATATTCATTGAGAATAATTCTAAAACACTAAATAAAATTTCTATTCAAATAAATAAGCTGAGAATTTTAATCTGTATTAAAAAGCACATTTTGAGTATGATAAGACTGCCCTATCATTTCCTATCCATGATAAATTCTAGATTTTTCCATATCTAAATACCTCAGGCACTCCCTGTCAAAAACGGGATAAATCGTATAATTTTGTAATGTGTAAAAGACTCAGAAATATTTGTTTTCTGTAGAAACGTATTGCTAAAGAAAAGTCTGATGAATACTTTGCAATCCTATTAGTTGCCAGGACCCTCATGCTGCTTCCATAAACATAAAGAAACATCTTTGTGCCTGGTGATGTGAAGAAATCGATTAATTTATCGTAGCACTTCTTAAGTGTCACATGATTTTGGCCAGGGGTAGCAAACTGAACTATGAAAATGTACTTTTTAACAGCTCTATTGGATGGAAAATCTGACAGCCCTTGAAGTGTAGATTTGCCATCTTCAAAAATAGCTGAAAACACTCACACCCACTCACACTTTGAAAATAAATCCAATTCCTGAAGAGTTTTTTAACATGTTCACTAGCATTATCAATAGCTGTGTAAAATTCCTATGTTACTATTTGTAATCTTGAATCATCCCCAATACTCTCAAAATATTCCCCCAATTACCTTAGAGCAAGAATTAGTCACATTTTTAGTTTTCCTAAAGGATATAAGTACTAAGCATGAGATTGTTTTATTTCTATTATTTAAATTACAATGTATTTAATTAAAATAGAATTAAAATTATCAGTATTGAATATGACTTGAAAGATATAACTTGAAATTTTTCTAACAGTTACTGCATATTTAGTTTGGCTATTACACTATCACTTGATGTACCTTCCTGTTGAATTACATTCCATTTTGTGGCCACAATAACAGCCTAAAAACATCTAAAGATCTTAGAAAAGGAAGCTGAATTTCTTGTTGGCAAACTTTCCCATGTGTCCTGTAACGGGAAGGTAACAGCGTGTTTTATGATGAGCTTTATTTTATGCTGAAGTCGTCAGCCTTTCCCTCTTAGACTGAAGCATTGTTTGAATACCATAATTTCTTACCTCAGAAAATGGTTTACAATATTTTCAGTTCCCTTCTGAAATGTCAATGATAGGCATTACTGTCTGTGCAGAAGTTAAATGGTACCACATTGGAAGAATAGTAGATGAGCAGTATTTATTTTAACTTCATCTTCCATTTTCTTCTGCCTGGATTATCATCCTGTGTTATTTATAGTGAGAATGATGGTCTGAATGTACAAAATTGTGTGTACTGCCTGGGAGAGATATTAGAGTCACCGTGATGACTTTCTATGGTGAATATTTTGTCCAAATATAACAACAATGTTGGTGACATTAGCTGAGGTTTATTTTTAAATTCCAATTCAAAGGGTAAATAGCTTAATAGACAATCATGGCCATCTTTGAGGAAAACCAAAAGCTTATGTTATGGGAAGGTATGAGATGCTTATATAGCACATGGTAAAATAAAATATTTTATCACTTTTGTTTATGTAATATTTCAAAAAGTTTTATATTGATTATATAATTATTTTGTTTCATATTGTCTTAAAACCAATGCATCTAAATGGACTAAAATTAAACAAGCATTTTCATTAAGAATTGAATGTCACATTTTTTTCTTTTCTGTTATTTTTAAATAACCATAGAGACTAGAATAATAGCAGCTTCTTTAACTGCTAAAATTGTAGTTTCAAAAAAGAAGCACCATTTTAAAATTTGAAAATTCACTTAATCCCCAATTAAGCTAATAAAAAAAGTGAAAGGCTTTTTTTCACTCTTTGTGGTGAATCTGCTGTCCTTTACTTTTTCACTATGACGCTGTCCTTGGCACATGTACTCTTGAGAGTAGCTACTGAAACTAAATTAAAATGATACATTGGTGACCAATGAAAAGATGACATTGAAGGTAATTCAATTCATGCCCAAGAAAAATTTGTTATCGAAAAGTATACAAAAAGAAGTAATTACTAGTAATTTGCATTCTGCTTTTAATCTCTTGATTATTCAGGATGAGCTTAATATATGTGTTCTGCTTTCATATTCATACTTTGTTTTCGCATAGAGTTCACTGAATTAAACAATGTGTTCCTACACTTCCAACTTCTGTGTAAACGGCTTGTCTGCTTCTAAAAACACTCCTGTTGTACACTACTGTCTTAAATGGGCTTCTCTCTGTTTTTTTTCTTTAACTTTATTTTCTTTGCTCAGAAAAAAAAAATGTCAAGTGTCTTTCTTAATCTAGCTGGTGTATTTGCATTTTCCCAGGAAATATCCAACTGTTGATCTTTCTGACCTTGAATGTCATGATATTCTAGAAGTAATGCCACCTAATCCTTTTTTCCTCTCTATAAAGAAAGAAGATAATCAACATTTTTCTAGATTTGAATATTCTCTTTATGCAAATTAATTATTGTTTTTATTCTTGTTATTAAATGGAGGACCATTTTTCTAGGTTTGTAGAAACCTAGAAACCTTTCTTTATTCTTTAGTTGATTATGTAACGTCTTGTAAATTTATTTTTACCACTAACCATATATTTAATGTATTGTTTAGTATTCTGTAGAAATGAAACTGTTGCAAAATCATAAACTTTTGGTATGTCCAGAGGAAACAATTAATTGTTCAACACTAGAATTGGAGAAAAACAGGAATGGAAAAAGGAATCACCTGTGATATGGGCTTAATTGCTTAGGAAAGTCTTAATATTAGAAGCACTTATAATAGCAAAAAGAAATTATCCTTGGGGTTATAGTTTCTTAAAATGTTAACCTTACTCTAAATGTTCTACTTCATTAACACTGTATTTCATAGATCTCCAATTTCAAATACACTCTTTATTTTGAATAATTTCGTGTCACAAAGTAAGTCAGCTTGCCAAAGATGTTAAAAGTGGAAGACCAGTTTTGTGCATCTCAAGACCACTATATTATTCAGGAGCAGATAATCTGTAATGAATCCAAAGTTAGTTTATCCAAATATTCCAGAATCCACTAGAACTATATCTAGTAAGTTAGCCTTTTATTTTTCTCCCACAATCCCAATGGTAAATAACTACTTTAAAGATAAAGTACAAAAATAAAATAAAATAAAATAACCGATTGATGCAAACTTTCAATGCTAGAGTTGTTTCAACTTATTTTACTGCTGATTGTTACAATAATAATGCAATTTTTATGCTATACAAAAGTAGAGGAGTCATCAAAAAAGATATTCATTAGAAGCATATATTTATAACTCTTAGGAATTCAAGTGAGAAAAACGTTATTTTAATGAAATTTTAAAATCTTCAAATAAAATACAAGAAAACAGTAAGAACAAGAAAAATGGGATAAAATGATAAGGTATATTAGAAAGCATAAAATATGAGAACCCTAGAATAATTAGTTGAGTAAGGTAAGTGGGAATTGAGGAGTCTGAGAATCCTCTAACACAATTATAACCCATAAATAGCTGCTGCCAAAGAATACCCCAGTCAGAATGGAGTCCTCAGAAAAGAGATATGAGTAAAAGTACAGTAAGTGAGAGGAAGCTCTACAAACTCTAATTTGCCTAGGAATGCAGAAAAGACTGAACAATCCCACTAAGTAGCTGTGAGGCTATCACAGTGAAATAGACAAGAAGTTGACCAGAGTAGTACTCTAGTGTCAGACAATAGAGAGGTGGGTGGACCAACCTCCCAGATTAGCCCTGGGCTGAGGGGTTTGCCTGAATGCAAGACTTTCAGTACTAAAACAGTCCCAGACAAACAAGGATAGTTGGTTACATCACATTAAAGACATTAGAAATATTCCAAAAACTTTTATTCAAAAGGACAAGGAACTAAGGGTGTGCACGAAAAAATTCTGCAATTAGAAATAAAAAGCATAATAGGAACACTGGGTGTAAATAAGAGAAAAGATTCAGACATGAGGCTTGTATGGAAGATTCCATAAGAATTAAATCTCAGAAGTATAAAAGTGGCTACAAGGGAGGAGCTTTAAAAATGCTTTATATTAATGACAGAATATGTGGTTCTTGATCAGTGAAATCAGAAAATCTACTACCTTCTTTCATCATTCAGAAAGTTTGTCTTAAAAGTTTTGGTAAAACTCATCACATATAAACATGAGCAACATAAAATGATTATAGACACAATCCCTTAAAAATCATTGAAGAAAAGAAGACAATAAACTGAATAATGTAGTGATGGATAATGAAAAACGAGTAGAAAAAAGCATGGTCACAAAGTACATGAAAACTAGTGCCTATTAGTCTAAAATTCATTTTAAATTGTGAGAATATCATAGAATGTAAAAAAAAAAAAATCAAAATAGAAGAATTTGGACATGAGGTGAACAAACAGCAACAGGATAGGAAAAGAAAGATGACTGCTAGGAAAAAAAATAAGGAAAAATTCAGAAATCAAGACTAAACTACAATGAAAACAAGAGCAAGGAAACTACTGTAATGAAAATAGAAAATATAAAGAAGTAAAAAGGTAGTTACTAAAGAGATAAATATTTAAGAAAAATATAGATTAAGAGAAAAGTGATGAAAGAGAAAAGACATGCAAAAAAGATCTACTGTGAGTATAATTTAGGTCCTTGAAAAAGAAAGCCCAAGCTATGGAATAAAGCAAATTCTATAAATAATGATTCAACAGTTATCAAAATGATTATTCTAACTTTTTAAAGATTCATGTACATATTCTACAGACCAGTCAACATCAAGAGCTATTTTCATTCATCTATCGGTCTTTAAAGATAAAGAAATAGTTTATAAGCAATCAGGCAAAAAGATCGAGTTACCTATAAGTTCAATCCAATGTTATGTACATTTGGGAATTCAGGTAACATGCAAATTCTGACAAGTTTTTCCTGGAGAATCTTCAAACAAAATCTTTCAAACAAAAAATTGTAAAAGTTGTTTTGGTATAAGTTTTGTGGTAAGTACAGAATATATTTAATACAGGTATACCACTGAATAATATAGATAAAGATGATAGAATACTATGCAAATGTCATTGTAATAAAAAATATATAGAATATAACTAACAAAAAAATTGAAAATAGAAGACAAGGGTATGTAAAAAGTAGAATAACCTTTATGATAATTACTCATATATTAATTTAAAGTAAATTTGATGCTGAGGAGAAGAAAGGAAGGGGAAAGAGAGGCATTAGTAACTCTAAGTATTAATCCTAGTAGAAAATAAAAATAAATTATTTAGATAGGACTATAATAATATAATAATATATTTCTTATTTTTGTTAAGTTTAAATAATATAATAACATAATGATTTGTATATGATAATCCTTGTAAAAATACTTTTTATTATTCCTTCAGGGTTTGCTTGGCAGACAGAATTGAAGTAAATATATTTTCCTAAATCAAAACTCTAAAGTTATTATATAAAGATACCATTAGAAAAAATGTAAATGTTCTGAAATATTAAAAAAACTAGAAAATAAACATATTGTAAAGTTATTTTATAGTACCTTAATTATATAATTTATATATTAAAAGCTTTCACTTACATTTTCTACATAGAAATTTGAGTAAATGAAGACGATTACATGGCTCATTTTAGTAATGTAAGTGGTCAATCTTCACAATTAAAAGAATCTAATGTTTAAATTGGCTGAACAATAGCACTCAACTCTGCTGAATATGAAAGATGCACACAAAGAACAGGAGATTCAGAATGATTAAAAAGAAACGGATCAACAAAGATATACTAGGGAAGCACACATGAAACCATACTAGAATCATGATTTTGTAATAGAAAAGTAGAATGCAGATGGAAACAGAAGGAAGGAAAAAAGGAAAGAAGGAAGGAAGAAAGGAGGAAGGGAGGAAAGGAGGGAGGGAGGAGAGGGGAAGAAAAGAAAGAAAAAGAAAGGAAAGGAAAGGAAAAGAAAGAAAAAGAAAGGAAAGGAAAATAAAGACAGAGAAAGAAAGAAATGAAAAGAAAGAGAGAAAGGAGAAAGATAAAAGACAAAATGCTCAATGTAAACCTCAAAATACAGTGTCCACTAGTAACACTTATATACCTAATAATAAAGCAACAGCTTTTATAGCAAGATCCTAAAGAACTAAGATAAACAAAAAGAAAAAAATGATAACAGTAGTTTAACACATCTCTTCATTCCAATAGAGATTCAGGGGAAAAAATAGAAGATTATAGTTATACATAATCCATAATGTGGATTTCATTTACATAAAGAGGTGAATGTGTTTGAACAATAGTATTTAATAAAGAATCATTATTTTTCCCATACAGTTTTATATTGGTAAAAATATAAATAATACAGAAGATCCTCTATGATGAAAATGTAAATAAATGAGCCTCATTAAAAAATAAAACACAAATTTCCTCCCATTTGTAAATTTAAAATTATATCATTAAGTAGTTCATAGCTAAGGGAAAATAGCAAATGAAATTGCAGATTTTTAAAAATAAGAATAGTAAAAACAGTATTACAGCATTTATGAAACACAGTTAAAGCACTGGTTCAAGAAACATTCACAGCAGGTAATACTTACAGGAAAATACTAAAAATAAATAAACAATGGAAACATGCAATCCAGAAAAGCTGCAAAAAACACCAAAAACTATACAAAAAAAAGTAAACTAAACCTAAAAAAAGAAATAAAATTAAATGTTAAAAATAGATATTAGTAAAATATGTTCAAAGTATAGTAGATAAAACTATGCAATTATATATTAAAATATGATATACAATTAGCATAATACTAAGAAAAAAATGAGAAGAAATGCAAATTACCAATATCAAGAAGAAAACATGGGACATCACCATAGCTTTAATGACAATTTTAAAAGATTATAATATGTTCTAAACATTTTATACCAATAAACTGGACATTTTCAGAAAATGGACGTATTCCTTGAAATCACAACTTGCCACCTAAAGGAAGAAGAAATAGAGTACTGGAACATCTGGCACGTCTTAAGGAAAGTGAATCACTTATTAAAAACCTTTACATAAAGAAAGTAGATCATGTTCATATAGCTTAATAATTAACTTTTTCCAGACATTAAAGAATTAAATTTTTTTCTTGTTCAAAATTTTATTGTAAATTTAAAAAAATAAAATTGAGGAGTAGCACTTTTCATCTCTTCTTAGGTGGACGCAACCTCTACTTCAAAACATGATATGGACATTGAATATAAAAGAATTCTATAAGCCAATACTTTTCATATAAATATATTTCAAATTTTAAATTTGTTATTATTATATAATATAGAGAAAATTTTATCACCAAATGGGTTTTATACCAGTAAGCTAAAATGGTCCAACATTTGAAAATCAGTAAATAGAATATTAATATAATATAAAAATAATATCTAAAGGGGAGAACACAAATAATCTTTTAAATAGATATAAAATATTTGACAAAGTCAACATTGATTCATTAGAAAATCTCTTGGCAACTTTGAATAGAAGGGTACTTTCTCAATCTGATCAAGACTGTCTCTCCTTTAGGCCGGGCAAGACGGCTCACGACTGTAATCCCAACACTTTGGGAGGCTGAGGCAGGCAGATCTCTTGAGGACAGAAGTTCAAGACCAGCCTGAGCAACATGACAAAGCCCTGTCTCTGAAAAATAAAAATATCAGCCAGTCATGATGGTGCACACCTGTCATCCCAGCTACTGGAGAGGCTGAGGTACAAGAATCACTTGAACCCAGGAGGTGGAGGTTGCAGTGAGCATAGACCACACCACTGCACTCTAGCCCGGGAGACAGAGTGAGATTCTGTAAAAAAAAAAAAAGAAACAAAATGTTAGCCATAAGTATTGGAAAGAAATAAAAGTAAAGTGTCATAAATCTTAGAATATTTTCCCCTTGTCATTTTCATTTTCTCTTAAATAATAAATATCTCTTAGTAATTATCATAAAAGAACAATCTTATCTATTACTTCTATTATTTTTCTCTCTGAGCACATTATTTTCTGGTTTTATCTATATTAACCCCATTAATTTATTTATTCTTCTATTGTCTTGATTTTTTTTGTTCTTTCTCTGACATTTATGAACAGCATGCTGAATTTATGTATTTGAAATGTTTTATATTATCAAATTTAATATTTATGGCTAAGAATTTTGACTACTTCTTTAGTGTTAGTTCATAGATTTAATATTTACTTTCTTAACTTTTTCTAAAAACCGTTAATGTTTTGTTTGTATTTTTCCTTTAACAAAGAGCTATTTTATAAACAGCTTTGGACATTATTGCTGTATTGTAACAAAAGGTGAAAGCAACCTTTTAGGGATTTGTTATTACTTTCTTATTTGCAGTGTTAGCAAAGAATGGTGCCAGTATTTTTGCATTTACAAAACACAATATTTTCTTTGTAGACAAATATATCCCCAATGTTTGCATATTTTTCCATTGGTTTAGGAAAAAAATATGTGCTTCTATTATTAAGGTGTGCCATCATTTGGTTAATTTTATATGTAGTTGCATTATTTTATAGTATTGTAATAGGTATTATTAACCAATGCAGGCTGATAAAGTCTTATTCCTAGCCTGTTTTTATATGCCCTCTAATTTCTACCATATCAAAGCAGCTTCTGTGTTTATTATATATGTAGAGATATTTATGTCTTATGCCTTCTTATTTAATTGTAGACATTAATTTAATAACATGCATTTGTTTTCTTAATTCTACCTTAATGGATAACAAAATCACAGTATATTTTTTATTTCTTTTTATATTTGCCTAGAACATGTTGTTCATAATTTTATTTTTAATATTTCTAAATCTCTTTTTCTGTTATGCTTCTGGTGAACAGTATGGAGTTAAAATTATAATCAAGTTTGAACAATACTCCTTTAATAGGTGACCTAAGCTTATTTTCATTTTTTTTGTTATGATAAATACGTTTGGTCTTAGTTCTGATACATATGTATATATGTGTTCATGTGTGTTTACACATACCCATTTGCACACACATACACAGAAACACATACATCAATGTATATAATTTAATTTCCACTATTTTAGCTTCTTGGTTACTATTTTTATTTTGAAATTTGTTCTAGTGATTACCTTCATATATATATATATATATATATATAAAATACATCGTTTGCCCCTTTTGTTAGACAATATACATTGGGTACATGTTATGAATAACAATGAAATTAGCTTGTAACTTCTTCTCTCCAACATCAATTTTTGTCAACTATATTATCATCCTTGATGCTTGCCTTTGTATTTGTAAATATGTTTTTACTTATAACAGTCATTTGCTATCTTTATCCTTTTACAAGTCTTTAAATTTATTCTAGTTTCTAATAGCTTCTCTCTCATCTCATCTATATATAGACTGATTATAAAAAATCTAAGGTTAGTCTCTTGCAGACCTTTTTTTTTCTCTTGGTCCCAAATGTGGTTGGAAACATTTAAAAGAATAAGAAATTGGAACAGTTCATCTGGCACAACCTGACAACTACAGTTTAAAGCCACACATTTGATGGGGTTCTTTGATGAACATGGAACAAAACTGTCTTTTTAAAGTCTCCAGCCTCTCCGACTGCTAATATGGACAAGAAAGCCAACGAAAGTGGTAAAATACATTCTGATGTCTAAAAATAATTCATATCATTTAATTTTATATAATTGAACTATTGCTTTTACTGTTTCTGATTGCTAAAGACTTGCGAAGCCAGTTCCATATTTGCTAAAGTTGTCAAGGTCTACCATCTATTTGCAAGGACTGTAATTCAAGTACTCAAGTCCTAAGGTCTATGCCTGCAGCTTTAACTTTATAAAAAGTTTCTGTACAGAGCCATCATAACCTGCAGCTAATCCAACATGGTAAAAAAAAAAAAAACAAATCACGCAACAATTTCTTAAATTCTAAAGCTTCCTTATTATGTTTTAACTGCAAGTATTTTGCTTCCCAAAGGAGTTTCTGGGTCAATTATCCAAGTTCCTAATCTTTGCAGCAAAAGTTGATAATATGCCCTTTGTAAATAACTAATTAAATAAATGAAATTAGGCAAATAGAGGCAAAACTATTTTATGTAGTGCTAATGATATGAATATGAAAAACAGCTTACTGTGACAGCCACATAGCCTTTGTAGCTTTCTTCCAAATTAAATTATCTCACTAGTCAGAGGTGGTGATGGGAAACTACAAACTTTTCTGATATACATTTGTACTCCTAAAATCATGAAAAAACCATAATATGCTAGTACTTTGCAGGTAGGCAGAGTCCCAGGGAAAGGATACTAAACCAAACATGATTGTCAGCATCCACAAAGCTCACCAATCATGTAGCTTATTCTTTCCCGAAGCGATGGAGGATTGAGAGAATGGGGCAAGAAGTGAAGAATGTAGTGTACATCTTTCAACATTGAAACAAATTATTAAAATGCCTATCTCTTCACATTTTCCAACTCTTCTTGTCTACCTTTGCTTCTTGTCTCTCATTTTGTCCTTCTTAATTCACTTTTTCTTTCTAAAAACATTCTTTGTGAGTACATTTAATGTGGTTTGATGAAGAATACGCTCAGCATTTTTTGCCTGAAATATTTATTTTTCCCTCACTTTTGAACAGCAGTTTATCGGTGTATAGAATTCTAGATTGACCCATTTTTTTTTCTCAGCACATTGTTACTACAAAATAATTTATTTTTTTCTTCTACTTTTATTTTAGGTTAGGGGATATATGTGCAGGTTTGTTATATGGGTAAATTGCATGTCACTGAGGCTTGGTGTGAGAATCATCCTGTCACCAAGGCAGAGAGCACAGTACCAATAGGTAGCCTTCCAAGGCATGCCCCCCTTGCACACTCCCCTTCAAGCGGACAACAGTGCCTCTTGTTCCTATCTATGTGCCCATGTATACTCAATCCTTACCTCCCACTTGTAAATGAGGACATGATGTATTTGGTTTTATTTGGTTTTTCTGTTCCTGTATTAGTTCACTTAGCATAATGGCCTCCAGCTCCATCAATGTTGTAAAGAACATGATTTCATTCTTTTTATGGCTACATAGTATTCCACGATGTATATGTATCACATTTTCTTTGTCCAGTCCACCATTGATGGGCATCTTGGTTGATTCCATGTATTTGCTATTGTGAATAGTTCTGTGATGAACATACAGATGTGCCTTTTTGGTAGAACTGTTTATTTTGCTTTGGATATATACCCAATAATGGGATTGCTGAATCAACCCTTAAGTTCTTTGAGAAATCTCTGGGGTGCTTTCCACAATGGCTGAATTAATGTACATTCCCATCAGCAGTGTATAAATGTTCTCTTTTCTCTGCAGCATCACCAGCAATTGTTTTTTGGCTTTTTAGCAATAGGCATTCTGACTAGTGTGAGATGGTATCTCACTGTGGCTTTGATAAGTATTTTTCTAATGATTAGTGGTCATGAGCACTTCCTCATGTTTTTGGGCTGCATGCATATCTTCTTTAAGAAGTTTTTGTCCATGTCCTTTGCCCATTTTTGATAGGGTTATTTGTTTCTTGTTGATTTTTAAACATTTCCTTATAGATTCTGGATATTAGACAGTAGTTGGATGCATAGTTTGTAAATACTTCCTCCCATTCTATAGGTTGCTTGTTTACTTTGTTAATAGTTTCTTTTGCTATGCTGAAGCTCTTAAATTAATTAGTGCCTAGTTGTCAATTTGTGTTTTTGTTGCAATTGCTTTCAGGGATCAGGTGGCTGTAGGTGGATGGCATTATTTCTGGGTTCTCTATCCTTTTCCATTGGGCTATGTGTCTGTTTTTGTACCTATGCCGTGACATTTTGGAAACTGTAGTCATTTAGTATAGTTTGAAGCTGGGTAGTGTGATTCCTCTGACTTTGTTCTTTTTGCTTTGGATTGTGTTGCCTATTTGCGCCCTTTTTTGTTTACATAGGGATTTTAGAATACATTGTTTTTCTAATTCTCTGAAGAATGTCTTTAGTATTGTGATAGAAATAGCACTGAATCTGCAGATTACTCTGAGCAGTATGGCCATTTTACCACTATTGTTCTTCTTTTTTATTTATTTATTTATTTATTTATTTATTTATTTATTATTATTATACTATTTTAAGTTGTAGGGTACATGTGCATAACGTGCAGGTTTGTTACATATGTATACTTGTGCCATGTTGGTGTGCTGCACCCATCAACTCGTCATTTACATCAGGTATAACTCCCAATGCAATCCCTCCCCCCTCCCCCCTCCCCATGATAGGCCCCTGTGTGTGATGTTCCCCTCCCTGAGTCCAAGTGATCTCATTGTTCAGTTCCCACCTATGAGTGAGAACATGTGGTGTTTGGTTTTCTGTTCTTGTGATAGTTTGCTAAGAATGATGGTTTCCAGCTGCATCCATGTCCCTACAAAGGACACAAACTCATCCTTTTTGATGGCTGCATAGGATTCCATGGTGTATATGTGCCACATTTTCTTAATCCAATCTGTCACTGATGGACATTTGGGTTGATTCCAAGTCTTTGCTATTGTGAATAGTGCTGCAATAAACATACGTGTGCATGTGTCTTTATAGCAGCTTATTTATAATCCTTTGGGTATATACCCAGTAATGGGATGGCTGGGTCATATGGTACATCTAGTTCTAGATCCTTGAGGAATCGCCATACTGTTTTCCATAATGGTTGAACTAGTTTACAATCCCACCAACAGTGTAAAAGTGTTCCTATTTCTCCACATCCTCTCCAGCACCTGTTGTTTCCTGACTTTTTAATGATCGCCATTCTAACTGGTGTGAGATGGTATCTCATTGTGGTTTTGATTTGCATTTCTCTGATGGCCAGTGATGATGAGCATTTTTTCATGTGTCTGTTGGCTGTATGAATGTCTTCTTTTGAGAAATGTCTGTTCATATCCTTTGCCCACTTTTTGATGGGGTTGTTTGTTTTTTTCTTGTAAATTTGTTTGAGTTCTTTGTAGGTTCTGGATATTAGCCCTTTGTCAGATGAGTAGATTGCAAAAATTTTCTCCCATTCTGTAGGTTGCCTGTTCACTCTGATGGTAGTTTCTTTTGCTGTGCAGAAGCTCTTTAGTTTAATTAGATCCCATTTGTCAATTTTGGCTTTTGCTGCCGTTGCTTTTGGTGTTTTAGACATGAAGTCTTTGCCCATGCCTATGTCCTTAATGGTACTACCTAGGTTTTCCTCTAGGATGTTTATGGTATTAGGTCTAACATTTAAGTCTCTAATCCATCTTGAATTAATTTTCGTATAAGGAGTAAGGAGAGGATCCAGTTTCAGCTTTCTACTTATGGCTAGCCAATTTTCCCAGCACCATTTATTAAATAGGGAATCCTTTCCCCATTTCTTGTTTCTCTCAGGTTTGTCAAAGATCGGATGGCTGTAGATGTGTGGTATGATTTCTGAGGACTCTGTTCTGTTCCATTGGTCTATATCTCTGTTTTGGTACCAGTACCATGCTGTTTTGGTTACTGTAGCCTTGTAGTATAGTTTGAAGTCAGGTAGCGTGATGTCTCCAGCTTTGTTCTTTTGACTTAGGATTGTCTTGGAGATGCGGGCTCTTTTTTGGTTCCATATGAACTTTAAAGCAGTTTTTTCCAATTCTGTGAAGAAACTCATTGGTAGCTTGATGGGGATGGCATTGAATCTATAAATTACCTTGGGCAGTATGGCCATTTTCATGATATTGATTCTTCCTATCCATGAGCATGGTATGTTCTTCCATTTGTTTGTGTCCTCTTTTATTTCACTGAGCAGTGGTTTGTAGTTCTCCTTGAAGAGGTCCTTTACATCCCTTGTAAGTTGGATTCCTAGGTATTTTATTCTCTTTGAAGCAATTGTGAATGGAAGTTCATTCCACTATTGTTCTTCTTATCCTTGAGCATGGAATGTTTTTCCATTTGTCTATGTCATCTCTGATTTCTTTCAGCAGTGTTTTTTAATTGTTGTTGTAGAGATCTTTTACCTTCTTGGCAAGCTTTATTTCTAGGTATTACATTATTTTTGTAGCTATCCTAAATTATATTGTATTTTTGATTTGGCTTTGAGCTTGGTTATTATTGCTGCATAGAAATGCTACTAATTTTTGCATATTGATTTTATATCCTGAAACTTTACCAAAGTCATTTATCACTTCCAGAAGCCATCTGACAGAGTCTATGAGGTTTTCTAGGTATAAAGTCATAGCATCTGTAAAGAGATGATATGATAGTTGGACTCTCTCTATTCCTATTTGGATGCCTTTTATTTCTTTCTCGTGCCTGATTGTTCTGTCAAGAACTTCCAATACTATGCTAAATAGCAGTGGTGAGAGTAGGTATCCTTGTTTTGTTTCAGTTCTCAAAGTGAATACCTGCAGATTTTCTTCATTCAGTAGGATGTTGACTGTAGGTTTGTCATAATTTGCTGAAAACTTTTAACATGAATGGGTGTTGAATTTTATTGAAGATCTTTTCTGTGTTTATTGAGATGGTCATATGGTCTTTGTTGTCAGTTCTGGTTATATGGTGAATAACATTTATTGATTTGAGTAAGATAAATCAACCTTGCATCCTAGAGATAAAGTCTACTTGATCATGGTTAATTAACTTTTTGATATGCTACTGGATTCAGTTTCCTAGTATTTTATTAAAGAATTTTGTGTCTACGTTTATCAGGGATATTGGCCTGGAATTTAGTTGTTGCTGTGTCTCTGGCAGGCTTTTGTATCAGAAAGATCCTGGCTTCATAGAAAAAATTAGGAAGGAGTCCCTCCTCCTCATTATTTTGGAATAGTTTCAGAAGGCATGGTACCAACTATTTGTACATCTGGTAGAATTCAGGTGTGAATCCATCTGGTCCTAGGCTCTTTTTGGTCGGTGGGATATTTATTACTGATTCAATTTTGGAACTCATTATTGGTCTGTTCAGGGTTTAAATTTGCTCCTAGTTCAGTCTTGGGTGGCTTGTGTCTCCAGGAATTTATCAGTTTCTTCTAGGATTTATAGTTTATGTGCTTAGAGGTGTTCATAATAGTCTCTGAGGATTTTTTGTGTTCCTGTGGGGTTGGTTGTAATGTCACCTTTGTCTTTTCTGATTGTGTTTATTTGGATCTTCTCTTTTTCTCTGTATTAATCTAACTAGTGGTTTATTAGCATAGTTTAACCTTTTGAAGAACCAACTTGCGTTTCCTTTTCTTTTTTTTTAGATGGAGTCTCACTGTGTCGCTCAGGCTGGAGTGCAATGATGCGATCTCAGCTCACTGCATCCTCAACCTCCTGGGTTCAAGCGATTCTCCTGCCTCATCCTCCTGAGTAGCTGGGATTACAGGCATGTGCCACCATGCCTGGTTAATTTTTGTATGTTTAGTAGAGACGGGGTTTCACCATGTAGGGCAGGCTGGTCTCGAATGCCTGGTCTCGTGATCCGCCTGCCTCACCTCCCAAAGTGCTGGGATTACAGGCATAAGTGACCATTCCCAGCCCTTCATTGATCCTTTGTATGAATTTTCATATCTCAATTTTTTTCAGTTCAAGTCTAAGTTTGGTTATTTCTTTTCTGCTAGGTTTGGAGTTGGTCTACTCTTGTTTTTCTAGTTCCTCTAGGTGCAACAGCTGGCTGTTAATTTGAAATCTTCCTAACTTCTTGATGTAGGCATTTAGTGCGATAAACTTTCCTCTTAATATTTTTAGCTGTGTTCCAAAGGCTCTGTTATGTTGTTTCTGTTTTCATTATTTTCAAAGCATCTTTAAAATTTCTGCCTTAATTTCATTATTTCCTCAAAAGCCATTCAGGAGCAGATTGTTTAACTTCCATGTAATTGTGTGGTTTAGATAGATCTTTTTAGTATTGATTTCTATAATATTTTGTGTGTGTGCTGTATTCTCAGAGTATAAATGATATGATTTCTTTTCCTTTTTAATTTGTCGAGACTTGCTTTATGGCTGAGCGTGTGATTGATCATAGAGTATATGCTGTGTGTAGATGAGAAGAATGAATATTATGTGTTTGATTGGTGGAGTATTCTGCAGTTTTCTATTAGGTCTAATTGGTTATGCACCAAATTTATATCCAGAATATATTTGTTAGTTTTCTGCCTCAGTGATCTGTCGAGCACTGTCAGTGGTATGTTGAAGTCCCCCAATATTATTGTATTGTTGTCTAAATCTCTTAATAGATTTCTAAGGAGTAGTTTTGTGTATCTGGGTGTTCCAGTGTTGGGTGCATATATATTTGGGTTAGTTAAGTCTTCTTATTGAATTAAATCATTTACTATTATGTAATGCTATTCTTTGTCCTTTTTGATCATCGTTGGCTTAAAGTCTGCTTTATCTGGTATAAGATATACCCTTGCTCTTCTTTGTTTTCCATTTGATTAAAAGATCTTTCTCTATACCTGTCTTTTGAGCTTTTGGGTATTGTTGGTTGTGGGATGGGTCTCTTGCAGACACCAGGCAGTTGGGTCTTGCTTCTTTATTTAACTAGGCACTCTATGCCTTTTAAGTGGCATGTGTAGCCCATTTACATTCAGAGTCAATATTGATATGTGACGAATTGATCCTATCATTATGCTATCAGCTGGTTGTTATGTAGACTTAATTGTATAGTTGCATTATGGTGTCAATGCGACATAGGCCTAAGTAGCATTTTGTGGTGGCAGTTACTGTTCTTTCATTTCCATGTTTAGCACTCTCTTTAGGAGCTTTTATAAGGCAGATTTAGTGGTAATGAATTCCCTTAGCATTTGCTAGTCTGAAAATGATTTAATTTTTCCTTCTCTTTTGAAGCTTAGGTTGGTGGGATATAAAATTCTCAGTTGGAATTTCTTTTCTATGAGGATATTAAAAATAGGCCTCAAATCTCTTCTGGCCTGTGAGGTTTCCGCTGAAAGGTTGACTGTTCACCTGATATGGTTCCCATTGTAGATGACCCGCCCCTTCTTTCTATCTGCCTTTAAGATTTTTTCTTTCATGTTGACCTTGGAAAATCTGAGGACTCTTTGTCTTGGGGATGGACATCTTACTTAATACATATTATCTCACATACATAGTTATCTGAATTTCTTGAATTTGCATGTTGACTTCTAGAAATACATAGTTCTCTGAATTTTTTGAATTTGCATGTTGACTTCTAGAAATTGGGAAAATTTTTGTGGAATATATTCTTTTTTTTTTTTTCATTGTCTATTGTTTATTTTATTTTATTTTATTTATTATTATTATTATACTTTAAGTTCTAGGGTACATGTGCATAACGTGCAGGTTTGTTACATATGTATACTTGTGCCATGTTGGTGTGCTGCACCCATCAACTCGTCAGCACCCATCAACTCATCATTTACATCAGGTATAACTCCCAATGCAATCCCTCCCCCCTCCCCCCTCCCCATGATAGGCCCCAGTGTGTGATGTTCCCCTTCCTGAGTCCAAGTGAAGGAATATATTCTTAAGTATGTTTTCCAAGTTGCTTGCTCTGTCTCCTTCTCTTTCTGAAATGCCTATAAGGTTTAGTCTCTACATAATCCCGTATTTCTCAGAGGTTTTGTTCATTATTTAAAATTCTTTTATCTTTATTTTTGTTTTTCTGTGTTGCTTCAAAGGCCCAGTTTTCAAACTCTGAGATTCTTTCCTTAGCTTAGTGTATGTGCTCCTATGCAGAAGTGTCCCCTGCCCACAGTGCCCCTTATACCAGAGCACATCTTACTTGCAGCAACCCTGATGGAGTGCTCCCATCTGCCGTGCCACTGCTGCCCCTGCTGGAGCATCTCTTGCCCATGGTGCCCCCATTGGAGCAACTTCTGCTTGTGATACCCTCCACTGGAGTGTCTCCTCCCTGTGGGGTACCCATTCTCCCCACCAGAGCACTTGCACCCATACCCCTACTGCCTTCTCCTATGGAGTGCAGTTGCCAGTGACCTGGGAGAACCTCAGTCCCTCCACCACAACTGGAGCTTGACTTTGAGGAGCTAGAGGACAAAGCTGGACTTAGACCTAGCCTCCTATGGTTAGAACATACAGCCCAGGAGTGTGGGGCTGGTCCTTGCCCTCTAAAGCCACTCAGGAATGAAGCCATTCAACTATACCAAACTTGTGCCACAGTCAAACCCTCATAGGCAAAAAAATGATAGTAACAAAAAGCCCCATTCAAAGCACAACTTCAAAGGATAAAGGAACATTCACTCTCCCAGATGAGAAAGAATTAACAGAAGAACTCTGGCAACTCAAAAACCCAGAGTGTCTTTTTACCTCCAACTGATCATGCTAGCTCCACTGCAATTAATTCTAACCATATTTAAATGGCTGAAATGTCAGACATAGAATTAGGAATCTGGATGGCAAGGAAACTCACCACAATACAAGAGAAGATTGAAACCCCATCCAAGAAAAACAGTAAAACAATCCAAGGGTTAAAAGATGACACACCCATTTAAAGAAAGAACCAAACAGACCTGGAAATAAAAAATTCACTACTGAAATTTTGAAATAATCTTAAAGTATCTGTTGTTGTATAAGGACACTTGCTACTATGAGTGTTACTCTATAGAGGTACTTTGAACTTTTTCCTGGTATTTTTAAAGATCTCTTTATTTTTACCTAATGTTCTGCAGTTTTATTACAAACACTTTGCATGTCTAAATTTATCATAAGTCTCATGATTTCCAAATCTGAAGACTCACAGCTTCATCAATGCTAATTTATTATCTTTGGCTATTATCTCATTCCATTTTTTGATATTCTTTACTTTATCACAAATGCTCTTAGGTCTATATTGGCATGTTTATTCTATGTCTTTTTACATTCGTGTTTCTTCACGTCTTTTATATTTGGATGTTTAACTGAAGCTTTTCTTCATGTTACTTTCCAATTTGCTAATCCTATGTTTGGCTAGTCAGTGTAGACTTTTATGCCCGTTGACTTTTTAATTTTTATTATAACACGTTTTCACATATGGGCTTAATTTTTTAAAGTATCTTCTTTTTTTCATAGCCTCTTGCTTTTTACGATGCTTTCTATTTTATTTCATTTAAAATGAAACAAATTATATGGTCTTTTATATTCTTCTACCTAGAGTTTTGGGATGCTCCAATTTTCCAGGTTGTATGTATCAATGGTGGGTTGCCATTTCATGTAGTTTATATTTTGAGTATGAATGTATTTTGAGCAAAATTATTTTACTTTTTCTAGCGGAAGTTCAATGCATTCTGGGTGTCACTGAACAGTCTGCTAGAAGTATCATCACCACCAGACTGTTCTCAGTTCGGTATCAAATGGTACACTAGTGATATGAAGAAGTACAGCTTACAGGAGTCCACTTTGGCGACAGTGGCAGACATTCAGTTACCAGACACGTCAGTGACAGTTATTCCAGATGTAGATCAGGTTCCAATCTCAGAAGTGGTAGGGGAAGAGAGTGGTAAAATTAATGTGTGCCCAGAAGCAGTGCAGTGCTGTCTACTTGAACATTTTTCAAGCCAATCACTTGCTGCTTGGTTCTACTTAAATTTCCCAGTCAATTTTTTTTAACTTACAGTTAAGAATCCTAGCAAATGCATGATTGTTTTCTGTTTACCACTCCACTTATCAATATATTTAACAGCATTTATTTTACTATGAAATTTCTTTTCTTAATTTTAACATTAGATAAAATTTATGGCTTAGATTTAGGAGCCGGGTTAATAAAACTACAATTTTGTTTTCATATGATGTTTTATTTGAAATTATGTGAGTTACATGTACTAATAGTACAAATATACTCTAATTGGTGAACCTATTTTCTTGAAATGAAATATTCACTCACTTCATCATTTATACTGGCTGCATGATATTCCATTGTTAAAATATATCAAAGCTTGTTCTATACCTAAATAGAAGGCAATTATGTATTATCCAATCTTTTGCTATTAAAAGCAACTCATGATAACCTAGTAAACAAATATGTTTAAGTTCTGAAAATCCTTATAATGGGATATTACGTAACAGTTAAAATTACGTTTATGAATAATTTTGTAACATTATAAAATAATGCACACAGTTTGAAATAATGTGTGAAGAAAAATTTCAAAGTATATTTTTTAAAGAACTGTGGTTACTTGGCATGAGTGATTTTTCATTGTTATAATGTTTATTCTGATACTCTACAATAAGTGTGACATTAGTTAATGAATTTTTTAAGTTGAATTCTGAATAAGGCTTATTTTTTGCATGAAGATGTTTGTATTCTAATTTTACTATGTGCATCATTCCATTTTCGTGATGCTGTGAAAAAACACTGCAGACTGGGTCATTTATAAAGAAAAAGAGGTTTAATGGACTCAAAGTTCCACAAGGCTGGGGAGGCCTTTCAATCATGGTGGAAAGAGATGGAGGAGTAAAGGCACGTCTTACAGGGCATCAGGCAAGAGAGCATGTGCAGAGGAACTGCCACTTATAAAACCATCAGATCTCATGAGACTTATTCACTATTATGAGAACAGCATGGGAAAAATCCATCCCATGAGTCGGTTACCTTTCACCAGGTCCCTCCCATGATACATGGGTATTATGGGAGCTACAATTCAAGATGAGATTTGGGTAAGGGCACAGCCAAACCATATCACTATGGGATTGATTTATAGAAATAGGATTACTGTATTAAAAGCATAAAGTTACCCTTAAAGGATAACTTGTATATTCAGTCAAATTCGCTTATTTCAAGTTTTTAGGATTATGCTGAATTAAGTATATTTCTAGAGTCTGGATATCTTAACTGCACAGGAATAGAATGATCCAACTCCACGACAGAAATTAAGACAAAACATCTACTTTAAATATTACTTATTGGGTAAATATTTCCAATAAAGGGAAACTAGTAGGTTATATCAAAGCAGGAGAAGGCTGCATTCTGAGATGCTTATTTTGGTGTTTTCATTCAGAATTTTGTTTTCACATTTTATTAGCTAAAGAAACTCTGTATATTTAAACATTTTTGAAAGAAGTCATTCTATAATAAGTAATGGAATATTCCAGAAAGGAAAGAAAACTAAGAAAGCAGCTGGAAAATTTCTGAGAAAAGAAGCAAAGACCACATGTTTAGAAAATATATTTAATATCAGGATTCTAGTTAAATTTGTTTTGCAATGATTGTGTTAAAAAGATTAAATTTCATCTAATGTATCTGGTTTAAAAATAATTTTAGGTTATTCACTACTTATACATTTTAACATTAATTCCATATTTTAACTGTCATTTTTCTGGATTTCTTGGAGGTATTTTCACAAATGCAATAAACAGTCATTAGCATAACATGTCAATATCTTCATTAATGTGATGTATTGGCAATCTATTGTGGATATGTAATATAGTATGAAAGACTTAAACAAAAATTAGAAATAAAGAATTTAGATTTGTGTCTTTGGTTTTATACAGCAGATTTTGTACCTTATTTCCTTTGAATCCATGAAAGCATAATATCAACTTGCAAAAGATTTTGCACATCTGTTAAAATGCAACTGGTCTATGCTGTCCACCAGCAGTGAAGTGCAAAGGATTCCACCCAGACTCTATTTCCAGATTGTTAATTCCCTTCCAGATGGTACTGCAGAAGGCTGCATGGAGTGTATGACTTTTTTAGCCAATTCATGAAAAATTCTATTCCAAGAAGAAAATCTCTATTCTAAGTAGTGACATGTAATATAGACATCTTAGGTTGAGCACTCTTTCTCACCCGGTAGTTGAACATACATAGCAGTTCATAGTTAGCAGACGTGTTCATTACCTAGTGTACTAGTAATCAAGGGCATATTCTTTCTCTAGGAAAGAAAGGTAAAGTAAGCCCCTTACATTTATCAGCAATGTTACATATATGGAACATAAAGTGTATTTTTAAACCAATTAATTCTTTTCTTTCTTTCTTTTTTTTTTTTTTTTTTTTTTTTTTTGAGACACTGTCTTGCTCTGTCACCCAGGCTGGAATGCAGTGGTGTAATCATAGCTCACTGCCGCCTTCAACTCCTGGGTCTAAGCAATCCTCCTGACATGGTCTCTCAAGGTGGTGAGATTACAGGTACGCAACATCATGACCAGCCTCAAATAATTTTATAGTCTATTATAATTTTTTCATCATTTTATTATATTTCCAAATATATGAAACATAACAGGAAACCTATATGGATAACAATGTGCAAATACAATTTAGACATGTTCATATAAATTAAGTTCTAGTCTTTTGTGTATTGATTTTTGATATAGAGAAAAGAAAGAGTCATTTTTAAATGGGAGGGAAGTCCAGAAGGAGATTTTAAAAGAGGAAAAGTTATCATTTATGTTATAAAGCATACACAAATAATATATCAAAGGGAGTAGAACACTATGCATGACTGTTTGCTATCCAGTGATTGCCTTCCTGTCATCAAGTATTTCTACCCTAAGAAGGTGCATACCTGATTTTGGAGGGCAATAATTTAAAGTAAATGTAAAGAAAATACAAATTTTACATATTAATACTTAGCACCTTTCATATGTAAAGATGTAGTTTAAGGAATCACTCTTTGCCAGTCTCAAAGAAGTATAAAATTAGTAAACATTTATTAAAGAAGAGATTCTAAAAAAATAAGTTTGGTGCAACGTTAAAAATAATCTACTATAAAATTAAAGTGTTACAATTTTGGATTTTACACAAAAATATCTAAAGAAATGTTAATCTGTGAGTTTGTCTTATGTCTCCATAATCTCAAGCCCAATGTATGGATTCAGCCAACCTATGGAGGAAACTAGGACATACATATCTTATTCAATTGTTTAATCTTTTGGTGCTACCCATTGTTCAAAGGAAAGGGCGGCAAGAGGAGAAGAAAGTTCATCAATGGAGGACAAGTTATCTGAAGATGCATTGATCAAGTTAGAGAAGAGGCACAGAGAAATAGAGTGAACAATGTGAGGAAATTTTGGGGGCTGGAATGAAAAATAAATAAAAGTTTCTAATTGTTCTAGGTTTATTTTGTATATTTTTATTCAAAGTAAACACCAATTTCATATGAACACCAATGAACACTTTATCAGCCTTTAGGATTGCATTAGTCCATACCCACATTGCTATAAAGAATTACCTGAGACTGGGTAATTTATGACGAAAAGAGGTTTAACTGACTCACAGTTCTGCAGGCTGTACAGGAAGCATGGCTGGGGAGGCCTCAGAAAAGTTACAGTCATGGCGGAAGGCAAAGGGGAAGCCGGCAGATTTTCACAAGGGTGGAGCAGGAGAGAGAGAGCAAAGGGGTAAGTGCTACACACTTTTAAACAAGCAGATCTCATAAGAACTCACTCACTGTGGCAAGAACAGCAAGGGGAAATCACCTCCATGATTCAATCACTTCCCACCAGCTCCCTCCCTCAACATTGAGGATTACAATTCAACGTGAGGTTTGTGTGGGGACACAGAGCCAAACTAGATCAGGATCATTTGACTTGATGTCAGCTTCAGAATACAGAAAAGGACAGAGAGAAAACAAGGGCCTTGAGTGTAAAGGTAGTTTGTATAATGTGAGGAGGAGGAGTTTATATGGAGCAAGGCATTATCCTCTAAATCAGGGGTTAGCAAACTTTTGTTGTAAACAGTCATATAGTAAATATTTAAGGCACTGTGGGCCACACCTTCTCTGTCACAGCTACACATTTCTGCCATTGTTTGCCAAAAAGCAACTATAGGAAATAAACAAAACAAGTGAGCACGACTTTGTGTTGACAAAACTTTATTTATTGAAAAATGCCATCTAATTTTTATATCTCATAAAATCATAGTTTTATTGTTTCCAATCATTAAAAATTTTCTTTTAGAGATGGGGTCTCATGATTTTTTCCAGGCTGGCCTCCAACTCCAGGACTTTAAGGAACCTCTCACCTCAGCTTCCCAAATAGCTGAGACATCAGACTTGCACCACCACGCATGGTCAAAACTTTTTGAAATGCAAAAAGCATTTTTAGCTAGTGAACAGTACAAAAATCAAGTGGCAGGCGAGATTTGCCATTCAACCTGTACTTTGCTGGCACTTGCTTTAAAGTAGTGGTCTCCAAAGTTAGGTATGTACCTTCTTAAGGTAGCAATACATGACGACAGGAAAGCAATCACTGGAGAGCAAACCGTCAAGCAACAGTGTTCTCCTCTCTTTCATATTTTATTTGTGTATGTTGTATAATATAGATATGTATTTAATATTGTAATAGATGATAAATAAGTTTATAAAGTGTACTCCAAATTTCATTTTAGCTGACAGAGATCACAATCCAAACATCTGGTGACTAATTTCCTAATACAGCTTCTCAACTATGGTATAAGTAATACATGTAGCACCCAGAAGTATGCTGAATGAAATACAAAGTTCTTTTGTGGGTTTTTTTTTTTTTTTTTTTTTTTTTTTTTTTTTTTTTGAGATGGAGTCTTGCTCTGTCTCCCAGGCTGGAGTGCAGTGGCACTATCTCGGTTCACTGTAACCTCCCACTCCCAGGTTCAAGCGATTCTCATGCCTCAGCCTCCTGAGTGGCTGGGATTACAGGCACGAGCCACCACACCGGGCTAATTTTTGTATTTTTAGTAGAGACGGTGTTTCGCCATTTTGGCCAGGCTTGTCTCAAACTCCTGACCTCAAGTGATCCGCCTGCCTTGGACCCGCAAAGTGCTGAGATTGAAGGTGTGAGCCACCGCATCTGGACCAAAGTTTTCATGGTAATGACCAATAAACCACTGCTTTCTCAATCTCCAGATAAGTTGCAAGTGTGCTATATCATTTTGGGTCTACCCTGTATATTGCAGATTCTCTGTATCTAATATTTGACATTGCAGAACATCATTCAGTGTTTTTCTTCATCCTTCAACCACAGAAGTGTTTTAATACGTCTCTTCCTATCAACCTGTTTGCCAGAGATTATCCACTGTGCTTCTCCCTTATCCCTTCTTCAGTCCCAGGCTGAATGGAAGAAAGCATAGCCCTAACATATGCAAATGTTTAAGAAATCCAGGAAGAGCAGACCTCTTTGCATTAAATGGCTTAGGCGGATAAGTTGCTGAAGGTTCTCTTTTGTTTGGCTCAATCTTATCACTGAAATACACATCTGAAAATGAGGGTAGGAGAGAAGGTGTTGGAAGTTTAAGAAGAGAGGATTCCCTCTTGAAGGACATAGAAATCACCTGGAGTGCCTTTTTAAAATCTGAGTCATTAATCATGGGGCTTCAGCAGGACCATCTGGGGTAGATTCTGTTCTCATCATTTTACCAGTGGTGCAAGGTAAAAATACTGCTTATCTCTTTTTAAGAAAAATTACGTCAGCAATGCTCTTAGACTTAGCTTACGTATATCAATTCTATTTCTTCATTGAATAAAGTATACAACATGAAAAAAATCACTTTATTCCTTTTCAGCATGTGGATTTTAACTATGTATATACATCAGGAGTCACACTTATCTTTGTTGAAAGAAAGACTCATAATCTTCATTAGATATTCACAGATTTTATCTTCCTTCTTTCCCTGTGCACATTTTCTAAGGCTATCAGAAAGTCAGTTTTTGCCATAATGCAACCCTTTCACTCCTACATCATTACTTTTTTTTTCTATTCAGTTGTATCATTCCTATCAAGTTAAAAATTGTTTACACATGCACACACACACCAAGTACATTTATTTATGCAAATTAAAAGTGGTTTTCAATTATTTTTTGAGAGTGAAATTAAATCCAATTTGTAAAGTAAGAACAAATTTACTAAATTATTTTGTGTTTCAGTATTCATTAAAGTATATTTACTAAAATTAATTTTTATCATAATCATGATCAAAAGTTCTATGCCATGAAGACTACTCCATGATTTTATTTTTATGAGAAACCCAGTATCCTTGCTTTTATTGTATTATATTAAATATAATAATATAAAGACTTTCTTTTATCTTGCCATCCATGAGTTGTATCTATCTGTACAAGTGTGTAAGTTTTGATATGTTTCCCGTTCTCTTGGTCTATATTAACATGGTTTAAGTAATACAATATAAAATTTATCATGCAAATATTCCTTACATTTGGGAAGAGAAAAAGGGAAGAGCAGAAATGAAGGAGGGAAGGAAGGAAGGAAGGAAGGAAGGAAGGAAGGAAGGAAGGAAGGAAGGAAGGAAGGAAAAAAAAGGGGAGGAAGGAGGGAGGGAAAGAGGGAGGGAGGAAGAAAGGAAGAAAGCAAGGAAGAAAGAAAGGAGGGAGGGAGGAAAGAAGGAGACAAAGGTTAAAGCTGCAATAATTGACTATCTATTAATAATTACATTTTTTCCTCCAGGCCTGAAGTCTAGCCAAGCCCATAGCAGTGACTATTTGTCACTGCTGCTTAAATTTATGAAAGTTGAGAGCAATGGCTTGGTAATTTGGAATTCACCTGCTGAGCTCATCTAGTCTCTATTTGGAATTTTGCAATGTCCTGCATTACACATGCATACACTGCACCGTCATTTACAGATGCAATGAGAGAAAACCTGATAAGATGAGTCTTTGGGAGAAGAAAAGGCATAACAAATACAAAAATTAAAACACTCGGGAATAAGGTAAATACTGAGAGTAAGAACTGGCAATGAGACAAATATTGGATTAAGACAAATACTGCTGCAGATTCCAATGTCAATTCTAACGGTGCTGGTAAAGATTGGATTGTGTTGACAGTTGAAGATGAGCAGCTAAAGCAGAAAGTAAGAAAAAAATCTTCTAGGCCTGAATCCTATGTCATTGAATGTTTTTTACTCAGGTAACAACTTATTAGATTATAAAAATAAATTTAAGCACAGGTGGTTGTACTCCTAAAAAGAATTAAGATTAATAAATTAATGCAATTAATTTAAATTGACAGCTAATAGTAATATATGAAAGTCATTTAAGCCCCTGAAATATTTCCTCTTTTTAGTCTTTGAGAGATAAATTATGCACAAATATCTCATACCTACAAAGAATGTTAATTATAAAATATAGGTGTTAAGAGCACGATGAACATTGTGTTTAGATAATATCACTACCAAATCTCTAAACTCACATTATTCACTTTATTATCCTAACATATTTTAATTTGTTCAGGTGTAATGCCACGATTATTGATGTTCATCTGAGAACCTTTTCATTGGAAGACATAAGAGAAGTAGATTAGTGTAGCAGTCAAAGCCTGGACTCTGAAATCAAACTCAGTTTAAATGCAGACTCTGCCCTTTCTTAGGTATGAATTCTTGGACCACTTAAGTAAACTCAAAGGAGGGAATCCCTGAATCCCTGGCTTTCATATCACCTTTCTCAGATGTGATGCAGAAAAGAAGAAGAGAAGTGGGGCCTGAAAGCTATCAGCAGTCAAACATCAAAAATGAAACCAGATTCTTCATTATTCTGAGTAATGTTAAGAATTAAATGAGGGTTTTGTTTGTTTTTTAGTGCCTAACACTCAGAAAAGGCTCAATAAATCTTACCTAGCATATCTTATCAAAGATGTTGAATTGGAGTCTAACGTGCATGACAGTGAGGGAAGAATGAGACATAGTCATGAGCTCTAAGGTTAATTATGTTTGAGGAGAATGAAGAGGGACCTTTCTAGGGATAAGATAATGAGCAGTAGCAAATTTTAATCATCCTAGACTGTTGAGGTTTTGTATTTATTAAAGACCAAGATGGTTCATGTTTATAATTAGCAGTTTTCACATCCATGTTTCCATTCATAACCTCAATACTAGTCTGGCACCCATAATAAAATTTTTAATACACCTTTGCTGTGATAATAAACATTATTTATCAGAAACATCTACGTTGAAATTTAGAGGATAATTTTAACATTGGTTACTCAAATTGCATGGTAAATCTTTAAATGATTGCAAATTTTACCATCATTCTTCCTTTAGCTATTTTTACCTCTCTGCTATATTTTTTTTCTTTCTTTTTCTTATTTCTAGGACCATTTACTACTTGTTTTCTCTTTTGATGCTTTCTCTGTGTAATTTGTGGGTCATATTTTCTTCTCAAACTTCCAAATTGTGGCATTATTCTAAGGCTATATCTTCACTCTCGCCTATATATTTTTGGTTAGTTCATCCTCTTTTACAGTTTGAACGAAGGTATTATTTCCAATACCAAAGTCTCTCCAAAAACTCAAGTACACATCATTCAATGACCAATTGGTTAATTATTAGTGCTTTGTACTCAGTGTCCACAATTACAAGTAACTTCGTTACACCAGATTCTTCTTTGGATCTTCTTATTTCATTTAATGGAACCATCATTCTCTTCTTAACCGGTTTGAAATATTAATATTTTTATTCTCGCTCTATCTACAAAATGTATCTGTTTACACTTTGAGTAGTTTGTCTTTCACAGTTACAGTACCTTTTATATCTACTCTCTTTTTACAATTTCCATTACTACCGTCCCAGTTCAGTTTTCAATAGCCTTTCTAAAAGGCTATTTTAGAATAGCCTTTTATTCTAAAACTCCCCATTTTCCATTGGGGAGGTGATTCTTCATACTTGAATTTCATTTTGGCTGAGGGGAATTTACTTTCTAAAAGACCATTGAAGCAGCTCCCTCACTGACCTTACCTATCCAGTCTCTTTTCCTTATTCATACCCCATGTGATATTAAGTTAAATAATTGTAAAGAACAACTGCTTTGCTAAAAAAAAAAAAAAAGAAAAAAAAAATCACTATCAAATCACGTTGTCCCTGAACTTTAAAGCCCCAGCTTGCCTTTACAGCCTGTGTCCAACAACTCATTTACATGTACTAAGTGCTTCAACCGAACATACTATGTACATTTTCCCAAAAATTCTCTGTGCCTCCCAACTCTACAGCTTTTATCTTCCTTTCCATTCTTCATAATTTCCCACTGCTTGTGACATCCCAGCCTGTCAAAATTTTACAGTCTTTGGAAGCCCAGATCAAATGCAATTTTCTCAATTTTATCCACTCTCCCCTTATGAGTTGAAGTTCTCTCTTTGTATATTGTTTTCACAATTTCAAGTAGAAATTTTAGGGTTTCTCATTATGGTCATTTGTCTTCATCTGCTTTTTCCCCTACTAGAATGTTAGTTCTTTAAAACAGGTATTGTGATTTATCCAACACTTGTGTTTGTTCCATGATGAAGCAAAGTAACTTTCATGAAATAGACACCATTTAATTGTTATTAAGAATGCATAAACACCTTTATGTTGTAATATATTAGTATTTAGGAAATTAAAAACCTTTTGTCTAATGATGGTAAAATAATTGAACAAGGTTATATTGCTTGTCACTGACAGAACTGAGTAAGAACCACAATACGAAGACAGAAGAGAAATAAGGCACAGAGGAGAATAGACAGTTTCTAATCCAGTTTCCAGTGCTATAGTTAAAATTGTGTTCAGTTACAGCTGAGTAAAAATAAAACTGCATGGTAAAGCAATGACAATGTCCAAATATTTAGAAAACAGCCATAGATTAGAGATTCTTATCAAATACTTAAATCCATCTGATTAGTACTTTCATACTTGAAAATAAAATTTGAACAGATATAAACACAGTATATTTACATTTTCCTAGAAATCTCCATTGCATGACTGCTGAAGAGAGTCAGCAATTACCCAGGGACCAATTAGCTTGTTTGTGGATTATCTACACCCTGTGGCTTCTTCCTCTTTGCTTTCCTCCTCTTTTTTGCCTTTTGACCACTTCACAGTTGTTAGAAGAAGAAATTAAAGAAGTGCTAAAAAGTAGAAAACCAGAACAAGTGAAATTAAGACTCTAAATTATTATACATGAAACACATTTATGTTATTAATAGTTGGCTGAATTTTTTAAATAAAATGCCAGACATTTGAGCCAAAGGGTAATTAATTTATTATAATTTTTTTCAAATTTGTTATCTTAATCACTTAATTGTTTCTTTTGGAAAGCTCAAAGCTTGTTCAGTAAGATGATACAGAAATAATTATTAAAATCAACCTGAGGAATTATTGAATATTTCATTACTTCATGTTGTCTTGCATAGTCACAATTTGCTAAAGTTTATCAGAAGAACATTAATAGGATTCTATGACCATTTAGTCTAAATATTTCTAAATGTCAGTCTAGAATATTTCTGTGTAGTTTATTCACTGACAGTTTTCACTGATTTGCTCCTACTCACAGAGAAGTTCCCAATACAATTGGAAAAATCCATCTTCAACTACTAACATACTCTTTTCTATTTATGTACAGTTGGAAAGGATCCTAAAAATCAATTTGTATCATTTTCCATTGGGGAGTTGATTCTTCATACTTGAATTTCATTTTGGCTGAGGGGAATTTACTTGAGCACATGTTAAACATTTTTTGTCCACATTTCGTGTCCTCTGTTATTTTGGGACAACTCAATGTTGGCAATCTCTGTGGAGTTTCTCTTTACCCAGGAGGTCTGCACTCAGGGTTTCATGAACACAATGCAGAATTTCCCCTCTCAGCTGTCCTGGGACTATTTCTTTTTCTTCTAAGAATAAAATTCTGTTTCTGACATATAATGATTTTCCTCTGTACTTGCCTATAGACCCAATGTCTAATAGTTTCTTATTCTTTAACTTTTCTATTACATACCTTATTTGCAATAAATAACCCAAAATCACGAGGTAAATGGTTATTCAAACTATTGTTTTATCCCAGACTATTTGATAAAAACTTTAGCTTTCCCATTTTTACTTTCTTAGCATCATTTTTCTAGTGTGTCTGACATTTCTGCCCAAATACAAAAAGGGAATCCCTGAATCAAATTGCAAATGTTTCTAATGTATTCTGTGCACTCAATTGTATCTCGAAATCATCCAAGGAAAGGAAAACATCAGATTTCCATGCTGAATCAGGAAACAAGAGAGTATTTCAATCTTGGAACCATGAAATTTTGATAGTAGATATGATTGCAATTTTTCTGTATATTTTATGAATTTGGTAAAAGTTTTACTTAACCTCCTTTATGTATCCTATTCAAAATAGTTTTCACGCAATACTCTCACCTATTTCCTTTATTTTTAGGAAATGTCATTGATCCATATTTTTAAATTTTTACTATTAATGTATGGAATTCTTAAAAAGTAAAATCGGAAGAGATCAAGTGAAAGCTGTACTTTTATGCCATTCTTTCTACATGTGGTTTTTCTTAATTCTTCATTCTGCACACTTGAATTGAGCATACAAATCACTTTTCTAGAAATAAAAGTCAAATTTGTTATGTGTATAAAATGGTTCACAGCTTACAATACACTGCCAAATGTACTATATCGCCTCCCAAATCGTGGTAATCCTGTGAAGAATATGGTCTGGTTATTATTATTATCTCTCATTTTATTGATTGGAAAACTGATGCAAAAAAGGAGTGTCTTGTTCTGGAAGCACAATTCAGGCCCCAATTTTGAACTTGATTCTTACATGTTTCACTAATGTAAGCTGCCAGTGAAAATAAATGAACTAATAACAACTTTATTTGCATAGTGTTTTAAAATTTATACAGGAATTTCATATGAATTCTCTTTCTTATTTTGGTAGAGTGTAGAAAAAAGAAACATTTTCTTTCTATTACATCAAGACTCATGTTTCTATCTTTGGTTACAGACTGATGTAATATGAAATAAGAAAAATGGAATCAGGAGGAGAAAAACGTTTAAGAGAATGAATGACAATTTTTTCTACATTTTAATTTTTCTTTTTTAAAGTAATGTGAAAATACATAAAGGAAGATAAAAATTTTTAAAGGATGATACAGTTTTGTGTGTTTCTTATTTTAATATGTTGATTTTCAGTTGCTACCACATGTAATAAATGTTTTCCTGTATTTCAAGATTATGAAATGTCAAGTGAAAATATTTTATATTTTTATGAGATTATCAGTGGGTAATTATATATTTGAGAGAGAGGGGGAGATATAGAGGAATATACACATACATTTATAAAAGTATTGCAGAACCATTAAAAAGTCTGCTTTCTGTAATACAGTTTTAAAATGTGCATGAGAAAACAGCATAAGGGTCAGTTAAAAAAACCCATGCAGCATTATAGAAAAATCAAATTCAAAACATATTGCTTTGCTTATTAGGCTGCAATCATTTTAACCATACACTTAAAAATAAATGAAATGTATTTTTTAGGATAAGATTTAGCAGAATGCTACATATGACATAGAGATTATTGACAGCAATGGAAACGTTCAAAACAGCAGAAAGTTAAAATACTCTGCTGAAATACCAAAAATAGTGGAGAGGAAATGGAAAATTATTTGAAATGTTAGAGACGTTTCATTCCAGTACCTTGGCCTCATTATATTATCAGCTAAATATAAAATACATAGACCAGATAAATGTCTCATTAAGTCTTTCACAGTTCTTTCTGGGAAGTTGGTAGTGGTCTTGAAAACGAAAAATAGAGAAATGTTTTATATGAAAATTATGGCATAAAATGTATTTCAGTGAATGTTTTTATTAACTCACTGTGTGTGGTAAGGCATGGTAGTAGAGTTATAATTTTATCAATTGCTCTTAAGACAAAGATGTATTCTATATAGTAAGCTTTAAGACTAAACAAAATATCTGTTGCATTTCACGTTTAGTTACATTGTCAACTGCTCAGATGTAGTCTATATTAGATGCTTTCTACCTCCATTTTATGAGAAGGCTTTTTTCATACAATACCATTTCTGAGCTAATAGAAGCATATTAAACTATCCATATTATCCCGTTTACTTTGACATTTATTTCTACATACACACACTCAAATATTAACATACAAAAATAGGAACATATTTCATGTTCCGATTTATGTTCTGATTTACTTATTTATGATTTTCATCTAAGATTCATGTGAACACAACACAAGAGGATTACAGACAGGAAAATAGCGTTACTTTTCAGGGTAAAAATAACTTTCTTCCTCAATTAATTCATGTAATCTGAATTATTGCATCTAATTAAGAGACTCATTCTCTTCCTATAACAAAACAGGGAAAAAATCTTTACAATGAATTACTGCTGTATTTCTCATTCTGGCAAAGTTCCCACTGCTTTCAGATATACTTAATGACAAGGTGAATAAGATGACACCACATTTTCTTTCAAAAATGTAGTCATGCTGAAAATATCTATGTAGAAGACAAGTCACAACACATAGAAAATATCATAAAGGATGCTTGTTAACAATAGAAAAAATGAATGGAGAGGGGATAGAAAGGTGTCAGAAGAGAGGTGTTCATAATACCTGCAAAATAAACACCAGCTTCAGTTTCAGAGACAAGTGAGTCTCAAATTGACAGATGGTGGATGATTGCTTCTGGTGGAGCGAATGATGGTTAGTTTGCAAGTAAAAGCAGATAAAGGAGCACATGAATAATAGTCAAATCTTTGGTATGTGGGTAAGGCTTAAATTATAAATGGCTTAAATTATAAATGGTTCATGATTGACTGGCCACAAGAAGTTATTAAGAATGCACATATGGTGAAGAAAGGCAGTAGTACTCTAACAAATGAATGCAGCTGGTCATAAAAAATCCTATAGTGAATGGAAAGGAATACTTGGAAAACAATAAACTTGAAGGAGACCTAAAGGTAGATGAAATACAAATTAAGCCGGCACTTGCAACAAAAGCAACAAAAACATGCTTGGAATATGGGCATGTTAGGGTTAAATTTTGGTTGATCTAAATAATAAATTTTTCTCTTCAAAATGACCTGGTCATGTCTCTAAGAGATGTTTCACAAGTTAGTTTATCCTTCTGTCTCTTGAAGAGACTATGCGTATAGAACCTGGTACCATCTTGAATACCATGCAGAAAGTTGGCTCCTAATCTATTTCTTATTTTTAAATCAGTGCATGTGTCCATGTTTTTTTTTTTTTTTTTTTTTAATTCAGGTAGAATCAACAAGGCTATAACAATAGTTTGAATGATTATAAATCATAAAATGCTAATTCTGAAATTACTTCTAGAAGTCATTTGCTCTAAGCTCCTCTTTCATTTTTCATTTGGAGAAAGTGAGGTCCAAACTGTGTAGCTGAATTCATCAAGGCACAACTAATTATTTAGTGCCTTAGCTAAGATTAGAAATCAAGAATCCTGATTCCCAGCGGACTCACCAAAAAGTTAGAAATAATGACTCAACCAATCATAATATTTATTTATGGAAAAGTGTGGTTGTTTTCCTCTTCTTTAAAGAAATATAATGTCATTCTGAAAAAGAAAAAGCAAAGATAGTTAAATGTAAGAAAATTGGATTCAACTTTAAATAAAAGCTCATTCTCCAGTTCTCCTCTTTAACTATTTACCATGGATTCTGAATTGGGGAAGTTCCTGATCTACTTTAACTTCTAAACTTCTTTAAAAATTACTTTTAAATATCCAAGTTTATCATTTAATTCAACTGTTGACAGACTTTACTGTATAGGATTACATATTTAAATAACACTTTGAATTTGTATGACATATTTTAACACCTAATTTGATTTACAGTTTCTCTTATTTTCTCTCTATGAGATTTCTCTCTACGCTAGCAAAGCATGCAAGGATAATTAATCTTAGTCTGATTACTGTCAAGAAACAGAGAGGTTTCGATTCCACACAGTTTTTGTTCAGACAGGAAGGGATACAAATGAGTTTCCAACAGAAAGTGGTAGAGACTCTTTTACCATTGTATTCTGCTCAAGGTACTTTCCCCAAAATAAGTTGAGAAACGTGGTGTAGAGAAAAGAGACCTCAAGAACAGGGTGACTGAGCACAAGAGAAAAAAAAAAAGACTGCAACTTGCTCTCAGGGAATGGAGGAATTTTTTAAAAAGAAAGGTTGAAATCCATCAGTGTTCTGTTAGTCATCTTCTCTTCCATCCTCCTCTCCTTCCTCCCCTTCATAATCATGTTCATCTTCTTCACCTTCATCCTCATCCCCTTATTCATCAATATCTTCTAATCCTTCCTCCTCTTCATCATCATTATCTTCTTCTCCTTCTCCTTCTTCATCATCCATATTGGGAACCAAGTAGTGCTGTAATGGGTTTGGCCAAATATCATCGAGTTCTGTGAGAAAAAGAAAAGCCTGCTCCTGTAGCTCTGCTGGATGCTGGAGGGTGCCTAGGCACTGTAGCAGTGCATAGAATTCCAGCTTTTTACCTCCTTTCTCTATATATAGGGCTCAGAGAGTACATTGTGTCTCTATGTGAATATGGACAGTTAGCATTTACCAACATGTATCTGACTACTTTCTCTTGTTTAAAAAAAGAAAAAAAAATCTTTAAAAATGGGTTTACAGAAGATCAGCAAAGGCTGGATTTGAGATGTTTGAGTGAGTTAAGTGGTTATTTTGGCAACACGGCTTCTCCTTTGGCATATTTAATTATGATATTTGACTGACATCCTTGCAGTTTAAGATGACACTTTTAAAATAAATTCTCTCCTAATGATGACTTGAGCCCTGCCACTCAATGGGATAATCAGCAGAACCTGTAGGATCTTATTTGGAATTGACACCTTCTATTTTAATTTTGTTTCTGTTTATTTTAATTTTTGTTTGTTTGTTTGTTTCACTGAAAAGGAAAGAAGATGCTCCATCGTTAAAAATGTACAAGTTGCTTTGTTACAATAAAACAAAATGTGTACAAAAAAAAGAAAGAAACAGAGAGGTTAAGTGAATGGCTCCAGGTCACACAGCAAGCCAGTAGCGATTTTGTAAATGTCTTGTCTGAATATAAAAACATTTAGACAATAAAATAATTATTTAGGGTCATCAATAGTGGTAACACTTGCCATGTTGAGATAAGAAAAACATATTTAAAATCTCACAGGATATTTCCTCATGGCAAGAACTGGCTTAGCAAATATTTTCCTGATCTTAATTTGTGTATATTTAAACTTGCATATGAAAAAACAGAAGAAATTCAATCCTATTTAGTAAAAATGTTGAATGCTCAGTATTTGCTCTTTTGATAAGACAGCATGTATTTTCATTTAATAATATAAAATTTATTCTTTTCCTTTTTAATTTTTATGAAACGGTGAAGTCAAACACCGAAGGATTTTATTAAAATTAAAATAACTTTGTTTAGGTAGTACATAATATAAACAAACAGTATTTCAAAACTCTTGTTTGTATGATGAAAAACACAGAAAATGTGGTAGATATTTTTGTTTGTTTTGATTATAAAATCTGAACAGTACATAGACAAAAAATTACTTTCCTTAATTTTTTAAACCATACTCAGAATTTATTACAGAAAGGAGATCTTCAGAACTTATTACAAAAAGGAGAGCTTCAGCACTGCACTTACTTGAAAAAGGAAGAATTCGAGTTTAAGAAATAGGGCTTTTTTTGTGAAACATCTTCTGCAGAATAGATATTTTTACCAGTGAAAGTATATGTTAAATTTTTTGAGTCAGATAGCAAGCAACATTCCTTACACATATGTACTGTTAACACATTAAATCATGTTATTCATTATTTTTATCAACTGCTTCCACCACTTTTCAGCTTTTAACATTTTTAAACTATATAAAAATTCATTTCAAAGAAGCAGATAATTCCTTGAAAATTCAGACACCTTGTTACTGTTATTTACTAAGTTATTTACTAAGTAAATAAACAGTAAAAAACTGTTATTTACTAATTGTGTTAATCCAACAATGTTAATTCAGCTTCACTAATTGCCTGATATTTAAATATTGGATACTTATTGTATTTATTTCAGTTAGATTAATGCCCTTAGTATATATTCAATCAAGATGAGTTTCATGGTTTCTAGCATTCTATATGAAAATTGCCTATTTGGGCCATGTCTAGCCAGAATTTCTCCTACGAAGTAACAATATTATCAGAACATGGCATTTATAGAGATGACAGAGAGTATAATCAATTTTTCAGCTGTTCATTTCAACAATGTAAAATATAGGCCTTGAACTAAACAGAAATAGATAATCTATTTATTGGTAAGAGGTCTTGGCAGTTTATTGGAAATGACTTAGATACCCATTATTATATTACTTTCCATGTTAGAAAAAAAGGAAATTAGAGTTGAATATAGCATAAGAAATTTCAAAACAAAATCAACCAATGAGGACACAACTTTCTTTGAGTTACAACAATTTTACTCAAATAATATGTGGGCATGAATATTGAAATATACCCTTAAGCTACAAAATAATGTAGATAGATCAGTTGGTTACTTGGGAAGAGATGAATGTAGGTAGGAAATAACTCATTTTCCCTATATTTGAGCAAATATATAAAGAACAACTGCAGGTAATATCAAGAAATTGTTTTCCATTTTAAAGAAAATTATATTCTAAACTTAGTAAATGCATAAAAATCAAGAGAAGAAATAAATGATGCAATACCATAGCCCAAATATATATACTATCATATATTTTGTACCATTTCATTCTGGTTTTAAATTTAATGAGGTGATTTTTACATAGTGACAGTCATACTGAACATGCAATTGTGTTTCTACTCATTCATTAATTGTTTAAACTTATAAATTCAAAAATTCTGTTTTAATATTGGCATATTCGGATATTTTGGGGTTTATTATAATTTACATAATCATTTCCATATAGCTAGCCAATTTTTTTGTATTGTGTTTTTCTCTGTTATAAATACTGAAACAATAAAAATGTGCCAAAAATGGTTTTGCTTTTAAGATTCTCAGTATATATTGCTAAACTGCTTTTTCAAAATTGTAATCAATGTCTGACTCTGAAGAGGCATCATAGCATGTGCTTAGGAGCAGGGAATCCAAAGCCAGACTTTAACAACTCTGGTACTAACTTCCTGTATGACATTGAGGAAACCACTTAACCTCTCACCGTGACTCAGTTTCTTCATCTCCAAAGTTAGATATTAATAGTATGTTGCTCAAAGCATTGCTGTAGTATTAAAAGAGTTAATATATGTAAATGTATAAATATGTAACACTCAATTGCTTATAATCTATATGTAAATCCTTAGAATAGTTCATAATAGTATGAACTTTGACTATAAAAAATATAAAAAAACATATTCACATAGACCATACTGATAGAAAATTTGTTGTTCTAAACAATGTCATATTTTCCAAGGTTGATCCTTTTCTAGATAACCAAAGCTTGGTAGACAAAAGATCAACCATAGTGAACACAATTTATAGCCCTTTGGGTAGTTGTCCAATGAAATATCCTTGTCAGCTATCTACGGACCTTTACTTGAGAGAAATTTTACTCACAGACATTTTCCAGCAGTTCCTTTCTTGTTGACAGGGGTAGAGTGTTTTATATTAGTTAATTCATTAGATGCAAGGTGAGTATGGCATCTATCAGCACACTGGTGCATGGCCTGAGCATCTGCATCCCTGCTGTAGAGATTTGACCAATTCTGCCTTAGCATTCAATTTGATTTCTGAGGTGGCAACTGACATCTTTATTGCCATCTCCATAAAACATCTAAATTATTACTCTAAGTCTTCCGGGGATTTCCATAAATGAGTGTTCCCTATGAGGGTATGCTTTTTAAAAGACTCATTTACCTGAACATACTGTAGCAAGGCCATTGATTATAGCTCAAGAGCCTACAAATACAAAAACATTCCCCTTAAGGCATGAGCCTAAATTCTCTCCTGCTAAATGGATCTCAATTCTGTCCACTCTGCAGATTTGTTCTTGGTTCTTCTTCCACTGAGGTTTTACCTTCTGTATGGTACAGTGTGACTGATTTCTAAATAGCAACCTGTCCCTCCATTGTAAGATGGCCTTACTTGATTTCTGGCAAGTGCTCCACTCCTCATACTTTCTAGTTTCAACCACTTCGAACACCACCTGCTCGGTTGGGCCATAAAATGGTTGGAATAACCTGTGTCGCCACTCTTAATATGTCATTTAATGTTTGTTTTTGCTCAGTGTTTTATTCAAATTGTGGCATTATTCTCATGACTTTATGAAGAAAAGCCAAAGAACTCATGGATAAGGAGCGTGATTTTATAAAAACCTGAATGGCACTGCTAGTCCCTGAACTGCTTTCTTCAGACGTGTTCAGTGAGAGATAACTTATTACTCACATTGTGAGGAATATACCTGGTTACTATTGCCACGTGATTCTCAGAAATCTCACAAAAGAAATTGGCCTCGAATTTTACCTGGATCTATCAGACAAAGACTGTTTGTTATATGGATGACTACAGTCCTTAACTCTCCTGAGTTTTCTCTTCTGAAGAGGGAAATTATCATATTATCAATATAAGGAACTAACCTGCTCTTTGTGGCTATCAAATCCAAGCATCCCTGGTAAGATTATGACAGTATGATGGCAAATTTAAATATTCTTGTGGCTAAACAGTCACTGTATAGTGAATTCCATTTCATGAGAATGCAAATTGTGCTTGGACGAACTTCAGAACTGGTACTTTGATGAAATTATTGGCCACATCTGTATTGGATCACCAGTCCTGCTTGGTCTATTTCACTTCCTATATAGTATTTAAAATGTTACATAGGTATATAAGTACACATCAGGTATCACTAAAATTTTCAGAAAAACCACCTCTTTAATCCTTGTCAGTCTACTCTCGATGTCTCAGAACTGCCTTCTATACCAACCAGATGAGGTATCTTAAAAGGTGAAAATGTAGTAGTGAGAATTAAACTCCCATTTCACCCATTTTCTTAATCGGAACATAGATCTCATACCATTGCCTGGAATTCAGTTGCCGAACTTTTACTACCTAGAAGGACATGGATAATTACAAAAGTTCTTACTTAGCATGGCTAATTAAAACTGGGCAAAGGGCACCTTATCACTCTGTTGATTGTTTCCTTTGCTGCGCAGAATATTTTTAGTTTGCTACAGTCCCCATTTGTCTATTTTTGCTTTTGTTGCCTGTGTTTTTAGTGTGATATTCATTAAGTCATTGCCAAGACTGATGCCATGAAACTTTTCCCTTAATATTTTTTCTGCAGGTTTCACAGTTTCAGGTCTTAACATTTAAGCCTTTAATACATTTTGAGTTTATTTTGCAAACTACAGAATAGGAGAAGATATTTCTAAACCATATATAATAAAAGGTTAATTCTCAATATATATAAAGGACTCCAACAACTCAACAGAAAAAAAAAAAAAAAAAAAAAAAAAAAAAAAAACCTAAGAACCTGATTAAAAATGGGCTAAGGACTTGAATAGACACTTTTCCAAAGCAGACATAAAAAAGGTGAAATATGTTTATGAAAAGATGCTCAAAGTCACTTATCATTAGTGACTTTGAAATGCAAATCTAAATCACAATGATATCTTACTTTATAGCTGTGAGGATGACTATGCTAAGAAAATGAAAGACAGCAAGTGTTGGTGAGGATATGGAGAAAAGAAAACCCTTGTGCGCTGCTGGTAGAAATGTAAAATAGTATAGCTGCTATAGGAAACAGCAGGAAGCTTCCTAAAATAATTTTAAAATAGAAGCCAGGCATGGAGGCTCATGCATGTAATCTCAGCACTTTGGGAGTCCAAGGTGAGAGAATCACTTGAAACAGGAATTTGAGACTAGCCTGGGCAACATTCCAAGATCCTGTCTCTACAAAAAAGAAAATGAAAAGAGAAGAAAAAACAAAAAGTAATAGAACTATCACATGATCCAGCAATTCCACTTCCTGGTATTTATCCAAAAAATTAAAATTGAGCTCTTAAAGAAATATTAGCACTCCCATGTTCATTACAGCATTATTCACAATAGCCAAGATATAAAAATGCCACAAACACGCATCATCAGATGAATAAAGAAAATGTGATGAATATACACAGTGGAATATTATTAAGTTTTAAAAAAGAAGAAAATTTTGCAATAAATTATAACATTGATGAATCTTGAGGACATTAAGCTAAGAGAAATAAACCAGTTACAGAAAGATTAATACCATATTATTCCACTTACATCAGGTACCTAAAGTAGACAAACTCATAGACGCAGAGTGTAGAATGGTAGTTGCCAAAGACTTGGGGCTGGGAGAAAGTGGCAGTTACTAATCAATAGATATAAAATTTTAGTTATGAAGGATGAATAAGTTCTAAAGATTCACTAAACAACATTGCGCCTATAGTTAATAATACTGTATTATAAACTTAAAATCAGGTAAAATAAAAAAAAAAAAAAAACAGTCAACCTCACATTTCTGATAGAATGAAGAGGGTTTATGCCTGTTTTCAAAGAATGCAAAAAGAGCTGTAAGCCCTAACTACACTTTGTGAAAACTCTCAAAGAAACCTCGTGTTTTGGGTTCATCCTAGACTTCCACTTTTAGAACAACTCTTACTCCTGAACATGACTGAGATTCTGTACTCTAAACTGTATTGCCTCTGGGTCACTGCCTTCATTACCGGCTAAGTAAATTATGCTACGTAAATTAACACTTGCTACCTGGGTGCGGTGCCTCACGCCTGTAATCCCAGCACTTTGGGAGGCTGAGACAGGTGGATCAGTTGAGCTCAGGAGTTTGAGACCAGCCTGGCCAACAAGGTGGCTGTCTCTACTAAAAATACAAAAATTAGCCAGGCGTGGTGGCGGGGGGCTGTAATCCCAGCTACTCAGAGGCTGAGACTACTTGGGAGGCTTACTTTATCAAAGAATGTCTCTATAGCGGAAAAATATTTTTAAGGTAAAACGGAATAAAACATTTAACCAAAGAAATGATATTATTGTAAGTATAGATATTTGTTAGAAATATTCAAATATTAATATTGTTCTCTAAGCGTACACTGTCATTTATACTAGATACCATTGCTCCCATTGTTAACTAGTAGACAATCTTTAATAATTTCCAAAATAATTTTCTTAAATCCATTAGAAAATTAATGATGCAAAAAGTCTAAAAACACAAACTCAAACAAACAAACAAAAAAGCCTCCAGATTGGGCAGAGCCCTCCTTAGATTAGAAGATATCTACTCTAGTTTTTTTTCCCCTTGGGGAATAGTGAAGAAAGAATTAAGTCCGCCATGAATAGTAAGGTCTGGGGGAGACTCTATAAAGACAAAATTTAGCTTTAAGGAAGAATCATTAAATTCCTAGTACTTAAAGCCTTAATAGCAGATTAAAGAAGTCAATAAAAATAATCTAAACTGAAGCCCAGTTTAGATTTATTCCATGTTTCATTTAGTAAAAATACTTACATAGTGTATTTTTTACCTATTTCAGCCATTCGAAAGAATTGTTAATTTCAGTAGACATAAAAATATTCTTTGCTTGGTCAAATGTAAGAACCAGCTGAAAATAAAGAAAATATATATTTGGATAATATAACTGTTTAACAAATACATAATAGATATGTATTGAAGATTATATATATATACTATTAAGAGATGTAAAATATATATGTTAACAAACAAAAATCAGTAAGCTAGGGATCCATTCTTGCATACCTTCCACAGTTATCAAGTCTTTATACATCCTATTCATCTGTCTCTCCAACTGACTCTTTTCTATCCATCCCTACTAAGTATTGCTTATTTCAAATTATCATCTATTTTTTTCACAGAGAAAAGAAATTAGTATTTAGTTTGAGCTCATATTTCAACTCCCACTGGGAGGATGGTTAGAGAGAAATGACTTGACTAAATTTTCATATAAAATATAAATCAAACCTCTTGAGGATATTGACTAGTAGAAAGATAAAGAAGAGTCCTTGGTTGGATATAGTCTAATTTTAATAGGACTATTACAGTTCATTTTGTGCTGCTATAACAGAATACCACCCACTAGTTAATACACAAATAAAAAAAGTTTATTTAGTTAGTGGTTCTGGAAGCTGGAAAGTCCAAAAGCGTGGTACTAGTATCTGGTAAGTGCCTTTCACTGTATCATGACATGGCACAGGGTACCAGATAGTGGGATGGTAAGAGCTTGTGAACTCAAGTGTCTCTTCCTCTTCTCATAAAGCCACAAGTACCATCATGAGGGCCCCACCCTGATGAGTTTATCTAATCCTAATTACCTCCCAAATACCCCAACTCCAATTCCTTAATCATGTGAATTTGGGGATAAATTTCTAACACATGAAATTTGAGGGACACATTAAGACCAAGGACCTAACCTGTCTGTCTAGGTTGGTCTCTGCTTTTTGCAAGTCTGGTTTGATAAACCAACTTTTGTGCTTCTCAGACTATTGCTATAAGCAGAATTATCTTTATTTTATACAAACAATAATGCCTAAGGTACATTTTAGCAAGAAAAAGCTGGAATGGAAAAGCCGTATAAGAAACTGATGCTTGGATGTTTCCCTACCTATGGTTGGTAGGAAGTGGTGAAAGACATGATGTAGATTATGGAAGAAAAGACTTACCTTTTATCACAGGCTCTAAAGTTCTATACATTGTTTGCAACAATAAATTAAAATTATAAAACACAAATAGGCAAGAAACAACACATTGTCAAGAGAAAAAAATAGTTAACAGAAAAAGATTCATGAAAGACACAAATATTGGAAATATGCAATAGATCATTTAAAAGACTATGATTAGTATTTTAATGTTTCATAAAGAATTTTGTCAGACAAATGGAGACAAGACAATGTTGAGTCGACATATGAAAACTTCTATAGAGATACTGGAAATAAATGACACTGTGAGAGAGATTAAGGTTGTCTTAGACAAACTGACCTGTTTGATCTAAGTCAAAAAAGCTGAAAAAACAATCAGTGAACCTGAAGATAGTTTGAAAGACATTATCTAAACTAGAATATAAAGAGGAAAACATAGTAAGCAATCAAGAAGAAAAAACAGGTAAACAAAAACTAGAAGAGAGCATCCAAGAGTTGTAGGACAATATAACATTGCCTACTATATGTATATTTTGAATCTGAGGAAAAGGAGAAAAGATAATGTAGCAGAAAAAAAAAAATGTTAGAAGGGATAATGGCTGAGGATTTCCCCAAAATAGTGAAATACATTAAACGACATATCAAAAGGGATCAAAAAAACTCTAAACAGGATGAATACCAAAACACCCACATATCACATACAAACTACTTAAAAACAAATACAATGGAAATCTTGAAGTCCAATCAGAAGATAATGACACATTTCAGGTACAGGAACAAATATAAAGCCCAGACAGATTTCTAATCAGAAATTATATAACATAGATGACGATGAAGTGTGACCTAAAGTACTGAAAGAAACAATAATACCTATCAATCCAGAGTTCAAATTCAGTGAAATTATCTTTTACAAAAGACATAGAGAAAATGAGTGCCACATTTCAAGTTGGCTGATTAGATATATTGGACACTCACCTTCTCCAGAAGGAAGAGTTAAAATTGCAAGTAGATAAACAGACCTAAAATAGAACATCTAAAGATAGAACACTGGAGTTAAAAAGCCCATGCACAGAGAGAGAAGGAATTGATTGGACAGTTCAGCTGAGATCAGTTGGGAGCCCAGAGTAGCTTCCCATTGCAGGGCAGGAGTAAGTGGGTCCACACTCAGGAGTCCAAACTCTTAGGAGGCCACACTTCTACTTCAGACTACCCTAATTGTAGCCAGAGTTCCTTTACCTATACGGGCTCTGACATTAATGTTGGCAGTTATCTGGAGATCCCACAAATGCAATGTTCCAGACAGAAAAATTGCAATGGACCACACACCCCCAACTCCCAAGGCCTAAGCAACAGCAGCATGGTACGCCTGTGAGAGCCCAGTCTCCACTGAACTGCATCCTACCCTGGGAACCAACATTCCCACACATTCACAACTCAGGAACCCCCGTTGACATCTTCTGGCATCCACCCAAAGGGCTGCAGTCGTGCAGTGCCACTGGCTGGTCCCAGTGGTGTTGCAGGATCCTGAGCACTCTAGCTCACATACAGTACCACTTTCCAGGGAAAGGACAGTGGGGCACACCAAGAAGCTGCCCCTGGAACAAAGAGCACACCTTCCAGAGCCTGAGAGCTTCCTGAATGAAGCTATAAATAGCAAACCTGCCCCCACCATCAACATCACTTCCATGGAAGGGTGGAATGAATCCCCACCATGACACAACATGACAGCCACAGCTGCCTCTGGAGGTAGAATAAGTGAGTATCAGTGATGTCTGGCTGGAGCTGTGAATAGCAAACCCACCCCCACCAGAAGCATGACCTCTGTGCTCTACTGTGCATTCTGAGTACAGAGTCTTCATACATACCACTGAAAATAATGCTACTGTCAGAGACAGTGTGCACTCCCCAGAGCCTGAGAGCTCCCTGCAGGTGACTGTATACAGCAACCATACTGACACAAATAGCAGGACCTCTGTGCTCCAGCATAAGCCTTGAGGTCAGGCTTCCCATGCCCATTGCCACAGATCACTCTTGTCTGCCTACTACAGCCTATACACCTGCACACCATCAGGACCTCATGTCAGTTCACCCAGTGTGGTACTGTCCACACAGAGATCAAACACCCCTCCCTGGAACCTGGTTATATCCTTATCCATGACACCAGCTGTGGTATTTGTGCACTTGCCGCTGAGGACCTGAAGTTGAGTTCATCCAGCCTGTCACCAACACCACCAGGTATACTCACCCACATGCACTACCTATGAGCTAAAAGGCCAGCATGCTGAGCCCGTCACTATAACCGCTAACATTAGTAATAACTGCCTGGGTTATCCTGCCAGTGCTACTACCATCATCCATGCTACAAATGATACTCAGGGGCCTGAGAACCAGGTAACCCATATGGTCTCCACTGCTGCCACTGCCAGTACCCAAGCAAGCTACTTGGAAGCCCAGGTATTTGCCCACCTAACCTACTAACACTGGTGCCCACATGCACCACCTAGTGGCCCAAGGCTATGCATTCTCAGCTTGCTGCTACCCCTACCAGGGCCTGAAGATTGGCCCACCCGGCATCCCCAACCACAGCAAAGCCTTACCATGGCTTCTATTATACTAACAACCACAACCAAGTAACTGAGGAATTTACAGATTCCATGGATGCTTTGTACAGCCAAATAAATTGTGTGAAGACAAAACTACCATGCAGTGTAACCTATTATGGACTGAGAATCAAAGCTAAGGTGCCCCTGCCAACCATCATCATACACATATCTTCAAGTAAAAATCCTTGTATATGAGTCAATCCAAAAACAAGAAGAAGTGACTGTTAAACCAGATCCCCAGATAACAATGTAAGGCAAACAGAATCATGAAAAAGAAAATATGACACCTCTACGAATCACAATAATTCTCCAGCAATATATTCTAATCATTAAGATACTTATAAAATCCCAGAAACCGTAATTCAAAATATTGATTGAAGAATCTCAGAGAAGCCAGAAGTGGTGGCTCATGCCTGTAATCCCAGTACTTTGGGAGGCCAAGGCAGGCAAATTACTGGAGGTCAGGAGTTTGAGACCAGCCTGGCCAACATAGTGAAACCCCATATCTACTAAAAATACAAAAATTAGCCAGGCATGGTTGTGCATGCCTGTAATCCCTCAGGAGACTGAGGCAGGAGAATTGCTTATAGCCGGGAGGTGGGGATTGCAGTGAGCTGTGATAGTGCCACTGTATTCCAGCCTAAGTGACAAACTAAGGCTCTGCAAAAAAAAAAAAAAAACTCAGAGAGTTACAAGAAATAAGAAAATATATAAGATAAATAAGCTATAAGAAAATATTAAAAGACAACAGAAAAAAATAAAAAAAAAAACAATTCTGGATATGAATGAGAAATTCACCAAACAGATAGATATCATAAAAAAAGAAATAAATAGAAAACATGGAACCAAAAAATGAAATACAAAATACATTAAAAACTTCAACAATAGACTAGATCAAGCAGAAGAAAGAATGTCACAATTTGAAGACAGGTTTTCAAAATAACCAGGTCAGACAAATATAAAGAAAAATAAATAAATAATAATAAGCAAAGCCCGTGGGATATATGAGACATCATCAAGTGACCAAATACTCTAATTTTTGAGGTCCCAGAAGGCAAAGAGGAAACTAAAGTGTTAGAAAACCTATTTAACAAAATAATACGTGAAAACTTCCCAAGCCTAGCAAGAGATTTAAGCATCCAAATTGAAGAAGCCCAGAGATCCCCAAATAAATACACTTCAAAAAAGTATTCTCCAAAGCACATTATGGTTAAAATGTCAAAAGTCAAAGACAAATAGAACTCTATAAAAACAGCAATAGAAAAATGTCTAGTCACCAATAAAGGAATCCTTATCAGATTAACAGCAGATTTCTCAGCAAATACCTCACTGGCCAGGGGAGAATGATACATTTAAAGGGATAATACATCCAAAGTACTAAAAATAAAAAGAATTTTCAATAAAAAATACTATACCCAGCAAAATTATCCTTCATAAATATAAAAGAAAAAAAGAAATTCCTAGAAAAGTAAAAGCTGAGGGAATTCACCATCACTAGAGTAGCCCTACAAACATTGCTTAAAGGAATCCTAAATGCAGAAGTGAAACAATGATACCGTTACAGAAACACACCAAAAAATAAAACGCATTAGTAGAGCAAACATACAAACAAGAAAAAGATTCAAGTGGTACTACTACAGAAAACCACCAAACCACAATGATAAATAAGAAATAAAGGAGCCAGACGCGGTGGCTCACGCCTGTAATTCCAGCACTTTGGGAGGCCAAGGCAGGCGGATCAAGATGTCAAGAGATCGAGACCATCCTGGCCAACATGGTGAAACTCCACCTCTACTAAAAATACAAAAATATTAGCTGGGCCTAGTGCTACATGCCCGTAGTCCCAGCTACTCGGGAGGCTGAGGCAGGAGGATAGCTTGAACCCAGGAGATGGTGGTTGCAGTGAGCCGAGATTGTGCCACTGCACTCTGGCCTGGCAACAGAGTGAGACGAAAAGAAAAGAAAAGAAAAGAAAAGAAAAGAAAAGAAAAGAAAAGAAAAGAAAAGAAAAGAAAAGAAAAGAAAAGAAAAGAGAAGAGAAGAGAAGAGAAGAGAAGAGAAAAGAAAAGAAAAGAAGAGAAAAGAAAAGAAGGAAGGAAGGAAGGAAGGAAGGAAGGAAGGAAGGGAAAGAGACAGAGAGAGAGAGAGAGAGAGGGAGGGACGGGAAGGAAGGAACAAAACAACCAGAAATCAATCAACAAAATTATAGAAATAAGCCTTCACCTATCAAGAATGACCTTGAACATAAACAGATTAAACTTTCCACTCAAAAGATATAGACTGCCCAATGGATTTAAAAAATCATGACTCAAGTATATGATACCCACAGGAAACCCACGTCACCTGTAAAGACACCTATAAGCTAAATGTAAAGGGATGGAAAAAGGTATTCCATGCAAACTGAAACCAAAAATGAGCAGGAATAGCTATACTTATATCACATAAAGGAGACTGCAAGGCAAAAACAGTAAAGGGCAACAAAGAAGGACATTATATGTTGATTAAAGAATGAATTCACCTAAAGGATATAACTGTTCTAAAGATATATGCATGCAACACTGGAGAACCGAGATATATAAAGCAAATACTAGATTTAAAGGGAGAGGTAGACTTCAATACAGTAATAGTTGGAGACTTCAAAACCTGACTTTTTCCATTAGATATCATCTAGACAGATAATTAACAAGGAAACATTGGGTTTAAATTGCACATTAGACCAAGTGGACCTAACAGACATTTACAGAACATTTCATCTAACAGCTATAGAATGCACCTTCTTCTCATTAGCACATGAAACATTCTTCAGCTTAAAACATATGTTAAAACACAAAACAAGTCTCAACAGTATTTTATAAATAAAATCATATCAACACAGATAGTATCAAATCATCCCGGACCAAAGTGAAATAAAATTAAAAATCAATAACTGGAGGAACTTTGGAAGTTATAAAAATACATGAAAATTAAACTACATGCTCCTGACCATTTGGTTAAGGAAGGAATTAAGGAGGAAATTGAAAAAAACAATGCTTGAAACAAATAAATATTAAAGCACAATGTACCAAAACCTATGAATATAGCAAAAACAATGTCAACAGAAGAGTTTATAGCAATAAATGACTACATCAGAAGAGTTTCAAATAAATAACCTAATTATATATCTCAAGAAAAACAAAAAGCAAGAACAAACTAAACCCAAAATTGGTGGAAGGAAAGAAATAACTATCAAGAGCAGAACTAAATGAAATAGAGACTAGAAAATAATATGAAAGATCAACAAAAGGAACAGTTATTTTTTTAAAAAGCTAACAAAATTGATAAACTGCTTGCTAGACTAATGAACTAAAGAAAGAAGACACAAACAAAATCGGAAACAAAAAAGGAGATATTGCAACTGATACCACAGAAATACAAAAGATCATCAGAGACTACCGTAAACAACTGTACCCTAACAAACTAGAAAACCTAGATAAAATGGATAAATTATTGGAAAAATACAATGTACCAAGATTGAATCAGGAAGAAACAGAAAACCATAAGAAGCAATGAGATTCAATCAGTAACAAAAAGTCTCCTAACAAAGAAAAGTTTCAAGACAGATGGCTTCACTGCTGATTTCAGTCAAACCTTCAAAGAAAAACTAACAGCAATTCTCCCCAAATTATTTTTAAAAATTGAAGAGAAGTGATTTCTCCCTAGTTAATTATATGAGGCCAGCATTTCTCTGATACCAAAGTCAAATAAGAACATGATACAAAAAACAAAACTAAACAGCAATATATCTGATGAACAAGGACACAAAACTCCTTTAGTTTACTGTTAAACTAGATCCAAGTACAAATCAAAAGTTAATACATTATAATCAAATGAGATTTAACTAAGGGATACAAAGATTGTTCAAAATGTGCAAATCAGTATACATAATATATTACATCCACAATGAAAGACAAAAACCATATGACCATCTCAACAGAGACAAAAAAAGCATTTGATAAAATATAACACTTATGCCAAAAACTCTCAACAAATTAGGCATAGAGAAAAAGTTCCTCAAAATAATAAAAGCCATATACAACAACCCACAGTCCAATGAGGAAAATCTGAATTATTTTCCTCTAAGAACTAGAAAAACACAAGGGATCCTGCTTTCACCACTCCAATTCAACATAGTACTAGAAGCCTAATCAGAGCACCAGGCAAGAGAAAGCAATAAGAACCATCCAAGTTGGAAAATAAGTCAAATTGTCACTCTACTGATGATATGATCTTATATCTGGGAAAACCTAAAGACACCACCAAAAAAATTATTAAACCTAATACATAAATTCCATAAAGTTACAGGATACAAAATTAATTTGCAAAATTTTCTAGCATTTCTAAACATTAACAATGAAATATTTGAAAAAGAAACCAAGAAGGCAATTCTACTTACAATGGCTACGAAAATATACCCCAAAATAAATTTAAGTAGAGAGGTGAAAGACCTCTAAAAGCAAAACTACAAAACACTAATGAAAAAGACTGAAGAGGACAAAAACAAATGAAAAGACATCTCATGATCATGGAACAGAAGAATTAATATTGTTAAAATGACCATACTTCCAAGGCAACCTACAGATTCTACACAATACTTATCAAAATACCAACATTATTTTTCACAGATATAGAAAAACAATCCTAAAATTTGTATGAAACAAAAAAGACCTACCCCCCCACCCCCCCAAAAAAAGCTGTAGACAACACAATATTTGACTGAGCAAAAAGAACAAAGCAGAAAGAACCAAGCTGATGAAAAAGTATAGCATCTACAAGCAATTCCTGGACATCAATAAACAAAAAGAGAGGAAAAACAATTCTTAAAAGTGGAACAAAGGATACCAGCAACTAGTTCCTAGAATAAAAAGCCTGCATGGATATAAACAAATAACAAAACAACAACAAAAATATGATACAATGCTCAAACACACTGGTAATCAGAAAATCGCAAAAAGAAAAAACATGAAAAGCATCTGTAAACCATAAGCATGATCAAATAAAAAAAATAGGCAATACAAAAATAAACAAATGAAGATGCAATATGTAACATTGGTACAAATAGGTACAGCTATTCTAATAGGAATGACATCTGGTGCTAAATAATAAAATTACGTATCTGTCTATATACTTAATTTATAGTCACCACCTTTGGGCATATATCCCAGAAAAATTCCAACATGGGTCCACAGGGAATATATACGAGGACACTCATCAAAGAATTGTTTGTGTTAGAGGGAGTTGTAGGCAACCCAAATGTTCATCACTAGAGAAGTGCGTACCATAAGTATGTTACAAAATAATCTGCAACAATTAGAGCAATGGAACCGATGAACACAAAGCAATATGAGTAGATCCTCAAAACAGAGCACTGAATGCATAAAGTTAGAGTGAAATTTATGTAAATGTAAAACACAAAGGCACAAAAAAAGCACAACATATTTTACATGGGTAAGTACATATCTAAAGAGTGGTCAGAAGATTAGAGTGGATGGTTATGGAGTACAGAGAATGGGTATTAAAGAGAAATAAGTATAAAATAAAGACATTGGAAGTGAGAGTATAGGAATTTACTTGAGCACCATTCAAAATGAATAGTACTAATTAAAATATAGAACACTATTAAGCAATATAGGATTCTAAAGCAAATAACTGCATATGATATGCAGTTTTAATGCTCGGAAAATTCTAATGATTAGCTGATAACTACAGTGGCTATTTTTTACAATCTCTCTAGTTTGCTTTTGCTACTAAGACAGAATAGCTGCATTTTGTTTGTTTCTCATTTTTTCCCTCCCCTGACTTAATTTTCTGTACAATGAATTTCTAAGAGCAATGTTATTTCTTCACATAGCATTTTTCTGCAGTGAGTCTTAAGATAGTAAATTTATTTTTTAGTATATGTAACCTTATTTAGGAGTTCTGAGCACTTAAAATGTGTTCAAACCCTCTGTTAGTTCTACAAACATGCAGCAAAGGTGTCCTAGTCAATTTTGTCTTATCTACTATATGGACCTTAGATATATACATATAGTCATGAAAATAAACAATATTTTATTTAAGGTGCTGGTGACATTTTCGTTAAGATATTGATCTTGGCTGAGCATATATCGAGGGTCATATTGCTATTTCTAAATTTTAAAATACTATAGAAGAATTATTTTAAAACATTTGCTGTAATTTAATTTATATCTATATTTTAAACTCTTTAGCCATTTTTTTTCTTTAGATTCCCCCTTCTGGATTTGAGATTATAACCCAATGTTATTGGTTTAATAATAGTAAAGTATGATGGCAGGACACTTAAGAAATGCCACTATATGTGAAACAGAATGTAATGTGATTTTAGATCTGGAAATTGCTGGTGGTGAGTGGAGTGCGAATAAATATCAAATGTCTCCTCTTTAGCACTAAATGTAAAATGTTCCAAATCATCTTATCCAACTCTAGATGTTAACTTAAATGTAAATGCACATATTGAATGCAATAGTGGAATAGCAAACAGAATTCATAACAGAACAAGTAATATGATTGGGGATGCTGTTTTGCTGTATTTTTTAATGCCAAGAAATAGCAAATTGGTCTTTAAGAACATATACTGTAGGGTACTTGGGGTGCTAGAAAAGATAGAGCTGCATTATCGCTAACCTAGATTTCTTTTAAATTTCAATATTGTAACACAGGAGGGTAAGGTAAGAACTTTACCTAGGCAACTACTAAAACAGAATCTAACACACCTGATCGAAATAGTTAATATATCTATGTGCTTCAGAGCATACATTCAAGTCTATCTGCCTACTTGGTAAAATGTCCCTACTGAGAGGAGTTCACTTTCTTGATTTGGAGACAAACACTGATTAATACGACGGAGTGAGTCCTGTTATGCCTTAGGAGATTCAGTGTTCTACAAAATAACAATTGCTATGTTTTGTCTCAGTCAGACATTTGACAAGTTTGTAGACTCGCTGAAGATTTAATTTTTATTAGGATTATTTAGAGATCTAAATTTTACTAACACAATTATTCATCAGGTTCTGAAGCAAAAGTATAGCAATGAGAATCTTGTCCAGATCTTATCTTGAACAAAACAACCTTACACTCAAAGCATTCATAATTTTTATTTTCCACCCATCATTTATGGCTCTATATTTTGTCATTATTTTCTCAAGTAGACTAAAGCTGCTCTCAATAAAATGTTGGGTATATCAGAATTGATCCCTAAATATCCCTTGATACAGTTCAATAAATTGTGGAATATATCCAAACAACAGAATAGCTTGGCATGTTTAAAAGACTGTGTGGATCTATCTGTTTTTGTTACAAATGTCCTTTAAAGCTTAGAAGAGTGCGCATTGTATGATTTGTACTGGGTTTAAAAAAATAGATTTGTACATTCACCTATAGATAAATATAGGAATAAAGATATACTTTTTACTTATATGCTGTTCTAGAAAGATGAAAAAGATACACGCCTATTACAGTTCTAAAGATGAAAAAGAAAAAGTTGATGGTGAATAAGTTTGCGAATTAAAATTAGGGTCTGGGGAATGGAAGGGAAACATTTGCTTGTCATTTTGTTTCATTTTGTACTGTTTGACAATATAGGTAGACGATTGTGTTCATTTTATTGAAAATTAATTATTTAGATTAGTATGGTGAGATTACGGGCTATTTTAATTTTATTCTCTACTTTAAAATAACATGAATTAAAGTTTTAAGTAAAAGAACAAATAAGGCAAGAGACAAGCAGAAAGGGAAGGAGGAAGAAGAACGGAAGGGAAAGATACAAGAAAGAGGGAAAGGGACAGGATTGTAGAGGCAAATGTAGGTTTAAAAAATTCTCTAAACCACTGGTACCCCAGGCCTGTCATTAGAACAGAACTATTTAGTTACATGTTCTTGATTCCTGTCCACAATCTCAAGTCAACTTGTTTAATCTTTTAATGACTTCTCACCAAAATGCGAAATACCTGACAATTCCTTTTACATAAGTTACTGCAGGAAGTCTTACAAACCTTTTATTTAAATATACAGCAGCAAAACTTTTGTAATTAAGTGTTCAGCATTGGTTAACGGGGCATAAAGAATCATGAATAGTGCAGTATTTTAAACACTGTTATGCTTGTAAAATCACGTGTGGTTTTCCAAACAGACATCCCTTTTTAAAATAAAATTTGATTGATAACATTTGCTTTAAAAATCTGCAAATTATTTTGTGAGAAAAAATATTAATATGTTATAATGCCTAATTTTGATGTTTATAATTAAAAAATTACCTGCTTACTAACTTTTAAATTACTTTATACCTCTTTATAAATTGGGAAGATTTTCTTCAAGCAAGGCACATAAAATACATTAATATAAGTATGTATTTTTGATCCTTCTAGAAATTTATCTTAAATGATATAGTCAATTGTATATTTTCAAAAGAATATGGGAATTTATTATGTAATTACCAGAATATTGATGATTTATAAATGACCAAAATATCTAACAAAATAAGATTGGTTGTAGGAAGTATGTTTTGAAAAATTTTGCAATCATTATAATTTAAGAAACATGGAGCTATATGTATTGCCAGATAAATAAATTCATAATATATTTTTACTTGAAGAAAACACAATATAAAATGCATGATTTATTTTTTGTACAAGTTATTCTATTTTTTGCTACAAACAAATGATATATGCATAAAAAGCTGAAACAGTATGCATTTATCTTATCTCTTAATGTCTGTTTCTAATTAGTAGGATTACTTTATTCTTTTTTAATATATGTATTATCTTGTTATTCAACAAGCATTTACTATTTGGGTAGTAGAGATATATAACAATAAATAAACTATAAAATGCTAAGTGGAAATCGCATTACCACATATTTGAAACTAAGTATGATTTCTACTTTCTTCACTCCTGAAGTCTCAAGTCAATCATCACCTCCTCTGTTAAAGTATTTTGCAGCTTCACTTTATCATACTGCTTTGACTCTAATTTGTATGCCCTTATTTGTTAATAATACCTGTCAAAATGTGTGTCAGCATTTAAAAACAAGCCTAGTTATCCACTAAATTCCTTGAAAGTTAGGACTCTATTTCTGTTGCCTATGAGCAATCTGACAATTATCATTTTTTCAGTGTGGTTTAACTTAAATCCAAAAATATAAGAAAGAAAAGTTTTAAAATACCTGCAAATGAATTCATATGAAATAAACTGGTCAACCTATAACTACACATGTAACCTGCGTGTGGATAACTTCTACCAGGAAAAAAAAATCTTGAAAATATATGATGCTTAACAGCTATCAGTCATCAGACAGTTTCTGAGGATTTTAAATTCACAGTGTTAGGATAAGAGGGATACAATTGTTTATTAATAGCTGTGAGTGCAAGATGGAATTCAATCCATTATTGATGAAACAGACCAATAATCAATAAATGCAACATTGGAGATATTTTTGACATATCCCTTTTAAGTTTGCAACCACTGAGGCAGTCATTTGCCTATTGCTCTCACATCTATTCTCAGTCTTTCACTTACTCTGCTTTGTATCTCAAAGAACTACATTTATGCAGACTCCTTTGCCAACTGACTCAGAGTTAGGTTTAGCAAGTTGCAGGCACAGGGAGGAAATGGAGAGAAACCAAAATATATCTTTCCTGCTCCGCTACTGATGTCATAAATGTCTAGGTCTCTTCAGTGGCTCCAGCTCCTGCCAGGCAGTTTCTCTCTCCATGCTCATGGCAGCCACATGGCAACCTCCACCTTGATTCTAGATCCTATAGCATGACCCTGGCTTTCAGGTTCTAGTAATATCATTTCTGCCAATTTCTCCCAGCCCTGGTTCCTGCTGTTTACTATTCTTTAGGTTGATTCACTGGTTCTTTATCTCTTATATCACACACATAATCAATTCCTTGCATCAAATTATCTGTTTCAAATAGCTAGAGTGTTTTTTTTTCTTATCTGGATACCTTTCAATACAACAGCCAAGATTTCTTTCAAGTTACAATGGAAGCTGGTGTGCAAACTGCCTGGTTCAAAAGCACTGTTTAGTAACAAATCCAGGTTACCTGGTTTACCTGCTTGAGCAACCACATTTTTAAATGTAAATACAATTGCATGTACAATCGTTCAAGGACTTTTGCAAAACATCTGATGAAACTCATTTTACTTAGTACTTACTTGCTAAAATATAATAGCAATTGAGGATGATTTAGCGTGCCCTATGGACATGCTACTTATGAAAATTATTGATCAAAGTATGTGCATTTTTTATATAATGATATGTATTATACTTGTTTATATAATTGTCTTAAATAATGGATAACTATAGATACAATGAGATTAAGGATTTGTTTCCAATTCCTCCTCCTTTTCAAATTGATGAAGACCTTTGTCTCAATCACCTAATTGAAATGTCCCCATCCAGATTCTGTCCTAGGTTTGGCTTTCATCAACAATTCTGTGTAATTTGTTTATCCTTTTTTGGTTATCACTGATTCACACTTCACAGATCACTTAATGGTATGTCATCAATTATTATGACTACAGGATACTCCAGTTCTTTATGTAATGGCTCAAAGCAAATTATTAATCAAGTGTATCAAGGAAACTACAAATATGTGTTCCAATTTACTACTACTAAATTCTGGCTATACAGGAACGTTAAGGGGGTTAAAACTCTCTTGATCTCATCCTAGTCAGGCTCCTCTGAACTTTTTTCAAGTAGGCCCTGACTGTTGGGCTTCCATGTACAACTCTGCTTAGCCCAGTTATAGCAGGAATCTTGCTCAATCTGTGTAGCAAAACTCCTCAATCTTTGATACATAATCAAATTCCTTATGCCCCCACCCTCAATATCTTATCACCCAGTCTTCATATTGCCTTCAGCAATTATGCTGTCAAGTCTGTTTAACCAGAATCTTCCTTACCCGTGATGCTGCTTCTTAGTAATTTTCCATCCACTGACCCCCACTAGGATATAATTGTCCACTTGACTTTGTTTTATTTCGAGTTGAGCCAAGTCTCTCTCTTCTACTACCAAACCGCATTGTAGGAGCACCCCTTGGATAAACTCTGCCTTACCATTCTTTAACAGATGTCAAAAATATTCATTTTTAATGAAGGAGCAGGAATTTATTTTATTATTCTGCAGATATGGCTGAAGGGCTACCTGGTTATTGAGAATGAGTTTTTCAGTTCTTCCCAAGCTGCTGTCATGAATGAACCCTAACTTTTAAAAAATTCTGTTTGAGGGTGAAACAAACATTTTCAAATTACTCTCTCTCTAAACACTTTCACATCACTCAGAAACATTACTCTTTTGACACTTTCTGTGAAGCCTATTTTGCTAATACTATGTATATATACTTAGTAAATATTCCAGTTTGAATAAAATGGCTGGGATTTAAAAGTTTTGAGATACAAATCCTAGATGGCTATTGTGTTTTGTGATTACTTTTTGGCAGTTTCATATCAAGGTAGAAGTTATCATGTTGTACCTCTAAATGTTTTTTATAAACCAAATTCATTTCTCATTTTTTAAAAAAATTATGTCTTTGCCTTGAAAGTTCTCTGCACCTCTGGAGTCTTATAGAATTTTTAAATTTGGCAGAGCAATGCTAATGCCCTGATCATTTTCTGTATGGATTCTGAGACTATATTATTCCACATACCTGAGAAGGGAGGGAAATGTTCTTATTCCTCTGTCGACTTCTCCTGTTGTATGATTAGCTCTGTGACATGCCAGTTTGACCCATCTCTTAGTCTCCGTTTGGAGAAGCAGTCAAAAAGGCAAGTGCCTTAGGAACTGAAACACTCATAAGCTGTCAACAGGAGTTATAAACCCATAAAAGATGCGCTTTAAAAACAGATTGTAATATGCAAGAAGGCATTCATGCAGCAAGGAATAGTAAAATTCGGAGCCAGGAAAAATTGGGTCCTACCCTCAACTCTGCCACTACTGCAGTTACCTTAAACAAGTAGATATTCCTTTCTCAGCCTAAATTTTCTTATCTGCAATTTTAGGGGAAATGATACAATTTTGATACAATGTTATGGTGTGACATTTTAAGGATGAGAAACCTAAAAAGTCCTTCTAGCCTATCTTCTTCAACCATCTGCTTCCAAAATCCTTCACAGTTTGAACATTTTAAAGTACAAACAGTTGTGTGATGATTATGAAATTCAACTATGACAGCTTCCACAGGGTTACATTTCATATTTACTTAAATGTAAAGGTAACTGTAGAACATGATCACATAGATGAGTGGGTTTAGAAATAACGTAAGAAGAACTGTAATCATTGCAGCAGGAGTTTTAGATAGAGTTAGGGCTCTCTATTCAGAGGCATCTGACAATAACTAAGAAATTTTTCCACCTGAAATAATCCTGCGAAATGAATGTGAATTCTTGGCCCTGAGGGACCGCTTACAGACTCACAGTCGAGTCTGTAGTTAACTCCTTCGTAGTCGCTGGACTATAATAATAAATTCCAAGCCAGCAAATTTGAGTCTAATTTGTTCAGAAACAATATTTCTCAAGTATGAAGAAAGTATCATCATTTTACAAGTGGATTTAAAACTGATTCTGTCTTCTCCATAGTACAATATTTTGCATTGTTGGTTAAAACTTAAGAATTATCATTAATTTCAGGATTTTTATATGGTTGTCTTTACTTGTATGTGTGTGCAAGTGTGTATTTTTTTAAATAGAATTTGGTGCTTTGCTCATGTAAAGACAAAACAATGTGGTATGAAAAAGAAAATTCAACTAAATAATGAATGGGATCAAAGAGGCAAAGTATATTTAAGCATATTTATTATTATTCTAAAATATATTTCATATATTCATATTATATGTATGTGAATATACATAAATATTTTATGTAGACAAAGTATTCTAGTAGACAAAGGTATATGGCTCAACATGAAAGAAGATACAAAGAAATGTTAGTAAAACCCAGATATCAAAAGAATCTTTATATATGTTCACACTTATATAACATAATTTTAAAAATATTAATCTGGTATTACTCCATCACAACTCCAGAATTTTTCTTTACTTTTTTCTTTTTTTATTACACTTTAAGTTCTGGGATACACGTGCAGAACTTACAGGTTTGCTACATAGGTATACACATGCCATGGTGATTTGGTGCACCCATTAACCCGTCATCTACATTACCTATTTCTCCTAATGCTGTCCCTCCCCTAGCCCTTCTCCCCCAGATAGGCCCTGGTGTGTGAATTTTTCATATGGGAAAATGTGATCCATTTATAGCATCATTTGTCAACTGCAATAAGAAAGTCTTAAATGCATCTTTTTGTTGTTTTTGAAAACAACTATTTCAACTATGTTTCGTCTATTTTGACACATAGCTTTTATTAAACACTCATGGGGAATTTTACTGAATTTAACTAAATTATGTATTATTTCTTTCACAATCATTGAGCTGAATTTGAGTTTCTTTGAAACAATTTGACTTTCTTTGAAATGAATGTACATGCATCTTTAAGTAAAGATAAATTTGAGGTGCAATGTGCAAAGTCCATTTAATAATTTACACAGAACTTTTGGGTTTTATTTCATTCACCTCTGAGAGATTATTGATGGAGATCAACATGGAAGGGAAATTGTATAATCAAATTTCTTTAAAAGAATGTCATTGCTAGTGAAAGACAGGATGGATGACACAGAGAATTGATCATAACCCTGATATATACATTTCCCAGATATAAGAAGGTTGCCAGGAAGTTAGAATTATGATTTTTTTTTTTTTTTGTATTTGTAATAGCCACTAACAGTCAAGATAAGAGGATTGGAGAGATCTCAGGATCAGGTCATTTTGAAAGAGTTTGCATGAGTTTCATGTCTTTAGGAATATAGAGACCGACGTAACATGGGAAAACTTGTAAGTTATAATCCTGGATATAAGTGACCAGCTGTACATGTAATGATATTTTTGTGGTTTATAGTTATACACAGTAGAAATATTAAAATGTACAATAAAAAGGGCCAAAAAAGCTTAAAATAGAAAATACTTTTCTCTGAGCCTACTAAATTTTACAATTTATGTTTTCAGTTTCTCCATGACCAAACATATACTACTTCTTTTTAACCTACCACAATTATACTTATTACAATGTAATTTGTCACTTGACTAATTTTATCAGATGTCCATTGTCTCTAGTTATGTCAAATAATCAATACTTGTGGGCTAATTTGAAATTATACTTTTATCCTATAATAAATTCTGGTGAATAGCTGAATATGCTACAGTATTTTCTGTATTCATTGTCTTGTGTTGCACCTAATGTGTACTAGAATCACTTTGTTTTGATGACTGTGGCTTTATAGTTCATGTTTTTCTCTGATAGAATAATTATCCTCCAAAATTACCTCACCTCCAATTATGAATTCTTATTACTCTGTAAAAATATCCTGGTTATATCCACAAATTGACAAATTTTAGAATACACTTGTAAAATTTCCAAAAAAAACATGCTTGATGTTTTCATTGGAATCAAATTACATTTATTGGCTAATGTATAGTGAAATGGTATCTTTATAGTACTGTGTCCTCTCAATTCAGAGAAGGTGTGACTTCTCATATAGTCAAATATCCTTTCAATTCCTTAGCAGAATTCTTACCATTATTGTTCTTATATGGTTTCCATGCATTTGTTGTAAATTTTGTTCACAAGTGTTTTCTTTTGTGTTATAATTAAGCATGTCAATTTCTACAGAGGTATTGAGCTGCTTATTATTTGATATATAAAAAGATCATTTATTACATATATTATTTAGAGACTAGCTATTATGCCAAACTCTGATTTTATTTTCATTCATTACCAGATTATTTTGGGCAGGCTTTTAGGAATATAGTGATATCAGCTACAAATAATGGTAATTTGCTTTATTTTTTTTCTTCTATATCTTTTCCTTGGATTTTTTCACAAATTGGTTTGGCACCAGTTTTAAATGATGTTAAAAAATGGTGTCCTTGGCCGGATGTGGTGGCTCACGCCTGTAATCCCAGCACTTTGGGAGGCCAAGGCGGGCGGATAACAAGGTCAAGAGATCGAGACCACGGTGAAACCCTGTCTCTACTTTAAAAAAAAAAAAAATTAGCCGGGCGCGGTGGCGGGCCCCTGTAGTCCCAGCTACTCAGGAGGCTGAGGCAGGAGAAATGCGTGAATCCGGAGGGCAGAGCTTGCAGTGAGCCGAGATCCGGCCACTGCACTCCAGCCTGGGGGACAGAGCGTCTCAAAAAAAAAAAAAAAAAAAAAAAAAAAAATGGTGTCCTTATGGAGCCTCTGATTTTTTCCAACTATGAAAATCCATGCATAGTTTCACTGTCAGGCATGAGATTAGCTATTAGTTTGACATAAATAATGCTTGCCTCATTAATTAACGTTTTATCCTAAAATTTTATTAGAAATGAGTACTGAATTTGCAATATAGTTTTTTTAACAACTATTGAGATGATATTATTCTTTCTACTTTATTATGAATTATAGTAATAGTTGTCATATTGTGACCTAAATGTGATAGAGGTTAACTTTCCCTTTACTGTAAATAAATCATCATAAATCTTCATTTCACATTATTTAAGATGTTTAGTGGATTTCCTGACATTCCATGAAGTCTCAGGGGCTAGTGTTATTCCTAGTTAACTTTAGTATTAATTTCCAACCTTTGAGAAATTGTTTTCTCTTCTTTTTTGGCCCATTTATTGTTTGCTCATTGGTTTGTTTTTATGCCTAATTCCAAAAAGACCCAAATATGAAATGCCTTTATATGTTTGTTTCATAATTTATACTCTTTCTTTTATATTTTTATTTATCATCTTTCTTCCTTTGACAGTACTTATTATTTGGGTTTAGCTTTGCTGCTTCAGGCTTCTGAGTTCAACTGATTGTGTTACAGAACTAGAGTATGCTACAGCTGTAGAAGCATTGCAAAACATGTTCCATTTAAGCTTTATCTTGGTCAGGGGACGTGTTCTTCCCTTCAAACTCTCTGTGTGGTAATAATTGTCAAGGTCTGGGGTGCAGCTGGAGGTGAGTTCTGGTGATCTTCAGACTGCATGAAAAGTTTGATTTCTATTGGGCTCAATACTCCTCCTCTTTCTCTTAATAATTATTTTCCAGTCATTTCAATCCTCTTCCTATTGTTACTTTGTTCCTGTTGTAGGAATTTTTACCTTACTTCTCTGTCTTTAATGCTCTTCCACAAAATATTGGCACATTTAACTTCTCATTATTCATTTTATGTCAAATCTCACATCCTCAATAAAACCTTCTTGACCACAATATCTCAAGTTTTATAATAATCCCATCACCAACCACTGATTTCCTGTAATTATCTCATTTTATTTTCTTCATAGCTCTTTATCATTATTTGAATTATCTCATTAAAATAATCAGTTATTTCTTTATGAGCCACAGCCCTCATCAACACTTGATGTAAGAATGTAAGAAACATTAGAGAAAAGACATTGTCTAAATTGTTCACCATAATATCCTCAGTTTTAAGGATACTGGTGTTTTTCTCCCAGGAAATAAGAGCTTATTAGATTTTCGTATAACTCAAATCTCTTTCACTCATATGCAAAATAAAACAAAAAAAGAAAGAAATGTTTTTTTTTGTGATCTGGTTGTGTGTAATACACTATGTTTATTTTATGGCAAACATTGGATATTGGTAAACAAAATTAACTAACTGGTTATAATTTTGGTATAACACAGTCAATGATAAATAGTAATATTATGAAGATTTCTCTTTTGTACATTTATTTGGCACATTTTCATTTCTCCTCTATTGTATACAATAAGTAAACAAAAATTTAAAGAGCTAGAAAAGTGACTCCCAAAGACAGAAAACATCATTTTACAGTATCAGATATTACATTTCTAATCCATTTGGAATATTTAAAAATATATATTTACCGAAGTGTTACAGTGAAATCAACTATTTGTATACAAAGTCTTAACATCTTTAGCCATATCAAGAATTGGATCTAGAATGCATATATATGATTTATATATGTGTGTGCATATATATGTACAATGTATACATATAGATATACATGTATAATGTATACCTGTATAATGAGATTACATATATATTTAATATATAATGATTATATATTGAGTATATGTTTTATGTATTTATATATAATCACATTATACATGTATTTTTCTTTTGCTGCTTTGTAATAAATGTATTTTCAATACATACATTTTAAAAAAATTAAATAATAAATGTATTTTCAACTTTCAATAAATACATTTTCAATTTGTTTTATTATATAACTATGCCCATATGGTTAAATAGAGAATAATACTAAAATTTTTGCCTCACAATAAAACCTGTACTTTGAAAAATATTTAATATTTCTTTTTAGCCTAAATTTTTTAAATGATGTGAAATAGTTTATCTTTGTTGATATAGGTTCAGTTTCTTGGAATTATATTCAGGAAGCAGCGCTTCAAGGATAAAGGCTGGCACAAATTGCCAGCAGTGGAGGGGTTGATAAGTATAATTTTTCTTCACCATTTGTCACTCCCCAGCCTCCACAGTAATCACAGAGGAGAGTATTTCAAGATGCACGGGTTAAATATAATAGTATCAGAGAAAAATTCCAATAAATTTGCTGTAAAGATTTAAATAAAATAAAATAATTTTTCAGAGAATACCAAAATATGTAATACTTGAAGATCTTGAACAAACTAGAAAATATTGCTAATATTTTATCACATATTGTTATTGCTTGCCCCATTTTGTTTTGTTAAACTGATGTTTGAGGGACTTCTATCAAATCTTCCAAACACTTTGATGGTAAATCTGTCGATCTATGGAGCCCTTGAAGGAAGATGGAAAAGGCCATGAGAAAATTATTTTCTGTAACTAATATTCCAAATGAGAGGCAAATTAAATACCCTAAAACTATGAAATTATATTCTAGCATATACTGAAAGGGGTATATTAAAAGGAATCATCTGACCTGTATCTTGGTAGGTGGATGATGATCAGAGAATATTCTGAGACCTAAATTCTGGAATACCCAAGGAGTAGCAGTAATTGTTTTAGATGTTGCATTTCTGTGAACTATTGTTTCTTCTCTTTTCTTTGTAATTATTATCAAGCCATGAAAAAGGTTTTCTTAAATGCCCTTCATAAATTGTTGATAAATACAGTGTTTATCTTATAGCCAGCAACAAAACAAAGCACCTTGATGAGGGCAATAGTAATATCACTTTTTAAAATATTTGCTGGAATGTAACCTCAATCATTTGATTATTTGTAACATCTTTTGACCAAAGTACTCACAATCATTTAGCATGTAAAATTTCGAATATTGTTAGGAAATAACAAAGAAAAGCGTTATAAAATAAGCTCAAGAAAAACTTTGTAGTTAGGTTAAATTCATGCAACGAAAGGCAGTCTTGTTGGAGCTCAGGCTGAATTTTCATTTAGGTCACCAACTTGCTTGATGATTCTGCATAAGCTAAAATACATTTCTTAACCATAATATTTACAGCTGAAGATTTGCATTGCTGGTTCTCAAACTTTAGTCTGCACTAGAATAACCAGACTTTTTAAGACACAGATTACTCGTTCAGTAAGTCTGGGGTGATGTCCAATAATATCTCAAATGATGTTGCTGCTGATCTTGATACCACAATTTTTAAGAAGCACTAATGTATAAGATCACACACAAACACACACAGATTTCCTGGGGTCAAATTTCTCTATTAGAGAATTTAAATTTAAACTTAATTCTTTTGACTTGACATCATATATGTTGGATGTACTTTTCTAATTTTGAAACATAAAGAGATGTATCATTCACTACTCAAACTTCAAAAGATTGTAGTATAGATAACACTGAGTAGCATAAAATGACCATATATAATTAGTAAATTTACCTATTAAAAAACCCTCTGTTAATTTTCCAATTTAATAGACACAGTCTAAATCAATGAAGGGATATTGACAACCATTACAGTTGCTCTATTTGTTGTGAAAATAGAGTAACATTTTTGGACTACTTTGTCTATGCTCGTAAGTCTGGCTAGCACTTTAAAGGTATCAGCTTATTTAATCTTTATAAAAGCCTATTATGTGAGTTCCAATTATTATTGTTTAAAGAAAAGTAATAGAAATTTTAAAATTCAACAAAACATGCCCATTGTTCTTCACCTAGAAAGTAGTTGGGCATCTAACTCAGACAATCTGACTTCATATATCACACTCTAGTCTGAAGCAAAATTTAATGACAATCTTGTTTATGAATGAGTGGCTTGAAAACATTATATAAATTTATATATGAGTCATATTTGTTTTTTTTTATTTGATTGCTTGCTGAATCAGCCATGATTCGGTTTTACTGAAAGTAGCTTAAGAATGAAAACAACATTGGCATAATAAAATAGAAATTTTTTTTCATATTTAGAAATTCAAAAGAGTAATACTAGAGATGTAAAGATGCTTCATGCTGTCAAGGACTCACGCTTATTATATCTTATTCTTCTGCCTTATTCAACTTCAATTCTCAGAGTTACTTAATGGTCCAAGATGGCTGCTATAGCCTCACCCAGTTTTATCTATATCATGGCCAAATGTAAGTAGAAAACAGGAAGACACATGATCGCTCATTAAAAACTCTTCCTGGTTGATGTACTGAGCATTTCCATTTATAGCCTATTGGCCAGAACTTAGTTACAGGGCCATATCAAGTTTCGCCTTGGATATTCAAGGAAACCCTGCAAGTCTCAGCCAAACTGGTTGCCCAGCAATGGATGAGTCATGTCAGACACACAACTGGATCTCAGTCAGGCATCATTTGCTTTCCACATTTTACTACCTAGGATAATTTGGATTTTGACATAGACAGTATTAAATATTCATCACATAGTTTTCTCTTTCTGAGCACATAGGATGATTACATTTCCCAGACCCACTTGAAGTTAGATTAGGTATAAATGACTCAGAATTAGCCAATGGGATATGAATAGTAGTGATATGAGAACTTCAGGCCTGGGCCTGAAAAACTGTATAAAACAATTCTCCCTCTCTCTATTCTGATGCAGCAATTTTGGGGGCTATTTTTCCAAAATTTCCTGTCTTTGAGTTATGTAGGACTCATTGATCCACATTGAATTTTGTGTGAGATATAAACCTTTATTGTCTTAAGCCCTTGAAGTTCAAGATACATTTGTTACCATAGAACAACCTAACATATATTACTACTACAGGAATTATTATGTAGAGTGAGATCTGGTGTAAATGTCATTTATCACACCAAAAATCAATTTATTGAGCTTTTGCAAAGTATCAGGTACTTATAATAGATGACATAAATGCGATGATGATGAGCCAGATTTCCTCCTCTCCATGAGTTTGCAAACCAGAAAAGATCTCATAAAGCAGTAATGTACTCCTAGACTTGTGTAATGGAAGATCTCAACTGTACCAACATAGTAAGTGTACCCTCAATTCTCAAAGCTCTCTGAAAAGAACTGTGGGTACTTACATTTTCTCTGGTAAAGGAATAAATGAAGAGAGAATTTTTAGGCAAGGCTAAGCATGGTAATTAGAATGAAGATGAGAAAGTGTAATGTTAAGAAGATGAACTCTGGACCCAAATTGAGTCAATTCAAACTTTGCTTTACCACCTACTTTGCTTCCAGCTTTGGACAAGTTATGTAAACTCCTTGCATCTCATATTTCTTACCTGTAAAATAAGTATAATAATAGTCCCTACCTCAAAGGATTATTAAAGAGATCACATGGGTTATTTGTAAAACAATTAGAACAATGGTTGAAATACACAAGTATTAGGTAAGTACCCGTTAACAATATCTGAGGACTATATTTCCCTTTCTTTCTGTTAATCAAGATTTCTCAAAAACTAGGAGTGAGACTTCACACTTTTACCTAATCATTTACTTGTAATTCATAATATTAGCAAGCTATTAAAATGTTTCCTGATATAAAAGCAGCATTTCTCATCTTTGTCTACTTTAAGATCTGTCAAAATAAAGCAGAATAATAAAAAGGAAAATCTAGGCAATCAGAAATCATTCTAATATTAAAATTGTTCTTGTTGCTATACTCTATAATGTATTTTTAATGTAATATATGTCTGAGCTATTATCACACAAGAACCCATTGTCGATAAACTGTCATATTTAATTGGCCTGTATTGTAAAAATATCCTTGAAAAGTAGAACTGTCTCACATGTCTCACATTGAATTAAACTCAAAAAGGGGGAAATTTTGTTTCATTCAAAATACATTTCAATAAAGTTAATACAGGCACAAATTTCAATGTTACAATATTTTAGTGGAAGGAAATCAAGTGCTTTACATAGTTTGGTACTCTCTCATCTATTTAATATTATCAATTGATGAAAAACATGTATGTTTATCTAGATCACTATAAAATTACCACTTTGATAAAGGAGGGATGACCTGTCACCCTCCTTCAGAGGCTGCCTGTGGGACTTTCTCAAAATTTTGTTATTTTAACAGAAACAAAAGTAGCATGGATGGGGTCAAAAGCATTGTTGGTTTTTAACAGAAGACAGAAAAGCATGTTTATATACTGAAGAGAATAATTCAGGAAGACCCATAGTCTTTTTTGGAGTCTAGATTTTTAAGAACTGAGAAACGGCAAGTTATGGTTTTACCTATGATTAAGTAGGGAGCAAATAATACCTGTAAACACAATCATGATGATTTAATCACCCTGTCTAGATAATACAGATAGGAAGAGAGCAATCCATTACTTTTTAAACCCTCTGACTTCAAACTTGATGTCATTTATATTTAAAGCGTAAAACTTTTAAATCTTTTTTTCTTAGATATTTTTGCATCAAATTATCACACACTTAAAACTTAGTAACCAAGTAGAGGAAAGAATTTCAGAGGCTGAAGACCAGTATTTCAAACTAATCCAGTCAGACAAAAATAAAGAAAAAATAATTTATATTCTATCTGAAGTAACTCAGTAATGAAGAACCAAATAACAAATCTTCTCACTTTTAAGTGGAAGCTAAACTATGGATATGCTCACAATAGGATCAAAATCTCACATGTCAATATTAACCTTGAATATAAATTATCTAAAAGCTGCACTGAAATGGCACAGAGTAGCAAGTTGGACTTTAAAAATAATACCCATCCATCTTCTGTTTTCAAAAGGCTCATCTCACATGTATCAAAACAAATAGATGCAAAGTAAAGAGTTAGAGAAAGATCTACTACGCAAAGGAAAAACAAACAAACAAACAAAAAGCAAGGGTCACTATTTTTATATCAGATAAAACAGACCTTAAACCAATAATGATAAAAAATGACAAAGATGAGCATAACATAATGATAAGGGGTTCAATTCAACAAGAAGACTTTATTGTCCTAAACTTATATGGACCTCACATTGAAGATCCCAGATCACAATACAAGTCTGTCTAGACCTCCTAAAACCTTAGACAGCCACACAATAATAGCGAAGGACTTCAGTACCCCATTGACAATGTTAAACAGATCGTTGAGGCAGAAAACTAACATAAATTTAGTGCATAACCAATTGGATCTAATGGACAGCTACAGAATATTCCACCAGTCAGTCATATAACAAACATTATTTTCAACTAAATATGGAACATACTTCAAGAATGATCACATGCTCATCCATAAAGCAAGTCTCAAAAAATTCAAAGAACTTGAAATCCTACAACCATACCGTCAGACTATGGTGGAATAAAAATAGAAATCAATATCAAGAAGATCTCTCAAAACTGCGCAATTACATGAAAACTAAATAACTTGTTCTTAAATGACTTATGTGTAAGCAACAAAATTAAGAAAGAAATCAAAAAATTGTTTCAAATACATGAAAACAGAAACACAACATACTAAAATATCTGTGATACTGCAAAAAGATTGTTAAGAGGAAAGTTTGTAACAGGAAATGCCTGTCTCAAAAAGTTACAAAGTTTTCAAATTAATGATCTACCATCACACATTGAGGACTTAGAAATACAATAAAAAAGTAACCACAAAACTAGCAGAAAAAGAAAATAACTAAAATCAGAGTAAAACTGAACAAAATTGAGACTCAGAAATCCATGCAAAGACTCAACAAAACAAAAAGCTGGCTATTTGAAAGAATAAACATTATCACTAGACTGCTAGCTACATTAACAAAAAGAAAAGAAAGAAGATTCAAATAATCACAGTAAGCAGTGACAAAGATGACATTACAATTGATCCCACAGAAACACAAAAGATTCTCAGAGACTATTATGAATATCTCTATGCACACAAACTAGAAAATCTAAAGGAAATGAAAAACTTCCTGGAAACACAAAGCCTCCCAAGGATGAATCAGGAAGAAATTGAAATATTGAACAGAGCAATATCTAGTTCCAAAATTGAAGCAGTAATAAAACACCTACCTGAAAAAAAAAAAAAAAAAAAGTCCCAGACCAGATGGATTTGTAGCTTAATTCTACCAGGTATGCAAAGAAGTGCTGGTACCAATACTACTGAAATGATTCCAAAAAACAATTCTACTGAAACTATTCCAAAAAACCTCCCAAGTTCATAGGATAAAGCTAGCATCGCCCTGGTACCAAAACCTAGCAAATACACAACAAAAAAAATAAAACCACAGGCCAGTATCTCTGATGAACATAGATACGAAACTCCTCAACAAAATACTAGGAAACCGAATCAAGCAGCACATCAGAAAATTAAATCACCATGATCAAGTAGGTTTCTTTCCTAGGATACAAGGTTGATTCCACATAGGCAAATAAATAAATGTAATTCAACATATAAACCTAATTAAAAACAAAAGCCATATGACCATCTCATAGATGTAAAAAAATCTTTCTAGAAAATGTAACATTCCTTCATGATAAAACATCTCAAGAAACTAGGCATCAAAAGAACGTAACTTACAATAAGATCAATCTATGACAAACTCATGGCCAACATAGTAAAGAATAGGCAAAAACTTGATGAATTCACCTTGAGAACAAGATTAAGAATGCCCATTCTCACCACTCCTATTCAACACAGTACTGGAAGTGCTAGCCAGAGCAATTAGGCAAGATAAATAAGTAAAAGTCATACAAATAGGAAAAGAAGGATTCGAACTATTTCTTTTTTAGATAATGTGATTTTATACCCAGAAAACCCTAAAAATTTTACCAAAAGGTTTCTGGAATTGAGAAACAAACTCAGTAAAGTATCTGAATACAAAATCAATGTACAAAAATCAGTAGCTTATCTATACACCAATAACTTTCAAGCTGAGAGACAAATCAAGAACACAGTCCCATTTATAATAGCCGCAAAAAAAATTTAAAATACGTAGGAATACATCTAAACAAGGAGGTGAAAGATCTCCACAAGGAGAATTGTAAAACACTGCTAAAAGTCATCATGGATGACACAAACAAATAAGCAAGCATCTTATGCTCATGGACTGGGAGAATCAATGCCATTAGAATGGTCGTACTGCCCAAAGCAATCTGCAGATTCAAACCTATACCTATCAAACTACCAACATTATTTTTCACAGAAGTAGAAAAAACAATTCTAAAGTTCATATAGAACCAAAAAAGAGTCCAAATAGTCAAAGCAATTCTAGGTAAAAAAGAACAAAGCCAGAGGCATTACATTACTTAACTTCAAACTATACAATAAGGCTACAGTAACCAAAACAGCATTGTACTCATACAAAATCAGAGGCATATACCAAGGGAACATAATAGAGAACACAGATATAAAGCCACACACCTACAGCTATCTGATCTTCAACAAAGTCAACAAAAATAAGCAATGGGGAAAGACTTTCCTATACAATAAGTGGTGATGTGAGAGTTGGCTACTCACATGCAGAATAAGGAAACTGGGCCCCTACCTTAACGTATGCAAAAATTAACTCAAGATGGATTAAAGATTTAAATGTAAGACCTCAACCTATAAGAATTCTATAAAAGAAAACCTCAGAAATGTCATTTTGGACATCAGACTTGGCAGATAATTTATGATTATTATTCACCCCAGCAATTACATCACTGGCTATACCCAAAAGAAAACAAATTGTTCCACCAAAAAGACACATGCACTTGCTTGTTCATCACAGTACTATTCACAATAGCAAAACACTGAATCGACCTAGGTGCCCATTAACAATGGATTGAATAAAGAAAATGTAGTACTTATAACCATGGAATACTATGCAGTCATAAAAAGGAAGGAAATCATATCCTTTGAAGCAATATGGATATAGCTAGATGTCATTATCTTAACTGAATTAATGCAGGAACAGAAAACCAAATACCAAATATTCTCACTTATGAGTGGGAGCTAAATATTGGGTACTCAGGTACATAAGGATGGAAGCAATAGAAACTGGAGACTACTAGAGGGCTAGCAGAAAGGGGGAAAAGAGGAGAAAAACTAACTTTTGTGTGCTATGCTCAGTACCTGAGTGACAGGATCACTCATATTCCAAATCTTAGTGTCACGCAATATACCCAGGTAACAAACCTGAACATGTACCCACTGAATCTAAAATAAAAGTTCAAAACAAAATAGTAGGTGGAGCCATCCATATAATTGTGTTATGGGAACCATGACATATGATTGAAAGAGTTACTATTCTCACCAGCCAAAACAGAAAGAACTGTTAAAATCTGGAATTGAGTAGAGTCTTGAGAATGGTATTGCCTTTGTATTACAATTATACTTAATCTTACACTGCAGGCTGCCTTGAAATTAACAAAATATAAAAGCAAGCCTTGAAGAAGTTAAGTTGATTACAATAATTTGACTGTGTCTCAGAACAAAGACTAACAACATCTAGAGTAATACAACAAACACAAGTAACAAACAAAAACATTAAAATGTCTTTCAATGACATTTGAAATAAATATAGTTTGACCTAATTCAGAGGGAAAATATCAATCAAAACAGATGGTTAAATAATACAGATTCTGGAATTAGCAGAGAAACAGTTAAAGCAACTATTATGAATGTACTCTATGTGTTCAAAAAGCTAGAATAAATTATAAAAATGAAGAGGAAAGAAGTGAAAGAAAAAGCCTGAAAACAAACTACTACATCTAAAAATTAGAATATCTGAAAATACATATTAGATGTTTCTACCTAAAGAAACTAGAAAAATAAGAGCAAGTAAAACCCAAAACATGTAGAAGGAAGGCAATAACAAATAGAAGAAATTGAAATAGAAACAGAAAATCAACAGAGAAATAAATAAAACAAAAACCTGGTTCTTTGAGAAGATAAATAAAATTGATAAACCTCTCACTAGAATAATCAAGCAAAAGGAGTATAAACAATTTACCAATCACAGGAATAAAGAGGGGTCACGAAGGAGCGGAGCAAGATGGCCGAATAGGAACATCTCCAGTCTCCAACTCCCAGCGCGAGCGACACAGAAGACAGACCCCACCTCTGGGGACAGGGCACAGCTCAACAACAACAACAACAACAAAAAGCAGCTGAAACCTCTGCAGACGCAAACAACTCTGTCTGACAGCTTTGAAGAGAGCAGTGGATCTCCCAACACGGAGGTTGAGATCTGAGAACGGACAGACTGCCTGCTCAAGTGGGTCCCTGACCCCTGAGTAGCCTAACTGGGAGACACCCCCCACTAGGGGCAGACCGACACCCCACACCTCACACGGTGGAGTACACCCCTGAGAGGAAGCTTCCAAAGCAAGAATCAGACAGGTATACTGGCTGTTCAGCAATATTCTATCTTCTGCAGCCTCTGCTGCTGATACCCAGGCAAACAGGGTCTGGAGTGGACCTCAAGCAATCTCCAACAGACCTACAGCTGAGGGTTCTGACTGTTAGAAGGAAAACTAACAAACAGGAAGGACACCCACACCAAAACCCCATCAGTATGTCACCATCATCAAAGACCAGAGGCAGATAAAACCACAAAGATGGGGAAAAAGCAGGGCAGAAAAGCTGGAAATTCAAAAAATAAGAGCGCATCTCCCCCTGCAAAGGAACGCAGCTCATTGCCAGCAACAGATCAAAGCTGGACGGAGACTGACTTTGATGAGATGAGAGAAGAAGCCTCCAGTCCATCAAACTTCTCAGAGCTAAAGGAGGAATTACGTACCCAGCGCAAAGAAACTAAAAATCTTGAAAAAAGAGTGGAATAATTGATAACTAGAATAATTAATGCAGAGAAGGCCATAAACGAATGGACAGAGATGAAAACCATGACACGAGAAATACATGACAAATGCACAAGCTTCTGTAACCGACTCGATCACCTGGAAGAAAGAGTATCAGCGATTGAGGATCAAATGAATGAAATGAAGCGAGAAGAGAAACCTAAAGAAAAAAGACGAAAAATAAATGAACAAAGCCTGCAAGAAGTATGGGATTATGTAAAAAGACCAAATCTACGTCTGATTGGGGTGCCTGAAAGTGAGGGGGAAGATGGAACCAAGTTGGAAAACACTCTGCAGGATATCATCCAGGAGAACTTCCCCAACCTAGTAGGGCAGGCCAACATTCAAATTCAGGAAATACAGAGAACGCCACAAAGATACTCCTTGAGAAGACCAACTCTAAGACACATAATTACCCGATTCACCAAAGTTGAAATGAAGGAAAAAATCTTAAGCGCGGCTAGAGAGAAAGGTCGGGTTATCCACAAGGGAAGCCCATCAGACTAACAGCAGATCTCTCGGCAGAAACTCTCCAAGCCAGAAGAGAGTGGGGGCCAATATTCAATGTTCTTAAAGAAAAGAATTTTCAACCCAGAATTTCATATCCAGCCAAACTAAGTTTCATAAGTGAAGGAGAAATAAAATCTTTTACAGATAAGCAAATGCTTAGAGATTTTGTCACCACCAGGCCCGCCTTACAAGAGACCCTGAAGGAAGCACTAAACATGGAAAAGAACAACTGGTACTAGCATTGCAAAAACATGCCAAAATGTAAAGACCATGGAGGCTAGGAAGAAACTGCATCAACTAACGAGCAAAATAACCAGTTAATATCATAATGGCAGGATCAAGTTCACACATAACAATATTAACCCTAAATGTAAATGGACTAAATGCTCCAATTAAAAGACACAGACTGGCAAACTGGATAAAGAGTCAAGACCCATCAGTTTGCTGTATTCAGGAGACCCATCTCACATGCAGAGACATACATAGACTCAAAATAAAGGGATGGAGGAACATCTACCAAGCAAATGGAGAACAAAAAAAAGCAGAGTCTCTGATAAAACAGACTTTAAACCATCAAAGATTAAAAGAGACAAAGAAGGCCACTACATAATGGTAAAGGGATCAATTCAACAGGAAGAGCTAACTATCCTAAATATATATGCACCCAATACAGGAGCACCCAGATTCATAAAGCAAGTCCTTAAAGACTTACAAAGAGACTTAGACTCCCATAGAATAATAATGGGAGACTTCAACACCCCACTGTCAACATTAGACAGATCAACGAGACAGAAAGTTAACAAGGATATCCAGGAATTGAACTCATCTCTGCAGCAAGCAGACCTAATAGACATCTACAGAACTCTCCACCCCAAATCAACAGAATATACATTCTACTCAGCACCACATCACACTTTTTCCAAAATTGACCACGTAATTGGAAGTAAAGCACTCCTCAGCAAATGTACAAGAACAGAAATTATAACAAACTGTCTCTCAGACCACAGTGCAATCAAACTAGAACTCAGGACTAAGAAACTCAATCAAAACCACTCAACTACATGGAAATTGAATAACCTGCTCCTGAATGACTACTGGGTACATAACGAAATGAAGGCAGAAATAAAGATGTTCTTTGAAACCAATGAGAACAAAGATACAACATACCAGAATCTCTGGGACACATTTAAAGCAGTGTGTAGAGGGAAATTTATAGCACTAAATGCCCACAAGAGAAACCTGGAAAGATCTAAAACTGACACTCTAACATCACAATTAAAAGAACTAGAGAAGCAAGAACAAACACATTCGAAAGCTAGCAGAAGGCAAGAAATAACTAAGATCAGAGTAGAACTGAAGGAGATAGAGACACAAAAAAACCCTCCAAAAAATCAATGAATCCAGGAGTTGGTTTTTTGAAAAGATCAACAAAATTGATAGACCGCTAGCAAGACTAATAAAGAAGAAAAGAGAGAAGAATCAAATAGACGCAATAAAAAATTATAAAGGGGATATCACCACTGACCCCACAGAAATACAAACTACCATCAGAGAATACTATAAACACCTCTATGCAAATAAACTAGAAAATCTAGAAGAAATGGATAATTTCCAGGACACTTACACTCTCCCAAGACTAAACCAGGAAGAAGCTGAATCCTTGAATAGATCAATAGCAGGCTCTGAAATTGAGGCAATAATTAATAGCCTACCAACCAAAAAAAGTCCAGGACTAGATGGATTCACAGCTGAATTCTACCAGAGGTACAAGGAGGAGCTGGTACCATTCCTTCTGAAACTATTCCAATCAATAGAAGAAGAGGGAATCCTCCCTAACTCATTTTATGAGGCCAACATCATACTGATACCAAAGCCTGGTAGAACAACAAAAAAAGATAATTTTAGACCAATATCCCTGATGAACATTGATGCAAAAATCCTCAATAAAATACTGGCAAACCAGATCCAGCAGCACATCAAAAAGCTTATCCACCATGATCAAGTGGACTTCATCCCTGGGATGCAAGGCTGGTTCAACATACACAAATCAATAAACATAATCCAGCATATAAACAGAACCAAAGACAAAAACCACATGATTATCTCAACAGATGCAGAAAAGGCCTTTGACAAAATTCAACAGCCCTTCATGCTAAAAACGCTCAATAAATTTGGTATTGATGGAACGTATCTCAAAATCATAAGAGCTATTTATGACAAACCCACAGCCAATATCATACTGAATGGGCAAAAACTGGAAAAATTCCCTTTGAAAACTGGCACAAGACAGGGATGCCCTCTCTCACCACTCCTATTCAACATAGTGTTGGAAGTTCTGGCTAGGGCAATCAGGCAAGAGAAAGAAATCAAGGGTATTCAGTTAGGAAAAGAAGAAGTCAAATTGTCCCTCTTTGCAGATGACTTGATTGTATATTTAGAAAATCCCATTGTCTCAGCCCAAAATCTCCTTAAGCTGATAAGCAACTTCAGCAAAGTCTCAGGATACAAAATTAATGTGCAAAAATCACAAGCATTCTTATACACCAGTAACAGACAAACAGAGAGACAAATCATGAATGGACTTCCATTCACAATTGCTTCAAAGAGAATGAAATACCTAGGAATCCAACTTACTAGGGATGTAAAGGACTTCTTCAAGGAGAACTACAAACCACTGCTCAGTGAAATAAAAGAGGACACAAACAAATAGAAGAACATACCATGCTCATGGATAGGAAGAATCAATATAGACTGGATAAACAGATGTGGTACATATGTGCCATGGAATACTATGCTGTCATTAAAAAGCACATGATTGTGTCCTTTGCAAGAACATGGATGGAGCTGAAGGCCATTATCATTTGCAAACTAATGTAGGAACAGAAAACCAAATACTGCATGATCACACTTACGAGTGTGGGAGCTAAGTGATAAGAACACCTGAATGCATAGAGAGGAACAGCAGACACGGGGGTCTACCAGAAGGTAGAGAGGGGTAGGAGGAAGAGGATCAGGGAAAATAACTAATGGGTACTAGGCTTAATAGCTGGGTGATGAAATAATCTGTACAACAAATGCCCATTTCATGAGTTTACCTATTTAACAAATCTGCACACATACCCCTGAACTTAAAATAAAAGTTAATAATAAGAAAAAGAATAAAAAGACAACCTTTTCCAGAAAACAGAAAAACATGGGGCATTTCCTAACCATTTTATAAATCCAGCATCATCTGGTTATTAAAACCAAAGACATTATTCAAAAGCAAAACTACTGATCAAAATTATTCATTAACATAGATGTAAAAATTCATTAGCATATTTCAGGAAAAATCCAGACATATAGAAAAATAAAGCAACAAGAAGGAATAGAGTGCATCACAGGAATGCCAAGTTAATGTAACACTTAATCTGTTGTTATAATTCAAGTCATATTAAAATATTACAAAGGAAAATTAATATAATAATTTCAATAGATGCAAAAAGCTATTTGATAAAATTCAACATAATAAAGAACACCAAGAAAAACTTAAAAGCAAATCCCTCAAAGCCATAAAAGATATCTATTAAAAATCTAAACCTACCATTGTAATTAATGGTAAAATGTCAAATCATTTCCCCCTACTATTGGTAACAAGGTTCAGATTTCTGTTCACTCCACTTCCATTTAATGTTGTTCTACAACTCCTAGCCAGTGGAATAAGAAAAGAGAAAGAAATAATAGGCATGTAATTTGAAATAGAAGAAACAAAACTATTTTAACTCACATTTGACATGCTTATGCACTTAGGAAATCTTAAGGAATCTACGGAAAAGTTGCTAAAATGTATAAGTTAAGCAAGATATCAGGATACAAGGTAAATATACACAACTCAATTATCTATATAGGTACTAGTAGTAAACAAGTCAGAAATTTAAATTTAAAAATATGGTTATTTACAATAGCATCAAAGTATGAAATGTACGGGAGTAAGATCAACAAAATATTGAAATTTTATACATTGAAATCTACAAAATGCTCTTGATACATTTCAAAAGACTTAAATATATGTAAGATACACCATATTCAAGGATTGAAGGATTCAATATTGTTAAAATGTCAGTTCTCTCTAAATTTATGTACAGATTCAACAAAATCCAAATCAAAACCCAAGTAAGACTTTTTGGTAAAATTTAATAAGCTGATTCTAAGATTCACAAGGAAATGCAAAAAGCCTAGAATAACCTACATAATTTCTAAAAAGAAAAATAAAGTTGGAAGATTCACCTTATGTGCTGTTGCTTTTATAATGCTATAGTAATTAACACAAGAATAGATATAAGATATACAGATAGTCTAGAACTGCAGAATATCTGAATTTTTACTGTTTTTACAAGTTAACAAGTTAACGTATCACAGTTTCAATGATGCTGGCAGAATACAGGAGCCTTTATCAAAAAAAAAAAAAAAAAAAGGGGCTGATGGGAGAGGGCCTTATCCTTCATAGCAGAGAAGGCATCTTGAACTTCACATTTGCAGAGATTTAACATGCACTCCAAGTCCCATGGTGATGAGGCAAGTGAGCATAATTGAATGCTGATAATGTGCTGCTTTTGTACCACAACAGGTGAACCTCACACTTAGGAACCTTAATTTTTCATACTACACCGAAAGCAAACCAATGCAATGTTTGCCTTGATGGGAGACAATTACCTTGTTATACTGAACAGCAAAACAAAACAACGAGGAGCCTTTTGCTCTAAAATAAAACACTATCTCTCTCTCAAGACTATTCATTGTACAAACATTTTTAGATAGTCTGGAATGAAAGTTGTCAGTACCTCTTTTTAAGAAAGGGCAAAAATTCAAGAAACTCATAAAAATCCATGAACAACTGTCTTCCAACAAAGTTTAATGGGACAAAATAGAGACTCTAGAAATCAACTCAGTATATTAAATTAATCAATTTTCAACAAAGCTGCAAAGGCAACTCAATAAGTAATGAATATTTTCAACATGTTAAAATATTTATGTGTTTCTGTTAAAAAAATAAACTGTGACCCTTACCTCAGTGTATATATCAAATTAAATCAAGTGAATATATCAAAACAAAAACTGCAATCCTCCTGGAAGAAATATGAAAAAGAGGCTAAGTGGCTTTAGGTTTGCAAAATTATCTTTAAATAGAACTCAAAAAGCATGACAATAAAATAAGAGACTGATAAGTTGGAATTCATCCAAATAAAAAGACACGAAAATGAAAAGACAAGTCACATTTTGGAAGAAAATATTTGGAAAACATACAATCTGTCAAAAGACCTTTAACTAGAGTATGTGAAAAATGTTCACCATTTGATATTTAAACTAACAAACCATTGAAAAAAATAGACCAAAGATTGGATACTTCACCAATGAAAATATAAAGATGACTAATAGCCACATGAATGATGCTTAACATTATTCAGCATTAGAGAAATACAAACTAAAACTACAATAAAATATCACTAGAATCTACTTGAATGGCTAACATTAAAGAAGACCAACAACACCAAATGTCAAACAAATGGAACTTTCATATATTTCTCATTGGAGTGCAAAATGATACAACATCTTTGGTAATTAGTATGGCAGTTTGTTGTATAGGTAAAAATATAATGAACTTACTATATACATCAACCTACTTTCAGATGTTTACCCAGGAAAAAGGAAACATAATTCACAAAAATACTGCACTCAAATGTTCCTAATAGTTTTACTCAGAATAATTAAAAACTGGAAACATTCCAAATTTGAATATATTAGAAAAACAAAATATGATTTTATTTATATAATGAAATACTACTCAACAATTAAAATGAATGGAATACTGATAGATGCAACAACATGGATGAATCTCAAAAGAATTAGGCTAAATGAAATAATCCAGACATAAGAGTCTATATTTCTGTATGATTGCCCTCATATGAATGTCCAGAAAATGCAAAGCTAGAGTTGGAAAGTGGATGAGTGCTTGTCAGGGGATGAGGAATAGGAGGAGGTTAATGACTGCAATGGTACAAGAGGAAAGCATTTGGATGATGAAAATTAATATTTAACCCCTAAAACAGAGAAAAGGAAAAAGAAGGAAAGAAGGAAGGAATAAAGGCGGAATCTCCAGAACTGACTACCATGTTTCCTATAGCCTGTTTATCTGATGACCCTTTGATTCTGAAATACCTAGCATCTTTTCAATAAAATCTACTTTTTGTTTTAATTTTGCTTAAGTTGGTTTTTGTTATTGGCAAATCATCTTGGTTCACAAAAGCGGTCCCAGGGAGTTAGGTGTAGGAAACAGAACTTCAAGGAAATGTATAAAATTTGGTGTTGGATAAAAGCTGAGGTAGCTAAAAGGAATTTAGATTTGGAAAAATTGGAAGTTCTTGTTATATAGTGTCAGAGAGATAATGGAGCCTCATAATTCTTTCCTTAGACCAAGTACTCACTAGTAGTGAAATTCTAGGTGAGCAAAGAGCTGCTACCATAAAATAATTTGAAGTGGATAAGGAACGTTGGCATTGTACCCTCAGAGGGTTACTTGGGATGGCATTGGATAACTCAAAGTGAGAGAAAAGTAAAATCAAATCTGAAATTTCTTAATTTAAAACACTAAGTGAAACATAGATCCCTTTTGTGACCATACTGAAATAAGTTCTGTTTGTGCAGAGTTTTAATGTTGTTGCTGTGCACCAAAGCCAGAGATTGCTTTCCATTATATACAAGATAAAATTCACCAAGATGGCTGAATATAAAATTAACACACAAGTTCAATAGTTTTCCTATTTAAATATTTAGTAAGTATAGTAGAAGAATTATCTACAGTAGCAAGAGAAAGAACTCTTACATAGGAATAAGAGGAATTAAGAGAAAATGAGCAAAATCACAATGCAGTCGGAAGGGCAAGAGCAAGAAGCGTGGGAGTGAGAAGAGGGAGGTAACAAAACTATCGGTAGCAGCCCTTCTCAAGTTCCTACCCTGGATCGTTTCGCCTACCAGCTATGATTGCAGGACACCCAAAAGTCAGGCATTAACTGCTTAGATCAAAAACGGAAGAAAGAGTACGTGCAACTGAGATTTTTATTTTTTGAAGGAAAGGAACTTCTAACTGTGGGGGAGTACTGGGGTAACCGGTGTGAGTGTGTTTACCAGAGAATAATGCTCGTTGTTTTCATATTCCTGGGTTTTTCATTGTACTGAAATAAAAAAGACTGGTTGACTTTTCCTCTTCAAGTATAAAATCTTCTTAAAAGCCCTTCTTTTTCCTTAGTTTTAACTTGTACTTTCTAGAAACATTAGGAAAACCTGTAACTCAAAAAAAAAAAAAAAAAAAAAAAAAAAAAAAAAAAAGACCAGGAGCAGTGGCTTACTACGCCTGTAATCCCAGCACTTTGGGAGGTCTAGGTGAGCAGATCACTTGAGGTCATGAGTTCCAGACCAACCAGGCCGATATGGCAAAATCCTCTCTCTACTAAAAATACAAAAGTTAACCAGGCATGGTGGCAGGTAGCGGTAATCCCAGCTACTCAGGAGGGTGAGGCAGGAGAATCGCGTGAGCCTGGGAAGCAGAGGTTGCAATGAATCGAGATCACACCACTGCACTCCAGCCTGGGTGACACAGCAAAACTCTGTCTCAAAATAAAAATAAAATAAAATAATAAAGTAAAATAAAATAGAAAGAAAAACCAAGATTTGTTTTTTTGTTTGCTTGTTTTTTAAAGAGAGAAAAGGCATTCTAAGGTAAGCAATACTGAAAATTTTCAGCAGTAGCCTCAAGCCACTCACCTTTAGTGAGTTTCTTTCATATTTTAGGAATTGAGAAATGCTGTGTAGTATTTTACAGACCCCAAATAGAAAAGTTTTATCAGTTTCTCAAAATCTCAAATGAGTAACAGAGTTGAACTTGGGGATGTTCACATCCAAAGATGGAAGCTTATTTTACCAGTTTTAATATCTGAATACTCCTCTCATTTTAGCAAAAAATTCCTCTTCTCACTCCTATTCCTGATACCACCACCTCACACTTAAAATAACAACAGCTTTCACAAGGGGTCTTTCATTTAATCTTCAAAAGAAAGGGTATGAGATGGTTATAAAGATGACTTATAAGGAAACCTACTTAAGGTCATCAATTTAGATATCAGATCTAAGAACCAAATTCAGGTTTTCTGACTCCAAGTACAGTGATTTTTCCATAATTAAAAAAAGTCATTGACTATAAAGAATTTACATTTATTTTTATTAACACCAAATGTTAGGGTTTATATTCAATGTTTTGACTATATTCCTCTGCCAGTCTCTGTTTTTAATGATAACATTGATATTTAAAAGTTTTGTAGTCTCCTAAATTTTTAATAATATAAAATCTGCCTCTTCTCTTTCTCTAGGAAGTCGTTTAATAGTCGATTATTGTGTAAATCAATATGACAACAAATAAAAGGACATTTTAAATGGTCAGGTTAAAAATTAAAAGATGGCTGAATCACATAGAAAATGCGTAAATTCACCACAAATTAATCAACCAAGTTGACTCTAGATCGATTTCAACTATGTTCTTTCAAAATAAGAAACACTGAACCTATAAGAGAGTATATTTGGATAAGCTAGTGATACTTCTTTTAAATAATAAGATGAAAACATTCTCTAAAGCATAGTGGTGTTTTAAATAGGAGACCCACTTTAAAATTTTTCTTCGTCTGTGTACTTTTGCCATCCTGAGCTTTTGTGACCCTTTATTTTCATTACCTTACCTTCCAAATGGCCTAGCCTGGCCTCCTACTCAATCTCACTTACATGAGCAGGTCTTTTACAATAGAAATGGTTAGCATCAGAGGAAAAATCTATTCACCAAAGGTAACTGAAAATTCCTAGGTGCTTCTCCATCTTGTTACCCTTCAACTTTCTTCTCCAAATCCATTATTTTGAAAGTAAGTTCTGTCCAAAGCATAGCTTCTCAAGTTTGATTCTCCCTTTAACCAATGGCCCTCCATTATTATAAGCAACAATACAGGGCAAATTACAGATAAAAATCTTACACTTCACATATACAGTGATATCCAAAAGGGGAAGCATTATTTGACTTTATAAGGAAATGGAGAAGAGCTATCCCACCTACATTTTGTTGCCATAGCCACAATTGTATAGTATGTGTGAACATGCATGTACATATATTATGTTTAAACTTTTATATAAACCCATCATTCATTTTGTTATGTTTGGCAAATAGATAAATGTAATTCCTCATATTCAAAAGAATATACAAATTCACCTTTAAATGGATTTGGGGAACCTTATGGCTTCAAGGAAAAAAAAATAGTCATTATGTTTCAATGACAGGTGCTAAAAAACTCTACTCTTTTTAATGCAGAAGAAATCAGGAAATTAACATAATTTTGTGGGAGTTAAGCAAGTAAATGACTTTCCTGGGCTTACTGGCTCATCTTTCCTATAAGCAACTTCCCTTATTTTTAGGTTATTTAGTGGCAAGAAAAATATTGGTAGATAGTTAATGCATTAGCAAATAAGCATTACTTGTACACAGGAGTTCTATCCTCGCTCTGAGGTGAGTACATACACAATAGGGCAAGACAAGGTTATTGTCTTTACACAATTTTGACATAGATAGGGAGACACTGATTAAGTTTATGAAGTAATTACAGAACAGTCATGTGCAAAATAAATCCAAAGAAGAAAAATTAGTGAAAGTGGAAGAAAGCGGATAAAGTTTATTTGATAAGGTCAGCTAGAAGGAGAGGAAGAAGGTAAAGAACAAGAAAAAGAAATAATTTTTAAGAAGCATAGGCTAGGCCAGTTGCGGTGCCTCACACCTGTAATGCGAACACTTTGGGAGGCCTGGGTGAGCAGATCACCTGAGTTCAGGAGTTCGAAACCAGCCTGGCCAACATGATGAAACCTCATCTCTACTAAAAATACAAAATTTAGCTGGGCGTGGTGGTGTGCACCTGTAATCCCAACTAACCAGGAGACCAAAGCAGGAGAATTGCTTGAACTCTGGAGGCGGAGGTTGCAGTGAGCCAAGCTCGCACCATTTCACTCCAACCTGGGCAACAGAGTGAGATGCCGTCTCAAAAAAAAAATTGCTCAGATTATGTACAGTGCTTTACTATTGGCACAATCATAGTCCTTGAGCTGAGCCTATGACATGAAGGAGCAAGAGCATTCCAGGGAAGAAAATAGCAACAGTTAAGATACAAGAATTGACCTAAAGAGAGTAGATTCTATGGACAAGAAGCACGCTTGCTTTCCTGAAATAAGGTGATATTAACATGGGATTACAGAATAAAATATGGATAAACTGTGGGGCAGAACAACCTACATCATTTGGGGGCCCAGTGCAAAATGGAAATGCTGGATGTTTCTTCCAAAATTAAGAATTTCAAGACAGTGACAGCAGAGTATTCAGCAAGCACTTCTAAGTGTGCGGTTCTGCCCACTGCACAAACCACATGCCTGTGAAGCCAGCCCCACAGGGGGACATTACACAGGCACCCTAGAGTTAGGTAGAAAAGCTTAATATCTTATAAGCAATGGGGGTCTTGCAACAGGGAAAATATGCTTTAAGAAAGGTAATGACTTGCAATTAGTGACTTAGGATATTCCTGGCAGCAGCACATAGACTGAATTGTGGAGAAGCCTCAGACTAAAGACAAGGTGAAGAGTTCAGAGATTAGCATAATGACAAAGTCTAAGGAAGATGCTTGCACCAGGATAGTGGAATGGAAACAAAGAAAACAACAGAAAACTGGATATATAGAACACCACGATTCTTACAAATAAAAAATTACAAACATAGAAGTTTTTGTTTTGTTTTGTTTTGAATTGGAAGGCTGAGAAAACAATGGTAAGACACACAAAATAGCAGCACTCTGGAAAGGTGCAGGCATTGGGTGTGAAGTTAATGACACCAAGTGGGTAGTTGCCAATTTAGGAAGAAGTTTAACATTTACATCAGAATTCAGCTCAATTTAAAGAATTTCCTGTATTTGCAGACATAATGGAATACATTGCTTTAGAAAATGGTGATTTCCTGTTACTATATGTGTTCAGATTTTTGACCCCAGTATCAGTTTCTTATTACAGCTCTAACAAATGACCACAAACTTGGTGGCTTAGAAGAGCATCCAGTAACGGTGGAGCTGTGTTCCTTCTGGAGATAGTGGGAGAAAATTGTGTTTCCTTACATTTTCCAGCTTCCAGAGTCTCCTTGCATTCCTTGACTCATGACCTTGTCCTCCAACTTCAAGGCTGGCAGTGTAGGGTTAGTGAAGAGTTAAGGACACGCCATCCCAAAATGTGCTGCTTTGGCATTTTGATTTTTAGCTGAAGTCACTTGAGAAACAGTAGATACAGGACAGGCTCTTTGATCTGCTTCTTTATACCTAAGAACAGGCCATAAAACTTCCTATTAGAAAGGCGCACTGAGAAGAGACCATGCTATCACCAAAGACTGAGGGTTGAGGATGAAACGAATGTATACAAACACACTTACTAAAATAACCCTGATCTTATCCTAGCCCCATCACCTCATACATCTCCTAGCCAATTCCTCATAATTCACTACCCTTCACCCCAACTCCTTTGTCTTCTTATTTCTTCATAAATTTATCATTTATCTAAAAGTTATAAAAACTTTATGCTCTAATCACTTCTTCAGGTATTCATTCTGTTGTGAAGGCTTTCAAGTACATGTAAAAATTTATTAAACCTGTATGCTTTCCTCCTGTTAATCTATTTTATGTCAGGTTAACTCTAGCCCAGCTGGAGACACTGAACGGGTAGAGAAGAATTGTTTCCTCTCCAAAAGTTCCATCTTCAAATCTCTCTCTCTCTCTCACACACACACACACGCACACACACATACACACACACACACGCACACACACACACACCTTTACTTTTGTCTTCTTCTCTGACTCTGACTCTTCTACCTTCTTTTCAAGAGTCTTGTGATTGCATTGAACGCCCCTGGTAATCTAGGATAATCTCTCCATCTCAAAACTTTTAGTTCAATCACATCTGCAATGCCTCTTTTGTACAAAAGTTAACAAAGTCACAGGTTCTGGGAATTTGGATGTGGAAATCTTTGAGGTGGGTAGTCATTATTCTGCCTACCACAGTAGATGTTAGTGATTGCTATTTGTTGGAGTATAGGCTAACTTTCTGCTATTTTTATTTAGCTATAAGATTCAATGGTTATGAGACTTTCTGCAATATAAAGAAAGTAGGGAAATGTGACAGGAACATAAGCCAGAGCAGGATTATACATTGGATTTAGCTGAATTTAAGCTATTACTCTGAATCAGTTTCCCAATTGTAGGAGTAGATAAGTCAGTAACACACTTGGGAGAGTTAAAGGTGGCTATGATGGTTAGAGGGGAAAAGTGGTAAGAGGTATAAAAAGAAAATATAAAATAATAATATAGAAATGTATGGGATAAATTTTTAGACACTGGTCATATGTCTGATCCCAGAGAACATTTAACTTATAGCATAAATAAGCATTGTAAGACATGATATTTTAATTTTCTAGGATCTCCAAATTGGTGCTGCTGACTGGTACAGCAAGAAGCAAAACATAATTCAGGAATATCATTCATCAGATAGAGAGGTGGGTGAAGATATTGAGATGCATAGGATGAACTCAATGGAAAGTCATAAAGAGTAATTTGCTCAACATAATTTTATTGTGAGAACAGCAAACAGAAAAAATGACACACACACACACACAGAGAAACCAATATAGAATCATACAAAACGTTTCTGGCTCTGAAATTTTATGCCAAACTACTTTCCACTTTAAATGAAGAAAAGTTTTCAGAGAGGGTGTCGATGGGGATTATTAAACATGGAATTATTTTGCATAGTCCGACTATGTATTTGACAACTGCCATGAAACATTGTCCAGGCTAAGAAAATAGGCAAAAGAAGAAAAAAAGTACTGGGTGGAGTGGAGAACTTGACATTTGCTATTGAATTCTCTGGGAATTATATGGCTCTATATACGTGTACTTTTGATCATCTTTCTATTAACTAGGTTAGTTTATATCTCTGTGGGGCCAGCTCCACAAATCAAGCTGTAGGAAACTGATAGTAATGCAAGTAATTTTTATCTATAGAAATGCAAAGTAATTTTGTCCAAGAGAGATACAATTAATTTCTATCCTGTAAAAGTTAACTAGACTAAGAGAGAAGACCCAAATAAATAAAATCAGAAACAAACATAAAAAGGAAATATTACAATGGATATCACAGTAATATAAAGGATCATCAGAGACTATTATTAACAACTATATGCCAATAAATTTGAAAACCTAAAGGAAATGGATACATTCCTGCATACACACAATGTACCAAGATTGAACCAGGAAGAAACGGAAAACCTGCACAGGTCAGTAACATGTAATGAAATTGAAGTAGTAATACAAAGTCTGCCAACACAGAAAAGTTCTGGACTGGATGGCTTCACAGGCTGAATTATACCAAACTTTTAAAGAAGAATTAATACGAATTCTTCTAAACTATTCCAAAATATTGAAGCAGAGGAAATTCTTCCTAACTCATTCTACAAGACCAGAATAATCCTGCTACTTAAGCCAGATAAGGATGCAACATAATAAAAATAGATGCAGAAAGCCTCAACAAAATACTAGCAAGCAAAATCCAACAACATACAGAAAAGACAATCAATGAAAGGATGGTTCAACATATGCAAATCAATAAATGACATACGTAACATCACTGAGATGAAGGGCAAAAGTCTTCATATTGTTCATCTCAATAGATACAGAAAAAGCTTTTAATAAAATTCAACATCTTTCATGATAAAAACTTTTAGTGAACTAACTATAAAAGTACCTCAATGTAAAAAGTGCCATGTATGACAAATCCACACTTAATGTCTTACTGAATTGGGAAAAAGCTTTCAGAACCTGAACGAGGCAAGGATGCCACTTTTACCACTCTTATTTAACATAGTACTGGAAGTCCTAACCAGAACAATTATGCAAGAGAAAAAAATAAAATGCATCTAAACTGAAAAAGAGGAAGTCGCATTTTCCCTCTTTACAGACAATATGATCTTCTATATGAAAATCCTAAGGACGCTACCAAAATACTCTCGAAACTGCAACTCAGTCAAGTTGCAGAATACAAGATTAATAAACAAAAGTCAGTAGTGCTTCTACATATGAACAATGAAATAGCTAAAAAAGAAATCAAAAAGGAATTCTATTTACAATAGCTACACAAAAAAATAAAATAACTAGGAATATATTTAACAAAAGAGGCAAAAATCTGTATAGGAAAAACTACAAAACACTGATTAAATAAATTAAACAGGGTACAAACAAATGGAAAGACATCTCATGCTCTTCCTATGGATCTGAAGGAATAATATCATTAAAATGGCAATACTACCCAAAGCAACCTAAAGATTCAAGAAAAGCTTTATAAAATACCAATGATATTCTTCACTGAAATAAAATAAACTGTCCAAAATTTTTGTACAGTCACAAAAGACCCCAAAGAGCCAAAGCAATTCTCAGCAAAAAGAACAAAGCTGAAGGTGTCACACTACCAGACCTCAAAATATACTGCAAAGCTGTAGTAACCCACAGCAACACACTGACATAAAAACAGACATATAGACCAGTGGAACAGGATAGCAAACCCAGAAATTAATCCAAGTATCTCCATCTAACTGATTTTTGACAAAAGTGCCAACAGCATTCATTGGGGCAAAGACAGTCTCTTCAATGAATGCTTCTGGGAAAAGAGGATATCTACATGCAACACAATGAAATTAGACTCCCACTTCTAACCCTATACAAAAAACAACCCAAAATGCATCAAATACCTAAATATAAGGCCCGAAATCCTCAAACTAACAGACAAAAATATATTGGAAACACTTCAGGACATTGGTCTGGGTAAAGATCTTATGAATAAGACCTCGAAAACACAGGCAACGAAAACAAAAATAAACAAATGTGATTATGTCAAACTAAAAAGCTTCTGCACAGCAAAAGAAACAATCAACAGAGTGAAAAGACAACCTCTTGAATGGGGAAAAAAATTTTTTTAAACTACTCATTTAGCAAGGCATTAATGACCAGAATGTACAAATAATTCCAACATTTCAACAGCAAAAAAGTCTCCAATTAAAAAATGGGCAAATGATCTGAACAGACGTTTCTTAAAAAAGATATAAATTGCCAATAAATATATTTTTAAAACGCTCAACATCAGTAATAATCGACGAAATACAAATCAAAACCACAATGAGGTATCATCTCACCTCAGCTAGAATGAATGGATATTATCAAACAGACCAAAAATAGCAAATGCTAACAAGGATACAGAGAAAAGGGAACTCTTAGACACTGCTGGTGGAAATGTACGCTAGTATAGCTATTATGTAGAACAATATAGAGCTTTCTCAAAAAAATACAAATAGAAATATCATATGACCCAGCAATCCCACTACTGGAAATCTATCCAAAGGAAAGGAAATCATTATATTGAAGAGACGTTTGCACCTCCATGTTTATTGCAACAGTATTCACAATAGCCAAGATATGGAATCAATCTAGGTGTTCAACAACAAATAAATGAATAAAGAAATTGGTAGATATACAATGAAATGCAAATCAGTCATTAAAAGAAAGAATGAAATTCTTTCATTCGTGGCAACATGCATGGAATTGGAGAACATTACATTTAGTGAAATAAGCCATAAACAAGAGGTCAAAAACTGCACGCTCTTGCTTTTACCTGAAAGCTAAAAAGTGTTGAGCTCATAGAAGGAAAAGGTAGAACAGATGAAACTAGAAGCATCTACTAGGAGAAAACAAGGAATAAGAAAAGATTTGTTAAAGGACATGAAATTACAACTAGATAGGAGAAATAAGTTCTCGTGTTCTATGCCACTTTTGGATGAGTATAGTTAACAATAAATACAAAGTTTCAAATAGTTAACAGGGAGATATTGGATGTTCCAAAAACAAAGAAATGATAAATGTTTCAAATTGTGGATATGGCCAATTATCCTGATCTGATCGCTATACATTTGTGTATCAAACATCACTTTCTGCCCTGTGAATATGTATAATTATTATTTGTCAATTAAATAAAACAATATTAAAATACAGAAGAACACATTAAAAAATTATGACCCTAAACACTACATTTAATAGATCCTTAAAATATTAATCAGTTTTGCACCTGTTAGTGTTCCTGATCTTACACACATGCACGCACACACATATAATCCTCAACTTCTTTTAATAGCTTACTAGTTCCTTCATTAATTAAGGAGTTGACTAAAGCCTGTGTTTTTGTGCTAAATTTATATTTATATGAGAGTTGCTATGGTCTAAATATGTGTGTCCCCCCAAAATTGTATGTTGAAATCTAACTTCCAAGGTGATGGTATTAGAAGGCAGGACTTTTGGGGAGGTGATTAGGACATAAGGGAGCCCTTAAGAATGGGATTAGCACCTTAATGAAAAATGCCCCAAAGAACTGCCTTGCCCTTTCTACTATGGGAGAACACAGCAAAAAGGTGCCATTTATGAGAAAGCACACTCTTACCAGTCACTGAATCTTGATCTTGAACTTCCCAGCTTCCAGAACTCTGAGAAATAAACTTCTGTTGTTTATAAAATACCCAGTTTATGGTGAGACGGGCTCTGATTTACAATAGTTCAACTTAAATTTTTGACTTATGATGGTGCAAAAGGATATGCATTCTGTAGAAACCTGACTAAATATGAGTACTCACACAACTGTTCTGTTTTTTACTTTTAGTAAAGTGTTCAAAAATTACATGAGACATTTAATACTGTGTTATTTTAAAAGGCTTTATTTTAGATAATTTTGCTCAACTATAAGCTAGTATAAGTTTTCTGAGCACATTTAACAGTGGCAGACTAAGATACAATGTTTGGTAAGTTAAGTGTATTAAATGCATTTTTAACATGGTTTTTTCAAATTACAGGTTTATTGAAATGTAATACCATCATAAGTCCATTTGTATTTTGTTAAAGCAGCCCAATGGACTAAGCCAAGGGTCATAATTTTACCTTTTTGAATATTTATATTTAACATAACCCAGTAAATATAATACAGATGGATAAAACAATCATTTTAGCAACTTCAGTTTTTAAGGCATGAATTTAAACAAACATTTGAGGGCAAAAAAGAACCTGGATCTATAACTTGAAGAACCAACCACTGTCTGTATAGGTATTCCAAAATATAAGCCGATTTACATGGTTTCTTATTCATTATAATATTGATTCCAAAATTCTCTCTGTAAACACTTGGAGGGATCATTATAAATTGCCTCAATTGTCAGAGGATCAATATTTCTTAAAGACATTTTGTTTTGTGGTTTTTGAGTTATTTCAGGAAAGAAGTAACATATTTTGAAATATCAATACTTTCTCTTTTGCAGGGAGGGGTCATGTGTATTAAAATGAAACTGAGCATCAATTAATCAAATAATTTTATTTCTCCACACTGAATTTAATCAGAACATATTATTTTGGTAAAGGAACATTTTTGGCCTCAAACTTCATTCTCAAACGTGTGCAAACAAAATAAATATAAGGAGTGCAAAGTAAGAAGACATTTTATTTTTTTCTTTACTTAAGTAAATACTCAGTAAAATTGTTGTTAGTATTATATTGTCATGACACCTTTGTGTTATACAACAGGCATATACATTTTCTTTAGACAAACTAAATTCATGCATCTCTTCTTTCAATTATATGATTTATATAATTTTGAGAACACAGAAGCTCTGCAACAAAACATTCAATAAATTATTTAAAAGTGCTGAGAATTGCTCTATGGCAGTGAAGAGCTAAATAAGGATCATCTAATTCCATCAGTTGTTAACATATAAATTCAAAACAGGAAAAATTCTACATGTAAGTATTTTGTCCCAAATTAATGTTTTCTACTTGTAAGTAGGTCATAAGAGCAAAAAAAGATATAAAGTTTAGATCTACCACACTTCACACTTATTTATTGCTCAATATTTCCATAACTAAATTTGTTAATCTGAACATAAATGTTTCAAACAGGAAAACAAATCAGCATAAAAGAAACTAAAAGGAATAATAAATATGTGAATACACATAATCATATTTACAGGAAATAAAGCAGATTAAACAATACTTACCTTAAGGCATTATTCATTATCACACACATGCACATAAACACATATACAGTAGTGACACATTTGGGGGAAAAAAATGGACAAACTGAAGAGTTCAGAACAAAGGGTTGATGAAATATTTGGAAAATAAGAACTATGAGGAAAGGTTAAAAGGGCAAGGCATGTCTGTCAAATGAGTATACTAAAGGGATACTGTGATATTTATCTACAAATACATAAAGAGGTGATGGAGGACAACCACCAATTATTCTCATTAGTCGATGAGGAGAGAATAAGAATAGACTGTTTGAAAGAAGGAAATCATGCAAAACTTAAGAAAAACTCTAAACAAAGTTTGTAAATCCAAAGAACAGGCAATTCTATGGCTATAGTATCTGTTGTTATTGAGAAGCCAAGATTGATGTTAGATGTTTAAGAAAGGCTCATAAATAAATAAGTTAACCCTGCCTTACTACAAAGAAGTTAATAGATGTAAACAAAAATCTTCCTTCCAATGTTGAAATCCAATTTTACTTCTTTCTCTCACTTATTGAGAATTGGCTGACTTTAACCTTCTAGTTTATATTTTAAAATACTTGATTGATTGATTGATTGATTGATTGATTGATTGAGATGGAGTCTCGCTCTGTTGCCCAGGCTGGAGTGCAGTGGTGCGAGCTTGGCTCACTTCAACCTCTGCCTCCCGGGTTCAGGTGATTCTCCTGCCTCAGCCTCCTGAGTAGCTGGGATTACAGGCGCCCACCACCACGCCCGGCTAACTGGTTTTTTTGTATTTTTGGCAGAGATGGTGTTTCACCATGTTGGTCAGGCTGGTCTTGAGCTCCTGACCTCGTGATCTGCCCACTTCAGCCTCCCAAAGTGCGGGATTATAGGCATGAGCCACTGCGCCTGGCCAAATTCTTTATTTTAAAGTAGAATGAAGCACAAAATAAAATGTAAAAGAACGTATACTACATTGAATGACAGATTAGCAAATACAAGCATGATGGAAAATGATTTGTGAGGTTTTTTCTGGTCCGGAAACTAAAAATGAATTAGTTTTCCAATATAGATGTATTAACTTAATATATCCGACACCGTAATAGGCATTAATATAAATTCTTTGGAAGGACAGAATTCAAATACAGTTCCCTGTTTTTCAGTATCTCTGGTATTTTGTATAACGATATCTCATCTAATGACTAACTGTCTCTCAAATAATACATGCTACTTGCAAGGAAACCACATAAAGCCGTTCTACTAGGAAAATAATAGAATCAGTAAGAAATATCTTCTCTACCATTAATAAATCACCTTTACAGATGGAGAAAAATACAACAAACTTGAGCAAAACTTTGAGATTATAATTAGGGTATACATAATAGACAAAACTCTAACAATTTGTATTTCACTAATACAGAATTCATTAATTGACCGTAAGCTGCCAGGAATGTTATTTTTGCCTAGATACATTTCTTTCTTTTTAAAGAGAGTAAATTAATAATGTAAATAAGATTGCAAGAGGATCCTTGAAAATACTTAGTAGAATAAACTTTCTAAGCACCTTCAAGCACTTTAGAAGGATCCATTTCCACACAATTGATATGCTAATTACAAACCATTAAATCAAGTCAAGGATGTGTATTGGATAACACTTTGTTAGTTTAATGTGAGTTAATGTACGTACTTGAAATAATAGAACTCTGTTCCTTTTTAAAATAATATACCTTCACACTTTTTTTCTTAATTGAGATTAAGCTTCCTCCAATTACTACAGATTAATGACATCTTACAGGAGTCAATATTTAAGAACCAAGGGGTATTACTGACTCTTCTATAACCTATTTATGGTCATAAAAGGGCTTTAAGTTTGGGAAAAGCAATCCTAGAGTTGATACTTAATACTATCTTACAGTTGAAATAGTACTTCCAAACACAATAAAGTAACAGATATGACAAATTTGGATATAATCCAAAATAAAATCATTAACGATTTTTAAATATATATATATGCCTAGCAAATAAAGGAGAATGAATATCTTTGCTAGCCAATATTGAGAGAAGGCAACTTTTTATATATAAAGAGATTAAGGAAATATGAGTCTCTGCTCCCACATCTGTATACATAAGTATAGGACTTCTTCCTCTCTTACTCACATACATTAATAAAGTAGCATTAAAACAAGGTTAAGGCAGAGACTTGGCTAATTTACATATTATTAGAGCCTATTTTTACTGAGGAAGAAGGGAAGTGGGGGAGGGGCAGGACAGTGTAAAGCAAATTTAAGAAACTCCACAGTGCTTCTCATCAGCATTACTAGTTTATCGTCTGTCATAAAAATACATGGTACACTGGCCGGGGGTGGTGGCTCAAGCCTGTAATCCCAACACTTTGGGAGGATGAGGTGGGTGGATCACCTGAGGTCAGGAGTTCGAAACCATCCTGAACAACATGGAGAAACCCTGTCTCTAATAAAAATACATAATTAGCTGGGCTTGATGGCGCATGCCTGTAGTCCCAGCTCATCAGGAGGCTGAGGCAGGAGAATCACTTGAACCCGGGAGGCAGAGGTTGCAGTGAGCCGAGATCATGCCATTGCACTCCAGCCTGGGCAACAAATGTGAAACTCCATCTCAAAAATAATAGTAATAATAAAACATGGCACAGTAAAGGTTATAGACGTTACTTCTAAAGAGATATTTATGAACCAGGCTGAACAACACTTCTCTTTCAAATAATTTAAGGGATATACTCACTATATACTTTAGTATATCTGACAGATGAGAGTACAACTTTTAAAAAACATTTTGTTATGTGAAAGTTTCAAAGAGCACCAAGGTAGAGAGGAGGGTAAATGACTATCTCTTTACCTGTTACCAGATTCAGTCTTTAATCAAAATTTTGCTGCCATTATTCTCTAACTCCTACAGTTGTGGCTCTCTCACTATTACTTTCTCTCTCTTGATTTCTGCCGTGTTAGTTTTTGGTGAATTACATAAAACAAATCCGAGAGAGTATCTCTCACCTGACGTCTTTTGCTGTGTATCTCTTAAAAAATATGGACAATTTATCAATAATAACTGTTACTTTTTTATAATACATTTACCATTCTAATTTGCTTCCTATGTGTCTTTGATTGCAACAAGAGTCAGACAAATCCTAGGCAGAGATGGGAGGGTCCCCAGTGAAACCCCACCTTCAAGTCGAAGACAGTTGGAAGCCAAGCTACAAATCTTGGGTAAGTTCATGGACCAGATTGAGAACCTCTCTTCCTGTTTGGCATGCTTTCCTCTGATTGATCCCCACCCTTCATCTATTTTACATACACCTATCCTTCCCTAATTGGTTTGCTACACTGTTGTACCCACCTTTGAGTGGTGCTTTTGTTTTAGCCTTTTTTTTTTTTTTTTTTGCATACTCACAAACCAATCAGCATGCACCCCCCACCCCCATTCTGAGCCCATAAAAACCCTGGATCCAGCCACACTGGGAGAGAATCCACCCAACTTCAGGTGGGGACTACCCTCACATGCCCTGTCCACTGAGAGCAGTTTTGTTGCACAATAAAATTCTTCTCCACCCTCCTCACCCTTCAAGTGTCAGCATTTCCTCATTCTTCTTGGATGTGGGACAAGAGTTTGAGACTCACCAAATGTGGGTACAAAGAGGGCAGTAACACTGTGGTCCTCTGCTCTCTGCCAGTGGAAGGAAACTTCCCTGCATGACGGGAAACAACAGCAGGGCCAAGACAGCCTCGGAGTCGTGGGCTGGAGTGGGGCAATGGGGCTGACAGAGTTGTTAATGTTAAGCCATCTGCCTGGGCAGGGGCATCACTGGTCAGAGGTCTCCAGCTGGAAACCTTACTGAGAAAAATCCTGTGTCATCTTTGCTCTACCACTTAAGTGGTTAGTAAATAGCTAGAGGGCAATGACTTCATTTAAGACATAATAAATATCATATTGGCAAATTGTACTTTTCTTTTGAGGAATTGGTTGTGAATTAAATGCCATGTTCAAAACTGTTTCAGTTTTTGTGCTATCTGATTTTTTAAACACTTAAAAATGTTGCTAGCTACTAGAAAAGGGAAAAATGTATTTAAAAGACAGAATCACTATCTACTAAAAACTTGGTATTATTCTGACCTCAGCAGAGAAGGAACATTGTTATCAAAATTTGAGCATATTCACAATTGCTTTAACTCAGTCAAGAAATAAAATGTTTCTCATGTTTAGCATATTCATTTATCAGTTTTTTCTTCTTTCCCATCATTTAAAATGATACAAGAGACAACGTTTTGAAATCATGTTTTTCAGCTCATCATCAAATTTAATTTTGTGTCTTCTTTATTTGCTCTTTGAAGTAAAAATAGCAACTGTACCTTTAAATGATTCTCCCTGCATATTGTTCTCTTTAAATATTTTATGTATTTAAAAACAATATAACCACATTAATATTTATTTAGACATTTTTAGTAATCATTTTCTTTTTCATATAATGAGAGATTACCATAGGCTAATTCAGTGAATGAAGCATTTCACATACAAATTTTTGCATTATCTGATAGGTTTTCATATGTAAATCACATGCATCTGTTTATCTCCGGTGAATGGTGTCAAATATCCTCAATGCAAAATGCACCTTATAACATTATCTTCCTAATGACTTTTCTTTTCCCAAAGAAAAATTGGTTATTTGTGCCAGATATTTAGAAATTGTCATTCAAAAACAGCTTTTTTGTTTGTTTTTGTTGGACTGCGTCAGGGTAAAAAGGAAAATTAACTCTGAGGTGAATTACCGTTATATTGCCATTATACAAACCTTAAGGGGTTTTACATTTAAGATTAGAAGATCGCAGGAATACACACATTTGAAATACAGAAGTTGGAATGTTTTGATGAGAAAAAATTCCACTACATTTAAAGGGTTTTGTTAGACATCGGGCACTTAAATCACGTTTACAAACATGGAAAGACAAATGCTCAGACCTCTGAAATAGTCTCTCTACACTCTCAAGTCTTCTTTGAATTCACCATGTGGGTGAAATCAAAGCGCAGAACAAACACTGTTTTGATATGGCTTTGAAGATGATAACAGCTTCTAACAGAGAAAAAGGCAGCTTTGGATTTGCAGGAAAACGATGATTGACGTGACTCTCAGCCCAAGAAAGTTTACCTTTTAATGAGTGCGTGGTGAGAAGCTCTCATCCCATGTTTTATTTTTGAGGGAAGCTGCCTAACTAGAATGGATTTCAGACATCTACAGCTGCTATTCAGGATGTAACACACGCTCTTTTAAGCTGTGACATCTTTTGATCCAAATGAGCACATGCAGGATCCAGATGTATACAGGAGAGTTTAAGGAGAACTAAGGATTAGAACTTTTTTCCCATGATATGCAAGCTTTTCTATCAATTTATGTAATGTGGTCCCCAGATAGAAGAACTTAATTAATACTCTAGTACTTATTAAAATAGTGGTCACAAGAAGGCAGAGATTTAATTTTCTTATCTGTTGTTTTTTTCTTTTCTTTATTCTTTGTTTGACCTTGGAATCTTTGGTGTTGGTAATAAAAGTGTTAGTCAGCACCCTTGCTGTCCGTCTTCCCTGAAACAAATCTTAGTCATAAAGCACTCTCTTATTTTTTGCTAATCTAGTTTTGAAACTTCCAACTTTCTTATGAATTTGTTTTATTTTTATAATATTTTTGAGGTTGTGAGTTTGAATTATTTCATGTTGACTCAGATTCCTTGAACCTGGGAGGCAGAGGCTGCAGTGAGCTGAAATGGTTCCATTACACTCCAACCTGGGTGACAGAGTGAGACCTCATCTTAAAAAAAAAAAAAAAAAAAAAAAAAAAAAAAAAAAGTACTTTACATCACGCTTGTATCTTAGGAAGATATTGAGTTTAATTTCTGTTGAATTAAACAAAAAATTATGTCCACAAACACCAGAGATTATTGAAAATTTCAAATAGTTATAGGTCCCCAAATTCTCTTTAGAAATGACACTGTAGAGTAAATAAGCAGTTTCAACTAAATTTAGTGACAGAGACGGGCTGGACGCCCTCTAATCCTCTTTCCTACTTTTGGACACACAAGAAGAGTACATATCTCAGTTTCTCCTGCAATCGGGATTTCTGGCCAGTGGTATATGGGTGAAAGTAAGATGTGCTCCTTCCAGGCCTGGAAGAAAATTTCCTATGAGACTTTTACATCTTACAAACAGTGGTTTACAGGCCAAATCTGATGTGACCAGACATCTGTTTTTTAATTAAAATTTCCTTGGAACACAGCTATGCCTAGTTATTTACAATTATCTATGGCTGCGTTTCTGCTAAAATGGGAGGCTGAGTGTTTGCAACGATACCTTATAGATAAAAAGCATAAAATGTTTACTATTTGACCCTTTATAGAAAAAAATTGCTGACTCTGGGTTAGAAAAAGGCTCCAAGATTGACTATTGTGATTAGAAGAAAGGAGAGTCAGTGGTATTAAGGAAGACATTTCAGAAATTTATGACTTGGAACAAGAACAGTATCCATGGAATGTCTATATACTTGAGTTGCTAAAGTGATAGCTAGATAGCATAAATTGACATAAAGAACAAAGGAATGCATGACTATATGTTTTCATATATGTAAATAATGGAACCTACCCTATCAAATTACATATGCACTCATATCATTTTTTCAATTAATTTTCATTTTTTCTGTTAACTTCTATTCCCACAATGCCTGTTAGCAGAACTTCCACAATCATTTTCTTGAGACCTCTCCAGCACCTCAGGTTGAGCAAAGATCCTATCAGTTATTCATGGTAGAAGGAAAGAATTTTTTTCTTTTTTCTGATTGCCAGACTGAGAGAAGTAGAATCTTTCTTCTTCTTCTTTTTTTTTAATTTTTTTTTTTTTTTTTGAGACAGAGTCTCACTCTGTTGCCCAGGCTGGAGTGCAGTGGTGCCATCTTGCCTCACCGCAACATCCACCTCCCAGGTTCACGTGAATCTTGTGCCTTAGCCTCCTGAATAACTGGGATTACAGGTGTCTGCCACCACACCTGGCTAATTTATTTTTGTATTTTTAGTACAGACAGGTTTTCTCCATGTTTGCCAGGCTGGTCTTGAACTCCTGACCTCGAGTGATCTTCCTGCCTCGGCCTCCCGAAGTGCTGGGATTACAAGTGTGAGCCACTGTTCCTAGCCCAAGAAGTAGAATCTTAATTGGTTCACCACTGCTGTTATTTCTTGCAGCCACACAAGGGAGCTTTTGGAGATTCATTCTGCACACATCAATGGGTGGCGTTTGTTAACAATGCTGGCATAACTTTGTTTCACAATTTGGATCTCCCAGTTATGATTTCAAGCTGAGCACCAAGGTTATATTAATACTTCACTTTAGCTAACTTTTTTTTTTTTTTTAAGTTCTAACATTGTTACCCGTGGGCCAGTAATCTGGAAGAGTTTCTAGCATTAGCCATAAACTGGGCCCAAATCAGTTCCAACCAACAAGCTCTTAGGATATTAAGGGTAAATCACTTGTCCAGATTTTTGTTCTCATCAACAAAACTTTTATTTGAGACTTGCAATTTCTTGCTTGCTCCCTGGACAAGAATGTCTCAAGAGTTACTGTGAAAATAGGTTCAGTCTCTACCTAACTCTGAGCTCTGCATAGTGGTGTTTCTTGCTAAATCATACGAGGAAAAAAAAAAGTTTTGTTACATCCTAATCTCAGGACAATGAGTTTTTACTTGCCCCATATTTGCATAGCTAAAAGGGCCACACGAATGACTCAGGGCAGAACAAACAAGACCCACATCATGATGAACTTTCACTTTTGCAAATTCAAACAGCAGCTGCCAGCCTGGCTGCGTAGTATAGAAACAAAACCATCATAACAATTTCAACAGCGGAAAGCATACCTTTCAGCATTGGTGTATGTTTGTAAGCATGTGTGTGTGTGTATGTGTTTGTGTGTGTGTATGAATCTGTGCAAATGTGTCCACATATATATGTACAAAGTTACATATAGTTATATTTGGATACAGATATGTATTTGATATTAATCATTTGAAATATATATATACACGCACATATATATAACCAATTTTTCAAAGTAACTCAAATAGTACTTAAAAGTTTATGTTGAAAATATAACATTACTTTGCCCCACCTCTAATTTTCAGCTCTGTTCATTTGGCTCTTAATTATAAACTTCACTTCTATATTATTAAATAATAATATAATAATAAACTTGTCGAATGAAAAATAACTCATCAAATTTACCTTTTGATAGTTGGACTTTTTCCTTTATTACTTTTTCAATTGAATTAACACAAGTGGGGGTTAAAGCAAGTTGGTGTTTGCATTTTCTGGCAATGTACGTTATACATTTCTACGTGGAGAATGACACTCTTTCGGAATTACTTTATTTTTGTTGGATTAATAATGGCATTGTTTTTCTTTTTGTTATTGGCAGAAAGTGTCCAGGTTCTTGGTGTCTTGAACAAAGAATTGGACAAAATGCAGAAACAAAGCAAGGAAGGAATGAAGGGTTTTAATGAAAATGAAAGTACACTCCACAGTGTGGGAGCAGGCCTGAGCATAGGGGCTCAAAGGCCCTATTCAATAATTTGGGGGAGTTTAAATACCCCCAAGAGGAATCCATTCATTACTTTGGGTACATCCTATGTAAATGGAGAGGATGAAGTAAAGTTACAAATTCATTTATGGTGTACACCCTATGGAGAGGATATTTTCTGTTACAGCTGAAGTGTGAATTGGCCTTATATCCCTGCCTCCAGACCCTATTTTCCTGCCTCATCTCTCACCCTGAGAGATGTGATCCCCATAAATCTTTCTGGGAGATAGAGGGACTGATGGTCTTTTTTCTGTAAAAAGACTGCTTCATGCTAGCTTAGGGCATAGTCCCTACCCATTGGGGATCACGGAACTCACCCTGCTCTGTCCAGTGGAGGCTGGGTAGCTTCTTTACTGCCAGGGGTGGTGTCTTCACCTGGAACTGACTGCAACCTTTGTTGCATGATAATCTGAAGCTTGATGGTCTCTAGGCAAAAGGAAATGAATTTGGTTAAAAGATTTAATGGGGACTTCAGTGGGTGGATACCTATGCTATCAGAAATGTTTGTTACAGAGATTTGCAGGAGAAAAAACAAAACCTGATTTGTTCTAGAATCTATGTGTTTCCTTAAAGTCTTAGCACAAGTGACTCCATTTTGGTTTGGCTTGGTTTGTTGGGGCCTAGAGCATGAGCTTATTCCAAAACGATGGCCTCCCAGAATTTTTTTTAAAAATCCCACTTTTTGGTCAGGTTCTCACTTAGGTGAGAGTGTGACCAAAACTTAGGGCTTTAGCACCACTCTCAGTTACCATCATTTTGGGTGTCTGGCCTCAGTGCCTCATTTACAGGTAACAGAGTCCTCATGGTTGCATATTTCTTTCAGCTCCTGTTCTTCCAGTTGAAGAGAGACCTATCTAGAGATGACTGCATGCAAGCATTTAAAACCTTTGAGGTAATACAGTGCACCAGGTAGACTATTGTTTTGACTATTGGGAGAATAATACCAAGAGTTTGGAGTATGCTCCTTACATCCCATAAACTAAACCTCCTAGAATCAAATAGAACAAAGAATGAGCTAAATAAAGAGTTTACTCATTTAAGCAGTCTCCTTGTTAATCCCCTAACACTGAATTTCTATAATCTTCATTTGATGTATTTCTCCATAAGCCACAAGTGCCAGCAGCTGCACAGATACGTCTCTGTTCAGCCAATTCTATTATTTAGCATAACTTTCACAAGAGGATTCAAAGTCTGTTGTGTAATTATATTGTAACTTTACAATATAATTTGCTATAGAGCCTATCATGAGGGATATATTTCTAACCATTGCTTCTTTAATTTTAAATCATGGAAAACGGACCTAACAAATGATGCCCTTTTAGAAGAGTGAAGGCCTTTTGGCAATGTTCTCTTTAACCGATGACGTGGATTAAGGGAAGTAAACTAATGCTTTGTTTTTGACTGAATATGAGGCAACATGTGTACCATTAAAGTTTCTTACCTGCGTTGGGTCTTCATCTTTTATATCAAAGTATAAGGTTATCTATATATAAGGCTGGCTGCAAACTCCTTAACAAATAGAGGTACACCCCATTAGTGCACATAGCAGACCCCTTTTCCACTTCTAATGTTCTTAGAGGCATAAGCAAGAAACAATATTCAAAGGTAAGAGTTTCACGGAAATAGAAGTCTTAATTTGTGAACTTGGGAAAAGCTGTTCATTTTGAGGATGCCATTCTCTTCTTGGGAGAAATTTCCCTGGTTAGTTTTACCTTAAGGTTTCCAATGGCTGTGCCCCAAGAGCATGGAGGGACCTTTCTCAGTTGTGAGATTATGAATTCAAATTTCAAGGTCCTGACGTTTTGTTGTAGTGTGGATGGCAAGGACAGTCTTTCTCTGTTGTTTCCAGAAGATTCAAACCATAAAAAACTTTTTTTTAACCTGGTGAAAATACACTGTAGTGTAATAATCTGCTGACATCAGCCCTCTTGCATGGGGAAGCTTTTATACAACCAGAAAACATGCATTGAAAGTGACAATTGAATGAAATCCCTTTATAAAATGTTTAAATGGCCAAGCAGTTGACTAAATGTGTCTGAAGCTTTAATTGTTTTCCCAAGAGTATGAGAGCAAGCATTGGTTATAAACTATTTTAAACAATTTCAGTATTATCTGGTTTAACATGAAAGTATTTTCTTGATATTTAATTAACTTTTGTTCTACTTCGGTTAGTAGCTTTATACAAGGAAATTTGGTTATTTCTGTGGTTTACAATAACTTAACATGATAACCATGTTAAATGGTTAAAATAGCATGATAACCATGTTAAATGTTAAAAATAATTGATAGCGCATTACTCAGACATTAGAATTTTAGCAATCCTATACAATTTTGGAACATATATTAGTATTACTTACAAAAATATAACCTGAATAAGATTGAACATCATTTTGGCAATCCCATGTAACTAAACATGTCAAATAATTTCTTTTCTGGATGTTTTCAGGGGCCCTCTGACCCATCCAGAAAGCCAGACATTAAGAAAAATAATTTTGAAACTGCTGTTTGATTTTGGAATTCCAAATTACCATGTTAATTACTTTGCCAAAATGGTGACTGAGAAATTTTAAAGAAATAAAAACCTTTTATAACCTTTTATAAAATAAAAACACATTCTACTGTTTTCACACACCTTGCTTGTAAAACTGTTCTAGTAGTCTTAATTGCATGATACAATGGTGACTCTTAGCAATTTTAACTTACAATGGTGACTCTTCACAATTTTAACTTTAATGTAAAACCTGGTAAGTTATGTTCTGTTAAGGTTTGACTATTTCCAGCGTAGCTAGAGGCGTGGGCAACTCCACATGTCCCCAGGCCTTACCTTGCTGAAAAGCAGGCAAGTTAAACAATTTTCTAAAGCCAAAGAAGCAGTTTATGACCATAAAGCATTTAGCAAACCTAACATTTGAACATAACTTAGATTACATGTTTACATTTTGAAGACAATTGTATTTTATCAATAATATTTAAAATCATCTTTATTTCCCAAAGATTACTCAAGTCACATGAACAAAATAAAAGGCATTAAGTTTTTCACTTTTCTGACAAAATATTTGATTTATTTATTTATTTATTTATTTATTTATTTTTTTTTTTTTTTTTTTTGAGACGGAGTCTCGCTCTGTCGCCCAGGCTGGAGTGCAGTGGCCTGATCTCAGCTCACTGCAAGCTCCGCCTCCCGGGTTCACGCCATTCTCCTGCCTCAGCCTCCCGAGTAGCTGGGACTACAGGCGCCCGCCACCTCGCCCGGCTAGTTTTTTGTAGTTTTAGTAGAGACGGGGTTTCACTGTGTTCACCAGGATGGTCTCGATCTCCTGACCTCGTGATCCACCCGTCTCGGCCTCCCAAAGTGCTGGGATTACAGGCTTGAGCCACTGCGCCCGGCCCAAAATATTTGATTTAAACTCTTATTATTATTAAAGCACTTTTTAAATATATTAATATATTTTTTAATTTTTTAAAATTATTTATATATAATATATAAAAATTATTTTAAAAATTATTTAAAAAAATTTTTTTAAAAAATTATTTATATATGATAATTTTTTTAAATTAATACTAATAATTTATTATTATTAATAAACTCTTATTATTATTTATAATTTAAAACGTTGCAGAGGAGATTAACAGTTTGCACAGAGAGAAAGAGGCCAGAGACTGACTGGTAAGAAATTCTTACCCTTTTGCCGGCATGTCAAGTTTCTGGGTTCTCTCTCCCTGAGCAGCCATGGCAACCCTGCTTGACTGTATGCAGACACTTTGCCATTAATTCAGAATATTCATAGAAGGTTTACAAATTTTGGAGAAACTAGGCAGAGACACAAATATGACTTGCATTTTATTTGTAAGAGTATACTCAACAAACTTAAAGTATCTGGAAACCTAAAATCCAAAAAGTTAGCTTAAGGATAAAAAGTTGGTGTGTTCCATTCATTCTGCAGCCTGACAAAGGTAGCTTAGGAATTCCAGATGAATGGAATGAATGATGACTTGCTAGAAATGCATAGGAAACAAAATAACTATTCACAGAACCAAATAAAAGCCTTCCACTAGAAACAAAAAAGCATCGTGGTTTCAAATAGATGGACAAACAAGCAAAGCTAGAGGAGAATAAACAGTAACCGAATGAAAATTAGAAGCAAGAACAAATAAACAAAAAAACCAACCCTAAATTTTCCTATTCAATTTACCCTGGAGGCTACAGTGTTACCTAGGGCCCTAGAAAACCCACATACTGAATATTTTATTCCTGATACACAATTCAATATCCTTAAGTTCACCAATATCATTATACATTCTGTGCAATGGAGAAATCCACTGTAGGCACATGACCAATAAGTACTCCAGCACTATCCACCCACAACAGTAAACACAGTGTGAAACAATGCAAGCATTGTATGAGAAATTTGGCTCCACACTAAATTCAGCTTCGAGCTTAACTATATTTAAAAAGAATTGCCAAACTCCCAAAGCATTTTTACTTTACTTTTTACTTTAATCAAGACTAAGAGCTTTAACTATGAAAATGTTAATTAGCCAAATGCTTTCAATTCTCTATCAGGTTTTAAATAATATTTTGTTACTAAACTTTTCCACATCTTTCTCCACTACTTAATGGTTCCTTACTACATTGTTTCATAAATAACCTTTTCAAATCTGTAATTTGAACTAACTTTTAGACAACTTCTGAATTAGACAAATTTTTTTTTCACTAATAACATAACCCCTTCTGGCACATTATGTATACATAATTACGTGTTACCTAGAAACCTAGAACTGTAGTAAAATCCTAAAAAGCAAGAAATACTGAACTATCAGATATGGGCATTTATAGATAAGAACAATTTCACAATTTTAGAAACATATTTCCCTGTATTACAACCCTGTCTTAATTGGAAATGACAATTTACACAAAAAGTTTACCTAAAACAGTTGTCCTATTCATTGAACTTAATTTCTTTCTTTTTTCTTTTTTTTTTTTTTTTGGAGACAGAGTCTCACTCTGTTGTTCAGGATGGAGTGCAGTGGCGCGATCTCAGCTCACTTCAACATCCGCCTCCTGGGTTCAAGTGATTCTCCTACCTGAGTCTCCTGAGTAGCTGGGATTACAGGTGCCCGACACCATGTTCAGCTAATTTGTTTTTTGTATTTTTAGTAGAGACGGGGTTTCACCTTGTTGGCTGGTCACAAACTCCTGAACTCAAGTGATCCGCTGGCCTCAGCCTCCCAAAGTGCTGGGATTAAGGCTTGAGCCACCATGACAGGCCAATTTTTTAACAAGGGAAACTTGAGACATCAATCAACATATGTAAAATGAACATTGGTTTGGTTCAGAAACACAGGAAAACTCCAGGCCAGGAGGCTTGGGAGATTTCAGATCACATTTACCTCAGTGGAACTTTGAATAGAATGGGGGGCAGGCTAGCCCCAAGCAGCTCCCAGCTTGAATTAGCACTGACATTTAAAAATATCTAGCAAAAACAAACATAAAATTTAGAAAAAATGCATGCAAACAATTCTGAAGGCATTTCTATTTTTATTCTACCAATAATTTTAAAGCTAGCTTGTTTAGTAAAGTTATACTTTAAGTCATGTGAACTTGAAAAATGCTTAGACTTATTTACTTAATTTATGAATTCTCTTTTACTTATAAGCTAATTTGGTAGACACAACATTTAACAATAAGTATACATACAAATAAACCCATCTAGACATGTATACTCACACATAAACGAAGATCCAATAGTTGGAACCTTAGCCATGAGATAGCAATACAAGCTTGCCAGCTTTGCTTTCCCCCAATAGACAATCCAGTGAAAGCTGAGACCCAACATTTCTGGTAAAGCAGTCTGTATGGCAGTTTGATTTTTAAAGGCCCAACCTCTCCAGACTCTAAAGAGACCTGGGGCTAAACAGTACCAAAGGAGGATATCACATGTCAACCAGGCCCCCTGCTTAGAACTGCAGGATGAAAGCCTGGATACATGCAAAGCCAGTCCACTTTCCCATTCAACAGTGAACTCCAGATTTCAAATAATGTTGGGGCCAAGCAACACTGTAACTACAAGATAAATTCTAAGGAGGGCTTAATACTGAACCTCAGAACCTCTACCAAGAGCATCCTCTTTGGAGTGGTTGGGGTCCACAGAACCCATGGAGCATCCTCTGGTGGGGTTCAATCTTAGAGTTCCAGACGTCTCTGGCCTTAGTGGGTACCACATGCAGGGTTTCCCCTCCAGAACATACTATGAGCTTTATGGGAATAGCCATGAACTGTAACGTGAACTGGACTCTAGGTTGACCTTCTATTCCTTAGCCAGTTGAGTACAATAAGGGAAGAATTTAGCATATGAAAAGAAGGTTTAAGTTGCCTGAAACATGTGCGAGTTTGCTCTGAGCTGCACCACTCTTAGGGATCAGGGATCTTGTGCAAGTGGAAAAGATTGAAAAAAAAAAGGCCCTTCCCCCTTTGGGGCAGGGCAATTATTCCCATTCATTCCTAAACCTTCAGGCAGTACCAGTAAGTGACCCCAGCCAATTGCCCTCTGTTTCCAACAAGCTAGTAGGAAATAGCTGCTGAAAGACTGAAAAAGAAAGAGAGGGAAAAAAATGAAAAAGACCCTGGTCCCTTAAGTGAACTGGGTGGTTGTGTTCACGCTTCTCCACATGGAAACCCCTTAGCTTCACTGGCCAGGGCCAGAAACTTGCAGTTGTTTCCATGTTTAGGCGCTACCCACCAAGAGTCCTGTTGGAAGCAAAGCTCAAAGTTGCAAAGAAAACAAGCACTTAAACAAAGGATTTCTCAGCAAGGCAAATTTACTTCTGCATAAGGGTGCTTCTTGCAGGTCTGGTCACCACGAGAGCATCCCAAACAAAGGACGGAAGGGATTTTTATCCCTAATGTGGCTTGTCCATGCTACTGTGTGCTGCCTCCATTGGTTGGAGTTGGACTGCACAATCTAAGCTGAACCTGGTTGGCTAACTTGAAAAGTGGAGGAATGTGGTTACACTGGCAGGAAGGACAGGTTTGGCGGGAAGAGCCATTGTGACGGGAGAGGTAATTTACAGAGTGGGAAGCAGATGTGGGCTCTGTAGATAAAGACCAGAGGCAGAGAGTTGTTTGCTGAAACCAAGACAGGGAGGCACAGAGAGCAAGGAAGTTTGGCCTTGAAAGTAGAGAACAAAGAACAGTGAAACTAAACAAGCTAAACCTTTGAAGAAGAACTTCTTACTGTATTTAACAGGTCCCAAGTTGGAAAGGAAAAGAAAGAGAGCGAGCCACTGTATGGAGCAGAAAGGGAGGAAAAATAAATCCCAAATTTTGGGCTTACCTCTTCCACCTGGTTGGCTCACCAAAATATGTCACTGGTAGAAGGTGTCCAGGTTCTTGACATCTTGAAGAACTGGGCAAAATGCACAAACAAAGCAAGGAAGGAATAAAGGGTTTTATGGAAAATGAAATTTTATAAAACACTCCACAATTTGAGAGCGGGCCTGAGCATAGGTGCTCAAAGCCCTGTTTCGGATTTTTTGGAAGTTTAAATACCTCCTAGATGATTCCATTTGTTTCTTGGGTATGCCTTATGTAAATGGAGAGGATGAAGTAAATTTATAAAGTCATTTATGGCAAACACCCTATGGAGAGGATATTTCCTGTTATAGCTGAAGTATGAATTGGCCTTATGTTTGCTGCCTCCAGACCCTAGTTTTCTGCCTCGATTTTACTTAATGTTCTATATATTTTACTATTTTAAAGAAATGCTACAGCAGATATTTTCAATGACCACAAATACTTTTCAAAAGCTCAATTTGATATTAATATTGATATTGATATTAGCTAATCTATCAAGTTATGTTTTTCCCACTTCATAGTCTCTCACTTGCTTTGTCATCTAATCTGGCCTGGTTGAATTTTAGATGTAGACCATCACTGTCGTCTTCATACTGCCTTTTTCTTTGCTCTATGTTAGCTCCTCTGTTTCTTGAATCTGGTGTCTTTCCCTTGGTTTACTTTTCATTTTCAAAAGAAGATTCTCCAATACTTGCCAAGAAAAAGAGAGGACCTTATGTTGTTTTTAAAAAATAAGTCTCAATTCTACCCTTACACTTGTTTGATAATTGAATATAAAATTCTGAGTTAAATTTCTTTCATAATTTCAAAGGGATTTCTTCATAGTAAACTATCAATAAGGTTACTTTTGAAAAGTCCAATGCCATTTGTATTCCATTTTTATTTCCACTTCTTTCTGCTGCCTGTGTCTTCTGACATTCATTCTCTCTCTCTCTCTCTCTCTCTCTCTCTCTCTCTGTGAGTGTGTGTGTGTGTTTGTGTGTGTGCTTGTCACCTTCTCTTTTTATCTTCCCCTTCCTTTCTCCCCACACATGCCCCATTTCTGGATGTTTTCAGTAGATTCTCTCAGTTTTTATTATTGAAACTTTCAAACATATAGCAAAAAACAGTATGAAGAACCTTCATATCCCTTACATACATATCCCCCAGCTCCAAGAATCAATATACACTGATCTTACTTCATCCTCCCACATCTCCTTCACTACTTACATACTTACCATTCACACTAAATTGTTTTTGAGCAAATCCTCACCTTTATATAATTTCATGAATTAGTATCCATCTCTAAAATAAAAAGACTTTCTTCCTTTTTTTCTGTAAAGAAGGTGTAAAAAGAAGCCTAGGGATCTATCAATGTAGTGTTTGAAACCTTCAAATAATTCCTTTAAAAAGATCAGAATTTGTTTCTCTTTCATGTAAATTAAATCTATAGTCCAGGCCACATTTGTTAATTCACAAAACATCAGAAACCTAGGTCCCTGTCAGTGTCCTGGCCTGTCCTTTCAGCCCACTCTAGAGATTCACACAATTCCTGTAAAAACTGACTGCTTCCTATACGTCTCCCCCTGCCTGAAGGCATTCTGAGGACCTTCCCTCTAAGTCATTGGCTTATAGCCATATGGTACAGAATGACTACTGAAAGAAGTCCTAAATGCATGCTGTGTTCAAAGTACAACCATGGAGAAAGGGGACAGAAGATTGTAACATCTTTCTTTTGAAGAAACAGAAGTACAACAAACATTTCTACTACGCTTGTATTAACTAAACATAGTGAGAAAATCAGAACTAACTAGAAGAGAAGCAAGAAAATGTAGATAGATGCTAGTGCGATGGTGATGAATATTTGCATATGTACCTACATATGAATATAGGCATACACACACACATAATACTTATATATTTAATACCTATATACTTCAATGGCCAAACTTCCATAAATTGGAAGTACAAAATATGGATTTGTATATATTTTTAAAAATTATATTTTTAAAGTGTCTTAGTCATTTTCTGTTGCTTATAACAGAATACCCAGAAAAGGGTTATTTATGCATAAAAGCTATTTATTTCTTACAGTTATGGAGACTGAGGAGTTCAACATCAGGAGGGCACATCTGGTGAAAGCCTTCTTGCTGATCGGGACTCTGCAGAATATCCAGGTAGCACAGAGTATCACATGATGGGAGGCTTGAGCTTGGAAGCTCAGGTCTCTGTTCCTCTTCTTACAAAGCTGCCAGTCCACTCCCACGATAACTCACTAATCCATTAACCAATTAGTCCATCAATCTATTAATCTATGAATGAATTAATTCATTCTTGAGGGCAGAACCCTCATGACTCAATCACCTCTTAAAGGCCTCACTTCTCAATACTGCCACATTGGGGATTAAATTTCACATGAGTTTTGGAGGGGACAGATATTAAACCATAGCATAAAGTATTTAATAAAACTCGAAATGTTAAGGCTATAAACTTAACCTGAGAGAAGTGATTTCCTGTGGGTTTTTCTTTTCACAAAGTTATTGAAACACCAGATGCATAGCTGTAAAATGCTTCAAGCCTGGATTTTGTCAATCAAATCAACTCTTCCTTTGCCTACATACTCACTCACTATTTATACCAACTGTGTCAATCACCTATTGCAGTAATAAAGTCACTTGAATGCTTATGTTGGCATTTTGCATGTACAAGATTATATACTTATTTTCTTCATGGGATATCTTGATATTGTTTTCAATATGTGAAAAATGTCAATCAGCATTGATAAAATTTGAGTGTATTTGCTCAAGCTTTTTGGATTCTGACTCAAACATTTGAGGATCCTCAATTTTAGGGTACTTTGTTGGAGAAGACACAAGGGAAGATGCTTGGCCCATATTTCTCTTTCTAATTTGACATTTTAGTCCCAGAGCCTCAATACACTAAAGCATAACTTAAAATTATTCTTGATCACTTGGGAATACTTAGTAACAAAGGCAGTGTACAGCAATTGGAAATAGGGTTATTTCTTTACAGCTAAGTTAACATCTGCCTTTTGAAATAAAAAAAAGAGAGAGAAAGAGATAGCTGCAATGCAATTTCAGAAATAGCAAAAATCAATGCCTAATTGTTGCAGCCCACATGCAGATAAGAATTGCCACTGAAAACCTAATCTTCTTGTGTTTAAGACATTTGAAATATTGTTTTTTTTCCTAATGTTTTCCTGAATAAACACTGGAAAGAGGCCCTGCTCAAATTAAAACAAATTCTTTCTATGTCTATTATTTTTCTTTTCATTTCATCAGTGTTAGTTTTTCACAGGTTGACTGCAGTTCTCATACCTAGTGGTGGGTTATAATGCTGGAAAAAATAGTATAAGCCAAAGTGATAAAAATCATGTTGATTTATATTACAAACAAATAACACTAGGAGCTGAGGTCCAAATTTTAACACTTAAAAACATATTGTATCAGCTATAAATTACATAAAAATTTAGCATGAAGCAGCTTTCTAAATTTAAACTGAATATGCGAAAGTGTATATAACTTCAATAAGGTAAAAAGTTAAATGCTACACATTTGCTTTTAAATCATGACACAATAATTTATTGTTTATACTTACTGTGTTCTTTATAATTCCTGCTTTACCTTCATAATGTTGACTAACCTGAGAAAAGCTGGTTGCAAGATATTTTCTCATACTTCGAGTAGAATTCAGATAAGATATAAGGATATTTATTGCTCTTCTGAAAATTAGTTCAGTTTTGTATATCTTGCGGTCTCCTTCCTTCATTGCTAATTTCAACAATTCTGTAGATGTTAGTACTCAAGTTTTCTTTTATTCTGCTGCCTTCTGAAAAGATTCTTTGTCTTTCATGAGTTCAATTATACCCATATCTTCAATTAATGTTACTCATAGAACATAAATACATCACTATTGACATATAAGTACAATGATAATTGATTTCCCATGATATTTACATTTTCCTTGCTACTGGGGAATTGTTTTGTAAGAGCTAAGCCATTTAGATCCAGAAGGGAGGCCCTAAAATCATTCTGTTTAACAGATGAAATGAAAAAATGCTTTCTAGGCCATTAGAATTTAAAAATGGTAAATTACTTGGTTGGTCCACAAAGTAGCTTTTAGGTTTCCCAGGAACATAGGTTTCGTAGTCAAATAAGCTAAGGAAACCACTATATCGTAAATCCCAGAAGCATCTTTTCTATTTCAAAGTACAATAGCATAATCAAAAACTCTGAAAAATGTAGTAGTACTTTTAAAACCTAATTTTCCACTCTTTTATAGCTACCTCTATGACTCTATATTGGGAAAGTATAGAAAGTGAAAATATGGCGCAGCTGCTCTGGAGATTTCTAATGTTTTACAAATGCCCAACACAAATTAATACTCTATAATAGTTTCAATTTTTACAGCAGTGTTCTAATAATATCTTATATTTTGATGCTTGGCATCCATTACAATGTAGTATACCAATTCCATTGCAAATGTATAGTTAAACTGCATTTAAGCACAATTTTCTACCTTTGCTGATATAAAATTAGTAACTTTACATTCACTAACAAACCTAGTGCTTTTAAAATATGAGTTTTTTTCCATTCTCCTTTCAACAACAAAAAAAGATATTTCATCATCCAGGCCTAGTGGTTCAGGCCTGTAATCCCTGCACTTTGAGAGGCCAAGGCAGGAGTATTGTTTTGGGTCAGGAGTTCAAGACTCACCTGGGCATCATATCAAGACGCGATCTCTACAAATAATAAAAAAGTTAGCTGGGCATGGTGGCACATGCCTGTGGGCCCAGGTTGTAGGGAGGCTGAAGTGGGAAGATTGGTTGAACTTAGTCAGTGGAGGCTCCAGTGAGCCTTGATCGTGCCACTGCACTCCAGCCTGGGTGACAGAATGAGACCTTGTCTCAAAAAAAAATCTCTATATATCTATATCGATATATATCAATATAGATATAGCTATAGATATCAGCAATCATATAGTTTTCCAATTAAAAATGGAAAGGAAAGCATAATAATGTACTCAGAGGAGCTAAATAAAATTTAAATGAATGAAATGTAATGGGATGGGGATAATGATCAGGAGTAGAAGGAGGGACATGTATCTTTTGCACTGAAGGACTTCAGGACATATGAGTGACACATTGTTATATTACAAAGGAAAAAACAAGATAGGTAGAAAGAGAAAGAAAGGAGAGAGAGAGAAAGGAAAAGTAATGCTACAGTTTCTCACTTGCTTCAAAAAAAAGAGTTTCATTCTGGTCTGTTGTCTGTGTCAGCATCCTAGCATAATAAGGAAGTATCCTTATTTATCCTGCTAAATAATGAATGTGAAAAATCATATATTTTCGTAAAATTTCACTAGAAATTCAAAGGTTACTTCTTACCTGTCTGGTAAGACTAACGATATACCCAACCTATTTCTTTGAATTATGCCCGGATAGCAGGGGAATGGACCTTGTAAGTAGCATAGCTATTCTGAAATTTTTTTTAATTAAGCTAAAATAACTCTCTTGATTTTTCTTACTTGTGTGTCCAATTCTTTAGCTTAGATTAAGAAGTTCAGTGTTTTAAGGATATGGAAATATGATTCCCTTACTTATCTGCTATCTTCTGAATCTTAACTGTATGTGTATATAGTCATTTTGCAATATTTCTCATTTAATGTCCTTTACATAAAGACTTGGATTAATTCAAGAAATAGACAGTATGATGTATATAAAAATGTGAACAATAGCCAATATTTTTAACAGCATAGTTATTATGGCCTTTAAATATATGTTTAAAACACAGCTGTTTATTAAGTGCATACTACTAGGTCTAGTAAGGAATTTAGTTTTAAAAAGTTATGGGTTAAAGAGTATACATACTATCAATAAATAGACTTGTTTCCTAAACAGATGACCTATACTTATCTACTTAAATATAATTCTATTATGTTTAATAAAAACAAAATTAAGATTCTTCATACCAGTTAGTACGCCTAAAATTGAATTCATGTGATCCAATTCAATAACTTGGTTATAGTTCCTATTATTTGATCATCAACTGACTTCCATAACCTGATAAAATTACCAGCAGATATCTTACATTGACAACATAAAGACAAACACATACACATACAAACACACATGCACACATACACATAGCAGTTTAAGTCAGAATTACTGCCAATTTGCTAGTGACAGCAACAGTTGGTCAGTATTTAGTTTTATAAATAATCATAATGGAAATTATGCAATAAAAAATGTTAATATCTTTATAGTACAGATTTTAAAGATGGATTAGGAATTTTTAGAAATATCTTAGAAACTTCTTCCTTTTAAGACAAAAATATATAAATATTAGATAAAAACATATAAAAGACACAGAATCACCCTTTAAAGATTAGTTGCAAAATCATAAACTGTGCATATGTGTAGGAAAGAATTTAATCTTTTACCAAATGAGATCAGGCCTTTGCCCTCAGCTCCTGATCAGTAATCTTGGTTTGCTTGGGGGCCTCAAGCTGGCCAAAAATAACATTATGACTTCAGATAGAAGCTTTGTGCCACATAGAATCAGTTGACCTGAGGACTGAGATCAATCATATGGGCAATCAATTAATTAATCATGCTTGTATAATGGACTTCCAATAAAAACTCCAAGCACTGAGGTTCAGGTGAGCTTCCTTGTTGACAGTACTTTGTGTGCACTGTCATACACTGATGCTCAGAAAGTAATGTATTTTGACTTGATGGGGAGAGGACAATGTAAGTATTTAGTATTTTCTGTACTCCAGTCTATGCACCTCTTCTCTTGGCTGATTTAATCAGTATGTTTTCCTGTAATAAACCACAACTATGAGTATAATAGCTTTCAATGAGTTTGGAGAGTCCTTCTAGTGACTGACCAAAACTTAGGGGGGTTTGGGAAATTTCCAATCCTCCAGTTGATGTTGGAAGAGAGAAGGATCTTGTGTGGATTGTTTAACTATACAATAGCCAGCACTCTCATAGTTAGTGTCAGAAGTGAGAGTGTAGTCTGTGAATGCTGTTCTCTTTAACTTTGTAGTTGGCAAAAGTGTTCACAGTCTGTATCGATCTTTTTTTTTTTTCTTGAGATAGAGTCTCACTCTGTCACCGGGGCTTGAGTGCAGTGGTGAGATCTCGGCTCACTGCAACCTCTGCCTCCCAGGTTCAAGTGATTATTCTGCCTCAGCTTCCTGAGTAGCTGGAATTACAGGGGCCTGCCACCACTCCCGGCTAATTTTTTTTGTATTTTTAGTAGAGATGTAGTTTCACTATGTTGGTCAGGCTGGTCTTGAACTACTGACCTCACGATCCACCCGTCTCAGACTCCCCAAGTGCTGGGATACAGGCATGAGCCACCGTACCTGGCTGATGTGTCATTTTTTAAAGCATAATCATATAATTTAACATCAATGGAATTAATCCCTGATGAAAATTTGGTCCTTGCTATAGCATAAATCCATAAAATAGTCGTAGATAGTAAGAACCATAGATATGTCAACTTGCCAGGTGCGGTGACTGCTTGCTTTGGCATGAGACAAGCTAGAGTCTGCTGCCTTTTGTCATTTGGGCTTAGGGTGTCAGCATACTCAGTGTCTTAACTAGAGGAAATAGGCTCCCAGAGGACTTTGCTAATTAAACAGAATATTGTCAGTGTACATAGTAAAAATTTTCCATGTTCTTAATCAGCAATTAGAGAGTTCCTGACGAATGTAAGGAAGAGATTGATCAAGTTCCAGAAGTGTAGATTGAACATATTCTGGCATAAATATGTCCAGATAAGGAAAAGATGTGTCATAAACATGATTCAAATGGTCAAGTCCCATGTTGTCTTGGAAGCACAGAGCGAGACCTCTTTTGACTACCAAGATGGTAAATATTCATCTTGTGTTCCATTTTATGCCTGAGTCATCACCTCAAGAGGACACAAATGTTCTCATTCTATTTCACTTGAAAATATATTTTAAAAAATTTAATGCTTTAGAAAAATATTTCAATTAATAACTCCAATGGCTTTAATCATGACCACATAGAGTTTGATTAAACTCTATGTGAAAGTGCATCTGACTACTGTATCCACCAAAATCTTCTTATCCCTCCATAATAATGTAATGCGTGGGCTCAATTACTGCAGTCTACAAAGAAAGACTTCTATTCAATAAAATCTTCATTTTTTTTTGAAATATAAATGTACACACATGACATAGAAATTCTTCTTACTACATAAAATATTTGATTAAAATGATTATTAATAGCATTTTGTTTTCCTTCTATAAACACCTCAAATGGGAATAACACACAAGAGAAAATGCCACTTCCCCCGTTATTAGTATCTTATAGCTACCTGTCTGTTGATAATTATTATAATTGGGAATTAGTTTTCTTTTTAATCCTACTTTAGAAGTAAGTAGACATATCATAGAGATAACTGGTATTTTAAAAAATATAATAGTGGGATAGGCCAGGTAGGCTGCATTAATAAACAAAGCAGGTTCTCAGTTAAGAAACAAAGAGTTATTTCCCATTCAGGCTACACATTCAAAGAAGGTCAGGGCAGAGATTTTGTCATCAGGTATCCAATATGGCAAAGTCTCCACCATCTTGAATGACACCATCTGGATCACTCACTACCCATCATAATAGTCAATACTTTTTTAAAAGATTTGTTTATTATCAACCATAAATTGGAGATATAAGATATAATAGAAAGGTAACTTTCAGAAAGTACTGAAAGTTAAATCGTAAGTCTATATTACAGACTGCTCAGCTAGATGAAGAAAAGGTTTAATTCAGTTGGAGAGGGAACACAAAATGCACATAAATGCTTTTTTTTTTTTTAGCCCTTTTTTAATGATAGAAGTCTAAGATAAATTTTTATCAACTGCACTATAGAAAGCCTATCCATTGCACGACATGGAAGCTTAAAACAATAAACCATTCCCATAATATAATAATATTGACATTCAAGTCAAATTTAGGCATTTTAAAAAGTGGTATTTTGGAAACTGGCAGGAAAAAAAAAAAAAAAAAAAAAAAAAAAAAAAAAACCAGATCACTGAGAATAGTACTAATTGGGATCTTTACCAAATACAAAAGAGAGAACAGAGAATGCTGTTGGGTTATAAACAAATATACAATATCAAGCATGTTTATAGGTGATTTCCTGGAATATTATAGGCCTATTGGTTTTCTCACTGTATCCAAAATGTATCATTCTAAATCATGTTGTTGTAACTCCACATTGATTCATATGTTCCAATTATCAGCTTCAGGGTGGTAATAGTGGACTTAGGGAAAGGTGGAAAATCTCACTCAAGGAGTCCATTAGTTGGCCTGAAATTGCAGAAGTCTAGTAAACTTGGGTACTTTGATTATTCCTTCTGCTCTCTACATCATTCTGTGGTAGGGTTCACCTTGAATAGTGAGTGCAAAAGAGATTGTGGGATTACTTGACTAATGTCTGTCTTTGTTGGTCTGGGGGCATTGTGAGAGCAAAGCAACGTCTGGGTTGCTTATCACTTTATCTCCAATGTCTGTTGCATGTTGTGTATAGAGTTAGTGTTCACTAAATATTTTATGAGTGAATAATTGAAAAGTGAATGTTTACATTAAGTTTTCAGATTTAGAGAAAGTGAACAAAAGGGATATGTTCTAATTCAGGTGAATTTTATATCTTTTAAAAATAGATTTTGGAAAATACTTTCATATATAGCCAGATTTGCTGAAAGGAGAAATAAAAAATTAAACACAAGAGATTATAATATTTAAACTTACAGATTATATGTTGTAATACCTGAAAAATATAAATATATAAAACATTCACTTTCAGATTTGTATTTTTCCCAATGAAAAAGCCACATCAAGTATATTTGGTACATGTTTAATTAATTATGAATTTGAACAGTTCCATTGGGGAGCAAATATAATATTTTCTAATATAATTGCCTGAAGCATACAAATTTGAATTATTAAGATTGGTTATTTTATATAAGGTTCTTCAAATAGTTTCTATTTAAAATATTTTTCTTAAAAAGTACCATCAGAAATGATTTTCTGTCCCTTGTAAAGCTTACATCTTACTTATAACTCTCTCTGATACATGGAGGGCTGTATAAACAAGAATAAGTGAAATACACATATCCCTAGTGTGATTTAAGCAATTAGCTTCAAACTCTTCCACACCAATTTTTATGGAAAATTCTTGCAAGTAATAATATCTACTGATTTAAGTTTTCACACCTTTTCCTTTCCCCTGCCAATCTCACTAACAAGCAAGGAGTAGAAATACTAACAAGGTGATAACTGTCCAAAAGGTGGACAGCAGGAAGAAGAGGAAGGGGAGGCAAAAGCCTTGAAAAATTGACAACCTAGATAATCAGCCCCCACATAATTACAATCTTACTGTATTCTACATATAATTTAGAAATGAGTCACATTATTATGGGTAGAGGTGGTTAAGTATTAAACTGAATATTGGCATGTTAACAATCGTAATACATTTGTGATTACAATAGTAATTTTTTCTTTATAATTTGAATATTTATTTTTTCTTCCAAAAGATTTAGTGCCCATTGGACTGTTGTATAAAAGTTAAGCTAAGGTAATCTATAATTCCTTCCTTGCATTTAACAAGAAGTACATGAAAGATATTTAACAATCTTGCTATTTTGGCAGAAACTCAAAACAAACATATGTAACAGTTTTCAAGAGAAATATCAAGAAGGCAGTGCCAAATCAAGGCATTATATTTAGTTTGCTGTAAATAATATGGTGTTTGCACATACTCCATTCTGAGACTGGTCCTGTGTACTTTCTAAAATTAGTAGAATACAGGACAACACCTTTCTTGGAAGCCAATCATAACTCATTTTCTGATTGAAAACTGTGTCCAAAGCAAATGTAGATAAAAAACCAATCTCTTCAAATTAGAACTACCAAAGACAGTGATGCATAAGTAAAAGTATTTAAGTTATTGAGTAAAATTTATCCATGATATAAATATGTGAAAATTACAGTGCCTTAAAAATAGTCTGTTCCCATGCTTTTTGAAGACATTATCTTAGGTATATTTTGGGGGAACAACATTTCATACATAAAATGAAAGACCCACTGATTAACAGGAGAATCTGCTCAAACAGGAGCATGTATATGAGAATTTCCTTTTTCCATCAGTGAAAATTGAATTTACCTAATGTTTGGTATTTTTTTACACATTAAGAGAGGCATACTGTTAGCATTTGATAGAGTCCATTTATGTGAAATTATCCTGATAATTTTGTATGCGTTTTCATTGAATTTTCTCAAATTAATTCAGAGATTAAAGATTGGAAGTATACTGAGGATCAGCTAAGAAAAGATAGTTAAAAAGAGAACTGAAAGTTGAATCATAAGGATCCATATTACAGTCTACCCATCTATATGAAGAAAATGTTAGTTCAACTGGAGAGAGAACACAGAACTGATAACAAAAGAGAAATGATACATGTTTGAGGTAATGGATATGCTAATTACCCTGATTTGATCATTACACATTGTATATATGCATCAATATATCACTCTATATCCCATAAATAAGTACAATTATTACATGTCAACTAAAAATAAAAGGAAAAAAGACTGGTGACAAAAGTCAACATTTAATGAGGATGGGAGACTTCTTCACTCTGCTAATAATCTTCTTGCTGAATGAAAGCAATGTAAATAGTTTCCTAGTAATAGTACATCATCTCTTCTTCAACTTCCCCACACTTTTTCTTTTCTAAATCCATTACCTCTCTTATGTGAAAGCACCTAGCAGAATACCTTTTATATGGCATGTTCTCAGTAAATGCCAGTTGCCTTCTCTTCATCTTCTGCCTGCTCAAAACACAACTGACATATTGTGTCAGTCTTTAAAAGGAAAGTTGACAACTGAGCACATTTAGAGGAAAGTTACCATGGTTGAAATTTGTCTTGTTAACTGCCCAGCATCTGGATTATCTTCCTAACATAACCAGATGTTAAAGTAGAAATTTTGACCCAAATGATAAGACATCAAGGTGACATACTAAACATAAAGGGATAGTTTCCAAGATTATGTGTGAGAACTGGTTAGATGCTCCTAAGCTATGCAACTTTATTGAATATACTAAAGGGTCAGAGTTTGTAAAGAAGATTTTTAAGAACTTCACATGTGTTTTGAGTTCTCCTTTTTCAAAGGAGAATGTAACAATAAGTCTAGTTATCACAACAATCCTCAGGAACCAATTCAATGAGACTACTCAGATAGCTTAAATAGAATCTCTTATGTTATTAGAAGTGGCAGAGTGAAGTGGTAATAAATGTCAAAGACAAAAAAAAAAAATGTTATCTAACTTGATTCTGATGAGCAAACCAAAAACAGGTAGCTGAATTTGGGTGGCCTACATTCTCAGAATGTTAAAGACAAAGTTTTGTATGTGCTTCCCATAGACTAGAAGTTGGCCACATGAGAAAGAGCAGTCTTCCTAAACATTTGGTTATTGTGTTTTATGACTTCTACAGGGTTGGAAAGCAGAGATATGTGAGACAGAAAAGTTTTTGTTGCACTGATAATGATTTAAGTTTCCGTTGCCATAGAACCATGTGAAAGTCTTGTAAATATTAAAGGCTGCACATAATTGTAGTTTAAAGAAGTTAAATGCAAGCTCAAATATCTAAATGTTCAGATTATGGTACAGATTGAAACATCCAGAATTTCTATGACTACTTAAACAAATAAAAACTCATTTATTTCAATGGCAGGAATGAGATAGCCAATAATAAAATGCAAAGTTTGAGTCTCTGTTTTGCTAAAGTGCAATGCTAATTGAATTTAATATCTTGCCAGATCTCTTATGCTATAGGGTTTTGACTGGAACTTGAAATGGGGTGTATGAGGGGATTAACCATTTTCATAATACTCTGAATTTTCACCTCCTGCCAAATTGGACACTCTTCTACTGACTGAGGCAGCAGCATTTGATACTTGACTTGAAGATCTGGTCATGATTTCACTTGTGAGAAGTAAGTTCAAGGCGAAACTATTTGTTTAATTCCTGTACCATTTTTCTTTTTTCTTTTTATTTTAGTATTTTCTTTTCTTTTCTTTTCTTTTTTAAGAGACAGGGTCTCACTATATTCCCTTGGCTGGACTTCAACTCTTGGACTCAAGTGGTCCTCCTGCCTCATCTTCTCAAGTAGCTAGGACTATAGGTGAGTACAATCACAAAGACTACATTTCTCCATTTTTAAGAGACATCCAGACCCAAATCCCAGCAACCTATAGAGGACAAATTATAATGTCAAATTCAGAAGAGAAGGATTACACACCAAAACAATTTCAAAGATTTGCTTAATTAACTAGAAAAAACATTGAAGACCATGTGTATGAATGAATGCTACACCAAAAAGTTAAGAAAATAATTTTATAACATGATGAAATAAATATTAAATTACACTGTCCAGGCATTCTGTATTCAATAACCTAACTTAAATAGCTGAGAATGGTTCTAAATGTTTGGTCAAATTATTGAAACCTGGATTCAATAGTGATCAATAATAAATGAGATTGAAATAATAGAAATTCCTTAATAAGATGTAGAAGAAATAAAAGTTTTAAGGAAATTGAAATAATTGAATCAATTTCTCAATTTTAACCATACAACCACCCCCTACTAATGACAAGAGGCCTAGAAGACATATTTTTTATATATTGTCCTTGGAAAACACACTAATTAGAGAAAATGCATGAGGTTTGTTTAGTGGTTTTGTTTTTGAACACTTTACTGGATACTCTTTGTAGGTTAGAAAGGGCTTCCTGATTTCGGTAGGTCTACCAAGCAGAGTATCCTCAATTCCAAGACCTGAATCAGCTTAAATGGCAAGAATAGCTTAAATGAAGAGGCTGCGTAAAGGACACCAAAACAACATCACAGTTGTGTTCTATAGCCTTTCCATTAGTATTCCTAAAAGATCTATCTATCTATTGCTTTTTATTAGGTAGCTTAGAATTGAAGAAGGAAAACACTCAGACTTTTGGCTTTGAGTTACTTCTGATTTCTGGGGAGACAGACATTGACTGTGAAAGCCATATATCAAACTTCAGTGGTTAGCTGCTAATGGAGTTTTGCCCAAGATTCCTTATGGTAGGGTTGTTGGGTCTACAAACACATTCAGGTTCATTTCTTTTAGAAATTTATGTATACTTGGAATATATAGTCTTTGCAAATGGAAGAATTTCTACATTGGTTCCCTAACCCATGAAGTGATGTCTCTTATTGTTAAGAGTAACAATTAAAAATCACCAGATATTTGCTTTTCTAGCAATATAATAAATTTTAAAATATAGAACTATAATCAATAGTAATGTTACTTTCCTCAAATAACATCAATTTCCGTGTTTCTGTGTACCTCATATAGTTTTTAAGGACTATGATCATCTTTATATGCCACAGAATGTAACACTGTTCTACAATATTTTCAGGATCATGTTTACAAAACCTGGAAAGAAAGAATTAATAAGTAATCTTAGATGCCTTGTTTAGACATATATAGGCCAGCAGATAGGAGAAAAGACAGTAAAAATGCAGGATTCCATAATTTGGGATATAAAAGGCAACCAAAGAAGAATTTGCTTCATTTTATCCCCCTAAGTTTTGAGACATAGGCAGTATGCTTCCTCTTTGGTTTTGGAGAAAATACGTATAACATCTTACATGGATGTTGTCAGTTATCAGGTAAAGTGAAAGGCTTCCATGGAAAACTCCTGCATAGGCTTTAGCTGAACAAAATATAGCTTTACAGGTCAACTCCAAGGCAGCATATCTCTCTTTCATGCTGCCATCCAAATAGCTCTGCAGCCAATCTGTTATACTGAGATACTACTAGAGACAATGAGAACAACATCCGTCCTCCCTTCCTCCTCCTGCAGATTCACACAACAGCGGAGGAGGCATAGTCAGTCCCCCCGTGTGATCTCTATGGAGGCTCTCTTGCTAAACCTGAGATAAGAGGTAAGGTTACCACCACCTCTCTCCCTTGTATGATTGAGGAGAACAGGGGATACCTGCAGCACATCAGCAATTCTTACAATTACTTTGGGATATAGCATTTGTTGCAACTTGGTTTGTGGGCAGAAACTTCAATGTTAACATCTTGTTGCAAATATGTGAAGATTTTTTAAGCATTTTGGAAAATTTATTTAAAAATTTAAAGTAAATACATACCATTTAATAGGCCCAGAATATCCCTATATTAGATGATTCTTGTGTAAATATTGTATTACATAATTTAGTAAAGTTAGAAGAACTTTCAGAAGCATGCACATGCCTTAACAAAAATATCTCTTTAAAACAGTTTCCTACTACCTCTCCTACCCCCTCTTAAATTCATTCTCCAAAGAGCAACCAGCCATAGTATCATGTCGCACACGCAATCTCTCCTCAAGCCCCTAACTACAACTATTCACTGTTCTTGGAATAAAATCCAAGTTCTTTAACATAGACTTGCATGATGTGTCCCCAGCCCTGTCCCATGTCCTGTTTTTCCTAAATAATTGTGCTCCGGCAAAATTAGTCTCTTTCTGTTCCTCTGACAAAATCCTTTTTTATTCTCAAGCTTTGAGTCTATCGCTTTCTTTGGAATGCTTTTATTAGCCCCATCAGTCCTTCCTCTTTTGTTTGCTGTTTGATCGTCATCCTTTAACTTTTTTGCTTAACTTTTGCTTCCCTGAAATCTCACTGAGAATGTTACCTCAGCATTCAGCATCCAACTTATTTATTTTATGGTACTTACTGCCATATATAATTATATAGGTATATGCTTGTCTATGTAATTTATTATTTGTGTACCCTACTAGACTTTAAACTCCTTAAGGGCAAAGACTACATAACTGGTACTCATCTCAGGGACTGGCAGACAGTAAATGACTACTATATTTTACATCAAGAATTGAATGAACAAAATGTATGACAAATGCCAACCAACTGGTATTGGAAATTTTATTTAATCTCTTTTGAGCTACAGTTTTTCTTCACCTATAAAGTGTGTTTAAAACTATCTACTTTGATGGGTTGTTATGAGAGTTAAATAATATAATATGAAAAACTGTAGGCTACTAGTAAGAATTGCAGTCCGTCAATTCATCCCGTCATTTACACATAGTTATTTTATTCATTTGTTCACTTGATCATGTATTCAACGAATGCTATTCAATTTTCTATGTTCCTTGCACTTTTCAAACATTGGCAATATAACAGTAAACAAGACAAAATTCTAAAGGTGAGAGACAGAAAATTAGCAAATAAGCAAGTAATATGTAGTATACCAGATAATGCTAAGTGTTATAAAGTAAAATAAAGCAGGATAACAGGATAGGGAATTGGGTGCTTGCTGCTTTCAATAGTGTTTTTAGCAAAGGGTTCTGAAAAAAGGTAGCATTGAATCAGAGGCATAAAGAAAGTAAGATAGCAAGGCACAGCATATCTTGGAGAAGTTCTGGGCGGAAAGGACAGTAAGTGAAATGCCCTGAGGTGGGAGGATGCTTCGCATGCTTGAGGAATAGCAAGGAAATCAGTGAGATGGGGGAGCAGTGATGGATGGAAGCAGTGGCTGGGGATGAGAACAGACATCAGTGGCTAACAGTGGGAGGGAAGATTACATAGGTTCTTTTAAGTCATGAGAGATATTTGAGGTTATTCTTTAAAAAATGGCAAGGTTTTGGAGAATTTTGAATAAATGTGTGACTTGACCTAGGATATATGTTAATGGTGTTGTTCTAGTTCCTGTGTTAAGTATGGACTACCAGGTGCTAAGGGTGGAATAATCTAGGAGAGGAATGATTGGTGGTAGATAGAAAATTAAAACTGGTTGGATTTCAGATATATTTAAAAGAATTGCTAATAGAGTTGGATGTGTGATAAAGAGAAGAGTCAAGAATGGCTCAATCCTTCTTCTTGCGTAGTGGAAGAATGTCACTGCTACTTAATTTGGTGGAGAAGACTGGGGAAGGAACAGGTAGCAGTACGGCATGGCCAGACAAATTTAGTGCTCACTCTTGGAAAGCCTAGATATTTTAAAAATCTTGCTGTCACTGCACTGTACTGCCATGTGCATTTTCCTATATTTTATGTGTTTCATCCATAATTATTTTTGCTAGATTGTTCAGGCTACCTTGGTGATTTAATAGCTGCTCACTGCTATCAATTCAACAAATCTTTCTGAACTGGCTGATTGGATCCATTTGAGGTGCTTTAGTATTGGGATGTGTTATACAATAACAGATAAAAAAACTTTTGTAAAATTTTAGGAAGTTCACTTCTCTTCCCAGCTTCAATTTTTGACATGAGAAGTCTATTGTCATAAATATTGCAAGATTTCCAAACCAACGAAATGCGTAAATAAGGATTGGGTTAATTTGCTAAACTGTCAGGAGTTTTAGGTTCAGCCGTCTTCTGGTTTTGTCTGAGCCTACATCAGCTCAATTACTTCTGTGTCCAATCACGTGCCAGTGTTGTGTGTTTGATCCTTATTCCAGTTCTTTTGCTTTATTTTGATCAAGAAGCACAAACCAAAACCCTGACTCCAATCAACTGCCTTACAAATGCAAAGAGAACACTGCACATCCTTCACCACAATCAGAAAAAACCAAAACACACATACAAATTCTAGCTTAACATATGTCTTTACTTACCAAGAATAGCACACATAAGTGGTTTGTTCCACCACCCTGCGACTCTGAGACTGGCAAGACCATAACAGCAGCTACCACTCAGTGAACTAATCCCTTCAGATATTGTGATTTGACTGTGATTTTAGACATTGTGACTCCAGGGGATCACAGGAACGGATGGGAAATGAAGGGATGTGGCCCAAATGACTGGGCTGGAAATATTTTTCTGTGTAAATGAGAAGGAATCCCATACAACAAGAACCAGGTTTTCCTCACATCAAGGTATAACTTCTACAGTGCAATTTTGAGGTACGAAATAAACCTTGTATGTTTAATTTTAAGATAAAGATTCTAAGAACATTTGACATAAAAGTTAGTAACCTCTTCAGAAATAAATAGACTGGAGTACAACACAATATCATAATGCATTTTTTATAAATTGAAGTCAATGGAAGACTTTCTCACTGTTTAGTGTGCTTGTATTTGTTGTCAATAATTATCTCCCCAATACTCTTTCTATAAGAACTCTGGCCAATTATCTATAATGTATTTTGGTGCCTTTGGAAATAGTAATTGATACTAATTATTTGACAGAACCACTAGAAAAACATTTAATCATAGGGCTGCGCATTCACATTGCAAAAATCTTTTGAATTCTTTACTCCACACCTTCTGCTATTCCTCTCCAGCTAAATAGATTTTAAGTTTATATTTTTACAGAAAAGGCTATTTGTGAAGTTTTTTTTTCCTAATAAAAATTTAACTTGAATGATTTCTGTAATCTGTTGACTGGGCCTTTAAAAATTGATGTCCCAGGAGTCTGTGAAACTAAATCAGAAAGAAGGAAGCCTCACTGCCTTTTAGAATTCCAAAGGTCTGGCCCACAGCTCTATGAGGTCAGGAGGTGGGATTAACCTCTCACATTCTAGTAATGGTTTTAGAAGGAGACTGAAAATTCACATATGATTAAAAACATCCAACTGACTGGCACTCAAGAAGAATATGGAAAGTAAATTCATTTGTTTAACAGCTCTATCTAATGGTACTATGCCAAGCCACTTCAGCCATAGCCATGGATTATAGATCCATATACTTGTCTGTCGTCTGTGATTTATCAACCTTCCATAATATAGCTATAGAGGTTGTTTAAATTTTCTCAAACTAGAAGAGTTATTGATATCACCTTTTTCTAATTTCCACATTTTCTGGGGTGCTAACATACAGAGACACTGTGCGTCACATACTTACAAAATACATAGAATACTGTATTTAACTGTCTCAACAACACTAAGACTTATAATGGTTATGTCAGCTGAAATATCCACGTTGTAAATGATGTGGAAGAAAAATATTTCACAGTTAGTTTTTATAAATTTATCTAAATAAATATTATTTTATCTTATTTGTATATTTCATTAAAAAGAAAATATCTTGGACTGTATGTTGAAGCTTTCCTCTGTGGGTCATATAGTGATATGTGATTAGAGTTACATTTATATTTTTCTTAAAAAGGTAAAATGTTCTTCTACAATTTGGCAAAAGGTTTATAGCATTGTAAAAAAATGTTGCATTTGGCTATCTCCAAAATTGCTTTTTGTGTTTTCAGATGGTAGATCCTGGGCGGGGGAGGCAAAACTCATCAAAACATTAACCATACCAAGTATTAGTGTATGACTCAGCTAAGAAAAGTTATCTGTTTGAAGACTACACATCTTAACACATTCAAAAATGTGCTATAAAATGTATTAATTAGTCATTGTTTTACATGACCAGAGCGTTCCTCCCAGAGGGTGGATCATACAACGTTTACTCATGGTGATGAGGCCATCTGTTATGTCTTTCCATCAATACTATGAAAATGAATATGAATTATGACAGGTATAGAAAGTAATAGCTATTCTCATTTTCTCATAATTCAATATTGTTTTCTTCAGTCAGTGAGGGCTTCACTTCCCTGCCCTGGACTGCTGTGCCTTACTACCCAATAAGAACATTGATTTTTAACTAAGAGTGGGATAGGGGTGTGGTGAGGGCATCAAAAATCTCTGTTTAAAAATACTCATTTCTACTCTCTATCACCAGAGAATGTGATTTAGTAAGCTTAGGAAATTATCTTGAATTCTGTATTTTTGAAAAAAATAATGATTTTGATCCATGCCAAGTTTAATAATGTTAGGGTATTTTAGAACAATATTGATAAGGTTAGTTCACCAATGCTTAAAAATATATTGAAGATACATACATTATCTTTTTTTTACTGCCATTGAAGATATTATCCCAAACACTCTGTCCAGTGAATTAGTTAACACTTAAGCTCTCTTTGCTGCACCAAACTGTTTATTTTCCCATTATAGATATCACAACCCACAAATTATGATTTCCCATGTATGCTTAAATCATCATTGTAGTATAGTTTTTAGATTGATTTTATTAAAAACAGAAAAGTAGTAATTCAAGTGGGTTTTGATATAGGAGTTTGATACACATTCATTTTTAAAACACCACAACCTCCATTAACTTGGGCAACAAATCATTTATCACCATACCACATTGTGTCACAAATATGTCCAAGCATAAGGATGATCTGGTCCCATCTCAGACTCTCTGAGGGATAGTCAAGAAAACCTTTATCTTTAGCTAATGCCCCATGTGGTTATTTTAACCAGACTACTCAGGAAAATAATGAACAAGAATATAAGTTCCTCAAGAGTGAAAATGACAAAGTGTCCAATATTATGCTACTATTTATTTAATATTTTTTTAAAAGAGAGAATCAAGAGTATATGAAAGACTGTATAAATGAAACAAGAAATGAATGATGGGCACACAATTCCACAAGTATTAAATAAATACCTTTCTGTTAATATAGTTAGCTAATTTAGCCCTTGATTTCCGGAGCAATATTTAACACATCAAACAAAGCAAAATATGCATGTGACTAATAAGGAATTTTGTAGAGGTGAGCCCTCTGAGCTGACCTAGGAACTGAGAGAGGCAGAATCTTCTTTCATCAGTCAGCTTTGGCTTTTGTAAACTAGCAGAGTAGTCAGAGAGAGACTGAACAAAGCTGAAAACTGTTTGTAGATTACATATTTTGAGCAACATTTAAAAGATCAGTTTATCCATTACAGGAACTGTTTAGAACCATGTGTGTAGGTGTGTGTATATTTGCTCACTGATCTATAGAAATATATTCATTGTTTATCGATACAAATAATTTGCAACATGAGGTTTCTTTAGCTTTGTCTGCGTATAATCACCATAAATCTATGGTCTCTAAAATAGCTGAAATATTTTATTCTTTTTAAAATAATGATATGTTAACACTGTGCTGGGGATTTTCTCAGTTTGTGTAACAGAATACAATGAGAAAGTGTGCTGAGATTAAAGGGAAGAACGTGTGCACTTGTGTGCGTAGGGTCTTTTAAGAGTGTCTCCATATGTATAAAGTTAGTAGGGAAGAAAGTCAGAAAAGAGACAATGAAATAAATTGATGAAAGAGGGTAGCAAGTGTAAGACAGAGGGCAAGTGTGTCCCCAGATCATTAAAGTAAGGTCAGGGAAATGAGAAATGAGGAGGCTGGAATGTGCTGTGGAAGCCTACCCAACTCTCTCCTGCTCTGTCCCTCTGCTTCGATTCCCAGACATCACACTGCCTCAGTTCCTGCTTTCTCTCTGATGTGATTCCATGTAAGAGATCCAGCACCTCCCATTCTGTGTCTCTTTTTTTCTCACTGTCTGATGGCTCTTGAGCCTGCTATGCTGCCATGGGAACCTGCGGGAGACAGTAGGTGCCCATTACATTTATTCCCTTTCATCCCTTTTTGAAAATGAATTAAGCATTTTCTGTTTAGGCTGGCATAAAAATGTGTTCTGACTCCAGAACATTCAAGATACTTAATTTAGCATTGAAAAGCAAGAAACATGTGGCTGCTAACAATGTCAGCCTTGAAAACCATACTCGCAAATGTTGGTCATTAACAAATATTTACACAAGTATGATCCCTGTCAGCAGTCAATTTCTTATGTTAATGAGAAATAGCTGAGACTAAAAATAGTAGGCAGTATATGTATGATGATGACTAAAATGATAAGCTCTAAAATCATACATATGTGGGTTCAAATTCTAGCACCACCATAATATGGACCTTGAAGTTATTTTACTTTTCTAAACCTTGGTTTCATAAATCTGTAAAACGGATTGTCAGAACAGGATAGTGTAATTAGATAATAGAAACAGTTTAAATTAGAAAGTTTATGTAAAACACTTATTACAATGTCTGGTACACTAAATGTTCAATAGATGTTTGATATTTTTAGTAGGAAAATGCTCTGTCCTAAGGAAGGTAATTGTGGCAATAAAAGAATTAGTGTTTTCATACCTATCAAAAATTACATACACATACATCCTCTCTAATTTTAATGCCATTAAACTGGAATTTAATTCCTTGTCACCACATAACTACATATAGCTGATGTATTTATATAATAAATTCATTTCCAAATAATCCTATAAATGAGATAAGAAAAGACATTTTCAACAAGTAGAGACAAACTGAGAATAAATAATTCTCTTTTAAGGTTACATTTTGGGATCAGTGAAGTCAAATGACTTGGTATTTTTATCATATAATGCACATGATTTGAAGAGGAAATTAGTTTGTATACATGGGTATTATGTTGATTTATTCCAGATATCACCAATCTTAATTAAAATATTCTTTGATCAGAGTCTTTCCATTTCTCATAGAGAAACAAGCTCTGCTGTTAAAACATACACTGCACTTTTAAGGTTTTATTTTATATTTGATATACAGAGTAGTTATGCTACAAAACAGGATTTTATGTCATTCATAAAGAGAAGTGAATTGAGGAAAGTATGTTTTTGCCTTTTTAATGCTATTACTATATTTCAGTGCTGAAACTTACCATATCTAATTAGTAAATTGAACAAATACAACAGGAGTTTGAATAACATGTTATGAATTTTCATTTGTACACATGTGGCTTTTGGAGCTCTGCCATTTCCTGAAATAGGAAGATTGTTCTGAATAGTAAACAGTAAGATTTTCTGTTTTAGCTCCAACTTTAATTTGTATCTGGCTTGAGAAATGTGATCAAATTATCTAATCAAAATCTTTGACACCGTCAATGGACTTTTTAAAAATAAAGACAATATTGAAATGAAGCCTGCAAATTAATCTCATTATCTGCATAAAATTGAATTGAGGACTAAAACAGGGCTTGTGCCTGGCAAAGTTTAGTTTTCAAAGATGATGTTGACACACACATTTTTTCTGTTCCATAGTGGTCCTTGGATTAATTTCAAATCTGATATTTAAAATGAAATAGTATGAAGACTAAGTATCTGAAACCAGAGCAGTCGTTTTCCGTTTTCTCCATCTCAATGAGATAGGATGATTTTGCATGTGTGTATGTATGTGTGTGTATTGTATCTGTCTATAAATATACCTAGACATATATTTTATACCTACATAGATACACATTTTCATTGAAAATATAGACTTCTTTATAAAGAAATATATTAACAAACATTTCTGTAAAGACCTGTGTGTCTGAGATGCCTTAAGAATAAAATACCTAGAATTATTGTCACCTTGATCTTCAGATTCTAAATGCTTTCCATTTTTACCAAAATGTCAAATTATTTTTTGTGTAAAAGAGAAGGCACTCCTTGCAAACTGCCAGATTGTATACCTGATTGTTAAATACTGCCAAATTTTTGAAGCAGACAAAACCTAACTTCTTATATTCATGAGAAGTATGTATCCCATCAGAAAGATGTGCAGGGTAATATCACCTTGAATTTATAAGAATTGACTATCAAAATACTTAATTACTCCCTTAAACAGTAGCAAAGTCCAGGCAAGTTTTGGTAGTATCATTTTACAGATGAGCCAACTAGAGATCTGTGACATTAGAAGTTTGCCAAAGGTGGCATAGCTAATAAAAATGGCAGAGATAGGAACCAGGTTATCAAATCTGGGTCCCAATATTCTTTCACTGTGCTTGCCTACCTTCTGACATCTGTGCCTACAAAGCAACTACTTACTTCTTACCAGCTGTCCCTCAAGAGAACCTTGTGTTAATGCAAAATGAACTCGTTTTATAAAATCAATAACACTATTATTGCGTTGTAGGCTTTTTAGCGAAATAAATTTATAAGCCTAATAATTAAAGATTACGTCTACCTTAACCCAATCCTTTTCTGAGGGAAAACATCATGAAGGCAATTCATACAAATAGAATTGAATAATGCTTACACATGAATCCCTGTAATTTATAAGACAACACGTTTTTTAAAAAATTTACAGTCATGCTAAAAGAAACTACATTTCTAAAGCCATCTACTTTCTTTTGAATTTGTCTTACAGCACACTGTCTTACTTTAAAACAGTATTAAAACAGAGTTGTAAACAGGCAGACTGCAAATAAAATGACCATTGGTTATTATGGTGATTGTACCAGAATTATTTGCTGTCAGGAATTTATTTTGAAAAACTCTGTGAGAAGTGAATACAGAATTAATAATCAAACAACGCAAGTGGTGGTCTGGGTTGTTTATTTCAGCTTTTCATTTAAAATATATTTAAAAGATTAAAACTATGTCAGTGTGATAGACAAAATTAGTTTTGCCAAGTTAGATAGACATAAATACTAAACATTATATTAAAAAATAAAGAAAAGTACATGACATGAAACTTTTTCAGACAAAGTTCTATGCCATGTGAAGGCACTCTGTTTTCCCTAAGGGTGCTGATATAAATAGCTCTATTTACAAGATTCAATGCAATGCATATCTCTTTCGAGCTTCAGGGATAAATTTAAAATTGATAGAGAAGTAAACAGCTAATGCTAGTGTATGTGAGTGTAAGCGTCCATATCTAAGTGTGTGTGCGCCTGTGAGAGAAAGGGAGAGCACTAATGAGGAAGCTCGGGAGATGACCATTTGAGAAATACACTGCAGAGTATCTACACTGTAGAAACTTAAATCATACCCGTAGCAGTTCCTTAGGATGTTCAGGGCAGAACAATAACAATGGAAATATCCTTCAGCAGACCAATGTTTTTATGTAGATTGTTGTCTTTTTTTTTCTTCAAAGAATAAGCTTCCTTTTTTTTCTACAAAGAAAATGAATACTTGCCGTAAATTATATTAACAAATAACATTTATATAAATTGACTTTGGAATACTGTACAAAAAATCTTTAATTTGCTTCATGTAAAATTTAAATTAAGGAGTTGATCAAAACACTGCCTAGTAGAATTACAACTGGGTTTCATTTTCAACATCAGCATTCGTAAAGCCACATTATCAATTATAAAACCATACAAATAAACAATATTAAAATGGTTCTCTCATTCACAGTTTCAGTAGTTACATGTACTCTCTCCGGAAATATAAATTTGAATACAGACAAATTCTGAATCAGGAAACATTTTACTTTGTGATCTTCAAATGCATTAAAAGGAATCTGGGAACGTAAACAAGAGAAATTATTTGAAAATGTTGTCCTGGAGAAAACTGTTTTGCTTTTAACATCTTAGTAAGCCTGTATGATATATGAACAAATTTCTGAATTAATGAATAGCACATTATTTTACAAGGTAAAAAGACATTCAAATTTGAGCTTAAAAAAATCTTGACCCTAGGTACTTTGTCAAGAAAGTTCTCTAAAATCTGTTAAATGTATGTAATTATATTACTGTACATTTTAGTACTATGCGCGTTGAGAATTGTAGCTACTAGGATCTGCCTTTCCCTTCAGGTAACTGATGATTGTAGGCTAACTTAGCCATCCTTTTTTTTCCAGTTTCCTCTTGCCTGTTAGACAGCAGTCTAACAGAAGTTTGCATTATATTATAAATGCCTGCAGAAATTCTTCTGCTTAGTTCATATTCATGCCAAATCACATTTCCATGTGTAATTCTAGTTTTTTTGGATTTAAAAGGACTATAATGTTTACATGTAGTTCATTAATTGTTTATAGTGAACTATTAATTAATTAGTTGGCTTATATTGTTGCTCGCTCTGCCCTGTGGTTTCCGTGTTCTCTTCATAGGAATTGAAAGTATGTGTTCAGAAGGTTTCTGTTCGAAGAATGTAAAGAGTTAATTTTTCAGATTCATGGGAAAGTACTGATTCGGGGATGGAGGAGGGCATTTGAAAAAGAATAAAGTAGCAATCCTAGTCAGAAAGTATATACTACAGCTGTATTGCAATCTGCCAAAACAACTGTGCCCTATTATGTTAATAAAACAAAAATATCAGTTTGTGATGTGGGTATTTCCAGCATCCCTTCTTGTAAATAGAAACCACCACCCACAATGCATTGTACTTCTTGTGAAATATGCAGATGCGATATACAGTAATCACACACAGAATGTGTGGGTGATGTCACCTAAGTGTAGGCTGGGTACACTTTACAATGCATTTTGGATTTGTATTCATTTAAAAATAGCATGGTATTGCTTTTTGATAACACTCATAATGGAATGGTTTTGCTTCTTCAGTGGGTTTTCACTAAGAACAGGAAAAGTGTTAGATTATGATAACACAAGAAAACAAAGCTAAGGCCTATTCCGGGGAGGAAAATGGGTTGCTAGGCTTATTGAACTGGTCTTGTTGATCTTAAGGAAATAAATAAAGAGGTAAAGAAGAACCTCTTTCAATAGAATGTCACTTAACTTGATTTTCATGTGCAGCATTAATGGAACTGAATCATAAAAATATCATGTGTTAGCATTGCCCTGTATGTCCCATGGCCTTCGTTAGCTTACAGGAAGCTCAGTGGAAGCTTGAAAATACTAACAGAAAAAATGACAGAAATCAGGTATCCTGTCCTCTGGTTTTGCTTTAAGGTGATCAAAATAATAAAAGTTTGGTTTAGGCATCTCTTTATATGTGAAAAGTAAAGAACACTGAGCTAGGCAGAATCCAGAAGCCAAGATATAGCCAGCGATGTTTAAGAGAAAGAGCCCCGGCTGTAAATGTGCACAATATTCCACATTATATACATGTCATTTCTGAGTACTGTTGGAACGATGTGGTGTCAAATCTGTATGACAGATTGAGGTGAAAGCTGGGAAGAGAGAGCTTGTGAAAAAAACAGCCCTGACTGAGTGGGGCATCCTATAGGATTTATCCTGCAGGCTAAGTAACCAGCTTCATCACATAAAAGGAAGAGGAGAACCAGGATAATTGTCTACTAATTTAACTAGCTCATTTGGTCATTGTATTATTTAAATTGTATTCAAGGGTAACAATGCCATCTAGTGATGAGATTCTAAACTGGTCTTTTAACGGAAATCCTGGTTAAGGTTAGAAGGCAAGTGTTTGGCTATTAGATAGCACTTTAACTTAATATTCTATGAAATAATAGAACACTCCCAGTATCTGTTTTAGTGTTAGATAAAGTATCTATACAAGGTAACACAGAGAACAAAATCAACTCCCCTTTTTTGCCTTTTTATGCAGCCTTATTTTTATGTGGGAAGTTCACGTTCAACAGTAAAACATCCTATGATTCTCCATCAGTCTGTGACCTGAGTTTATAGCATCTCTGATATTTTCTCGTTCAATAGATCTTTACAATCAATTGTACTGAAAGCATATCTTTTCTTTAATCTTTCCTTTTCAAAAGCAGTCTTCGTAAAACTTTAGCTAACCAAATGATCATTACATGTTTCTTGTCTTTCACCTGTCTCCACTTTTCACTTCCAGCATAAAACCAGCTCTTCTAAAAAATGGAGGTCGAAGTTCTTCAAGATCATAATTCATGTTTCTCCATGGCAATGATTACTTATCACATCATCCTGTTAAAACTTGAAAACAACTTATACCTTTATTGAGATAAATATAAATTTACAGTGTAATGTACATTTCAATTGTAACTGCTTGCCTGAAATTTCAGCAAAAGTGATTTAAAAATAAGAACTGAAATAAAACAAAAGGAGTCAGAACTGAAATCAGTGGAAATAGATTTTAGGATTATCTTTACTATTAGTAAATTATATAAGCTTAAATTTAAGAGACAGGTTCTTGGGCTTCAGTTTCCTCTGGGGAAAAAAAAGTGTGTATCTGACAAAGTAATCTCTAATATATTTTCCAGTTACAAACCTCTGGGACTGTGAAGTAGTTGATCAATAAAATTTTTAAAAGAGTGGAGCAACAGGAAGAGTTGACTTTCTTCTACTTACTGGTCTTTGTGGGTGCACTCCAAGACTTTGAACTCTTCTTCAGTAGATGTTTAACAAAATGTGTTGTTTGATAGATTATCCTTAACACTTTAAGCATGTCATCGATAGGCAGGGAACATAGTAAGGGAAGATATCCCAGTGCACGATAAAAATATATAACATTCAAAATATTGCTTCATACCAATTTTTATATCAGCTATATTCTAAAGTGTTTTATGTAGACATATGACCCCCAAAATGGAAAAAAAAGTTATGGCATAAAGATATTGCATCACCCACTTTCTCCTCACTCAATAATGAGTAATGACATTGTACCTTTTTCCTTTTTTAACCTTTTCATGGAGAAAACAAATTTCATATTCCAATCCCTAAAATTTCAGATGATATTACAAAATGTTCTCAATTGTCTAATGTATCAACTTTTTAGAACAGGAAAAAGTGCTGTCTGATGCTATAGAAACCTACATATGTTTTAATTTATATGTAGAAAATTAAAATATCCCTATTTTAATAGTAATAAGCTGATACTAAGACTCCCTTTCTGATAAATAAATTAAAAAATCAGCATTGTATTTTCTTAAAATAACTAAGGGTCATTTGTTATTCACTTTATTTTTTGTTGTTGTTCTGTAAGTTTTATTATGTATCTTTTATCTTCTCCACCATAGTAACTATAGAATATTAAAACAAATAGCAGATTTCTTCTGTTTAACTATTGTAAAATGTAATTACTTTTAGTATGTTGTTATTATTTACATACTTATTTTCAGTAGTTGCATATTCTAATTCAGGATTATTAGTAAAGAATAGGTGACTGCAAGTCCAAATTATTTATCATATATATATAAATCTGTAGTCGGTGTAGGAATTTTTTTAGTAACAAACCAAACAACATGAAAACACAAATGAGGCAGGTATAATCTCTGCCTAATAAGATGACATGAGAGCAAAACTTGGGAAATTACAGCTCCAATTCCCAGTTAAAAGACAAAGACCAAATACAATAAAAAGAGATATGCGTGTGGTCCAATAACAATGTTAGGAGCATACCTGTTGGATGTCATAATAAATATTTTCTTTGAAAACATTTATAAACTAAATTGTATATTGTTAAAGAAGATATTCATTAAATAATTAATTAAACTCAAGACACATTTTATGTTTTAAATTCTTCCTCCAACTTTTTAGACTTTTTATTTTTCTTTCTGCACATGTTCTCTCTTGCTTGTGCTCTCTCTCCTCCTTCTCCTTCTTTGTTTTCTGTCTATACTTGTTATTCTTATATGATTTGAAACAAAATATATAATTTTATTGATAAATTATCTGGTTTTATGAATTTTCTTACTTTGTTATGTTTTTCGGCCTGAGCTACAATAATAGCTGTAGATCCATAATACTTTGAATAATAAAATAATGCATGTGAAGAATTTTAATTTCTTTGAAAAAAACTTATTTATTTGAGGTTATTAGACATTATCATTCTGATAACCTGCCAGATCTTATAAATCTGAATTTTTTTGGCTTTGTCAAATTATTTTTTTGTTTTGGTTTTAATAGATGCCAGTTTATTTCCACAAATTGCTCACAAGAATGAAAAACTGGCTGATAATTAGTTCACTAACATATTTTACAAATATTTACTACAATCAAATTCACCCTCTAAAATCTCAATATAAGTTTTAATATATATTGAATCATTTTGTAAAACCACAGCCTCTCTCTTGCTGCTCTATTGATGTGGTGCCTAATTACTACTATATTTACTGTTTATTTCACCTAAACGTCTCTATGGTTATAACAACACAACCTTGATTTAACCAATTAAGAAGCAGAAAAATCAATATAACAACTAAATGTTTTTCAATATATTGCCACAAAAGATATTTAAATTTGTATTTTTTTTTTAAACCTGACCTCAACTGTTATTCGACTAGCCTGATAATATTGATAAGTTGCAGTTTTGTATAGTAAACAGAACCTGTATGTTATAGACTCTTGGGACTGAGGCAATAGGCCTAGCTTATCTGTAAAAGGCATGCTTATACATCACTAAGCTACTCAAATGATTGATTTAGTAGAATTACAGAGAAGAGAATTATTCATCTAATATGTTTGCTTTAAGGATGGCAAATAAATTGGTTTATGGGAAAATGTTTCATTACTCAAACTGCTGTTTTTTAATGTTATGTAAGAAGATTGGTAACATATAACCAGTGAAAAAGAAGAGTTGTTAAAATAACTAACGAAGTAAATTTTATAAATGTGAACAACTTAGTCAAAGGAGGCTCCTGCCATCATCATCCTGGGATTCAATTGTTTGTCAGAGATCTCAAGAGTACCTCCTTCAGTATATGAAATAAGTTTAACAGTGTTATGAAGTTGCAAATAATTTACATACTGATAAATATGATTTTTGAAATCACAAATTCTATTATTTAAATAAAATAATTTATCAATACATTAATTTTCTTTGTGATTGACTTCGTAGGCTTGTATCCTTAGAAAAAAGTTAAAAAAAATCCCAACAAAAAGAAGGTATTTACATTCAGTTTTATTTGTATATTCAAAAATTCTCGTTACTTTCTAAGACATTAAAATAAGGTTATACCTAAAGTAGCAAAATTACAACAGAAAACTTTTGTTCCTTTTTTTTTTCTTTTTTTTTTGATTTCTTTAGTTCACCACTCAGCTAGCCAAAAAGTGTCTGAAAAGTAAGGGCAGTCTACACTGCTAGCTAGTCATGACATGGACAATTTAGCAATGTGATACAGGAAACAATTTAAAAAAAAATAACATGTAAATGAATAGTTCAAACAAATTATGTTAACATTTCTTCCTTATCTTTAACTTTTTAAGTTATTACAAACTATTCTTTGATTTTGTAGCATACTTCATCATTTCTTTCACTGATCTTTTTTTCCTCCTCTTTTCCTTTTTCAGTACAGAAATAAAAGTAATATTTAGAAAAAAAAATTGAGTAAACTGTATTTTGTTGTGTATGTTTCAAATAATGGTTATTACTACTAATGACTTTAAAATATATACATATGAGAAAAATATCAGTAATTTGCAAATGAGTCTAGAAACATTCCATGAGAGTATATGTTTTAAATATGCAGAATTTTTCACGAAAAAGTATGTGAATGAACCATGATTCAAGTTCAAATGATTCTAGTAAATGACCTTAGAAATAAACTTAGTTTCTTACAATTTTCCGTTGCTTTATTTCACTAATGAAACAGTTTTAGTTAGGGTTCCTTAGAATGTGTAGCTCAACACGGACATATTTTTTATACTTTGGCTCCATCTAGTAGAAACTGAGGAAATTACTTGAAGATGTGAGTTCCCTTTTCATAGGACTTCGAACTGCATGTCATGGTAATGGAAAATAAAATAAAAGATAGCAAAAAAAAAATGTGTTTATTATAATGTGGCATGTTATTATTTGAAAATGTAAACTACTATTTTATATTGTATCATATGCTTTTTTCCTAGAGTAAGTCAATTGTTTACTATTTTAACAAAATTCAGGATTTTGCCATCTTAAATTTTGAGAGAATAAAAATGGTTTTAATTCTTGTTCCATCACCTTCTCCTCCCAGGTTCTGGCTTTATAACAGGATACAGTCAACTTTTCTTCAAGACAGAAGGTAAAAAGTACTTTTACTACATTTTCAACTCGCATGTGAACTAGCTGAGATGTGTACACAGCAGACTTGGATCTTGTTTAAAGTTGATGTTTGAGGGGGAGCAAGTATCGGCTAAATTTTAATGATCAGTAATCATAGGAAGGTTATAGAGCTTTTCATATTTTAAAAAATTACCAGTAACTTAATAGTTCTTGGATTCTCATATAAAATATATTTTCTTTCTTTTTTATTGCTTTTTTTTGGTTCTTGACGGTCACAGTAGTTCCTTGACTGCTAACACTACAATATCTCCAATAGAATGTGTGTTTTCTATAATTGCTTTAAACAGGTAAACACCAGTGCTCTAATCAAAACGACCATTCAATCTAAACAGAAAACTACTTTTTTTTTTTCCAAGAGAACATGTAGTGCTTAACAAACAACATCCTAAGGTTGTCAAGGAATGGATAATTTAAAGTAGCTAATGGGAATGACAATGTTAGTTGTATTGCCCCAAATCTAATTGCCAATAAGCCTCTGTAGTTTTACTACCTGAAATACTTCCAGCATAGGCGGCTAATTTAACCTGCAGCACAGCCAATTCAATCATTGCTGACACTTTCACCATCAACACTAATCACTGTCGCTCAATCAGTTGTGTCATGAGGAGCCATTGATTTCAAGATGGGTAAACTGATTGGATCACCATGAAATGATTAAACTGGTTAGTGCCTGTACATATTTCCATACTTTGCTTATTGGTAGGAAGCGTAGTAAATTTCAGAGATGTGACTAGTGAACCGGTTTGACTATTTAAAATTGCAATGCAGTCTTCTGAGTAGAGAGAAGGTCATTTCTTTTGAAAGGAAAACTTTTTGAAAAATACAGTGGCTGTAAAAAGTTATGCCACTCTCAATTTGATTTTGAATGCCTTAAAAAATAAACTTTTTATTTTAGAACAATATTAGGTTTACATAAAAATTGTGAAGTTCAAGTTCCCTCATACTGCACATCTAATTTTCTCTATTATATTAGTATATAATACATAGATTCATAAAATTCTCTCTAATTGCTCAATTGTTATTAAATGTTTTCATCAATTGGAATCATAAAATTGCATTTTATTAAAAAGGGTTATTTTACTCTTTTTTAGTCTTATGCAAATTAGCTTTTATGCATTTTTTTTGGTTTCGATACCACACAACTTTCTGCAAGTTGTTTTTTAAAAAGCAATTTTTGGCAATATAACATGTGCAAACATTCAAGTCATTTAAGTGTATAGTACTCTGCCTTTAAATGTTTGGCAGAAACTCAGTAAAAAATACCTTTACCTGTATCAGAATTGACGAAGAAAGACATTTTAAAAGAAGTGCTTTATAATAAAACATCCTGATATACTGTTGTAGAGCTAACATGTGATAATCATCAATGAATATTCATTTTTGCACTATAAAAATAACTCATGCATATGTAAAAAAAACCCTTAACAATACAAAATTCTACAAAATTAAAAAAAAGATCCTCCACTCTTAGTCCCATTTTCTAAGGTTAACATTTCATTTCATTTTTATTCTGTAGATTGTCATCAAACTCTAACTACTATGTTTTTACTCCACTTCTGTATATATCTAATGTAGGCAGGATTTATTGCAGCATAGATTAAAGAATTGAGCATATTTGTACTACCTCCTTTCATTTGCTCACGCAAACATTTAGTTTCCTTATTTGTTATTTTTTTCTCTGTGAGGAATATACTTATTTATTTCTGTAACTCTTCACTTTAGCCTGTGTAATGACCACAACATGAACTAAGAAACTGGCCCATATTATATATATACTTCTCCACATGTGGTTCAATTCACTTTCACTTCTTGTGGGTTTTCAGATCTACAATTACTTTAGGATTCAAGATTATAGCATCTATTCATTGCCTAAAATATAGGCAAACCTTTGATAACCTGTTTATAAGTTGATTATAATAATTAAAAATTAATAAAGTAGGTTTATAATAAAGACAATTTGATCATTATTGATAGCCACACCAAACACTTTTTTACCTATAAAAAATAAAACGTAATTTTTACCATTAAATGTGTATCATTCAAAAGATAAAGTGCCAAGTATCAAGTTCAAATGAATTCTTAAGCTGTCTTCATTGAATAAAATTACGTTATGTTTTAACGTGCTTTGTAATAGTATTGTGCTTTTTTGTAAAGTTTTTCACTTTACTTTGTTCCTCATTCCTTTTCTCTAATTTTTTCCCTTGGTGTGTGACTGACTAGGCATAAGAAAGCCTTTCATTTTCTTAGCCATAGATGTGGTACCCAATTGCCAAAGTTTTCCAGGATGAGTCTGTCTAAATTTTGATTCTAATTTGCATTAATTTTCTTCAAATATGTATATATATACACATGTATTTCTATTCATTAAAAAGACTCAATTAAGAGAGAAGTTTAAAAAAATCACCTACAATTCTATCAATCATAAAATACTAGGAGTCATAACTAACTTCACTATTTTGTACATATATTTCCCAATATTCTAATTGTATATATCAAGAATGAAAGTAGCTATTGATATAAAAATATCAATAGATAAGTATAAAATATCAATAGATATAAAGTGGCTACACTATGTATACTGTATTCAAAATTATTACACACTTGAATTCAATTAAAAACACTTTAATTGAGAGGATTCTGGGAAAATGGTGCCACTGGCAGAATCACTCTCAACCTTTCTGAATTCACCCCCCTCACACACAGAAAAAAAGAGTATAGAAAGTAAACAAAACCTACAGGCATTTAAGGCACACTAAACCTCAAGGTGATTCTAGAACCATTCCACACACCAAATTAACTGTTGAGACAAATCACCGAAAGTCACAGGGCCATACATAAAACAATAATAATAATTCATCAGCATTTGACGCACTGAAGGGAAAAAAGAAGAGCTAGAGACAGAGAGGTCAGTTTAAAATCCTTTGAGAAAGATACATAAAAGAACGAGAGCTGAATTAGGTTAGGAATAGGGGAAAGGGGAAGGAAAGAATAACATAAGTACTTAGTAAATGTTTGATGATCTCTATCAGCCAAGTCTGTGAAATTTATATCTAATTGAATAAGGAAGTAAAGGAGATTAAAGCAAGAACCCAAATCGACCATTTCGGTTGGCCCTGTTACAGAAAAGAAATATTTTGGCAGAAAATGCTTCCTCAGTAAAGCAAAGCCCATCAGTTTCAGTGAAGCATTTCTGTTAATAACTTGTCAGAGGGAAACGGTGTGGATGTTAGGTATCCATGCCAACATGTGCCAGTTTCTCACTTCTCAGAATATTTTGCCAAGGTATAGATATAGAATGATTTCAGACTTTCACAGGCAAGGGAAAATGGACTGAAACAAGACTTCAAAAAATTTGGGCCGCCACATTTTTATCTTAATATTAAATCCAGAATCATTCACTTCATTTCATTTATGACAATTTTCCACAGTTGCTTTAAATTGGCATGCAGTGCATCCATTCATTTAATGAACAAATACCAACTTTTTAAAGTCAATCCATACTGTGTTTCGTAGTAGGAATCCACCCTGTGCAACTTGTGCTAATTAGAATACTTTGCCTTCTTAAAAATAAAATATTTTACTGCCATCTGCTGGCATAAAGTCATAATAACTCTAGAAATCTAAACTGAAGGTGAATGTTGCATCCTGGAGCTGTTCAAAGCAACTGTAAACTTCAGTTCTGTTAAGGATGCATATATAATGAGGGACAGCTTTCTAGTACATGTATTCTTATACCTCCCACAGCCAGTGTCATGTAATCCCATTTACACATTTAGCATAGTACATCCCATTATGGCCAAGAAACAGAGTCACAACATGAAAATATTATTTTAGGGGCCCTATCCTGTTTGAAAGGGGAATGTTAAATTTTAAAAAGAAGCAAAAAAAAAAAAAAAAAAAAAAAAAAAAAAAAAAAAAAAAAAAAAAAAAAAAAAAAAAAAAAAGAAAAAAAGAAAAAAGAAAAGAAAAGAAAAGCAATGAAAATAAAAACGGGATCTCAGGAACAAAGTCTCTATTAGATCAAATAAGAAAGAACAAAGTCCTGTTGCTGAGCCTCCATTCCATAAATGTCTACTGCCCTTGGCCAAGAGCAATGCTAGGCATCAGGCAGGAGCAGAGGCCATCAAGGAAGATGAAGGCTCTAATCTGAAGATTTGTAAGGCTATTTTATACTCACTAACTCAATGTTTCCAAATTTGTGAAATGTTTGGAAACTTACCTCAAATAAAATTTTATATAAGATCTCAATTTAGACAGAAGAATAAGTTTCTGGGTGAAGAAGAGGTACAATAGAAGAGCAAAGCCTTGTTTGCTTACTCTGCTGTTCATTCTCCACCCCCTGTGGAAACCCTGACAGTCCAGAGGCCTTCTTTCGGCTCCAAAACAGATCAGGATGTCTTACAAATCCCTTTTCTCCTTGGATTATTTTTATTCTTCCAATGTATTTATAGCTTATGTTTCCTATGGAAGAAACAATTATAAAATAATCTCCAAAATGTGTACAAATTTTCAAAGAAAAGATATATGTTTTCTAGAACAGAAATCTATAAAACAAAGATTTTAATTTGACTTGAATGCACCGACGTCAGAGACTAGAGAAACAGGGTTTAAAGATTCTAAAGTACCTTCAAAATTATATGTTAATATGTCAGGAGAAGTAATCCTGCATATTACCATCACATTGACAATGTAGCATATTAGTATATGTACTACCTCATCCATATATTACCATTACACTTATGTTGCCCTGGAATATAATCATTTAGGCACAATTGCTCTCTCTCCATTAAAGGAAGTAAGAAACTCATCTATTGTACAATTCTAAACTGAATCCTTTTTTTCAAGTTGAAACAAAGACAAAGATGGAGCCCTACAAAAATAGGAGAGAGAAATTTTGATGAGAAAAGAAAGATGGGGGAGAAATGGTGTGATTATTGCTCACAGTAGGGAGAAAAAAGAATTGATTGAGGAGGAGTATAAGAATGTCATAGATTGGTAAAATTGAAATAAGAAACCATTTATTCAATTTTTCCCAATTCCATACCTGGAAAAGACTTGAATCTATTCTAGTATTGTCAGTCATATATGTGGGTCAAACATTATTTACATTCCTTTTTGTTACACCATTGAAATGGAATGATAGAGGCTCATGGTTGTTTTTCCTATATTTTCTATTTATTTCAAAACTCTGTATATTGCCAACTCTAATGTACTGAAATTGACTTAATATAGCTATGAGGCTAATATTTCCCACGCATAAGGGAGGACAAGTTATAGTTAATGGGAATCTATTAACTAGTGGTTGACATGGAATGTGAATCTAGGTGCCTTGATTTTAAAAGTCAAAGTCCTTCAATATCAAAATCATGTGTCTGTCTTCACAGACAGAAATCTCTAGAATGTCTCTATTATTCACTGTAGCATGGTTACATCTACAGGGGCATATAAATACATTATATATATATATAGATATTCATTATATATTTATTATATATATTCATTACATATATATTCACAAATCTCACCATTTAGAGAGAAATCTTATTTTATAAGCCTTAATTATGTCTCTCATGACTATTGTATTTTCTGGGTACTCTAAGAAACTACTGTTGAAGTAGGATAGTAGGGGATGGGGATGATTGAAAAATACTACGTAGTTTTCTTCCTGCAACTACTTATTTAAATGTAAATTTTTAGTTAATCGTTAAGAAGAATAGAAATAGTTCCTTAGAGGCTAGTGGAGATAAAGAAAGAAGTGAGTGGCTGGGCAAGGGAGAACTTCAGTGAAAGAAATGCAGTATTTGAAACGTGTTTAATGTAGATATAATGAAAGGCAGTACAAATACTCCTCCATTTCTTCAGTAAAATATACTTTTTCTTGATATTGCATTAGAGAGTTTAATCTGTTTGAGCATGAGACACTGTCCAGAGTTTTTCATCTTTAGCAGAAACCAAGATTGGTCAAGGAGAAAATATTATGCTTGAGCTATTATGGCCACTAAGCCATCAATCTAGCTATCCATCCCTTAAATTATTTTTGGATTAAGATAAAAGATAAAGAAATGTTTTATATTTGTATATATTTACTGTCAACGAGAGGTAAACACTAGATAATTTTTTTAGAAAGACTAGAAATGTTCATTCTTCCTCCCAATTGGATATTATGCATAAAAATACAAGTAAAAATATTATGAAAAAATTACTAAAGAATTATCATTGTGAATAATTTAACATTTATATATATATGTATATGAATATATCAAGTTTTCTGCAATATTTTGTATTTTTCACCATCTCTACTTATATTACTTCTAAAATTAGCCTTTCTGTCTCATGTAAGTCACAGAAGTTGGAAATTTGTACTTTAGGAAATACAGTATTTTCAATTTAGGTCATATCAATTAGTAGAAAAACATATTCATTGCAGATGACACAATTCACATGAAAATACCATACAACATTTTTGAATGACAGAAAATTTGTAAAAAAAATGTGAATGCAGTGTTTGAATTATTTTTGGCATTAATTCTACAAGTTATTTTCATTACACTATTAAAATATTTGATATGTTAACACTTTAAGTTAAGTGTCTCAAATGTGCATTTAATTTAGATTTAATAACACAAGTTTTGCTTATGAAAACTAAGTCAATTATTGAAAGCATTTCCTAAGGTTTAGCAATTATTTGAGAGCTGCATTTACTCTAAAGTAATTAGCTCAAATGGCATGTTCATGAAAGCAGATTTAGAACAACTTTACATATTGGTATGAAAGGGAAATATTTAATACCAATATAGCTAAAAATACTTAAATTTATTTGATCTGGCAAGCATTTTATTTTCAACAAAGGAACAAGTAGATATTTTAAAGTATATTTGTAACATTTTCAAGATATAAAATTGCCATATTTATGGCTAGAATTATGTATAAAATAAAAATGTCAAAATTAATTGAAACAGTGTAAAAGTTTAGGGAGTTCTTACTTTGTTTTTATGTTATCAACATACTTATTTGAATTTCATATAAGCAAAAGAGTATAATTTATGTGGATGTATATGTTACATTATAAGATAGAACAAAACAAAAATCCAGGTACGCATGACTCAGCTTACAAAAATAGAGCACTACAAATAAAGTTGAATTCCCTGCTCTGCATTTACTAATCACATTGCCCACTCTTATTTAAAGAAGTAACCACTGTTCTGAATTTGGTTTCACTCATTCCCTTGTTTTGCTCTACACTTTTACAACATACATACACACACACTACACACATTTAATATTGCATTACTTGGTTTTACCTTGTGTGTGTGTGTGTGTGTGTGTGTGTGGTGTGGTATACACACATATAAAAAAATTGAACTTTATTCTTCCGTGATAAATCTATTTATTTTATTTTATTTCATTTTTGTTTTTAAGGTATTTAAATGCTAATGCTTGAAGCAGGAATTACTTTATTTTTATGATGCTACAATAAATATTCTTCTGTATGTATATTTATGTATTTATTTATTGCTTTTTCAGTTAAGGAATTTTGGTTAACTCTTTTTTTTTTTTTTCTGCCATTATGAGCAAAGCTGTTATTAGCATTTTTTTTCTTTCTTTTTTTTTTTTTTTTTTCGAGCAGAGTCTCACTTTGTTGCCCAGGCTGGAGTGCAGTGGTGCGATCTTGGCTCACTGCAATCTCCGCCTTCTAGGTTCAAAGAATTCTCATGCCTCAGCCTCCCAAGTAGCTGGTAGTACAGGCATGTTGCACCACGCACGGCTAATTTTTCTTGTATTTTTAGTAAAGAGAGGATTTCTCTGTGTTGGCCAGGCTGGTTTCAAACCGCTGGCCTGAAGTGACCCACCCACTTTGCCTCCCAAAGTGCTGGGATTACCGGTATGAGCCACCATGCCCAGCCAGCATTCTTGTACACATTTTCTATCACACATGTATAAGAGGCTCAGTCATAGTGTTAGAGTAGGTAGCTAGGCAGACATGAGCAGGACAGGAAAGTCCCCTCCAAGAAGTGTCAGGCAACCATCAGATGATGGTCAGGCAGTTATTAATTTGTCTTTCTAAAATAATAATTGCTCATAACTGGTGGCAGGGAAAGGTAGTCTCCTAATATATAGAAAACACCTGAAGCTGGTGATCAGCTCTTTCCAATAAGATCTCAGGAGTTGAAAAAGTGGGCTCAAGCATGCACACTAAGAGGCAAAATGGCAGAGTTTAACAAGTATATGACCTTCCTCTGGTAATCCTCAACTGCTAAGGGAAATAGCCTTAAATGAGCATGTACATAACTTCAGTAAGCACACTGTACATACGGCCCTTCCCAAGTGAGGGTGAGGTTGCTGCAGACCCCGCATGGATATGAAAACGTTCTGTCAGTAACACTCTCATTTGTGCCTTAGGACTCAAAGTTGATAACTGAGCTGCCACTGTCATTGCTACTACCACCCTAGGAAACGTAGAGACTGATCATGCTGCTGACTCTACCTGGCCTACCTCAACACCGATACAATCATAACAATGCAGTTTCTTCTACCACCTCTGCTCCAGACACACTCCATCTTTCCCTATCTCAGAGCCTTGAAAACCCCAGAGACCAGCATATATCCTCCTCTCTGTCATATCAGTCTCACTACTCTCCCCAGGATTAGCTACTTCACAGGATGTTTGAATATGGAATCGTCGATTCTCTAACAAGTAAACAGAATACCTGCCCCATCCATTCAAAAACTGAGTTTGCAGAAGATCCGTTGGATTTGCCGCTGCTAACATGCATTGACGTCTTGACTTCTCCCCAAGGCATTCAACTTCCCAAATATGTCAGCAGTGGTGAATCGGATGGGTCTGCAGCAAACTCTTGCCTCTTCAGAAGAAAGAATTTTTGCTGAGGGACATAAGGCAGAGTGAGAAACTGAAGCAAATTTTACAGCAGGAGTAAGAGTTTATTAAATAGCTGTAGAGCAAGAATGAAAGAAAGTAAAGTACACTTGGAAGAGGACCAGGCAGGCAACTTGAGAGATCCTTGACCCTTGACTTGGGGTTTTATACGTTGGCATGATTCCAGGGTTTGCATTTCTCCTTCCCTGATTCTTCCCTTGGGGTGGGCTGTCCACATGCGCAGTGCCTGCTAGCACTTGGGAGGCACCACATGTTCAGTGTGTTTACTGAAGTTGTGCACATGCTCATTTGAGGAGTTTTTCCCTTACCAGTCAAGTGTTCTCAGAAGAAGGTCATGTATCAGTTAAACTCTGCCATTTTGCCTCTGAATGCACATGCTTGAACTCACTTGCCCAGTTCCTGAGATCTTATCAGGAACTGCTGAGCACCAGCTCCTGGTTTTTCTATCTGTTGGGAGACTGCCTTTCCTTGGCACCTGCTACAAGCAGCTACTATTTTAGAGAGACAGACTAACAACCATCTGATCGTCACCTGATGGTAACCCTGACCTTCCTGATTGGGTTTGGGGCCTTTCCTGCCCTGGTCATGTTTGCTTTGCTGGCTACTTTAATAGTACAATGTACTATGTTTATCTTCAGGAGTTTTTCAAACTACTGTTTGTAAATATTTTTGTTTTCCAGAGTGATTGTTCTACCACAGGTTTATATGAATTTGAATTTTTCTTATTTTACATTGCCATCATATCTGGTAATATTAGACTCTATTTCTTTCTTCAATGTTTTGAGAGTAAAATTATACTTCACTGTGGTTTTCGTTTTTATTTTAATGAAATAAAGCTGAATAGTTTCCTATCTTTTAAAAGCTGCTATGCATTTCTTATTCCTGGAGATTCTTGTTTATGTGTTTTCCCATTTAAGTGTTGAGTAGCTTTTTAAATTTTAACTCAATAATTTTAAGGTCTCTTTATATATACTTGATAGCACCCTTTTGTAGTTTTTAGATGTAGCACGTATCTTTTCCCGGAGTATAATATCTCTAAGAATGTTGTTTACTATTGATGTAGTCAGATAAGATATTCTATAAAATAGTGATATTTTAGAAAGTTAAAACATTGAAAACACCTAAAGAGTAGTTTGTTAATCTAAATATTTCAAATGAATTTGAAAAAAAAATATTATTTTTACACTTGTTGGAAGCAATAAGCAATATTGTATACACATTCCTTAGGTCAAATATAATTTCTTACTGTCATACCTTCATTATCATTACACTGTGGTTTTGTTTTTGTTTTTTGTTATTTATCAATCACTGAGAGGTATATATTTAAAGAAAACTCCTAAATCAGGTGGGTTTGTCAATTTTATTTTGTAGTTTTATTAGTTAATATATATTTATACATTTTATGATGTTCATACATTTAATTTGTAAAATTATTTTAGTATTAAAATAGTACCTGAAGCTCCACATTTTCTAGAACTAGCCTAACAACTGATTCTAAAAATTTATATTTTAAAACAAAAAACAAGTACAAATAGCAAAACTTTGAAGAAAATTCAATGATAGCAAGCTAGTAATTCACCCAGCAATGGTAAACATAGGATTAAGCCTCCATAAGCAAAACAGCACAGCACTCTTTCACTATTAAATTGATTGAATTGAAGCAAAGTTTTCTAAAGTATAGAAATAGAGCCAAATAAGCATGGACATTTAAGACGTGACAAAAATACCATATCCAATCTATGGGGGAAAGTTCAACTTTATAATCAATAATATTTGAGCTAAAAGTTGCCTATCAGAAAAAGATTATAATCATAAGTCTCACGTAATATAGCATAATTTGTGAGTCAACTCAAGTTTTAAATATGAAAAGGAAACAAAAGAACAACAGGAAAGAAACCTGAGTTAATTTTTTTATAAACCCTTGTCATTGAGCAGGACTTGCTCTTGTGTCACAAACAACAAAAGCCACAAATGAAAAGATGGTAGATTAAATCATATAAAAATAAAAAATACATGCATTAAAAATTACTTAGTAATGTCAGAAGACAAATTACCAATGGGAAGTGTGTGTATGTGTTCGTGTGGATGCACGTGTGCATGTGTACATGTATACCATTTATACTACAGACTTATACGATTGAAATAGGGCAAATCTATGTACTCGACACTCAACAGAATTTGGGTAAAGAAATTGTAGGTAAACTGTCTTTCTCTTCTCACTGGGTGTTTTGAAGTTTTTTTTTTTTCTCTACCATTTCACAAAAGGTGTCCCCGATTGGTTTTATTTATTGATTTTCAAGTATCTATAATTTTACATTTTATTTTGCTTCATGAATATTCCTATTTTTTCTATTTCCTCTATTATCTATTTCTAGGTGGCTTGTTATTAGCAATATATTTAAGCCATACATCAAAATCTTTGATATTCTCAGTTTGATGATAATTTATTCAGATATAGTTATTGTTTATTTTTATTTTTTTAAATTTATTTATTATTATTATACTTTAAGTTGTAGGGTACATGTGCATAACGTGCAGGTTTGTTACATATGTATACTTGTAGAATATGTTATTGTTGATATAATTTAGTCAAATCTAACTAGGAGATTATCAATTTTTTTCCATCTCTGCTTTATTCCGTTTAACTTATATACTTTTCTTATTTTGTGTTTTAGTTTAATTTCTAGAAGTTCTATTTTTTTAATTATTCCTGTTTGTTTTCATAGACTTCTCCTTTTTATGATTTCAATAATACATGTTTGTTAGTTTCTTAAATTCTTGTAACTATATTTTTATATGGTCTTTATGGGACTGACACAAACATCTATATACACACATATTTATAATATATATCTTCACATACATTTTTGCTAACTCCAGCTTATTGTGTTGTGTTTGAGCTTATTTTTACTCTGCATATAGGTTCCTCATAATTTATGGGCTTGACAGATTAACTGAATGAAGACATACCTACCCATAATTTGCAACTACAAAACTTGACTAGCTATATAAAATAATTGCTTTCAGACATTAGACAACAGATAGTATAGGACTGTAGTCTCTGAGAAAAGAAAATAAGCTAGATAGTATCTATGTTCACCTGAATTTTCTGCCTACAGACTATTTTGAATGACAGTACTGGAGAAGAAATCTACTAAATGGCAAAAAATCTTACTGAGTGAGGAGCTGGAGATCAGACATTAGAATAACAGAGACAGATGGAATTTATGGGTCACAATACCAGGAATGAGGCAACTACCTAAAGAAGGAGCTCCAGATATCCGCATTTGCGTCACTTTGAGTCTTTGCCGAATGATAAAAAGACGTCTTCATGGAGCGAAGTTCCCCAAGGTCTGGCAAAGAACATGTACTCAGAGATACAAGTTAAACAATTTTCAAAGCTTATAGAGAAATAGCACATGTAAGATTTCCTATCAACCAGAATGGACAGACCTCAGAGAAAAGCTTTGGCATGAATAGTAGGGCTAAACAATCACATGAATAAATATTTCACTAGACTAGCCCTAGAAAAACTAAAATAACCTTCAAAAGTTTCAAGCTGATTTGGAAATAAATCAACTCTTTGCCAAAACATGTTTAAAAGAGCTTGCTTTTAAAGTTACTTTTCAATACTCTTTAAAAAAAGACAATAAAATCCAGACATATGACAATATGATAACCAAAATTACCCTACCATCCAATAAGAATTACTAGAAATGTAATAAAGCACAAACATGTAACCAATCACTTGGACAGAAACAAGTCAATAGAAGGAGATTCTGAAATAATAATGGTTAAGAGCATTATCAGAAAAATACTTTACAATTGTTTTCATAAATTTAAAGAAAAACATTAATATTATGAGGAGAAATATGGAAACTATAGAAAATAAACAAATGTAAAATGTTGAGCTAAGAAATTAATATTGAGAGAAAATATTTCAATGGATGTAACTAACAGCAATTTAGATATTGCATAAAGATAACTTTAAGACAGCAAAAATCGTAAAGAAAAAAAAAAACCCAACACTGAAAAATCTGTATAAACTGACAGAATAAAAAATTACTCAATAGTTTGAGTCCCATAAGGGGGAGACACAAAATTATTGACAAAATCACAGCCAAATATTTTTTCAATTCAATGAAAACCATAAACTCAGAGGTTCAAGAAATGTGACAAACTTAAACCAAGATAAGCATACAGAAAAAAATTAAAAATGCCAAGACTCAGTATAATCAACTTGTTGAAAATCATAAAAGCAGACAGAAAAAGTGCCACATTCCCTACAATGAGAAAATAAAAAATAACCAGGGACATTTTTTACACCAGAAAAAAAATGCAAGCCAGAAGAAAATTAAGTGTCATCTTTAAAGGTTTAAATTTAAAAAGTCAAATGTAATCTTATAAATACATGCCTCAAAAATGAGGCATGAAAGGAAAATATTCTTTGAAGTTGGTAGAGTAGTAAGAACCCAGAATCTGTCTTCCCATTTAGACAACAACTGAACAAGCAAAATCTACCTGGCATAACTATTTGTGAAACTCTGGAGTATACTGGAGTACACTGAAGGCTTGCATTTCTTCCCAGGGTAAGGGCCTGAAGGTTAGTTGTAGTTAATTTCAACTGCTAGCATAATGGCAGCTACCCATTTCTCACCCCAGGCCTGTGAATGTGTTCCTAGAGAAACCTATGCACAACCTGTGGGAGTTATAGTGGGCAAAAAGGACCCTCTCCTCCAAACCTCAGAGATCTATGCTTTGCTGATTGCTGCTTCTGGTCACATACATGCAGGAAAAGAAGCAGGTGTCCATTGTTGCACCTTTCCACATTGTTGCACGCCAGACCCCTTTTAGGAAATTTAAGGGACTGATACTTACCTCCTGCCTTTTACTTTTTTCCTTTTCCTCTTTTGAGATCCAGGCAATAAAGACTAGGAGATTCAAAACCAAGTGTACATATAGGAAAAATTAGAAAGTCATTGTGCATGTCTAGAGAAAAGTGCAGGTTCCAAAAAGAGACGATGGCACTCAAGTTATATCTCAGTATAATCCTTAGTACAAAGTCTAAAACAATTTTAAAACAAACAAAAACAATAAATGAAAGCAGTAATAGCAACAACAAAAACGGAAACCTTGGGGACGAGGGAGAATCTAATTTTAAGAGTTAAAATATTGTTAGATTCAAATATTCGGTTTTCCAATGACAACCACAAATCACAGGGTGTATAAAGAAACAGAAAAATATGACCCATTCAAAGGAAAAAAAAATAAACAGAACCTGTCCTGGAAAAAAAAATGTGATGGCAGATTCACTAGACAAAAACTTTAAAATTACTGTCTTAAATATAACCAAGGAACTACAAGAAAATGTTGAGAAAATTTAAAGTATGAACAAAATATGATATAAATAAATAGAAAATCTAAGCAAGAAACAAAACAAAGTTCTGGAGCTGAAAACTACAGTAACTGAATTGAAAATTTACTAGAAGATTCAAAGGTCGATGTAAGCAGGCAAAAAAAAATCAGCAAATTTGAAGATGGGACAACGAGAATTATTGGATCTGAGGAACAGAAAGCATAAAGATGGAAGAAAAATGAATAGAGTCTAAGGGACCTCTGAGATAGCATCAAGCACACCAGCATATACATTGTAGGACTTTCAGAAGGAGAAGAGAGGGAGAAAGGAGAAGAGAGGACATGTAAAGAAATAATGGCTGAAAATTCCCCAAATTTGATAAAAGGCATGAATATAACCACCCAAGAAGCTCAACAAATTCCAGGTAAAATGAACTCAGAGACCCAAGTTGAGATGTGTTATAATCAAACTTTCAGCAGATGAAGGGAAAATCATCTTTTTTTTTTTTTTTTCTTCTGAGATGGAGTCTCGCTTGTTGCCCAGGCTGGAGTGCAGTGGCGTGATCTTGGCTCACTGCAACCTCCGCCTCCCGGGTTCAAGTGATTCTCCTGTCTCAGCCTCCTGAGTAGCTGGGATTATAGATGCACGCCACCACGCCTGGCCAATTTTTGTATTTGTAATAGAGACAGAATTTCACCACGTTGGTCAGGCTGGTCTCAAACTCATGATTTCATGATCCACCCGCCTCCACCTCCCAAAGTGCTGGGATTACAGGCATGACCCACTGCGCCCGGCCAAGAGAATCTTAAAAGAAGCATGAAAGCAGTGACTTGTCATATATAAGAGATCCTTAATAGACTCATCAGTAGATTCCTCATCGGAAATATCAGAGACCAGAAGGCAATAAGGCAGTGTATTCAAAGTGGGAAATAAATAGAAAAATATTGCCAACCAAAAATCCTATCTCCAAAAACTGTCTTTCAAAAGAGAGGGAGAAATTAAGAGATCCCAAGATAAACAAAATATGAGGAAGTTTGTCTCCACTAGATGTACTCTGCAAGAAATAATCAAGGAAGTCTTGTATAATAAAATAAAAGGACAATAGACTATAATTTGAAACCATATTGAGAAATGAAGATCTCACTTAAGTTAAAAAATTATAATACCTAATATTATTGTAACAATAGTTCATAACTTCACTTTTTGTTTTCTATGTGATTTAAAAGGCTGAAATGCATTTTAAAGAAATAATTAGTCTAAAATTTAGTATTATTATTATAACTTTACTTCGTAATTCTGTTTTGTTTTCTACACAACCTAAGAGATTAATATCTATATTTTAGCACATAATGTATAAATATGTAATTTTGTGACATCATCAACAAAAGAGGAAGGAGATTGAGATTGAGGTGCTAAAAGACAAGGTATGCTGGTAAACTCTCCAATCAAAAGACAGACATTGGCAGGATTGATTTTTTAAAAACCAACATAACCAAACCGTATGCTGTCTGCAAAAGACTAAATTTAAATCCAAACAAACACATAGATTGAAAGTAAAAGAATTTTTAAAAAGATCTTTCTGTAAATAGTAACCCTAAAAGAGCAAAAGAAGCTCCCACACCATAACACAAACTACACTAATACAAAAAATAATTTAGGATTTGGAGGAGGGTTAAAGATGGCTGACTAGAGGCAACTGTGATGTGCCATTTCCATGGAGAGGAACCAAAATGTCAAGTAAACCTAAACACTCCAAAAAGCACTTTTGAGAGAAAACACTGAAATTTAACAGCTAGGCAATGGAAGACACTGTGATGAGGAAGGAGGAAGCAAGGTTGCCTGCTTAACATTGCTGGGCACCAGCACTAGCCTCTGGACTCTGAGCAGCTGCAGCAAAATGTAACTCTGGGTGGCCACCTGCCAAGGCTCTGAATCCTGCCATAAGTAGCTACAGCTCCTGCTGTCTGCTGGGCAAAGAAAGAGCAATGCCTAGGCATGTGAGCATGATTAAGACAGTCCCCACCACCATTGCCACAGGACAGAGATACATCTGAATCAGACACTCCCATGCTTATTGGTACTTCCCAAGACTGTCTGCCAAATTGTTTCCACAAGGTGGGGCCTATAGCATAGCCTCCATTGTTCCACCTGAGTGGTTTATTGGCAGCCAGGGAGTAGCTCACCCCTCTATCACAGAGAGTGCTTGACCAAGAGGGGGAAAGGACAAATCAGGTGGCATGGTCTCAATTTCCCAAGATTCATCCCCTTACCCCTGGGTTGAACACACCACCCAGGGGTAAGGTGTTGAGATATATGGCCTGATCTCAAGCAGGGGAAGAGCCCCCACTGGCAGAACACAGAGAAAAGTATGGCATGGGTTTGTGTGATGGTGTGGGGTCTAGGTGCCCCTCTCTTTGTGAGACAAGATTGAGAAGGGTATGGCCTGATAGCTGCAGTTTCTAATGCAGGGTGTCTTATGGTCCAGAACACCTGGGATGGCATGGTGATCTAGAAGCAGATGGCTTGGCACTAGCTTAACAAGTTGGGCCTGTTTTCTGAGCCAGATGCTGGAGGGAGACTACAGATTTGGGGATAGGAGAGCTGAGTGGGCCAAATGAACACCTGCTGGACTGAAAACACCAGATGGCTCTTTTTCCTCTGAGTGGGCTCTGTGGTGTAGGATAGGTGCCTCCGCCCCTTCCTAAAGGGTTGTCTCAGCAGCCTGAGAACTTCCCCTAGAATAATACCAAGGTCTAATTCACCTCAGAGAGCCTGGTTGCACTGGACCCAACCCTGCTCAACTTTGCCTCTTTCTGACACTTTGCAGGCAGAGCACAGAACAGGGCCTCAGAGAGCCCTACACTCTGCCCATCAGCAGGAACTCCATGGTACTTCTCCCATCAACTAAGGCCAAGTAAAAATTCCACTGTCATCACTGCAACTGCCTCTCACCTGCAAGCCTCACCTACTGGTCAGGAGGTCAAACTGCAGGGCCTATCAAAACTTCTGACATCATCATACTGCACTCAGTTGGCTCTTATCTGCAAGCACAACCTACTGGGGTGTAGGATTTACTGAAAATCCCAATATAATTCCTCCTGAAAGAAGTGGACAGCATTGTGGGATGAGATAAGGCTCCTGAGAGCTCTACCTCCCCATCTCTGTAAGTGAGAGTGAGTCTGAACACACACGCAGCACACCACTACTACAACCTACAAACAACACACATTTGAGGAAACCACTACACTAAAACTATCTATAACCAAGAATAAAGAACCTTTTCCTTCTAAAAGCATATAGGGTCAAACCCAAAGTCCCCTAACCAACATACACAACAGTTACATCTTGAAGGGGCTGGGGAAATCCTACCAAATTAAAGTACACACCCAAATAAGAACTTTTGCTTCTACAGATGAAAAGGCAGCAGCACAAGAACCCCAGAACTATGAAGAAACTGAATATTGTGACATCCCCAAAGGACCACAGTATAGCAATGAATCCTAACCAAAATGAAAACTGTGAAATGACAGATAAAGAATTCGGGATATGGATTATAAGGAAACTCAATGAGATGCAAAAGAAAGTTGAAAGAAAACACAAAGAAACCATACAAAATAATCAAGGTGATGAAATAGAGATACACTTAAAAATTAATTTCTGGAAATTAAAAAATGAAGAAATTTCAAAATACAATATTAAGCTTTAACAATAGACTAGAAAGCAGAAGAAATAAACTTAGAGCTTGAAGAACATTCTCTTTAATTGGCCAGTCAGACAAAAACAAATAAAAAATAATTTACAAAATGCAAAAAAGCCTTTGAGAAATATGGGATTATATAAAGTGATCATACCCATGACTTGTAGGCATCCTGAGGAAGAACAAAAAATTAGAAGTTTGGAAAACATAATTCAGGAAAATTTTCATGGTTTTACTAGAAACGTAGACAATCAGATACAAGAAATTCAGAGAACATCTACTTGATACTATACATGATGAATATCATCAACACATATAGCAATCAGACTATACAAGTCAATGTGAAAGAACAAAATTCGAAGACAGCTGGAAAGAGAAGTCAAATCACCTATAAAGGGAATCCCATTAGACTAAGCCGACTTCTCCACAGAAACTTTACGAGACAGAAGAGATTTGAGGCCTATTTTTAGCCTTCTTAAAGAAAAAATAATATGACAGTAGAGAATTTTACATCCTGAAAAACTAAGATTCTTAAATGGAGCAGATATCAAGTATTTCCCAGAAAAGGAAACACTAAGGGAATTCATGACCACTATACAGACCCTACAAGAACTGCTCAAAGGAGTTCTAAACATAGAAACAAAATGATGATACCTGCCATCGTTAAAGCACATGAGAATAGAAAGCTCACATAACCTATAAAGCAGTAACACAATTGAGACTCCAAGGCAACTAGTTAACACAACTATGACAGGAAAAAAGTCTCATGTATCGATTTAACCTTGAACATAAGTGGCCTAAATATTCTTCTTAAAAGACATAAACTGGAAAACTGTCTGCTACCTACAAAAGTCTCCCACAATGGTTAAAGACAGCTGCAATCTCAAAGTAAGGGATAGAAAAAGATTTATCACACATATGGAAAACAGAAACTAGCAGCAGTAGTAATTCTTATAAAAGATAAAACAGACGTGAAACCAACAACAGGAAAAAGAAAAAAGACGAAGAAAAGTGTTTATCTGTAGGTAAGGCAGCTTTTGTTTCTTCTGCATTCTTTCCAGATTTTATTTTCTACAGTTTGAAAACAGTAGTTATTTTGGCATTTATCCTGCTTGGTGTTCTTAGAGCTTCTTAAATCTGGGGTTTGGTGTCTGACATTAATTTGAGGAAATTCTGTCATTGTTTCAAATATGTCTTCTGTTTATTTCTCTGTTTCTTCTCCTTCTGGTATTACCATTACATGTGTGTTACATCTTTTTAAATTGTCCTACAGTCCTCAGTCTATTTTTTCCAGTCTGTTCTCTTTGCTTTTCAGTTCAGTCTATTGATATATTCTCAAGTTCAGAGATTTTTTTCTCAGCCTTGTTCAGTCTAATTAACTCATCAAAGACATTTTCATTTATGTTACAGTGCTTTTGATCTCTAGTATTTTTTATTCAGATCTTTCTTAGGATTCCCATTTCTGTTCATGTTGCCTATCTGCTCTTGCATGTTGTCTGTCCATTGGAACCCTTAGCATATTAATTGTAGTTGTTTTAAATTATGCATCAGATAATTCCAACATCCCTGCCAAATCTGGCTCTTATGCTTACTCCGTTGTTCAAATTGTAGTTTTGCTTTATACCATATCTCATTATGTTTTTCCTTGATAGCTGATCATGATGTACTGAGTAAAAGGAAATAGTGTAAATAGGCCTTTAAAAATGTGAAGATGTTAGGGGAGTGTAAGCATTCTGTAGTCCTCACATCTCAGACTTACAGTGGACCCGTGCCTCAGGCCTATGAACTTCACAAGTATGTCTCAGGTTTTTTCTTCCTCCTTACGTGGGGCAGGATGGCCAGAGTGGTCTGGATTTCGGTATCTCACTTACGTCACATGGAAGTTTAGAGCTGACTAGAGTTGGGTATTTCGCTTTTCCCAGCTTAGTTAGACCATGATAATATCCCTGCAGGATAAGCTCAGATTAACTAGCTTCTCCTGAAGTCAGGGCTTGCTACAAAGAACAAAATACTCTGGCATATTTCAAAAGGGTTCATATTCCCGCCTCCCCCCACCCAGCCCCCCAGAAACAGAAGAGGATTTTTCTCCTATATTTACTAAGAGATCCGAGCTTCTGGAGGTAAAATTCACAAAAGCACATGTGGAGGGAAGATGGCTTATGAATGGGTAACCCTGAAGGTTTGAACTCTAAGACTTGCCCATACTAACACTCCAGCAGTTTATTAATTACAGTTTAGGCTGCCCTAATTCTAGTACTGGATCCTGAGGCAGGTCCTGCTAATAAGACTTTGCTCTGATATACGGTGATTCCTTGTATTCATCGGTCTGTCTCTCCAATCATGGAGATATTTTCATTCCATGTTCCCACTTCCTTTATGAATTTAAGAATAATTGTTGATTTTTCAGTCTGTTCAACTTTGTGCTTTTTGTTACGAGTGATGACTTCCAAGTTCCTTACATGAGGAACCATACATAGACATGAAAGGTTTTATCTTTGTTTTTATTTTTGTTGTTTTAAAACAAAAATAATAACAAAGAATAGGATGATTTGTAAAATATGAAATAGTTAGATGTATGAAAGCACTAGCACAAAGAACAAGAAGGGAAATAGATGCGTTGCAAGTTCTTACAAACATGAAGTGATATTTTAATAGCCACAATAAAACAAATAAAGCAAAGATCTATGCCTTCTAAGCTAATGGAAGAGAAAAAGCAACGGACTTTATATATGCCCAATTAAATAACCAAACAACAGATGTAAAAATACAGAAGATAATAGCCATATAGTACTAGTAAATCCTATCATATTTGCAATGACATTAAATATAAGTATGTAAACACTCTGATATAAAGAATTAAATATAATATTGAATGAATGCATCACAAGCAAACGCATAGTCTCCACTTTGAGATGCCTCTTAAACAAAGGTTGAACATGCAATTGTCCTCCCTTATCTGCAGGGAATATATTTCAAGACCTTCAGTGGGTGTGTGAAACAGCGGACACTACCAAAGCTTATATTACTGTTTGTTTTTCTAACTATGCATACCTATGGTAAACTTTCATTTATAAGTATGGCACAGTAAGAGATTAACAATGATACTTAATAATGAGTTGGAACAATTATAATAATATACTATAATAAAAGTTAGATAAATGTGGTGTCTCTATCTTTCCCTTTTAAAATCTGTTATGGTAATCTGCTTACCTATTTTTGAACTGTAGTTGATCATACGTAACTAAAATCATGGAAGTAAAACCACAGATCGGGGGGCTGCCATACGGAAGAATAATATACCATGTAGTCAACAATACTAAAGAAGGCTGGAATGGTTATGTTAATATAAAACAGAAGGCTTCACAAGAAGTAATATTACCAGTGATAAAGAGCAACTCTTTATAATAATAAAAGGGTCAATTCTTCAAGAAGATATGAAAATACTATTTGTATACTTACATAAAAGTGATTCCGAAAATAAGAGCCCAGAATGGAAAAGACAAAGACACAAGAAATACATTTATATGTAAATATTTCAAAATTACTTTCTCAGTAATTAATAAAAAACATATTTATAAAACCAGTAAATTATGGAAGACTTGAATATTTTTATGAAACTTGGTCTCACAGAGCACCACAACTAATAATAGCAGAATTCATATTCTTTCAAAGTGTAAATAAAACATTGCACAAAAGGGACTATATGATGAACCATAAACAATATTGAGTAAATGTATCTGGCAAGATGGCCGAAGAGGAACAGCTCCAGTTTGCAGCTCCCAGTGAGACCAATGCAGAAGGTGGGTGATTTCTGCATTTCCAACTGACGTGCCCAGTTGATCTCACTGGGACTGGTTAGGCAGTGGGTGCAGCCCACAGAGGGCAAGCAGAAGCAGGGCGGGACGTTACCTCACCTGGGAAGTGCAAGGGGCCAGGGACCTCCTTCCCACAGTCAAGGGAAGCCGTGAGGGACTGTGCTATCCAGCCCAGATACTACACTTTTCCCTATCTGAGGGATACTACAGCCCAGATACTACACTTTTCCCTATCTTATGTGAGGACTACAGAATGTTTACACTCCCATAACTATCCAGCCCAGATACTACACTTTTCCCATGGTTTTTGCAATCCGTAGACCAGGAGATTCCCTCGTGTGCCTACACCACCAGGGCCGTGAGTTTCAACCTCAAAACTGGGTAGCTGTTTGGTCAGACACCAAGCTAGTTGCAGGAGTTTTTTTTTTTTTTTGGAACCCAGGCAGTGCCTGGAACCCCAGCAAGACAAAACCGTTCACTCCCCTGGAAAAGCTGCTGAAGCCAGGGAGCCAAGTGATCTCGCTCAGTGGGTCCCACTCCCACGGAGCCCAGCAGGCTAAGAACCACTGGCTTTAAATTCTCTCTGCTAGCATAGCAATGGTAGCAGTCTGAAGTCCACCTTGGATGGTCCAGCTTGGTTGGGGGAGGGGCTCTCACCATTACTGAGGCTTGAGTAGGCGGTTTTCCCCTGACAGCGCTAAGGAGGCCAGAAAGTTTGAACTGGGCAGAACCCACCACAGTGCAGCAAAGTGGCTGTGGCCAGACTGCCTCTCTAGATTTCTCCTCACTGGGCAGGGCATCTCTGAAAGAAAGGCAACAGCCCCAGTCAGGGACTTATAGATAAAACTGCCATCTCCCTGGTTCAGAGCACCTGGGGGAAGGGGTGGCTGTGGGAGCAGCTTCAGCAGACTTAAACATTCCTGACTTCCGACTCTGAAGAGAGCAGCAGATCTTAACAATGAGGATTCCCCCAGCACAGTGCTCAAGCTCTGGTAAGGAACAGACTGCCTCCTCAAGTGGGTCCCTTAGCCCTGGGCCTCCTGACTGGGAGAGACCTCCCAGCAGGGGTTGACACTCAACTGATACAGGAGAGCTCCTGCTGGCATCAGGCTGGTGACCCTCTGGGAGGAAGCTTCCAGAGGAAGGAGCAGAAAGCAATTTTTGCTATTTGCAGGCTCTGCTGGTGATACCCCAGGTGACACCTGGGGGTCTAGAGTGGACCCCCAGCAAACTGCAGCAGACCTGCAAAAGACGGGCCTGACTCAGAAGAAAAACTAACAAACAGAAAGCAACAACATCAACATCAACAAAAAGGACACCCTCCCCCCCTAACAAAAACCCCATTCAAAGGTCATCAGTCTCAAAGAAAAAAGGTAGAAAAATTCACAAAGATGAGGAAAAAACAGTGCAAAAGAGGCAAAAATTCCAAAAACCAGAACACCTCTTCTCATCCAAATGATTGCAATTCTTCTCCAGCAACGGCACAAAGTTGAAAGAAGAATGAGATTAATGAGTTGACAGAAGTAAACTTCAGAAGGTGGGTAATAACAAATGCTTCCCAGCTAAAGGAGCATGTTCTAACCCAATGCAGGGAAGCTAAGAACCTTGATAAAAGGTTACAGGAACTGCTGACTAGAATAGCCAGTTTAGAGAAGAACACAAATGACCTGATGGGGCTGAAAAACACAGCACAAGAACTTCATGAAGTACACACAAGTATCAATAGCCAAATCAATCAAAGGGAAGAAAGAATATCAGTGATTGAAGATCAACTTAATGAAATAAAGTGTGAAGACAAGACTAGAGAAAAAAGAATGAAAAGAAATGAACAAAGCCTCCAAGAAAAATGGGACTGTGTAAAAAGACCAAACCTACAATTGATTGGTGTACCTTAAAGTGATGGGGAGAATGGAGCCAAGTTGGAGAACATACTTCAGGATATTATCCAGGAGAACATCCCTAACCTAGCAAGACAGGCCAATATTCAAATTCAGGAAATACAGAGAACATCACTAAAATACTCAAGAAGAGCAACCCCAACACACAAAATTGTCAGATTCTCCAAGGTTAAAATGAAGGAAAAAATGTTAAAGGCAGCCAGAGAGAAAGGGCAGGTTATCTACAAAGGGAAGCCGATCAGACTAACAGTGGATCTCTCTGCAGAAACCCTACAAGCCAGAAGAGAGTGGGGGCAAATATTCAACATTCTTAAAGAAAAGAATTTTCAACCTAGGATTTCATATTCAGCCAAACTAAGCTTTATAAATGAAGAAGAATTAAAATTCTTTACAGACAAACAGATGCTGAGGGATTTTGTCACCACCAGGCCTGCCTTACAAGAACTTCTGAAGGAAACACTAAATATGGAAAGGAAAAACTGGTATCAGCCACTGTAAAAACACACAAAATTATAAAGACTAACAACACTATGAAGAAACTGCCTCAACTAATATGCAAAATAACCAGCTAGCATTATGATGACAGAATGAAATTCACAGATAACAATATTAACTTTAAATGTAAATGGGCTAAATGTCCCAATTAAAAGACACAGACTGACAAATTGGATAAAGAGTCAAGACCCATTGGCGTGCTGTATTCAGAAGACACATCTCACGTTCAAAGACACACATAGGCTCAAAATAAATGGATGAAAGAATATTTACTAAACAAATGAAAAGAAAAAATAACAGGGGTTGCAATCCTTGTCTCTGATAAAACAGTCTTTAAACCAAGAAAGATCGAAAGAGACAAAGAAGGACATTATATAATGGTAAAGGGCTCAATTAAACAGGAAGAGCTAACTATTCAAAATATATGCACCCAATACAGAAGCACCCAGATTTATAAAACAAGTTTTTAGAGACATACAAAGACACTTGGACTCCCACACAATAATAGTGGGAGACTTTAACACCCCACTGTCAATGTTAGATCAACTAGACAGAAAACTAACAAGGATATTCAGGACTTGAACTCAGCTCTGGACCAAGCGGACCTAAGAGACATCTACAAAACTCTCCACCCCAAATCAACAGAATATACATTCTTCTCGGTGCTATATAGCACTTGTTCTAAAATCAACCACATAATTGGAAATAAAACACTCCTGCGCAAATGCAGAAGAACTGAAATCATAACAGTCTCTCAGATTACAGTGCAATCAAATTAGAACTCAGGATTAAGAAACTCACTCAAAACTGCACAACTACATGGAAACTGAACAACCTGCTCCTGAACGATTACTGGGTAAATAACAAACTTAAGGCAGAAATAAAGAAGTTCTATGAAACAGATGAGAACAAAGAGACAACATACCAGAATCTCTGGAACACAGTTAAAGGAGTGTTAAGAGGGAAATTTATAGCACTAACTGCCCACACCTGAAATTGATACCTTAATATCACAATTAAAAGAACTAGAGAAAAAAGAGCAAATAAATTCAAAAGCTAACAGAAGACGAGAAATAACTAAGATGAGAGTAGAACTGAAGGAGATAGAGACATGAAAAATGCTTCAAAAAAAAAAAAAAAAATCAATGAATCCAGGAGCTGTTTTTTTGAAAAGATTAACAAAATAGATAGACTGCTAGCCAGACTAATAAAAAAGAAAAGAGAGAAGATCCAAATAGTCACAATAAAAAAATGATAAAGGAGATATCACCACTGATCCCACAGAAAAACAAATTACCGTTAGAGAATACTATAAACACCTCTACACAAATAAACTAGAAAATCTAGAAGAAATGGATAAATTCCTCGACACATATACCCTCCCAAGGCTAAACCAGGAAGAAATCGAATCCCTGAATACACCAATAACAAGTTCTGAAATTGAGGGAGTAATTAATAGCCTACCAACAAAAAAAAGCCCAGAACCAGATGGATTCACAGCCAAATTCTACCAGAGGTACAAAGGGGAGCTGGTACCATTCTTTCTGAAACTATTCCAAACAACAGAAAAATAGGGACTCCTCCCTAACTCATTTTATGAGGCCAGCATCATCCTGATAGCAAAATGTGGCAGAGACACAACAAAAAAAGATTTCAGGCCTATATTCCTGATGATCATAAATGCGAAAATCCTCAATAAAATACTGACAAACCGAATCCAGCAGCACGTCAAAAAGCTTATCCACCATGACCACGTTGGCTTCATCCCTGGGATTCAAGGCTGGTTCAACATACACAAATCAATAAATGTAATCCATCACATAAACGGAACCAAAGACTAAACCAAATGATTATCTCAACAGATGCAACAAAAGACCTTTAATAAAATTCAACACTCCTTCATGCTAAAATCTCTCAGTAAACTAGGTGTTGGTGGAACATATCTCAAAATAATGATAATAATGGCAAACCCATAGCCAATATCATACTGAGTGGGCAAAAGCTAGAAGCATTTGCTTTGAAAACTGGCACAAGACAAGGATGCTGTCTGTCACCACTCCTATTCAACATATTGGAAGGTCTGGCCAGGGCAATCAGGCAAAAGAAAGAAACAAACGGTATTCAAATAGGAAAAGAGGACGTCAATTTGTCTCTGTTTGCAGATGACATGATTGTATATTTAGAAAAAAAGTGGGTGAAGGATATGAATAGACACTTCTTAACAGAAGACATTTACGCAGCCAAGAAACATAAGAAAAAAAGCTCTTCATCACTAGCCATTAGAAAACTGCAAATAAAAACCACAATAAGATAACATCTCACGTTGGTTAAAATGTTGATCATTAAAACGTCAGGAAACAACAGATGCTAGCGAGCCTGTGGAGAAATGGGAACGCTTTTACACTGTTGGTCAAGGTGTAAATTAGCTCAACCATTGTGGAAGACAGTGTGGTGGTTCCTCAAGGATCTAGAATCAGAAATACCATTTTATCCAGAAATCCAATTACTGGGTATATACCCAAAGGATTAGAAATCATTCTTCTATAAAGACACATGCACACATATGTTTATTGCAGCATTATTTATAATAGCAAAGACATGGAACCAACCCAAAAGCCCATCAGTGATAGACTGGATAAAGGAAATGTGGCACATATACACCATGGAATACTATACAGCCATAAAAAAGGATGAGTTCATGTCCTTTGTAGGGACATGGATGAAGCTGCAAACCATCATTCTCAGCAGACCATCACAGGAACAGAGAGCCAAACACTGCATTTTCTCACTCATAAGTGGGAGCTAAACAGTGAGAACACATGGACACAGGGAGGGGAACATCACACACTGGAGCCTGTTGGGGTGTGTGGGGCAAGGGGAAGGAGAGCATTAGGACAAATGCCTAATGCATGTGGGACTTAAAACCTAGATGACGGGTTGGTAGGTGCAGCAAACCACCATGGTACATGTATATCTATATAACAAACCTGCGTGTTCTGCACATGTATCCCAAAACTTAAAGTAAAAAAAAAAAAAAAAAGAATTGAATAAGTTTAAATGATTAAAATAAACATAATATGCTGTCTTATAAAAACTGATTATATTTATAAATCTGTAGAAAAGATATATTAATTTTTAAAATCCCAAATAATTGAAAAGTAAACCTCAAACTTGTAAATAATCCATGAGTGAAACAATAAAGGGAATTAGACATATTTTCACTTAATGGTATTGTCACAACATGTCAAGTTTTTTGGTGGAGCTAAAGCAGTGCTTAGAGGAAAATTTATAATTTTAACATTTATATTGACAAAATGAAGACCTAACATCAAAAACTCTGATTTTACTTTAGTTTAGACAAAAAAATAAATAAATAAATAAAACCCAAAATAACTAGAAGGAAAGAATAATAAAGCTGGAAGCATAATTCAATTAAATAGAATATAGCAAAAATAATGGAGACAAATCAATATAATATAAATTGAGTTTTTTGAAAAGAATAAAATTACTAAAAAACGAGATTGATTCAGAAAAAAACAGAAATCACAATTTGTTAATATCACAAATAAAAACACTAAAATAAAAATGAGATAATAGAAGCAAATTATTCCAATAAATTCAACAACTTACATGCAATGGTAAAATTTTTCAGAAGCACAAATCTAAACTTAAGACATAAACAGCAAAATTTCTACAAGAAAATATAGGAAAAAAATCTTTGCGACTTTCAGGTAGGCCAGGATTTTTTGAACGTATGAAAAAAAATTAACCTTAAAAAAGTGATACACTGGAGTTTATCCATATTAATATATTTTGATATTAAAATGACATTATTAAGGAAGGGACAGTTTTTTGAAATGGAAGCAACTGACTGGTATAAAATATGTGCAATGTATTCATCTTCCAAAAGATTCATATTCAGAATATAAAGTATAAAGAATAATTGCAACTTAATACAGAAAACAAACACTAAATGAAAATGGACAAGTGTTTTGACAAGACATTTAAGTCTCTCTCTATCTTGTTCTATCTCTTTTGCTCTCTGTCCATATATCTAGCCACATACAGATGATCTCCAACTTACAATGGGTTAGTTTATGTTTTTTGTTTTTTGGGGTTTTTTTACTTTTTGATAGTGCAAAAGTAATAGATATTCAGTAGAAACCATAATTTACATTCTGAATCTTGATCTTTTCTTGGGGTGATGAAATGGAATGCAATACTCTGTTGGGATGCTGGGCAGAAACAGTGAGCCTCAGCTCCCAGTCAACCACATGATCACTAGGATTAATAACCAATGTCTACAGTGTGCTTTTTAATAAATTACAGAAAACATTTAACATTTTATTCTAAAATAGGCTTTATGATAGATATTTCGCCCAACTATAGGCTACAGTATGGTTTTTTAATTTTTATTTTATTTTGTTGAGACAGAGTCTTGCTCTGTCACCCAGCCTACAGTGCAGTGGCATGATGATCCTGGCCCACTGAACCTCCACCACCCCTGTTCAAGCGATTCTCCTGCATCAGCCTCCCAAGTAGCTGGGATTACAGGCGCCCAGCACCACACTGGGCTAATTTTTGTATTTTTAGTAGAGATGAGGTTTTGCCATGTTGGCCAGGCTGGTCTTGTACTCCTAACCTTAGGTGATCCACTCACTTCAGCCTCTCAAAGTGGTGGGATTACAGGCTTGAGCCACTGTGTCCGGCCTAAAGTATGTGTTCTAAGCATGTTTCAGGTAGGCTAAGCTAAGCTATGATGTTCTGTAGCTTAGGTGTATTAAATTCATTCAATTTATAATATTTTCAAATTATAATCAGTTTATCAGAACATAACTACACCATAAGTCAAGAATTATCCGTATATATCTGTCTAACCTATATATATATTAGATTATATTTGTAATATATCCATATCTATATTTCTTATTGATGAAAAGAGTCACACTCTGTAAAATATTTGAAGAGATTTATTCTGGGTCAAATATGAGTGGGCATGGCCTGTGGCACAGCCTTCAGGTGATTCTGAGAACATGTGCCCAAGGTGGTGAAATGTTTCTTTATTTGACTTAAAAAGGTGACTGACACTTAGTTGAATATCTCCTGAATCTGGAATGATGAAAAAAGGGAAAAGGAGACTCTTTACAGAATGTCGATTTTTCCCACAAGAGACAATTTTGCAGGACAACTTCAATATATGACAAGGAAATATATTTAGGGCTAAAATATTTTTATTTATTTCCTTATTTGTTATGTGATGTTATGCCAGAGTCAGATTGGAAAGCAGGCCATGTTATATAGGATTAAATAAAACCCTTCTGATAAGACTTTATAGTTTTGTAGGGGTGACTCCCCAGACCCCTTAGACAAGAATTTGGGCAAAGATAATAAATTTAAAAAAGGTCAGACTTTAGCCCTCACTGTATAGTAAGACCAATAAGTATGAAAAGATGCTTAGTGTCAATAGTTACCATGAAAAAAACAAGTTAAAATAAGAGTTTATACTTTTAAAATAAATCAAAGAATCTTTTAATTTTTTTAGAAACAAAATTTGGGTCCCATTCTGGTAATGTGAAATTCAGTGTTTAACCCATTTAATCAAACCCATTTAATTAACACATATGGCAAAAGATTCCAAGAATGTTTTAAATTTATTTTTTGTTCTTCCCAGAACTAAAGCAAAGACCCATGTCTATACCACCCTGTATTTTGGGTTTGCTTTCCTCCACCTAGATTACCTATTGAGATATTATCTTGAAAATAAGGCTTTATGTAAGTGTGTCTTCAATCAGAAATCTTCAGAAAACACTCACAACAGATATTATTCTCAAAACTGGTTATTACCACCATAGGTTTGTCATTGTCATTTCTTTTTTGTCATTTCTGGCCTTTGAGTGGTTCATAAACTTTATGACCAACTCAAATATGTAGGAAAAGGTTGTAATCATTTGATTCAGCATTTTGAAGTGAACGGTACTGGGAAAGAATTTCACTGACTGACTTGTCTGCCCTATTGCCAAGAAATATCATTTTGATTTTCAAATAGATTTCACCTCCTATGCTAATATTAAAATTCTGAAAGTTCAAAATTAAATTAAGTGTATCTTTTCTTTCGGTTCCATCTGTTTAACATTTTGCTTTAGTTAATATATAATCAAATTGAATAATTTATACTATCAGATATTAAAACTTGAAAACTACAGTAATTTACACAGCTTGACGAAGGTACAAGTAGAGACAAATAGGCCATTCTAGCAGAATGTAGATCGGAAACAGATTCACAATATATGAACACTTGATGTGAGACAAGTTGAAACTGCAGAGCAGTGAGGAATTGCCAATCTTTTTATAAATGGTCTAGGATCAATTAAACATACGTATAGAAAAAAAAATGAATCTTTACCCCTTCCCAAATAGCAAACAAAAAATCAATTACAGACAGATTGAAAATCTAATTTTCTAAAGTATATCAGGAAAACCTCCAGAAAAAATAACAAAATAAAACATTTCAATAAAATGGAAGAATCAATGAGGATGTAAAAAATACTAGTTATAAATGAAATAATAAACTAAGGAGTTTTTGTTCATAAAAAGGTACAACCAAGAGAGTGCAAGGCAGACCATACACTGAAAAAAGATGAATAAATACATATGCTGCTTATAATCAACAAAAATCTTGTGTCCAGATTATGTAATGTATTCCTAAAAGCAATAATATAGAAAATCTAAAGAAAAATGGGGACACTAGAATAGGCATTCTACAATAGAGAAATTGTAAATCTTTTAATGAATATCACTACACATACCAGAATGCATAAAATTAAGAAGACTCATTATAGCAAGTTCTGGCAAATGTAGAGAAAGATATGCTCTCTTATATTGCTGGGAAGGTTGATAAATGTTTATGTAATGTCTAAAAATTTTGATGGTATTTACTAAAAATAAATAAATACATATCCTCTGACCCAGAAAATACATTCCGAGTTATATACTTAATACATACACTTTTTATATCTATGTATACATAGTACAAATGCATGTACATTTATATTATGACACACACAAGACACACGAAAGAATGTTAATGGTAAAATCATTCATAGTAGACCCAAACTTAAAATAATTCAAATATTCATAACCAGTAGAAAATATATCATGGTATATTCATTCAATTGACTGTTACATATTAGTTTAAACCACTGCCACTTTCTACAACATCAATACATTTTTAAGTCATAATGGCAAGAGTAAACATCCAGGCAAAAATAATATATTAATGAAAACTGTTTTTAAAAAGTTCACAAACAAGTAAAAAACATCTATGGAGATGGTAATTGACTGGAAACCATATTTTGAGAGAATCTGAGGTTCTGATAATGGCTCTCTTTTTCTTTTATTGACTGAGCATGCCAAGCCACATTGTATATAGGAGTTTTAGGGGAGTAGTACCAAGGATATAATCATTAAGGGAGTGACAGAGACCCAATTGGCCAGATAGTAGTTGAATTGTAATATATTTGCAAATTAAAAAAAAATAAAGCCTCAAGCTAACACCTTTGGAACATTTAGAAGCTAAGATAACTCTTTAAAATTTACCCAGATTGAGATAAGGCTTTTATGCCCTTGTACTCTTGTAGTGACAAGTCATTGATTGCAAAATGTCCACAACAAGAGACATGACTTGGGTCAAGTGTCTCTTTAGTTAAGAGCATTTCCTGTAGAAGGCCTCAACAGACAAAATTCCCATAAACTTTTGGGAATGAGAGCCTCATTGAGAGCCATAACAATCATTGTTTTGGCCTGAATTGTGTTCTCCCGGAATGTATGTGTTGAAACTCTAACTCCCCAGTATTTCAGAATGTGGCTATACTTTGAGAGAGGCCCTTTGCAGACGTGGTTAAATTAGAGTTAGTCTGTAAGGGAGGGTCCTAATACAATGTGACTGGTGTTCTTATAAGAAGAGAAAATTTGGACCTACAAAGAGACACCAGGGACACAGAGGAAAGACCGCATGAGGACACAGCAAGAAGGCAGCCAACTGTGAGTTAAGGAGAAAGGCCTCAGAAGATACCAAATCTGCTGACACCTTGATCTTGGGCTTCTAGGCTCCAGAAGTATGAGAATATAGATTCATGCTGTTTAAGTCTCCCAGTTTGTGATATTTTGTTATGGCATCTCTAGCAAACACTTGTGAAAGGGGAATCTGGGCAAAACACCACAGCATTTACTACTACCAACTTTTTGCTGTGTTTTTATCTGCTTTGTGTAGAAAGTTTACCCCATTTGCAAATAGTTTCTCTGGGACTCTAGTTTGTCTTTTTTTCTTGAAGAAACTTAAAAGAAGAAAGAATAAGATGAACCACAGGCTCATGGCAGAAGTTAATCTAGAGGACACAATTGGTGTCAATAGTTTCCTTCTCTCTACCTATTTTAGATACCCATCTCCCTTAGATAGCAACTCTTTTGGTCGATAAGGCTTATTTGGTCAGGGATCTGCACCATTGGTTTCCAGGCATTCTCCGATTGCTGTTGCACATCTTTCATTTATCATCAAAGTTCGTCAAAAAGTAGCAAGACGTGGCCGGGCACAGTGGCTCACGCCGGTAATCCAAGCAGTTTGGGTGGCCGAGGCGGGTGGATCACGAGGTCAGGAGATCGAGTTCATCCCGGCTAACATGGTGAAACCCCGTCTCTACTAAAAAATGTAAAAAAATTAGCTGGGCGTGGTGGCGGGCGCCTGTCGTCCCAGCTACTCGGTAGGCTGAGGCAGGAGAATGGCGTGAACCCGGGAGGCGGAGCTTGCAGCGAGCCGAGATCGCGCCACTGCACTCCAGTCTGGGCGACAGAGCGAGACTCCGTCTCAAAAAATAAAAATGAACAAAACAAAACAAAACAAAAAGTAGCAAGAGGTACCATATTGAACTATATAATTGTCAAACATATTCTTCCTCTTCCCTATTTTTGACAGTAGCCCCTATTTCCTCTTAATAACTGGGGCCAATTTAACCTGTCATTATATTGACTTATTTTTTTAGCTAGGCTCTTTGGGCACAAGAAGCCCAAGGAGACGGAGCAGCCATCAGAACTTCTTAATGAACATTTAACAGTGTCCTCTGGTGGAAATGTTCTCCCTCTGGGAAGCAGGGTTTATAGACCCAAAGTGCACAGAATTGCAGAAAGAGGAAGTACTCATTCTCCAAGACACTCACTGCAAATGAAAAGCAAGTTTATTTCTATTTCCATCTGTTGGTTTCCACACCCAATGTATTCAACGTACTGGAACACTGCACCATAAAATGATTATTGATTTAGAATATATTCTTGTTCTAGATTGTGACACCCTATTCTACCAGGATACAATTCCAAGCAACTTTCTTAGCTACGCTGTCAAAAGGCTGTTCCAATATTTCAACTGGCTAGCAGCTTCTGGGTGATCCAATATGTGACAGAGCCAGTGTTTTCCAAGGTTTTGTGTCTATTGCTACAACTCTTTTACCGTAAAGTGCATTATTTACAGTAAAAAAAAAAGCTGCTTTTTTCCTGAAGCGTTGTTATGCACAACCCGTTATTGTTAGATTGCTCAGTATGTTCCAGAGAGTGGTGCTTACAGAAGCCCGATGGTCAGAAAAGTCAAATCAAATAACTTCTTCCATGGTAGATGCTTCCTTTTATTTCTTTTTCTTTTTAGTGTAAACGTCTTAACAGTTTATTCCAACCCTTATGAGTCCATCAATATGCCTGTTTCTTACATTTTTCTGGTTCTTGACCTTTCACTATTTCTACTTGCAGGGCCCTGGCAGATCCGTCCTTTGTTTCCCACTGCCCACAATTTCATGAATGTTCTTACTTCAGATGACTTTTCTTTCTACACAAAGTGAATGATAAGGTGCAGTGCTAAACTTCTGTCACAAGTAGATTTCCAGAACACCTTGAATGGGTCTAACACAAAGCAAAAGTTTGTTTTTGTCTTGGGCCCATATATTATGCCATCTTATCTATGAACTAAATTAGTACTTTTTCTCTTCCTTCTGCTGAAAATGAGGAGCATCCCCAAACCATGCAGCAATAGGTAAGAGCCAAGGAGAACTAACATGACAGTAGTGGCTAACATGGGGTCTCGAATTTCTGATCTTGTAAATTATTTGTGCCTTTGTCCTCGCTTGAGCCTAATCCCAGATATATTACTTCAGCTTTGCACTTGGTTGCTGGAGGGCCATCAGGCTTTATGACTTAGTGGATCTGGGAGATTTTAGCCCATGACAAATAGTTATAGCTTCACAATCACTTGAGGTCCCAAGATCAGATACTCTGCCTCTATCAGAGCATAGTAGCTTGCTAGGGGCTATTATAAACTGGTAAATCATATGGTCCTAGCATTAGGGCAGCTTCACTGAATCTGGATGTCCTAAGGAGCTCTTTCTTGTACAAAGCCCCACGAAAAACTAGCAGCCTTTTACGTCACCAGGAATATTGACTAGAGAAAAATGTTCACACACGTGATATGTTGCTTCTAGAATCTAAAGAAGTTTACCAGGCATTGTGCTTCCATCTTAGTAGAGAAAAGGGGAAAATTTAAAAATCTATTGTTTAATTTAAAATAGCTTTTTTGGCAGACCTCAGATCACTAAACCCCTAAACATTTTACTTATATATCATGCTGCTAATCTTTTATAGGATTTATTTTCCATCTTCTTTAGTGTATGTTTCTTACAAAGGTCACTAACATGCCTGCAAATTATTGTTCATCTGTTAAAAATCACACGATGTCAGTGGTATAGTGAACAAAAGTATTCTGCAGAAAGTCCAGACAGTCCAATACCTTTGGCTTATAATGGAGGGCAAGAGATTAACATGTTCTTGGGACAGGACGGTAGATTAATATTGTTGTCTGATTAACATGAATGAGAATTAATTTTGTTATGACCAGGATAGAAATGAACTCACCTGCCAGATCAATGGCCACATACCATGTAGCTGAGGCTATGTTGATCTACTCTAGCAGTTGCAATTAGAACTACTACACAGTTGAGTTTTTGGTAATCCATTGACATTTGCCAGAATACTGCTGGTTTTTGTAAAGAACAGACTGGCAAATTAAATGGTGTATTATGGAGACCATCCCTACAGTATTTCTTGAAGTGGCACTATCTTGCCCTTTCTCATTCCTGAGGGAGGTAATACTATTTTTACCTTTACTATCTTGCCCAGTAGGGAGCAGTTTCAGAATCCACCATTTGCCTTTTTCTGATTATAATAGCTCTTAACCCACTGGCAAAGGAATAAATGTGTGTATTCTGATAACTATTAAGTATCTCTATTCTAATTATATATTTATAAACCAGTCTTGGTCTCTCACATCTATAATTCCAATCCTTTAGGAGGCCAAGACATGCAAAACATTTGAGTCCAGAAGTTTGCAAGAAGCTTGGACAGAATAGCAAACCTCATCAGTAAAAAAACAAAACAAAAACAAAAACAAAAAAATTGACCAGTCACAGTTGCCTGCACCTATAGTTGCAGCTACTTGAGAGCTTGAGGTAGGAGGATCACTTGGACCCAGGAGGTTGAGGTTACAGTGAGCCATGATTATGCCACTGTACTCCAGCCTGGGTGACACAGCAAGACTCCTTCTGAAAGATAATGATAACAATAAATACACAAGTAAATTATACATTTAACATCCAGGAATATTATCATCATGTGGATCCATGGACCACATGAACACACAGTGAACCAGACTAAGCCAAGGCTGTCATATATACTCAATCTAATGAGAAGATGTAATGATACTTAGGGCCCAGTTTCCATATCATCTGAGGCATTGTATGCAAGAGTCCGTGAAAAGTTCGGATATCCTCTTACAATAACCTGAGAAATGGCCTTAGGTTAATTTGGAGAAAGGTCTGGGGAAATAAGTCCTGTAAATATTTGTAATATTGTAGGATTCCTTCTCTTGGAGACTCAGTCATTCTATACCTGAGAACTAGCTCAGTTCCATAAACTGAGCAAGATGCCATGAATTTTTATTAGAATTGTGTCCCTAGGTTTCTCAATATTCATCCTTGATTTATTTTGTTTGCATAAACTAATCTATACCATTGTTGGTGTCCATCTATTTTGCCTCCAGAAACATAATGCTCAAGTCACTGTATATAGAGATCTCGGTGAGTCAGGCTCTTCTGGCTGTCAATAGGAATTTACCTTGAATTACTTTCATCTCCATTGCTATCAAAGAAATTAGCATTTAAGAGTATCTCTTACCAACAGCCCTAGGCCCAAAGAACAGACAACATCAACTTTTTCAACAACTCTGCTGCCCTTCTCAAAAGTAAAATGTTTATTGCTTTGTTAATAGAGTATCTTCTAGAATAGATGGATTTTCTAGCATGGCCACTTAGCCACTTATTTGAGCTTTTTGTTTCTTTCTCTAGTGTCTTCCGTGGCAATTTTGGAATTTCTTAATCCCATTTTGTGTGTCATATTTTTTTCTGAACTTCTAAGAATTATGTTAGCAACTTGTTAGTAATATTTCGTGGGATCCTTGTTAATGTTATAAATCTTTTATCATGGGACAGACTTTCCATATGAACAAGCATTCCCTTATCCAAATTTCTGCCACAAACCTGTTCCCACAAACCTATCTGATACCATCAGAATTCAATTCTACATACTCCTGTGCCTCTTATTGGTGTATGTATGTGGCTAGGTTCTGCAGCAACTTCTGCAAACTCCCTTTTAGCCTTTCACAATGCCAGTATTTTTCGAGCTAGGTTCTGTTGTAACTTAACTGTACTTTTTTGGTGTTCAAGATGAGAGAAGGTAGCAAATCCAGAGGTCATTCACGTGATGTCTTTTAAGGGAGAGGTTCTGCATCATATTCCAGCAAAAGGGACCATTACCCTCTAACAAGGACTGGACCAATTCTTGGGCACAGAGAGCTCAGGGGAAATTGGGAATTGAAATTTTCAAGTACATTGACTTAGGTGTCCCTATCCTGAGTCTAGAGTCCTATGCCTTCCCAATAAGGCACTAATCTTAGTTAGCCAACCAGACATGCTGTGACTGAACATTATCCTTTTCTGGAACTCTGCTACCACTATAATTGAGTCCTTTACCTGATCGTCTCTTTCTGCCTTCTTACCACAACAAATGATTCTCTTTATATACTGCCAATGAGGGCCTCTGGATTTAACATGTCACCTTAAAGTGGTGATTAATCACTGTAAACCTTTCAGTGTTTTTCTTCACTGCATGGTTAGCCCCATCCAATTCCATAGTACTTATTATTTTTCCGTATGTCTCAAATACTTCAGATAGTGTGTCCACCAAATGCATCCATTTTGACTAGTATTCCAGACCAGTTAATCACCAGTGTAAGTTTTAACAATTGCACTTCTATGGCATGTCACAGCTATTAGTATTCTATCTGCTACTTTTAATTAGGGTCCTCATTGCCAGGAGCCCAGGGAATAATACATTTCTAAAATCCCATTTTAAATTCTGCTTTCTAGGATTAACATTGTTATCAACCCTATAGGTTAGATTCCTCGGGGAACAGACTTTGAGGCAGAAATTTGCATTCATGGGCCTTGCTAGGGAGTGCTTTTGTGAAAAAAAATACCTATAAAGGTGTGAGAGAAGTAAGGTTGGACAGAAAAGGAAATTGAACTACAGAAAAAATGCAGGAGCCTCAGCTGACTCAATGGTGAGCTCTGAAGCTCAGATTGCCTTTAAAATGTGTCTTATTCAAGGCAATGGTATTGAGCATTTGTACTCACCTGTAAACCTGTAATTGGATGAGTTCTGTCCTAGGGAAGTCCTTTGGAAAAGTCAACAGCTTTTGTCCAAAAGCAGTTCCTATAGAAGTATTAACCATGAGTTGTGAAAAGCCAAAACTCTTGGCAACAGAGGAAATGAAGTCTCATTATTGAGAAAGGGAATTTAAGTGACACAGACAGCATCCATCACAGCTACAAAGTGATTACATAGTTGTATTAATTTTACTGTAATTCTATATAATATACACTTACTCAGTTTTAAATTTTTATACATGCACATTTTTTAAATAAAATAGTAAATATTGGAAGGGGATGTGTGTGGCAATACTTGTGAAACCTGGAGGCACAAACAGCAAATTTAGCCAAGAGATAGCAAAGGCATTGGAGGGAAATGTAATTAGAAGCAGTGCTAGGTAACTTTCTGCATATTTTTATTTTTCTTGCCTTATTTGTGTGTGTGTGTGTGTGTGTGTGTGTGTGTGTGTGTGTTTGGTTGTTTCAGATAAATGAATGAGTAACTGCATAGAGTTCTCCTTCTATCTATTATTAAAGGATTTGTTACCCCCTTGAATTTCTTTCTTTCTTTCTTTCTTTCTCTTTCTTTCTTTCTTTCTTTCTTTCTTTCTTTCTTTCTTTCTTTCTTTCTTTCTTTCTTTCTTCTTTTTTCTTTTTTTTTTTTCTTTTTTTTTTAAGGCCTGGCTCTGTCACCTAGACTGGAATGCAGTGACACAATCTTGGCTCACTGCAATTTCTGCCTCCTGGGTTCAAGTGATTCTAGTGCCTCAGCCTCCAAAGTAGCTGGGATTACAGGCATCTGCTACCATGCCCAGTCAATTTTTGTGTTTTTAGTAGAAATAGCTTTTTAACTGTGTTGGCCAGGCTGGTCTCAAACTCCTGACCTCAAATGATCTGCCCTCCTTGGCTTCCCAAATTGCTGGGATTACAGGCATGAGTCACTGCACCTGGCTGAATTGTTTCTTTAATTACCACAAAATAGAGATATTTGGTTATATGCTGCTCTCCACTGATATGCATCACAGTTATATGTACTGGGTATAATATTTTGGGGCACAATCCACGTTAATATCCACCCCCAAAAAACAGGATATACACTCTTCTCATTGCATATGGTGCAAACTCTGAAACTGACCACATGATTGGGCATGAAACAACCCTCAGCAAATACAAAAAACTGAAATCATAACAACCACACTCTCGAACAACAGTGCAATAAAAATAGAAATCAATGCTAAGAAAATCAATCAAAACAATACAAGTAAATGCAAATCAAACAACCTGCTCCTGAATGACATCTGAGTTGATAATGAAATTAAGGTACAAAATGAATAAATTCTTCAAAATTATTGCTAAAAAGATGCAACATATCAGAATTTCTGGGACAGTCAAAACAGTGTTATATTACTAAATACCCACATCGAAAAGTTAGAAAGAAGCCGGGCATGGTACTTTGGGAGGCTAAGGTGGGTAGATCACCTGAGGTCAGAAGTTTGAGACCAGCTGGTCAACATGGTGAAACCCCATCTCTACTAAAAATAAAAAAAAAATAGCCAAATTAGTTGGGCATGGTGTACACCTGTAACCAAGCCACTCATGAGGCTAAGGCAAGAGAATCTCTTGAACCCAGGAGGTGGAGATTTTAGTGAGCTGAGATTGGGCCACTGCACTCTAGTGTGGGTGACTCAACCTCTCAGGTAGCTGGTCCAAACACTGACCCAGGAAGAGTTTGAATCCCTGAACAGACCAATAACAAGTTCCAAAACTGAGTCAGTAGTAAAAAGCCTACCAATCAGAAAAAGCCCAGGACTAGGCAGATCACACCCAAATTCTACCAGATGTAAAAGGAAGAGCTGGTACCATTCCTACTGAAACTATTCCAAAAAACTGAGGAGGAGGGACTCCTTCCTAACTCATTTTATGAGGCCAGCATCATCTTGATACCAAAAACCTGTCATAGACACAACAAAAAAAGAAAACTTTAGGGCAATATCCTTGATGGACATAGATGCAAAAATCCTCAGCAAAATATTAGTCAAGCAAATCCAACAGTACATCAAAAAGCTAATCCACCATAATCAAGTAGACTTTACTCCTGGAATGCAAGGTTGGTTCAACATATATAAATCAATAAATGTGATTTACCACATAAACATAACTGAAAACAAAAACTTCATGATCATCTCAACAGATGCAGAAAAGGCTTTCCATGAATTTCAACATGTTTTAAACAATACTAGACAATGAAGGAACATTCTTCAAAATAATATGAACCATCTTGTAAAACCCACAGGGAACATAATACTGAATGGGCAAAAGCTGAAAAAATTCCCCTTGATAAGGATGCCTCTCTTACCACTCCTATTCATAGTACTATTGGAATTTCTGGCCAGGGCAATTAGGCAAGAGAAAGAACTACAGGCATCCAAATAGGAAGAGAGGAACTCAAACTATTGCTGTTTGCAGATGGTATGATTGTAAACCTGGAAAACTCCATAGTATCTTTCCAAAAGCCTCTAAATCTGATGCACAATGTAATCAAAGTTTCAGGGTACAAAATTAAAGTACAAAAATCAGTAGCATTCCTATACACCACCAACTTTCAAGCTGAGAGCCATATCAGGAACACAACCCCAACACAATTACTACAAAAAGAATAAAATTCCTAGGAATACAGTGAACTTGGGAGGTGAAAGTTCTCTACAACAAGATTTACAAAACAGCTGCTCAAATAAATCAAAGATGACACAAACAAATAGAAAAGTTCTCCATACTTATTGATAGAAAGAATCAATATGGTCAAAATGGCCATAATGCCCAAAGCAATGTACAGATTCAATGTTGTTCCTATCAAATCATCAATTACATTCTTCATAGAATCAGAAAAAAATTTATTCTAAAATTCATAGGGAAGAAAAAAAAAGAAAGAAAGAAAAAAGAAAGAGCTTTAATAGCTAAGGCAATTCTAAGCAAAAATAACAAAGCTGGAGGCATCATATTTCCCAACTTCAAGCTCTACTACAAGGCTACAGTAATTAAAATAGCTTGGCAGTGATACAAAAACAGACACAAAGATCAATGGAACAGAGTAGAAAACCCCAAAATAATGTTGTACACATATAACCACCTGATCTACAAAACCACAAAAATAAGCAGTTGTGAAAGGACTCCCTATTTATTCAATAAACTGTGCTGGGATAATTGGCTAGCCATATGCATAAGATTGAAAATGGGCCCCATCATTACATCATATACAAAAATTATCCCAAGATGGATTAAAGACTTAAATCTAAATCCAGAAACTATAATACCCCAGAAAACAACCTAGAAAACACCATTCTGGACATAGAACATGCATGACTTCATGAAAAAGAGGTCAAAGGCAATTGCAACAAAAACAAAAATTGACAAGTGGGATCTAATTAAATTCAATAGCTTCTGTACAGCAAAAGAAGCCATCAACAGAGTAAACAGACAACCTACAGAATGAGAAAACATGTTTGCAAACTATGCATCTGGCAAATGTCTAGTATTCAGAACCTATAAGAAACAAATTCACAAGTGAAAAACAAACAACCTCATTAAAAAGTGGGCAGAGGACATAAACAGACACTTCAAAGGAAGATATTCATGCAGCCAACACACATATAAAAAGATACTCAACATCAGTAATCATTAGAGAAATGCAAATAAAAACCACAATGAGATGCCATCATTCATGAGTCAGAATGGTTATTATTAAAAAGTCGAAAAATAACAGATACTGGCAAAGTTGTGTAGAATAGGGAATGCTTATGCACTGCTGGTGGAAATATTAACTAGCTCAACCATTGTGGATACCAGTCTGGTGATTTCTCAAATAACTTAAAACAGAATTACCATTCAAACCAGCAATTTCATTACTGGGTATATACCCAAAGGAATATAAATCATTCTACCATAAAGACACATGCACATGTATGTTCATCACAGCACCATCCACAATAATAAAGACATGCAATCTATCTAAATGTCCATCAATGCTAGACTGGATAAAGAAAATGTGGTACATGTACATAATGGAGTATTATGCAGCCACAAAACCAGAATGAGATTACGTCCTTTGCAGCAACATGGGTGGAGCTGGATGTCATTATCCTGAGCAAACTAACACAGGAGCAGAAAAACCAAATACTGCAGGTTCTCACATATAAGAAGAAGCTAAATTTTGAGTACATAAGGACACAAAGAAGGGAAGAACAGACATCGTAACTGCCTAAGGATGAAGAGTGGGAGGAGTGTAAGGATTGAAAAACTATCAGGTATTATGCTTATTACATGGGTGATGAAATATTTCTACACCAAACCCCTGTGACATGCAATTTGCTTATATAGCAAACCTGTACATGTACCTCTGAACTTCTGTTTTAAAAATAAAAGTTAAAAAAGAATGTGGAATTAAGACAGAGGAAAAGGAATATGATTTTATGGCATTTTATAAGCAATGTTTTGTGGTGAAAAATGAACAATGAACTTTAATGGGCATAATAATAAGTACTTTATTTTATAATGTTCTCTTTATAATTTCCATGCATTATAACTTCCATGCATTATAACAGGTTCTTAGCTAAAAATACTGTCTTCAAAAATATTTTAAGAGAAATAGTAAAATCATGAGAAGTGAATAATTAACACAGAATGGCAAAAGGTATAACCCAGAACAAGGACTAAGAATTCTGCAGTGTTGGGGGGTGGAGCAAGATGGCTGAATAGGAACAGCTCCAGTCTCCAACTCCCAGCACCAGCGACACAGAAGACAGGTGATTTCTGCATTTTCAACTGAGGTACCGGGTTCATTTCACTAGGGAGTGCAGGACAATCAGTGCTGGTCAGCTGCTGCAGCCCGTCCAGTGAGAGCTGAAGCAGGGCGAGGCATCCCTCACCTGGGAAGCACAAGGGGGAAGGGAATCCCTTTTCCTAGCCAGGGGAACTGAGACACACAACACCTGGAAAATCAGGTAACTCCCACCCCAATACTGTGCTTTACCAAGGATCTTAGCAAACGGGCACCCAGCAGATTACATCCCACACCTGGCCGGGAGGGTCCCACGCCCACGGAGCCTCCCTCATTGCTAGCACAGCAGTCTGCGATCTGGTGGCAAGGCAGCAGCGAGGCTGGGGGAGGGGTGCCCGCCATTGTTGAGGCTTAAGTAGGTAAACAAAGGGGCTGGGAAGCTCGAACTGGGTGGAGCTCACAGCAGCTCAAGGAGTCCTGCCTGTCTCTGTAGACCCCACATCTGGGGACAGAGCACAGCTAAACAACAACAACAACAACAACAAAAGCAGCTGAAACCTCTGCAGACGCAAACGACCCTGTCTGACAGCTTTGAAGAGAGTAGTGGATCTCCCAACACAGAGGTTGAGATCTGAGAACGGACAGACTGCCTGCTCAAGTGGGTCCCTTACCCCTGAGTAGCCTAAGTGGGAGACATCCCCCACTAGGGACAGACGGACACCCCACACCTCACACGGTGGAGTACATCCCTGAGAGGAAGTTTCCAAAGCAAGAATCAGACAGGTACACTCGCTGTTCAGCAATATTCTATCTTCTGCAGCCTCTGCTGCTGATACCCAGGCAAACAGGGTCTGGAGTGGACCTCAAGCAATCTCCAACAGACCTACAGCTGAGGGTCCTGACTGTTAGAAGGAAAACTATCAAACAGGAAGGACACCCACACCAAAACCCCATCAGTACGTCACCATCATCAAAGACCAGAGGCAGATAAAACCACAAAGATGGGGAAAAAGCAGGGCAGAAAAGCTGGAAATTCAAAAAATAAGAGCACATCACCCCCTGCAAAGGAACGCAGCTCATCGCCAGCAATGGATCAAAGCTGGATGGAGAATGACTTTGACGAGATGAGAGAAGAAGCCTCCAGCCCATCAAACTTCTCAGAGCTAAAGGAGGAATTACATACCAAGCGCAAAGAAATTAAAAATCTTGAAAAAAGAGTGGAAGAATTGATAACTAGAATAATTAATGCAGAGAAGGCCATAAACGAACTGACAGAGATGAAAACCATGACACGAGAAATACGTGACAAATGCACAAGCTTCAGTAACCGACTTGATCAACTGGAAGAAAGAGTATCAGCGATTGAGGATCAAATGAATGAAATGAAGTGAGAAGAGAAATCTAAAGAAAAAAGAAGAAAAAGAAATGAACAAAGCCTGCAAGAAGTATGGGATTATGTAAAAAGACCAAATCTACGTCTGCTTGGGGTGCCTGAAAGTGAGGGGGAAAATGGAACCAAGTTGGAAAACACTCTGCAGGATATCATCTAGGAAAACTTCCCCAACCTAGTAGGGCAGGCCAACATTCAAATTCAGGAAATACAGAGAACACCACAAAGATACTCCTTGAGAAGACCAACTCCAAGACACATAATTACCAGATTCACCAAAGTTGAAATGAAGGAAAAAATCTTAAGGGCAGCCAGAGAGAAAGTCGGGTTACCCACAAAGGGAAGCCCATCAGACTAACAGCAGATCTCTTGGCAGAAACTCTACAAGCCAGAAGAGAGTGGGGGCCAATATTCAACGTTCTTAAAGAAAAGAATTTTCAACCCAGAATTTCATATCCAGCCAAACTAAGTTTCATAAGTGAAGGAGAAATAAAATCCTTTACAGATAAGCAAATGCTTAGAGATTTTGTCACCACCAGGCCTGCCTTACAAGAGACACTGAAGGAAGCAATAAACATGGAAAGGAACAACCGGTACCAGCCATTGCAAAAACATGCCAAAGTATAAAGACCATGGAGGCTAGGAAGAAACTGCATCAACTAACGAGCAAAATAACCAGTTAATATCATAATGGCAGGATCAAGTTCACACATAACAATATTAACCCTAAATGTAAATGGACTAAATGGTCCAATTAAAAGACACAGACTGGCAAACTGGATAAAGAGTCAAGACCCATCAGTTTGCTATATTCAGGAGACCCATCTCACATGCAGACACATACATAGACTCAAAATAAAGGGACGGAGGAACATCTACCAAGCAAATGGAGAACAAAAAAAAGGGGGGGTTGCAATACTAGTCTCTGATAAAACAGACTTTAAACCATCAAAGATCAAAAGAGACAAAGAAGGCCACTACATAATGGTAAAGGGAAAAATTCAACAGGAAGAGCTAACTATCCTAAATATATATGCACCCAATACAGGAGCACCCAGATTCATAAAGCAAGTCCTTAAAGACTTACAAAGAGACCTAGACTCCCATACAATAATAATGGGAGACTTCAACACCCCACTGTCAACATTAGACAGATCAAGGAGACAGAAAGTTAACAAGGATATCCAGGAATTGAACTCATCTCTGCAGCAAGCAGACCTAATAGACATCTATAGAACTCTCCACCCCAAATCAACAGAATATACATTCTTCTCAGCACCACATCACACTTATTCCAAAATTGACCACAAAATTGGAAGTAAAGCACTCCTCAGCAAATGTACAAGAGCAGAAATTATAACAAACTGTCTCTCAGACCACAGTGCAATCAAACTAGAACTCAGGACTAAGAAACTCAATCAAAACCGCTCAACTACATGGAAACTGAATAACCTGCTCCTGAATGACTACTGGGTACATAACGAAATGAAGGCAGAAATAAAGATGTTCTTTGAAACCAATGAGAACAAAGATACAACATACCAGAATCTCTGGGACACATTTAAAGCAGTGTGTAGAGGGAAATTTATAGCACTAAATACCCACAAGAGAAAGCTGGAAAGATCTAAAATTGACACTCTAACATCACAATTAAAAGAACTAGAGAAGCAAGAACAAACACATTCAAAAGCTAGCAGAAGGCAAGAAATAACTAAGATCAGAGCAGAACTGAAGGAGATAGAGACACAAAAAACCCTCCAAAAAATCAATGAATCCAGGAGTTGGTTTTTTGAAAAGATCAACAAAATTGACAGACCACTAGCAAGACTAATAAAGAAGAAAAGAGAGAAGAATCAAATATTGACAGACCACTAGCAAGACTAATAAAGAAGAAAAGAGAGAAGAATCAAATAGACGCAATAAAAAATGATAAAGGGGATACACCACCGACCCCACAGAAATACAAACTACCATCAGAGAATACTATAAACACCTCTACGCAAATAAACTGGAAAATCTAGAAGAAATGGATAATTTCCTGGACACTTACACTTTCCCAAGACTAAACCAGGAAGAAGCTGAATTCCTGAATAGACCAATAGCAGGCTCTGAAATTGAAGCAATTATTAATAGCCTACCAACCAAAAAAAGATGGATTCACAGCTGAATTCTACCAGAGGTACAAGGAGGAGCATGGTACCATTCCTTCTGAAACTATTCCAATCAATAGAAAAAGAGGGAATCCTCCCTAACTAATTTTATGAGGCCAACATCATCCTGATACCAAAGCCTGGCAGAGACACAACAGAAAAAGAGAATTTTAGACCAATATCCCTGATGAACATCAATGCAAAAATCCTAAATAAAATACCGGCAAACCAGATCCAGCAACACCAAAAAGCTTATCCACCATGATCAAGTGAGCTTCATCCCTGGGATGCAAGGCTGGTTCAACATACGCAAATCAATAAACGTAATCCAGCATATAAACAGAACCAAAGACAAAAACCACATGATTATCTCAATAGATGCAGAAAAGGCCTTTGACAAAATTCAACAGCCCTTCATGCTAAAAACGCTCAATAAATTCAGTATTGATGGAACGTATCTCAAAATCATAAGAGCTATTTATGACAAACCCACAGCCAATATCATACTGAATGGGCAAAAACTGGAAAAATTCCCTTTGAAAACTGGCACAAGACAGGGATGCCCTCTCTCACCACTCCTATTCAACATAGTGTTGGAAGTTCTGGCTAGGGCAATCAGGCAAGAGAAAGAAATCAAGGGTATTCAGTTAGGAAAAGAAGAAGTCAAATTGTTCCTCTTTGCAGATGACATGATTGGATATTTAGAAAACCCCATTGTCTCAGCCCAAAATCACCTTAAGCTGATAAGAAACTTCAGCAAAGTCTCAGGATACAAAATTAATGTGCAAAAATCACAAGCATTCTTATACACCAGTAACAGACAAACAGAGAGCTAAATCATGAATGAACTTCTATTCACAATTGCTTCAAAGAGAATCAAATACCTAGGAATCCAACTTACAAGGGATGTAAAGGACCTCTTCAAGGAGAACTACAAACCACTGCTCAATGAAATAAAAGAGGACACAAACAAATGGAAGAACATACCATGCTCATGGATAGGAAGAATCAATATCGTGAAAATGGCCATACTGCCCAAGGTAATTTATACATTCAATGCCATCCCCATCAAGCTACCAAGGAGTTTCTTCCCAGAATTGGAAAAAACTGCTTTAAAGTTCATATGGAACCAAAAAAGAGCCTGCATTGCCAAGACAATCCTAAGTCAAAAGAACAAAGCTGGAGGCATCATGCTACCTGACTTCAAACTATACTACAAGGCTACAGTAACCAAAACAGCATGGTACTGGTACCAAAACAGAGATGTAGACCAATGGAATAGAACAGAATCCTCAGAAATAATACCACACATCTACAGCCATCTGATCTTTGACAACCTGAGAAAAACTGGAAATGGAGAAAGGATTCCCTATTTAATAAATGGTGCTGGGAAAATTGGCTAGCCATAAGTAGAAAGCTGAACTGGATCCTTTCCTTACTCCTTACACAAAAATTAATTCAAGATGGATTAGAGCCTTAAATGTTAGACCTAATACCATAAAAACCCTAGAAGAAAACCTAGGTAAAACCATTCAGGACATAGGTATGGGCAAGGACTTCATGTCTAAAATACCAAAAGCAACGGCAACAAAAGCCAAAATTGACAAATGGGATCTAACTAAACTAAAGAGTTTCTGCACAGCAAAAGAAACTACCATCAGAGTGAACAGGCAACCTACAGAATGGGAGAAAATTTTTGCAATCTACTCATCTGACAAAGGGCTAATATCCAGAACCTACACAGAACTCAAACAAATTTACAAGAAAAAAACAAACAACCCCATCAAAAAGTGGGCAAAGGATATGAACAGACATTTTTCAAAAGAAGACATTCATACAGCCAAGAGACACATGAAAAAATGCTCATCATCACTGGCCATCAGAGAAATGCAAATCAAAACCACAATGAGATACCATCTCCCACCAGTTAGAATGGCAATCATTAAAAAGTCAGGAAACAACAGGTGCTGGAGAGGATGTGGAGAAATAGGAACACTTTTACACTGTTGGTGGGATTGTAAACTAGTTCAACCATTATGGAAAACAGTATGGCGATTCCTCAAGGATCCTCTAGGAACTAGAAGTACCATATGACCCAGCCATCCTGTTACTGGGTTATACCCAAAGGATTATAAATCATGCTGCTATAAAGACACATGCACACGTATATTTATTGCGGCACTATTCACAATAGCAAAGACTTGGAATCAACCCAAATGTCCATCAGTGACAGACTGGATTAAGAAAATGTGGCACATATACACCATGGAATACTATGCAGCCATAAAAAAGGATGAGTCTGTGTCCTTTGTAGGGACATGGATGCAGCTGGAAACCATCATTCTTAGCAAACTATCAGAAAACTAAGAGAAAACCAAACACCGCATGTTCTCACTCATAGGTGGGAACTGAACAATGAGATCACTTGGACTCGGGAAGGGGAACATCACACACCGGGGCCTATCATGGGGAGTGGGGAGGGAGAGGGATTGCATTGGGAGTTATACCTGATGTAAATGATGAGTTGATGGGTGCTGACGAGTTGATGGGTGCAGCACACCAACATGGTACAAGTATACATATGTAGCAAACCTGCATGTTATGCACATGCACCCTAGAACTTAAAGTATAATAATAATAATAATAATAATAATAAAAGAATTCTGCAGTGGCATGTAACAGAACACAAAGTGTCTATTTTATGCATACATAAAATATACACTCACAGACACAGACACACAGAGGCATGCACTGCATGATGGTATTTCAGTCAATGATGAACAGCATAGACAACAATAATCCTATGAAATTGTAATGGAGCTGAAAAATTACTATTTCTTAGTGATGCAACTGTTGTAAGGCCTTAGTGTAACACACAACTCACATTTTTATGGTGATGCTGTTGTAAACAAACCTACTGCACTGCCAATTATATATTATTATAGCACATACAATTATGTTCAGTTAATAATACTTGATCATGATAGTGAAAGACTATGTTGTTGGTTTGTGTTACTATACTATACTGTACTTTGTATTCCTACTTATATAAAAAAGAAAAAGTTAACTATAAAACAGCCTCAGGCAGGTCATCCAGGAGTATTCCAGAAGGCATTGCTATCAGAGGAGATGACATCTCCATCTGTGTTATTGCCCCTGAAGACCTCCCAGCGGGACAAGATGTGGAAGTGGAAGACTGTAGTATTGCTACAGATCCCAATTCTTTGTAGTCCTAGGCTAATGCATGTATTTGTGCCTTAGTTTTTAACAAAAAATTTAAATGTAAAAAATTTTCATAGAAAAAAACTTATGGAATAAGAATATAAAGAAATAAAATATTTTTGTACATCTATACGATGTGTATTTTAAGTTGTGTTATTATAAAAATGTCATACAGTAAAAAAAATTAAAGTTTATAAAGTAAAAACATTATAGTAAGCAAAGGTTAATTTATTATTGAGGAAAGAAATTTAAAGAAATAAATTTAGGGCAGCCTATTTCTACAATGTTTATAAAGTCTACAGTCGTGTAGTGTCCTAGGTCCTCCATCCAGAGCAACTCCTAGTTCTGTATGCTAATAAGTTACTATACAGATGAACCAAATTTTATCTTTCTATAGTGGTTTTACTGTACCTTTTCTAAATTTAAATGAACAAACACTCACCATTGCATTACACTGCCTGTAGTATTCAGTAACATGTTGTACAGGTTTGCAGCCCAGGAGCAATAAGCTATACCATATAGCTTAGGTGTGTATTGGGTTGTACCATTTAGGTTTGAGTAAGTACACTTTAGTTTGTTTACACAATGACAAATTCAACAAATCACGTTTCTCAGAATGTATCTCCATCATTAAGTGAAGTATGACTACATATAATTATTTTAGAGACCTGAAAAATGTTTGAAGAAGTAATAAATTTCCCATGGTATATATGATATAGCAAGTTTTCTTGTAGTCTTTTTCCCTTTATTTTGATGAAATTCAATTTATATGAATTGTCTTTGATTTTTTTTTTGCATTTAGAGTTATATCTAAGAAATTGTTGTCTAATACAAACTCAGAAAGATATTCTCTAGAACTTACCTTCTAGACCTTTTAGAGTTTTACATTATGCATTGAAGTTCATGACCTATTTTGAGTATGTTTCCGTGTATGTTGTTATATAATGATCATAGGTAATTTTCACATCTGGTTATACAATATTTTAGAATCATATGTTAAACAATGTTCTTTCAGTCTTGAATTTTTTACATTGTTTTGGAAAGCAATTGGACATAAGTCTGTATATCTATTTCTGAATACTGTATTTTGTTCTAGTTTCTTTATTATTATTTCTAGTGCCATTTGCTTTAGATTCTGTAGAATTTTCCATACAAAAGACAATAATATGTCTGTAAATAATGAAAGTTTTACTTCTTCCATTTTAATATGGTTGTCTTTATTTCTTTTTCTTATTGCATTGGCTAGAAATCTTGTTCAATAAAAAATAAGAGTGAGTGAGCATATCCTCGTATTGTTTCTGATTTAGGAGGAAACAGTCTGTCTTCACATTTAAGCTATATGTTTTTCCTTGATTCCATTTAACGGTTGAGTATTTTTATTGAAGTACATTTATTAAATAAATTTTCATGGACAGTTTTTAAAGTAAAATTTCAATTTATTTAATTGGCGTAGGGCTATTAGGTGATCTATTCTTTTGTAAATTTTAGTAGTTTGTGTCTTTATAAATATTTAAATATTTCATTTAAGTTGTTGAATATACTACTGTAAAGTTGTTCATAATATTAACACCATAATATTTTTAATATTCATAGAATTTGTATTGATGTCACCTCCTATAGTCTTGGTATTGGTACTTTGTACTCTTTGTACATTATACCCAATCAGTCAGACTAGAGGTTTATTGATTTATTTTTTAATCATCTTTTTCTTTCATTAATGCTTTCTATCATTTTCTGTTTTCCATTTCATTGACCTCTGATGTCATTATTATTCCCTTTCTTTCTTTAATTTTAATTTTTTTATTTTACTTTAAGTTCTGGGATACATGTGCAGATTGTGCAGGTTTGTTACTTAGGTATATGTGTACCATGGTGGTTTGCCACATATATCAACTCGTTGTCTAGGTTTTAAGCCTCACATGCATTAGCTATTTGTCCTGATGCTCTCCCTGCCCTCACCCCACACCTGCTGATAGGCCCTGGTGTGTGTTGTTCACCTCCCTGTGTCCATATGTTCTCACTGTTCTGCTCCCACTTATGAGTGAAAACATGTGGTGTTTGATTTTCTGTTCCTGTATTAGTTTGCTGAGAATGATGGCTTTCAGCTTCATCCATGTCCCTGCAAAGGACATGATCTCATTCATTTTTATGGTTGCATAGTATTCCAAGGGATATATGTACTGCATTTTCTTTATCCAGCCTATCATTGATAGGCATTTGGGTTGGCTCCAAGTCTTTGCTATTGTGAATAGTGCTGCAATAAACATATGTGTGCATGTGTCATTATAGTAGAATGAGTTCTAATCCCTTGGGTATATACCCAGTAATGGGATTGCTGGGTCAAATGGTATTTCTGGTTCTAGCTCCTAATTTACATTCACACCAACAGTGTAAAATCGTTCCTATTTCTCCCCATTCTTGCAAGCATCTATTGTTTCTTGACTTTTTTAATAATCAGTATTCTGACACGCCTGAGATGGTATCTCACTGTGGTTTTGATTTGCATTTCTCTAATGATCAGTGATGTTAAGCATTTTTTCATGTATTTGTTAGTCCCATAAATGCCTTCTTTTGAGAAGCGTCTGTTCACATCCTTTGCCCACTTTTTGATGGTTTTTTTTTTTTTTTCTTGTAAATTTGTTTAAGTTCCATGCAGATTCTGGATATTAGACATTTGTCAGATGGGTAGATTTGTTAATTTAAAAAAAAAAAAACAGCTCCTGAATTCATTGATTTTTTTAAGGGTTCTTCATGTCCTTATCTTCTTCAGTTCTGCTCTGATCTTAGTTATTTCTAGTGTTCTTCTAGCTTTTGGATTTATTTCCTTTTGCTTCTGTAGTTCTTTTAACTGTAATGTTACAGTGTCAACTTGACGTCTTTCTAGCTTTCTGACATGGGCATTTAGTGCTATAAATTTCCCTCTTAGCACTGCTGTAGCTGTGTCCCAGAGATTCTGGTATGTTGTCTGTTCATTCTCATTGGTTTCAAAGGATTTCTTGATTTCTGCCTTGATTTCATTATTTACCCAGGAGTCACTTAGAAGCAGGCTGTTCAATTTCCACACAGTTATGTGGTTTTGAGTGAGTTTCCTAATCCTGAATTCTAATTCAATTGCACTCTGGTCTGAGAGACTGTTATGATTTCAGTTCTTTTGCATTTGCTGAGGAATGTTTTACCCTCAATTATGTAGTTGATTTTAGAATAAGTACCATGTAGCACTGAGAAGCATGTATATTCTGTTAATTTGGGGTGGAAATTTCTGTAGATGTCCATTAGGTCCACTTGATCCAGATCTGACTTCAAGTCCTAAATAGCCTTGTTAATTTTCTGTCTCATTGATTTGTCTAATATTGACAGTGGGGTGTTAACGTCTCCCACTATTACTGTGTGGGAGTCTAAGTCTCTTTGTATGTCTGTGAGAAATTGTTTTAGAAATCTAGGTGCTCCTGTATTGGGTGGATATATATTTAGGATGGTTAGCTCTTCTTGTTGAATCAATCTCTTTACCATTACATAATGTCCTTCTTTGTCTTTTTTTTTTTTTTAATCTTTCTTGGTTTAAAGTCTGTTTTGTTAGATACTAGGATTGCTACCCCTGCTTTTTTTTTCTTTCAATTTTCTTGGTAAATTTTCCTCCATCCCATTATTTTGAAACTTTGTGTGTCTTTTTCACGTAAGATGGGTCTCCAGAATATAGCACGCCAATGGGTCTTGACTCTTTGTCCAATTTGCCAATCTGTGTCTTTTAACTGGGGACATTTAGCCCATTTACATTTAAGGTTAGTATTGTTATGTGTGAATTTCATCCTGTCATCATGATGCTAGCTGGTTATTTTGTACACTAGTGGATGGAGTTTCTTCTTAGTGTCTTTTGCCTGCATATTTTGATGTGTTTTTGCAGTGGCTGGTACTGTTTTTCCTTTTCATATTTAGTGCTTCCTTCAGAATGATGAAATGATGAAATCCATCAGCATTTGCTTGTCTGAAAAGGATTTTATTTCTCATTTGCTTATGAAGCTTAGTTTGGCTGGATATGAAATTCTGGGTTGAAAATTATTTTCTTTAAGAATGTTGACTATTGTCCCCCACTTTTTTGTGACTTGTAGAGTTTCTGCTGAGGAATGTGCTGTTAGTCTGATGAACTTCCCTTTGTAGTTAGAAGCTCCAGAAATATGGAACGCTTCACGAATTTGAGTGTCATCCTTGTGCAGGGGCCATGCTAATCTACTTGGTATCGTTCCAATTGTCGTATATGTGCTGCCAAAGTGAGCACCCCTTTCTTTTCTTGACTTTGTATTTGATATTCTCCTTTTCTCTGTATCAAATGAGAAATCTGAAGTCATTCATTGAGACCATTTATCTTTTGCTATACAAATGTTAAGAGCTATTACTTTTCCTCTGAATACTGTTTTAGCTAAATCACATAAATGTTGCTTTTTAGTGTTTTTACTTTTCAGATCTAAATAGTTTCTATTTAATCTATTGATATCCTTATTGAATGATAAATTATTGAAAATTACTTAATTTTAAAACTTTTAAATTTCCAAATATTTAAGTATTTTATTTTGCAATTGACTTCTAATTTAATTTATACATTCTGATAATAGAGTGATATTTTTCTTCTGACTGAAGACATTCTTTAACATTTCTTATAGTATAAATCTGCTAGTGAGGAATTATTTCAGATTTCAGATGTCTGGAAATATATGTATTTTGTCTTCATTTTTGAAATATGTTTTCAGTGGTTATAAAATTTTGGATAGATAGATAGTTTTTTTCTTTCAGAACTTTGAAGATGTCTTCCCCTTGGGATAGTTAAAGTAGTGTGATAGGTATGAGGAAAATGGTGTGGGTAGCTTTTATTCAGGATTCTCAGGTTCCTGAGTTTGCTACCTTATTTTGGGGCATAGACATTCATTCTGTTAAAAGTAACAACAGGTAATATCCTGAAGCCAAATGTCATAGTGAGTTGCTCTTTTTCCTTTTTTGAAATCTTCTAAAGCCTGTGAAAATCTAAAGTTACTTCTGAATTTTCTCTGCAACTCCTTCTCACTCCACTTATGTTGGGCACCATCTTCATATGACACATCTGTTTATTTAGGTAGTGTATCATTAGTTTAACCTGGAATGAAACTCTTTGACTGTTGACTGCTCAGTATGAGTTGGAGAGGTGGAGCAGAGATGCTAAGCAATTAGAATGAATGAAGTATTATAATGTCCATGACAGTTAATTTTTAAAATATAATTTCAACTCTTATTTTTGATTCTGATGATATAAGTTCAGGTTTGTTAGATGGGCATATTGTGTGACACTGAAGTTTGGGGTACAAATATCCCCATAACTCAGATAGTAAGCATAGTACCCAATAGGTAGTTTTTCAGACTTTTTCCCCCTTCCTCCTCCCCTCTTCAAGTAACCCTCTGTCATTCCCATCTTTATGTCCATGTGTACCCAACACTTAGGTCCCACTTACAAGTGAGAACATTTGGTATTTGGTTTTCTGTTCCTGCATTAATTTGCTTAGGATAATAGCCTCCAGCTGTATCCCATGTTGCTGCAAAAGAAATTATGTCATTCTTCTTTACAGCTGCATAGTATTCTGTGGTGTATATGTACCACATTTTCTTTATCCAATCCAATGTTGATGGGAATCTAAGTTGATTCCACATCCTTGTTATTGTGATTGTGAATATCTGTGATGAAAATACAGGTGGAATAATTTAGTTTCCTTTGGGTATATACCTAGCAACAATATTGCTAGGTTGAATGATAATTCTATTTTTAATTATTTGAGAAATCTTCAAATTGTTTTCCGCAGTGGCTGGAGTAATTTACATTTCCACCAACAGTGTATAAGTATTCTGTTTTCAATGCAGCCTCACCAGCATCTTTAATTGTTTGACTTTTTAGTAATAGCCATCCTTATTGGTGTGAGATGATATCTTATTGTGGTTTTAATTGCATTTCTCTGATGATTAGTGATGTTGAACATTTTTTTCACGTGTCTGTTGGCCACTTCTATATTTTCTCTTGAGAAGTGTCTGCTCATGCCTTTTGTACACTTTTTAATGGGCTTATTTGTTTTTCTGCTTGTTGAATTGTTTAAATTCCTTACAGATTCTGGATGTTAGACCTTTGTTGGATGCATAGTTTTCTCCCATTCTGTAGGTTGCCTGTTTACTCTGTATATAGTTTCTCTTGCTGTGCAGAAGCTCTTGAGATTCATTAGGTCCCATTTGTCAATTTCGGTTTCTGTTGAAATTTCTTTTGAGAACTTAGTGGTAAATTCCTTCCCAAGACCAATGTCCAGAATATTTTCTAGGTTTTCTTGTAGGATTCTTATAGATTGAATTCTTGCATTTAAATCTTTAATCCATTTTGAGTTAATTTTTGTATAAAGTTAAAAGTGGAGATCCATTTTCATTCTACATTTGACTAGCCAGCTATCCCAGCACCATTTAATGAATAGGAAATAATTTCCCCATTGCTCATTTTTGTCAATTTTGTCAAAGACCAGATGGCTGTAGGTGTCATGGCTTTATTTCTGGGTTCTACAGCTTGTTCCATTGGTCAATGTGTCTACTTTTATATTAGTAAAGAAAAAACCTGTTTGGGTTACTGTGCCTTATGGTATAGTTTGAAGTCAAGTAATATGATGGCTCTGGCTTTGTTATTTTTGTTTAGGATTACTTTGGCTACTTGAGCTCTTTTTGTTGTTGTTGTTTCCATATGAATTTTAGAATAGTTTATTCTAATTCTGTGAAAAATAATGTTGGTAATTTGATAGAGATAGTATTGAATCTGTAGATTGCTTCAGGTAGTATGCTCATTTTCATGATATTGGTTTTTTCCTTCTATGACATGGCATGTTTTTCCATTTGTTTGTGTCTTCTATGATTTCTTTCAGCAGTGTTTTGTAGTTCTACTTGTAGGATTCTTCACATCCTCAGTTAAATGTATTACTAGCTATTTTTTTCTGATTATTTTAAATGGAATTGCATTCTTGATTTGACTCCCAGCTTGAATGCTACTCGTACATAGCAATGCTACTGATTTTTGTACATTAGTTTTACATCCTGAAATTTTACTGAAGTTGTTTATTAGCTCTAGGAGCCCTTTGTCTAAGTCTTTAAATTTTATGTAAAATTATATCATGTCCATGATAGTCTTAATAGGTCTGTTTTTACTGTTTGTTCTGAAACTTAAGTATAGTTTGCTTTGGTTTAAATGGATCCATTTTCTCCTGCCTAAGTTGTGGGCTATAGTTTCAGTATTTTTTTTTTCCTTAACATTTTTATTTCTAGTATACAGAAATTCTTAAAGGTCTCTCTAACAGCATTTTTTATTAAAATTTAAAACATATTTTATATGTTTTTAGGATAACAGTATTCATACCAGTTATTAAATAGTAAAGATATAAAATAGATGTAAGAATATTAGTAAAACAAAAACTGAGTTTCCAATAGAGACCGATATTAAAAAAAGAGAGAGAAACATTTCCCCGTATTTGGCCACAGAACATTGTACAGGTTTGGTACATTGTGAGGCTGGTGCAATGAATGTGGTAAGTTTAAGTCAGAGATGCCCAAGATTGGTAGAGTTGTTCAAAAAGATTAACAAGGGCTTGTAAGGAAGAATTGCAACCATGGAACTGGTTGATCCTGGGAAGAAATGACAGTAGTGCCCCTAAAACATGGTGGTAACGTCCAGTGATGGCAAAGCCAGTTTTAGGAGCAGTGGGACCAGTAGAGGTAACAACGTAAATTAGAAGTGGTGTTCAGTGACCACATCAGAATAGGTGTGAGGTTGCTATGGGGTGATGGTGCTTGGTGAATGGTATGTTGTGAGCAGAAGCAGCTGCACTGGTTAGTAAAAATGGCATTGTTGATAACAATCATGCCAGAAGCTGAATCATAAAATCGAATAAGTAGCATGAAACTATAAATAGCATGTATTGCCAGTGACACTTTGTTCATAATGTGTGAAACACTCTCTAATCAATTCCTATTAGCATGTAGGAAGATATACCAATAAAATGTTGATTGAAATGTTTTTTTTTTTTTTTTTTCTGTAGAACCATAGCCTTCTATCAATTTATTAATGACTTTGAATTGATTACCTGTGTCCTGGCTCAGACCTAGATTGGAAGATTCCATTTCTTTCCCCAAAGTCACCAATCCAGCTCATATAGGTTTATCAATTTTTCAATAATGTATAAATATGCACTTCAAACTTATACATTTTCTTTTTTGTGAGACAGGATCTCACTCTGCCACCCAGGCTAGAGAGCAGTTGCACAATCATGACTCACTGCAGCCTCGACCTCCCTGCCTCAAGTGATCCTCCCACCTCAGCCCCTAGGGTAGCTGGGACTACAAGTACGCATTACTATACCCAGCTAATTTTTTTGTACCGTTTGTAGAGACAGGGTTCACCATGTTGCCCAGACTGGTCTCAAACTCCTGGGATCAAGAAATTCACCCTCCTCGGCCTCCCAAAGTGCTAGGATTACAGGTGTGAGCCACTGCGTCCAACTCCACAGATTTAATTTTCATCAAGGCAATTAAATGTGTGTCCTATTTATGGCTGTAATATACATATATATAGATAGAGATATAGTTGTGTGTGTGTGTAGTTTCTTCAACTTTAAGGGGAAAAGTGATGTCTGGTACAATTGAATTCTCTAGATAAGTGTAATGCGTTCTTGTTCATTTAGGAAAATATTTGGGCAAGAACCAGTTCAAGCCCAACAGATAAAGCTATGGGAGTGTAGCAAATATTAATATTCTACTAACATCTTCTCTTGATTCCTTTATCATTTTCTTACAGTCTGGTACCCAGTGTGTTTTCTGTCCTTACTGCTAGCATCTGCATCTCTTTTTGAAGGAATGCCCTCAGGCTTCTGGAACCCACTTTTCCTACACACTGAAAGAGTCAGAAGTCCTTGGAAATGTATATCTCTTTGGGTGCCGCCACTTTTTTTTATAACTAAAAGGTGCAGGAAAGTAAATTGTCTCCTCTACCCCATTGATGGGTAAAATGCTGAGCTATGAATTATAGTCTTCAGAGCTTCCCTGAAGTTTGAGTCTGCTACTTTTTTGGAATTTTGCTTGATTTAATACCATAATCCAGGATTTCTATGACACTTTCTGGCTCCCAGAGACACCTTTGTCCAGTTCTTCTGGACAGAAGTTGGAGTTGTCTTATTGTTTCAGTCTTCCGTGATATTGTGTGGTTCCATGTACCTTGGCCAACTTTGAGATAAAATGACAAGAGAAAATCAAAGAAAAAATAATGAGTATTCACTTCACACTCTGGACAACAGAGGTTCTATTTCCTGGTTTCTCTGGTCTCAGATAATTATTTCTCAGCATTTTGAGTACCTGATCATTTTTGCTGTGGCAGTACAATTCTGTAGTTGGTTAGAAACAAATATAGCCAGCCTTGGTTAGAACCAAGAAAGAAAAGGGCAAACAACAACAACAAAAATAAGCAAAGCACATAGATCCTCTTTCCAAACTTCTACATGGACCAATCCCTTTTCCCACCAAAATTATAACTAGAAATACATGGTATCTCTTAGAGTTTTGCTGTCAGCTTTTACTGGACAGTTACTGGATTCAGCCCACCCTTGGGTCAAGGCAGAGAGGCAAAGTTAGAATGGCCTCTGCCTCCTGCGAAAACTCATACTTACTAGAGTTTAGTACTAAATTTTTTACTTTAGTTCCCAATTTACCTGCTATGATTTTATTGTTTTATATGTTTTAGAGTACTCATATAATTTTAAAATATTTTGTCTACAATTTCAGTTGTAATCACTGGGAGATGGAAGTTGTGCTTACTCCATCTTGACCTAAATTTTCTTTATAGTTTTTATCTTTCTGTTGAAATTCTTTAACAGCTCATGTCTTTTGTCCACCTTTCTAGATTTAAAAAATATATATTTTTGTGGGTATTTTAAAATCCTTGTTTGACAATTCTTACATCCAAGTCATCATCGAGTTTAATTGTGTTGATTGATTTCTCTCTTGCCTTTTTTGTGTGTCTTTTGATTATTTTTAAACTAAATGCCTGATATTGTGTAAAAAATGGCATTTATGTCCAGAAGTAGGTGCTCCTCGTATTATTTCAGGCTGTTAATCTATGTGTGTATGTTGTGGGAGGGATGAGTAACTCTAACAAGTAATTGAGTTGGATTGATATTTTTCTTGTTGCTATCATTTCCTTCAGTGCACTGCAAACTTCAGATTCCTCCAGTGGTGAACTGCTCTTGCTTTGTGCTTAGTGTGGGGCCTAGGGACTCTCTCGGAAGTAGTGAAGCATTTCTGGGCCCAGGGGACAAAGTTTCTTGTTGTCCCTTCTCTCAGTGGCATAAGTTTTGGCTTTATATGAAAAAGATGTATAAAGGGAATGGACAGTGTTTTATGTTTGTTCTGGAGTCAGACGTGTTCACTACAGGCATATCTGTGCCACCTAGGGAAGCACTTTTCCTGCCTTGATTTGAGCACCTGAAAGTGGCCTGTGAAAGATAACTTTCGAGTGGATGTGAACTCCACTCTGCTTTTGTTTATTCCTAACTGGTAACTTCCTTTTGTGTTTCGTCAAAGGTGAAATGGTTTCTGTGTCTCATCTCTATTTGGAGGGGCGTTTCACTCTTTGGAATCCAGTTCACTTAGGTTCTTGTGGCTTCAGATCTCTGACGTTTCCATAAAGAATTATGATTTTGTAAATTAAATTTTTTTCTTACTGTTACAATTTTGTTTTCAGCTTCCAACTTTTAATGCAGAAGCAGAACTCTAATAATTATTTGAAAATTTTCCCTTTAGCTGCAGTGTAGAGAATCTATTTTAGTGAGGCCAGTGTAGATTGGGAAAATTAATTTAGAGGACCATTATTTTGGATATAAATTATAAGATGCTATTTTTGAAGGTCTATATACCATAGGAGAGTCAATAAGATAGATATTTACTTTTAACAGTTTTAGATTAAATATTATTCTCCAATAATTAAGAACCATAGTATTGGGGAAACAGTTTCGACTTATCTTCTTGATCTATCATCATAAATTGTTTGTTTCTATCTCTCGATTCAAAATGCCTTTCTACCTCCTCGATCATGAATAAATCCTAGCTAACAGGAAGGGAGAAAGATCAAAGGGAATGTAAACACCTTTCATTTTAAAGTCCCAACACAAAAGTTAAATCTGTTTCTTCTTGCATCTTGGTAGATAGAATTGATTTGTGTGCCATACTTAGCTGCAAAGGATACAGAACATTATAGTTTTTAACTGGGAACCAAATACCCTGGAAATTTAATACAGATGTAAGACAGAATGGATGCAAGCAGGACACCTTATTAGTCATCACCATGGTCTGTCTTTTCCTGACTAAATATCCATACTCACCCTTTTCCCCCCACACAAAAGGTATTCACAAATTATGAAAGGAGAAAATATCAGTGTTCCATATAATATATGCATTTAGTTCCAAGTCCAGGTTGTATCTTCTCATGACCAAGTGACCAATAAACTAAAAAAAAAAAAAAAATTATATGTAATCTTGAGCCAAGTCAATATATAATGATGCAGTAAGAAACATGACAAACTGTATTTTATATTCTATTTCAGAAAGGTAAGAATAGAATACATATAGTTGTCACAGTTACATGTCAATGTTAAAAATCTGCTGTGCAGAAACTCCGGAGACTTTCAACCTTGAGAGCAGGATACATTTTTTAGAAAGAAAAAATAAAAACTTTTCTTTTTTATTATGCCTCATGGCCTCCATGCTCTCACAATAAAATTTGCTGTCAGGGAGAAACTCTCTCGTGTATTATCCTCTGTGACCATATCTGTAGTGGCATTGTGCAGTATGCTGCTAGTGTCTACACACTTTTGATGACTCTTTCCGCTACTGTGGGCTTGGAGATCCAGGGCTGGCTTTAAGAGTCAAATAGACGTGGGCTTTGACAGGTCAAACTGATTAGTTTTTTGGCAACAGAATTTTTCCAAAATCTTATTGGACTTTCACTCTGTATGCTTCCACTCCTTTTCATGTGATAGTAACCACATGAAAAAAGCTTATCTTCACATAGTTCCTAACTCCAGGGATTACATTTTTCAATTGACTGGTCTTTGTGTATGGCCCATTCACCTCAACTTCAAGTTAATGATACTTACCTTATGGGTGTCATAAACAACAGATTTGTGGGAAGGCAACACCTGTAAACTGAGGAGAGATATTGGGGATGTTGGAATTTAAAAGACTTTGACACAGATACTTTTGAAGTAGCTGAGGTGAGAGAGGATGGGGTTTAGAAAAAGTTGGTAGAAGGTGAAATTGAAAGAAGAGGCAATATTTGATATGTATTTTGGAGGTAAGGCAGATAAAATAGGCTACTGGATTATATACTGAAAGACAGAGAAAGAGAAATTCACAGAAGATGTCGAGGGTTTTGACCAAAACAATTGGTTTGATTGTGACGCTATTGACAAAATGAATGATTGAGAAAAAGAAATATGTACAATGAGAACCAATGTTATTCTGGAAAATTTCTACTTGGTCCTTGGGTTTTACCACTGAATTCTTTATAAACTTGTTTAATCATACTTTTATTCTTTCTCTTGCATATTCTGAAAGCATAATTAATTCTAATATGCTATGCTATTTTTTGGTAGTTTTTTGGACTATGGAGTCAAGTTTAAGGTATGATGTGCTTTCATCAATTTCTTTTTTTTTTTCCAGATTTGAAGTTGAACTCTTTCTTTTTTTATTTTCTACTCTCATGTACCAACACTCACTTCTTGCCTGTGTTGCGATACGAATTTTAAAAGGTCCCTCATTCTGCTATAATCAGCCAGCTAAAACATCCTTTATATGCACAGAATAATTTTGCTTTTTTGTCTTCCAAAAATGCATACATGACTTTTAATGATGGCACTGAGAAAAGTCATCAGTAGATACGTACAAAATATAATCAGTGTTTTTAGCAGAAATAAGTGAGAACTCATAATTTAGGGACACTCTTCTAAGATCCACCATGCCAGAGTCATTAAAGAATCAGGTATGACATGAAAAAAATGAAGTCTGACTTCATCCCTTGCGAGGTGATCATCTAATCTTCTGTTCTCTTCTAACTTTCCTTCCTATATTCCAGAAAAAAAGACAGGAAATCTTTGGGAATCTTTTATAAAAATACAGATTAAATTAATAATATAGTCATTAAACAACAGGTGAAAATACGCTATATAAAAGATTGGCAAGATGTTTTATATTATTGTATCAAGATTTTTAACAGTGTTTAACAATTAGAGGGAACATAAATAATCACTAATTGTGCACAATATACTGCAGTGAAATAAGAGCCTGGTTATAGTTTTATTTTTTAAACATTTTTTCTTTAACGACTTCAAATGGTACTGAAAATTATTTCATAAGTGAATATTACTTCCTCTTTCAAATAGTAAAATAAATGGTCTATAAAGAGAACCAAAAAGAATAAAAGGAAAGTTACAAAATATGGGAAGGGTTGCTTGTGTCAGTTTAGATTTTAAACTACAGAGTTCCTAGCCTAAGCCTTTATAAAATGGCTTTAGACACTGGGCTATTAAAAAATATGTGTTCCCCCTAGAGTAATAGCTATGATGTTCATCTTATCTACTAACTAATTCTAAGAATGATTATTTTGGTATTTTCATGAGGCACTTTGTGTTATTCCTTAGGAGTAATAATTCTCCTTACCAGGGTAGGATTTTCCTTTATAGTTGCTTATACTTCTTTCTTCAGATAGTTCCTTAAAAACAGTCTAATAAAATGCCTATTACTAGCATGGAAAGCAAATGTAAGCCTTATTCAGCAGACATAATATTTTTCCCAGTAATAGTGTTTATATTGAAAACAAACTCCAAAGTGTTTGATGAACCTCTATATGAGAAATAAATGATCCTTTGGGAACACAGAAAAAACTAGAACTTCAATTTGTGTTAATTATGTAATCTGAAAATAAGAAAGAATTAAGCTGTACTAACAATATCTATATTGACATAAGAAATTTTATTATAGAAATATGTTCATTTTGTTACACAAATGAGGCATTTATGATTAACAGGTGTTCTCTTATTTTTTTATATAGGAAAATTAAATTCAGCATGGTAGAATTACCAGAACACGAAGAAGTAGGTGGCAGAAATAAAGCATGATGTCATCAACTTAGATAATAATGTTAGATTTTTAAAATTGGAGTATTATATAAAAGTATGGGATGTGGACAATGATTGAACATGGTCCTATGAATAAATTATTTTTATCCTGCTGTCTCAATTTTTAAAAAATGGCTCTGATCTCATATTTCTAACTCTAAGATGTTGAAGCTAAATCTTTGCTTGGGTTTAAAATCAGGCAACATATTTTTATTATACAACCAGCATTTTTGGTACATTAAAATGATGTCTAATATACAAAAAAAGTGTTCACTTATAACTTTACCCTTGCAACAAAGGAAACTTTGTTTTATGTGCTCCTTTTGTCTTACTATATAAGGCTATATACTTTTTATATTTGATACACTTTTCTATTTTATTCATTTATAAACCAAATTTTACATTATAACGTTGTTTGGAGGGCAAAAAAGAATAAAGTGAAGTTCCTCTAGATATTTCAGAGATACAGAAATTGTTGGTACAGTCAAAATTTGAGATGTCTTTTGGAATTTAAAGAAACCTTCATTCCATGTTACTTATTTTTTCACTTAGAAGTTGTCTGTTCCAAGTCTACTATCTCTCAATTATTGAGCAAGAGATTAAGGATATAACAATAAAAGAGAAATTCATAAATTTGAGTTTAATGCTTCAGTTGTCCAAAAGTCTTTTGCAGAATACATTGGTTAAAGCATCAGAAACTTTGCAAAAGTTTTACTTCATAGAAACTATAAAAAAATGATTGGAAGGATGAGTCCATAAAATCCCTGTTGGAAAGGATTATTTCACTGGAGGAAATTAATAGTTTATAGAAGTTTGGCACTCCAGGGACCTTGGAGGTCATGGAGCCCTTGACAGAGATCTAGGAAGTGACAAATATAAGCAGCTGTGTAGAGAGACTCTGTCTCAGGAGGGATTAGATTTATAGCAACTAAAAGAGACTCAGAACTACAAGATTTCGGAGAAGGAAACCTGGAAAAAATTAAGTTTCCTCTGACAGATAAAGCAACAGAGAAAGGATTTTGTTTGCACAGGATTTTAGAACACTGGAAATAGTTTGGCCCTAGCTGAGTCCACACCAATTTCCTGTCCGATAAGACAGAAGTCATTTGACGTTAACTCCATCAATAACTTTTCTATCACAAAATCTGCCTGTGGCATCTTCCTTTTTTCTTGTTTTATCAAAAATAATATTTCTGTTCTAACTTCTCTCTACTTGTCGACTTTTTTCTTCCTGTCTTTGCAAAGATGGAGATTTAGGAATCATTTCTGTCTTTCCTTGCAATCTCCAAACCACTTTTCAACAGTCTGCTAAAAATCTTAACCTGTAAGTTTCACTAGTAACTCAAATTGGGACCTTTGAAATAAAGCTCATTATCTTCCTCACAACCTCAAATCGATTTTTCACTAGACGCTACTCTTTCTGAGAACATAGCATTACTTGAACAGCCACTTTCCCAAAGAAGGAATCCAAATAGCTGATAATCATATAAACAGTGCCAATACATGTTATTCATAATTAATGAAATGCAAATAAAACCACAACATCCTAGTATTGACATGTTAAGATAGCTCAAATTAAATATCAGCAAGGTCTAATTGAACAAAAATTAATGACAACTCTTATATGAGCTGGTACGAGTATAAATTGATATGGGTTTGAAAAATAGTTTGATATTATAAGGTAGTTACTCTTGGCACCATTCACAACTTTTGACCCAGAAATTACACTCCCATGCTTATACTCATGATAATATGCTTGACAAAAATTATTACAAGAATGTTTACTGCAACATAAATCATAGCTCCAAAGAAGAGTGGATAAGTATATTGTGGTATATTCATGCAAAATAATACCTTCCATCAGTGGAATCAAATCAACTGCATAGCACAGATGAGTCTCACATAGCATAGATGCCATAGCATAGACGAGTCTCACAAACATGATATTAAGTAATGGAAATCAGATGCAAAAGATTATGTACTGTGTATTTCCATTTATATGTAAAGTTGTGAGTACTGAAAACCTAAAAGTTAGTAGAAATTCAATGAATTTTAAATATGTAGCTGAATAAATGAATGCTCTCTCCTAAGCCTATAATATTCTTGTTTGCTTTGTCTAGTCTTCCCTTACACATACTTCAAGCCCCAAATCACAGCTTAAAGACAAGACATTTTTCATCTTTATGCTCTTAGACCTTATAATGCCTATGTCACCGAATTGTATCACCATGTTATAAGTATCTTTTGACAAGATCGTTTTGTTAATTTATCTTTGTAGTTTTCATCTTCTCCTCTCCCACCCCCTATTTTCTAGCATGTAGCCTGAGACATGGACCTGTGTAACAATGCAATTGGTTTTTGAAATAATAAATGTTATTTAGCCTGAGTATTTGATGTCCTCAATAATATGTCTTTCAAATGCTATCTACTATTACATTTATGTTTCCATTCTTTCAAGTGCTTTTATGTATGAAAATATAGAACAATGCATTTTCATTTAATTATTTTATTCATGCTTTTTCTCTTTCTCTCTACTAATACCTTTCAAATTTATCTTGATTAGGCAAGAGATCCCTTAATCTCTTAAATAAAATATGATTTCTCCCTACATGATAAAATGCTTGTCACACATTCTATTTGATTTATATAAAAGTAATGTTAATCACAGCACTATTCACAATTGCAAAGACATGAGTTTACCTATGTAACAAACCTGCACTTGTACATCTGAACTTCAAATAAAAGCCAAAAAAAGTAATTGTGTATCTTTCTTATACTTCATGTTGGACTCTAAACTGCTTAAGGCTTGGGACAATTTATTAATGATTCCTTTGTCCCTTTATTGCCTAACTCTGCATGTTTCACATGGCAGGAATTTAGTAGAACTAAACTGAATTTCGCTAAATTAAACTAGCTAAGTGTGCCCTGTACTGAAATATTGTTACACAGTACAAATTAAAATGTGAGGTAAGAAGATTTTTAAGATCTAAGAAGCAATATCAAGCAGTAAAATCTGATGAGTTGAATTTAAAAATTTAACTTAATATATATTCATTTATAAATGAATAAAAGATGTTCTGCTAAATGTTGAAAGGCAGTACTTCCTAAGTTATCTATAATGATGGACTAGGCTATTTAAACTCCAATTTATTGTAGAGCAATTCTTTTGAAACACAATAAAATTGATTATAAGAAACTAAATTGTAAAAGCCAAATTGTGTGAAATACAAGTCTAAATTTTATTAGTAGATACAACAGATACAATATTTTAATTAAAACAAATAAGATATCATATATAGGCAAGTACAAGAGTTGTAAAACTGTGGCTACTATGTGCTGAAAGCCTGTGTATAGGTGATTAACATAATTTTATATTGTAACATTTTGGTCCACACATATAAATAAATGAGTGATATAGCAATTGCTCAAATTAAATGTTTATATAAGACACTTTGAATAAATACTGCTTATATCAATATTTAAATTTTTTGTATCAAATGAGATTTTTTGTTGTTGTATTTAATTTATTTAATCTAAATTACATAAATAACAGTGCTACATGTGTTGCAAATATACTTAAATAAACAGGTTTTGCATTTCATTTTAATGAAAGAGAAACCCATCTCACAGAATTATATTGTAAGGACTTAAAGAGATTTTAATGCAGTTTCATGACCCTCATAATGTTGGGTTTTGTTTTTCTACAAAATGAAACAAGGGGACTTCAGTTTGAAATCATTGAATTCACTTTCAATCCTTCATTAGTAGCCAGTTCAGTAATTTAATTTTAATATTACAGTTTAATTTAAAATCAACTTTTGATGAGATAGATTCTGTATTTGTGAATCTCTTATGTGTGAATCTTCCTTCTTCCTCTTTTGTAAAAATATTCTTTGTACAAATTTTGTAAAAATATTCTTCCCATTTTGTAAAAATATTACTACAGTAAAATGAAAAAGACAGAAAATCCCACAAAACCAGTGTATAAAGAATTGTTAGAAGGGAAATAACCACCAGTTCGTACAGCAAAGCATTGCCAAGTGCCCCAGAAGCCCTTCTAAATGTCCTATTCTGAAATAAATTCCTGTCTCTTTCCAAAACAATTTAATCCTTTTAAGGTACAATAATTTCCTACTAAAAAGTTTTATTACACAAAGGCACATCACTAGACAATATCACTTAATCATGTCAATTTTTACTAACTGATATATTTTTTGTCTTATTTAGTGTAACCCTCATCTCTTTCTTTGTCTTACAATTTATCTCTTGAAGGACCCTGGTGTTTGACCTAGAAAATTTTCCACTATCTGGATTTTGCTGGCTGCACAGTCACAGTACATTTTAACATGATTCTCTGTCTTTTGTATTTTCTAAAAGTTGGCAACTGGATCCAGAAGTTTAATCAGACTCAGATCCTTTTGTCAAGACTAAAGGGAGTGTCGGGCAAGACTACAGGAAACATAAAAACTCCAGCCACCTCTCTATTTGTAACATTAGCATTACAACATTTGTAATGTTGAGGCTTAATGTGCAGATTTACTAATTCATTGTGGAAGGGGTTATAAAATGGTGGTATTATAATTCTACCATTTCTTTTTAATATTTTCATAAAGATGTGCTTTTATTTTGTTATGTGATAATACAATTTATAAAGGAAAGGGAGGTTAAAAAATCTATCATTTCCCATTATTCCCCAGCTTTCAAGATGATGGATAAATTTCTTATCCTCTAAAATTGATAATTTTGTTTTTTCATAAAAATATTGTGGGCTCATAGATTTAAGCATGTTTTATGGGTAACAATCCATTGCAATTTTTATCATTGTTGAAGCTCAAGTTACTCAATTTTTTAACAGTGATAGTCTCTCTAATTTAGCTTGTGATTTTATTTCAAATGAGACTGGCAGTTTTCAACAGCTGATTCTTCCTCATGATCTGGCATGACAAAATATTATTGCACCATCTTTTACATTTCCTGTTCTAAACCTGTAATTAGCTATTTTTTCAAGAGCTCTATGAAGTTAAAAATGGTATTTTAATATTTTTAGATGGTAGCCTTTTATTATTAAAAGGCTGTATCTGGACTTTCTAAGATGACAGAGATGTTAAAAATTATCTATGTAGCTAGCTAGCTATCAAAATTAATAATTTTATATTGTCAATTTAGTTTGACTTTTTAATGGACTCGTACAGTATTTATTCTTTTGTGTCTAGCTTATTTTTCCTCAGAATACTGGTTTTGAGATTTTTCCATGTTGTTGCATGTATTAGTCAATTTCTTTTTATTGAGGATTAGGATTTTACTTTATAGTTATGCTATAGTTTAAGGTTTGTTCATTTGATGATGGACAATTGAGTTAAGCTTTTCTTATTATAAACAAAGCTGACATAACCATATATATATAAACCCTTGTATGGGTATATACTTTTATTTCCCTAAAAGTAGAATAGCTGGTTACATGGCAGACATATGTTTAACTCTTTAAGAAATAGCTGAAATATATTCTAAAGTTCTTGCAATACTTTACATTCAAATTCACAGTGTATGAAAATCTGAGTTTTTCTACATCTTCATCAACATTTGATTTTGTTAGTCTTCAATTTTAGTCTTTTAATTGTTCTTCACTAATTGTATATAGTATTTTTTATATATAATATTATATAGTATTAATATAATAATATAATATTAATATTAGGTAGTATTTTATATATATAATTGTATATAGTATTTCAATTTTAGTCTTTTAATTGACTGTTCTTCACTACATTACATATAGTATTTTAAGTCTTGGAAATCGAAAATGCTACTTTGTGGTAAGTCCTGAAAGAACAATGTTTCTTTCATATTGGATTCTTTTGGTTTTTACCTTATTTCTTTATGCTTTATATGTACATCAAATTTAAATCATGATGGCTTCCTTGCTTCATTAGGCAGCATATTACTCTAAACACCACCCGGCTATTTATCACTGTATCATTAAATATAATTATAAAACTTAACTCGATATATAAAAATCAGTATTTCAGATTTCTAGGAATATAAATGATCCATAGTATAAGCCTCGGCCAACATGTAGGAAGAGGCAGATGAAAAATATTGAGGCACCATAAGCATGAAAATAGCAGACGATTCAGCTGTAATTTATGTCTCAGTTAATATGGGCGATTGAAGAGAAGGCATTTGAGGTGTCTGACGTACAGTGTATGGCCAAAAATAATCCTGTAAGGATCTGGAGAATTAGGCGGGTGCCAAGAAGTGAGCCATAGTTTCATCATGTAGTAATATTAGATGGTGTTGGAAGATCAATGAATGAGTAGTTAATAATTTTGATTAGTGGATGTGTTTTGTGGATG